>NW_021635117.1:0-1200000 GCF_004799145.2 Neltuma alba
TAAAGCTTCTTCTAAAATATATCCTTTCAAAAATGCACTTTTAATATCCATTTGATATAATTTGAAATCTTTTATGCAAGCAAATGCTAAGAGTACTCGTATGGCCTCCAATCTAGTCACTGGAGCATAGGTTTCCTCATAATCAATGCCTTCTTCCTAATTTTATCCTTTAGCTACTAATCTGGCTTTGTTTCTGACGATTTGCCCAGATTCATCGAGCTTATTTTTGAATACCCATTTGGTGCCTATGACCGGATGATCATTAGGTCTGGGTACCAATTTCCAAACTTGATTCTCTCAAATTGGTTAAGCTCTTCCTGTATTGCAACCATCCAGAATTCATCGGATAGGGCCTCGTCAACATTGGTAGGTTCAATATGTGAGATGAATGTAGAGAAGCGCACTTTATTGAACACTTGTCTCCGGGTTTTGACCCCTTTATTGACTTTACCAATGACTTGTTCCAGAGGATGGTCTCGGTTATGTCTCTAAGCTTAGGCTGCTCCAAAATTTCTGGTGAAGAAGGTTCATTTAAATCATTTTTGTTTTCTAAACATTCTTCTGAAGGTAATTTGTTTGAAAATTTGTTTAAATCCAGTTTTTGAAAATTTTGAACGATCTCAGCATCATCATTTAGAGGTTTTGAAATCGGCTCAGTTTAGCAAATACAACATGTATTGATTCTTCAATTGTAAAAGTACATTTGTTGAAAACCCTATAAGCTTTACTACGATTAGAGTAACCAAGAAATAAACCTTCATCAGCTTTAGGATCAAATTTACGAGATTCTCTTTGTTGTTGTGTGAATGTAGCACTTACTCCCGAAGATCTTTAGATGAGCTAGGTTAGGCTTTCTTCCTTTGTATAGCTCATATGGTGTTTTCCTAAGCAATGTTCTAATGTAAGCTTTATTGGAGATGTAGCAAGCCGTGCTCATTGCTTCTGCCCAGAATACTTGTGAAATTTCTTTCTCATTCAGCATTGCCCTTGCCATTTCTGTGAGCACTCTGTTTTTCCATTTAACAACACCATTTTGTTGAGGAGTTCTTGGTGCTAAAAAGTTGTGATCAATTCCATGCTCGTCACAGTAGTCTGCGAATTTGTTGTTTTCAAATTCTCTGCTGTGATCAGACTTGATTGACACAATGGAAATACCTTTTCATTTTGGACCTTTTTGACAAAAACAATGAATGCATTAAACGTTCATCTTTAGAGGAAAGAAACAAAGTCCAAGTGAATCTCGAATAGTCATCAACTATCACAAGAGTCTACAGATTTTCACCGAAACTTTTCACTCTTGACGGACCAACCAAATCCATATAAAGCATTTGGAGTGGCCTTTCGGTACTGTCTTCTTTGATTTAAATGAAGACTTTGTTTGTTTACCCTTTGATAGGCATCACAAATAATATCATGTTCGTACTGAATTTTCGGTAAACCAACAACCAAATCCCTTTTTGTTAATTTTGAAAGTTGATTCATGTTAATATGTGCAAGATGTTTATGCCAAACCCAACTTTCCTCCTTTTTGCTAATAAAACAATTTTCAGAAGATTTTGAGTTAATTTGGAGTGTATAACAGTTACGGTCCCTTGGAGCTCTCAGCTTTATATTCAACTCTTCTTTCTTCAATGGCAAGTCGTCTTTGCTTATGACTAAGCATTCTTCTGAATTGAAGATCACCCAGTTGTTTTTGTCGGTACTCTGACTAACGCTGAGTAGATTGTGACACAGACCTTCCATGTAGTACACATCTTCAACCTTCATTCCTTTGTTACTTTCTATTTCTCTAATCCCAGCAATTCTTCTAGATTGATTTCCATTAAAGCTTACTTTGCCTCCTTCTCTGGTTTGAGTGATGTGAATTTCTCAGTGTCACCAGTCATATGTCTGGAGCATCCACTATCAATGTACCATTTATTCGTTCGGGACGCTTTGAGGCAGACTTGCAACAACATAATCATGTTGTAGGTACCCATACCTTTTGGGTCCTTTTTGGTTAGTATGAGTTGTCCTAGGCATATAAGTACATTTGGGCATCCATTTTAATGTCCCGTAAATTCCTTTCTTCCTGTGATAACAAGAAAAGGTTGTATGACCTTTACAGTTGCAATAAGAACATAGTGCAAAAGGATTAGAGGAATAAATAGTATTTCTAAAGAAGGTAAGATACGATCGACCACTACTCTTCTTCTTTCTCTTCGTCTTATCTTGAACAAGGTCATATCCTATTCCAGTTTTATCCATTGAATATCGTTGAGCTCCTAAAATCACTTTGAGCATTTCACTACCCTTAGTGAATTTCTCCAAGGTTTTTGTGAGATCCTCGGCTTTCTTTTTGTTCTGTTCACATTCCATACATACTGGAGGTGGAACTTCATTGTCTTTCGGCTTTGTTTGTTGTTCCTCCAGAAATTTTATTCTTTTCTTGGAGCTTACCAACTCCTTTGCAATTCTTACTAATTCTAAATGTAATGCATTGTATTCAGATTGTAATTCATCATAGAAGGGTTCAGAAGTGATTACCTTATCTATCTCTGATTCTTCATCTTCCTGAGCCACAAGACAGATGTTGGCAGTTTCTTCGTCGTCACTTTCTTCTTCTTCTTCTTTTGAAGAACTATCTCTCCAGATTGACGTGACAAAGGCTTTCTTCTTTCTAAACCTTTCTTTCTTCTTTTCTTTGTCCTTCATTTTAGACAGCTGGGGACACTCTGCTTTGATGTGTCCCGGCTTTTTGCACTCAAAGCAGAAAATTAGTTCTTTTGGCTCATTCTGAGATGTGGAGACTCTGCGTTTTGACTGGAACTTCCTTCCGGTTTTGCTCTTGTAGAATTTCTTGAATTTTCTGACAATAAGACCCATTTCGTCATCCTCTAGGTCTTTTTCGTTGTCATCTTCACTCTCTTGAGTTCTGAGAGCAATACTTTTGCAGTTTTTCTCATTCATCTCCTTTTTATATCTTTGCTTGCTCTCATATTCTGCAAGGCTTCCAAATAGTGCAGCAACTGAGCCAATTGATTCTCCCTTTGTTTTCTCAATGGCTGTTACTTTCAGCTCCCATTCTTTTATAAGACCGCTTAAGATTTTCCTCACTTGGTCTTCCTGAGTATACTTCTTCCCTAGTACTGTAAGGTGGTTTATGAGATGCGAGAATCTAACTTCCATGTCTCGAATACTCTCTTCATCTTCATTCTGAATAACTGAATTCTGGTGAGTGGTGAGAGTGTTGATTCTGCTCTATTTTACACCGGTGGTTCCTTGTGAACTATCTCTAGTACTTCCCACATTTCTTTGCAGTTTCCAGACTGGAAACTCAGAAGTATTCTCTTTGGCTCAGTGCATAGGTAAGTATGTTGATGGCTTTGTCGTTTAGAGTCACCAACTTTCTGTCTTCTTCATCGAACTCGCTGAAACTCTTACGTACTTGCTGTCCGTCTACGGTTTTCATAGGAATGTAGTTACCATGCTTGATCACGTCCTATAATCCATACTCGGTTGCTTTGATAAAGATCTTCATCCTCATCTTCCAGAAGGTATAGTTTTCTCCATTAAAGCCAGGCAGCTTGGATGTTGAACACCCTTCGGGTAGCACGCTGTCTCCGAATCCTACTATGGGATCTCTCTTCGGACTGTTAAGTCTTTACTGAAGAGACCTGCTCTGATACCAAATGTTAGTGGCAGTCTCACCCAAGAGGGGATGAATTAGGTGAGTTATAAATATTTTGCGAAATTAAAACAATCAACTAACAGAAACAGAGAGTGTGAGTTAGAGAGATTTCAACGTAGAAAAATAGACACAGAATTTATACTGGTTCGATCTCAACCACTGACTTATGTCTAGTCCTCAGAATACCTTTGAGTATTCCACTGTGTTCCAAGATTGATCAGGCTCTTGGTGTCGCAGTACAGTAATTGATACTCTCAATCACTCCCCCTTACTACCTGTCAGGTTACAAACCACACTCTTGAGTTTCACACATGTGATTAATGATAAAAGATACAAACTCTCTTACATAGTGAATAAATGATAATCACTGAAGCTCGGTGTATGGAAGAACAAAGTATTGAATGTAACAATAAATGATCAACAGAGGGTAGTTCGCGTATTCAATCTGTTCATTTAATGCTTCTTCACGCCTTTTATAGTTAAGGTAGTTTAGTAACCGTTAGATGGAAGAGCTTCTAGCCGTTGAGAGTCCGGTTGCGTGTTTTCCCAGTTGCAATGGTTTCTGCCATTAATGCTTCTGACAAGGTAGGTTACAGGCTACTTAGATAACCGTTGGAGAGCTGTTGGTTTTTCTTCGTAATATGTAATAATACATTAATTCAATAAGTTTTTCTTTGCACAGTAAGATCAAAAGCATAACCAAACAAATGATAAAATGAACATTCATAGTTTACAAGTAGAATCAATCAGTTGTTAAAAGTGCTGAGCAATAACTAGACATGCTTGATCGAAGTACTGATCGATTACTGGTTGATCAATCAGGTTATCGATTATTTAGAGTAAGAGCTTTTGAAACAGATAACTAAGTTTATCGATCAAGTGATGGATTAATGATTTATCGATCAAGTGATCGATAAAATGAAACAGTGACTTTATACTGATATGTAGAGAAAAAGAAGATCAAGGGTGCTTTTGATTTTGAATCTCTTTAAATAGGGAATTAAGACAAACATGAAGGCTGAGAAAAGCTCGAATGAAATAGATGATAAATTTTGAGAAATAGACTGGTTAAAGTTTAGACTGAAATCACTCTATGATCGAACAAGTGATCAAACACTTGTTGATCGATTAGGTTATCGGTAAACAAAGTGTTATAGAATAGAATTTAAAGCAATAATTTTCAAACACATTATCAATAAATAGATGATAGATAACCTTATCGATAAACAATAAGCAAAAGTATATTCAGTGAAAACACATGCTATGTAGGTTAATTGAATAGGTGATTGATTAATGAATGATCGATCAAGTGATCGATAAGGAGGTTTACTCCCATAAAGTCAAAGAACTGATTTATCAATCATGTTATGTGAAAAACAAGGTAGACATGTAAGTGCGATGATCGATCATATTATCGATAATTTGATTATCGATCCGGTGATTGAAGAACCATGATTTAAGAGTGATGTACTGATGATCGATCATATTATCGATAAATGACTTATCGATAAAGTGCTCAATAAATGGTGACTAAGGAAAACATAGAATGAGTAGAGCGCATTACCATTTACCTGTCTTCTCATCGATAATCTGTTTATCGATCATGTTATCAATAAATGCCTATCAGATTTGTATTCCTTTATCTGACTGATGTTCGATCATCTTGATTATCGATCAAGTGATCAATAATTTACTCCAGATTTTTATACAAAACTAAGTTAACAATAATCGATCAATTGATCGATCAACACATTATCTAACAAGTTATCGATCAAAGTTTCTGCTAAGTTACTTGATTGTACAAAGATATTATCTATCAACTTATCGATAAGTCCTTGATCGATCAGATGATCGATCAACATACTGAAACACATATGACTTACTTTGTTATCATCAAAATCTTAATCCTAACACATTTAGAACTATTTCTAACCACTTTGGCTGGCCTTAAGCTCATAAAAAGATAACTAGGATGTTGATTTACGGAACCACTATTTACTATGCATTTTTTAGATTAGAGGTCTGATTTGACCGTGTCGTTATGCCTTGGGGTCAAATGTAAGAAATTTATAACCGAATCCAAGAGCAGTGTAATCCAAGTCGTGTTCACTTTGGGAGCCTTTATTGATGACCTAAGCTAACTAAATGCAATGAACCATGCCTTATGAAACATCCTTCCTTTAGCCCTTCAGAGTATGCATTTGGAAGCGTTACGTGTTACACCTTACTTCTATCATACCTTAGAGTCCATTTAGAACCATTTTTGACCACTTTGACTGGCCTTAAGCTCATAAAAACATAACTAGGATGTTGATTTATGAAACCACTATTTACTATGCATTTTTCAGATTAGAGGTCTGATTTGACCGTGTCGTTACGCCTTGGGGTCAAATGCAAGAAATTTATAATCGAATCTAAGAGATGTAGTATACCAGTGTAATCCAGGTCGTGTTCACTTTTGGGAGCCTTTATTGATGACCTAAGCTAACTAAATGCAATGAAAATATGCAATTGAAAAGGGGATAAATGGGTTTTGGTTTAGCAAAGCAGCTTGAACTATAACTAAACTATATGCAATGAAAATAAACCTAAGCTACTATATTTTGGATTTTTGATAAAATGATGATGGAATGGAAATGGATGATAGGAAACCTCTTGAAAATGGTTTTGATGGCAATCATAGTTTACTTAAGATATTCGGAGTTTTTTTAAAATCATTAGGTTTTCTTGAATAACAACCTCAATTATCCATTGAGTCCAATATTTAAATCAATGAACTTTATTAATAAAAACATTGTTAATCCCTCCTAATGTGAAATTTGAGAATGATCAATGCAATTGGTTTAATGTAACCCAAAATCAACTCAATATCAAAACATAACTATGCAAGATAAGGAGAATCAAGAGAGTTACAAGAAAACATATACGCAACCACATATATTGAAGCACAAAATTCAACATTAACCAATCCAAACTACAAATATAAATCATTAAACAATGATTACAGCAATAATCCAAGTTTCTAACTAAGAATTACAAATCCTAGACCTAGGAAACCATAAATACATAGCTAAAAACTAAAATTGAAGCTTAGAAACTCAAGCCACTCCACCATCTTCAAGAGGGTGGAACCCTAGCTCTCCATAACATCAATAACAGCTCCAACCAGAGTGAAATCTTCAGCTATAGCAGCTAGGAGTAGAAGGAAATGCAAAATTGATGATGCCTCTGTCGTTAAAGCACTCAATTAAACTAGGTCCTAATTAATTTGTAGTTTAGGATCAACCTAGGTCATTACTTCCAAGGAGCAAGTTGTGGGTTTCTTTAGGTGAAAATTTAGGTGATAAAAAAATGCAATAAATTGGACCTAAACTAAAATGCAAAATTCTAATTCTAAATGGAAAATGCAAATATCCTAAAATCTATATGAAAATTAAGTAAACTAAATAAATGCAATGCAATTTTGGGGGGGTTTTTTGAAGGAAAATAAAAATAATGAATAAAGAAAATTAATCAGAAAGCAAAGGGGATCAGCAAGTAAAAATTCAGAGATTTCTCTTCAGGTACGGTAGAGGGGACAACTTAGGATTTGCATGGATTTAACCTTCATAACCTTAATTAGTTAATTAGACCAAAGGGAAGTGATAAGAGAGTGGAATTAATAAACTTAATTACCTACTTGAAATAAAGGGAACCCTCAACTTCAAAAACCTTAAACTATTAAAGAACTCATAACAGTATAAGGTTAGTTAATTAAGCTTATTAAAACCAATGAAGATAATTCAATTTAATTTTGAAATTATGTTTGAAATTATCCAATTAAACAATCAGATAATCAACCAACTTAATTAAACAATTAAGAGGCAAAAGAACCCAAATTTTGCAATTCAAACCACATTGATAATTAAACTCATAATGAAAACTCAATTATAAATTCAATTAACAATGCAAAGGTTCTAAACATAAATTCCAACAAGTGTCTTGGCACAAAAGATCCAAATATCAATTTAATCCAAGAATAAAATTGACAATCTAGAACTAAATTGTCTCAACAAAAATACAACTTAAAATCATTTAAAACTAAATAATTTCAAGTCCTTGAATTAAAAAGATGAATGGAACATCACTCCCTTGTGGTCTTCAAGTGCTAGCCCAAGGCTCAAGTCTCCTTCATGCTCCTCCCAAGTTGCCTCCCTGTAAGCCTAAGCTTCCATGGTATTATCTCCTCCTCCAAGGTTATTAGATGCCATAGCCATGAATTAATTGAAGGTGATGGTGAGGAATTGTGCGTGTATGAATGGAGATAGAGGTGATTGAATTTGGTGGGTGAATGACGTGATGTATATGGTGAATATGGGATAATGTTGAAAGGGAGAGAATTGACGTTCAATGAATGGTATCCGTGCGTGAATCAATGGAGAATAAAAAGGTATGATTTGGCGTGAACCCTTCTCCAAAAATAAGGAAAATAATATAATGAGGGAAAAGGAAATTTTTGTGGATCCAAAGGTCAAGCCCATTAGTAACTAATTAACCCACTTGATATTAGCCGTTGGATTGTACTTAGATTCCAAGAAATAATCTTGCACCATTGGATTTCCTATGTGCCCTTTCTTGATCTACAAGAATTTAAGTGCATCCATTAATGTAGATTATATCCAAATATAATCAAAAATTAAATATTAGATATGCACAAAAATTAGGCAAGAAAGTACAAAACTTTCTAAAAATAATCTTTCTAAAAATATGAGACTTGCTTTCAAAGAAATAGGAAAAATTGATTCCAAGTCAAAAATAGGAAAGCACAAAATATCTATATTTTTAATCCAAAATCTCAATTTTTATGCAAAATCCAAAAATCAACCAATTAATTCAATAATGCATAAAAAGTTCATTTAAGCTCAAAATTATCATTTAAATCCTAAATTAATGTGGGATAAAATATATAAAAATTGGGCTTTATCAGGTGGGATGAAGAAAAAGTGAAGGAAATGAATGGGAAAGAAGGTGGAGATGGAGAGGTAAGAAGATGAAAGAATAGAGGTATTAGAGATGAGAGAATGTAGTGTTGGGTCGAAAATAGGGTTTATAAGGGTTTAAAAGGTCCATCTGGGTTAGATCATTTGAGAAGATGCTCTATTTTCGCATTTTGACCCGAATCTGACGTTGTCGAGATGAGGGGTTTCGTCACGGTGAAGCATTCTTGAGAAGTGCTTTACTTGATCTTGTGATTTTGCCGCGGTGAAACAAACTTTCACCACAACAAACATTGCCCAAGAGGTCTCTAGTGAAATTTCCATGTTGCGCCGCCACAACAAACTCTTCCAGTACTGATACTCTTGATCTTGTGTGTTGTAATCTCCTGGTCTTCAATCTTGGCTCTAGCTTGTGAGTGTCCTATAATAGAAAGCAATAGCTTGAAGTATCAATTATCTTAGAAATCAATTGAATACAAATAATAACTAATTATGATAATTTTACCCCCAAATGATACTAATTCAAAATGAAGACTCTCAATCTCAATTAAGCACAAGTAACACTAAAAAGAGCTAAACACTATAATAAAAACCCTGAAATTGATATGAAAGAGAAGAAATGGGTTCAATCACCAAATTTGAAAAATCATAACTAATTTAAAAAAATTGTATGGAGGTGCTCCAAATTTCTACATGAAGCTTTTTCAATCCTATTTAAGGAAAAAAAATATCAAATGTACAACCTTTTAACTATTTAACCTCATTTTTGTACATTTTTTAGGTCTCTTGCTATCTCAAATAATTACCTTAAACGGCGTACTTTTTACCGTCTATAATCTTATAAATTCCATTTAAGTTGCTTCAGGGATATTTTCATTATTTCTCTTCACACAAGAGTCTTAGGATACTATTTCCCATTTTTTGGGATTTTCTTGGAATTTTCTTTATACTTTCCATTTTTATCCCTATTGGCCGTAACTTTTCGAATTTACAATTTAGTCCTTACTTGGACTTAACATCATAAAACATCTTTTTGAGGCTTCTAACTTAACCTTTAGTTTGTATCTAGCCTCTTTTCTCTTTCTAGGCCCTTGAGACTCTCCTGGAGTCTTAATGTTAATTACACGTTTGCCCCCTAATGACTTTCTTACTTTGCAATTTAATCCCTAAAACTACTTTGACTTTCTTTCTTACTTTTGAGACTTCTGCTAAAAAGAGTCTAGTAGCCTATCTAATTCAAACTAATTCTAGTACTTCTAGGTTTAAAAGTCAAGATGTTACATTACAGCTCAAGCAATTCATGATGAAACAAGCTTGTAGATTGAAATTTGAAATTGGTTCTTGGGTTACTGTTCAATGGTTAAATTCTAGATTTTTTAATCTAACTTTGAAAAATTATAACTAATTATAGAAAATTGTATTAAAGTAGTTCAAAATTCTATTTGAAGCTCTTTCAATTCTCTATAGGAAAAAAAATATAAATATGGCCTTAACCCATGCCAATTCGTACAGTTTATTTGTTGAAGTTCACTATTCATTTGGTAAAAACTGTACTTTTAAGTTTCTTTGCCCCAATTTTGATTAAGCATACTCTTAGTATATACATCCATTTTAAGTGATGTACCACTTGTTTTAAAGACAAGGATGTGTATTTTAATCATACCGAATTTCACTTGCAGAATCAATCATTTGCCTCAGTTCCACTCCGTCACTATTTTGTGACTCATTTAAGGATAACTTATGCCTCTTATTTGCATCAACAATTCATGATTAATTCCTTCCATGCATAATACTATTCATGCATTAGCCATTCCCATACAGCATTATAGCCAATTATACAAGTCATCATCATCATTTATCATCACATACCATCAATGGCACATTTAAACATATATTGGTATACAAATTATATAATGTAATATGATAACTTTCTTCAATTCTTTTCCTCTTTCCTTACTTCCACTTCATGCATCATTTGCTTGATCATTATCACCTATTAGGGTTGGTTAAGGCAGAGTGAGATTAGGGAGAATCTCAGTAGCAATATTACCATTATGCATGCAAGTGTATGACATGCTTACTTGATCTAACTCATGCTTACTTATAACATATTCTTATGCTCAATGTTTCATATTAACATGCATGGCCATGGAAAACATCAATGAAATAGAGCACCATACTAGCATTAACATCTCATAAAATCATCAAATCATATAATGCACATCAATACATAAATATACACATCAAGCACACAAGAAAGGTAAGTTCTGACCTTATAACCTTTAAGCTTTCTTCTTGCTCCTTTTACTTTCCAACCACTAAGATTGCTTGAAACAATTTTTCCATTCCTCTTTCTTGGTGTCTCATGGACCTAATTTCATAATACACAATAATAGGCAATTCATTAAGACCATGAAAAACCATTAACCATCTTAGGGTATGTTTGGGTTGGCGTTGGGCAAAACTGACTTCTAGCTCAACTGACTTTTGTAACTGAAGTTAGAGTAAAAGTCAGTTAGAGTATGTTTAGATAGGTGATTTTGAAAAGTCAGTTGAAAAAGCTGAAAGTTGTTTGGATGATGAATGAAAAAGTTAGTTTAGGTGTAAAATGACTAAAAAGGGCATGGACTTTATTGAATAGTAGTTTTTAAAATTTTATGTTTTTAATTTGATAATAGTTTTAAAAAAAGTATAAAATTATTATGATAAAACATAAATAGTTTATTTGTGAAATTATGAAATAAAATATTTATTACGGAGAAAAAAATTAAAAACACATCATAGATAATTAATGAAATATACATAATGGACAAACATGAATATAAATTAAAATTCATTTGGTCTCTAATTAAAGTAAATGAAATCACATAACTAATTAGATAGTAAGCTTTGCACAACTTGGTCCCTAATTGAGTCACGAACACGATTCATTTGTGCGGCAGATGTTAAACTTGACGAGGATGCCTCACCAGCTGCATGATTATTGTCTTCATCTATTACACTTCCATGTTCAGCTTCTACAAAGTGATCATCAGTTGGAGAATTTTGCCTGATAAAATTATGGACAGCCATTGTTGCACAAACTATGCAGACCTGTGTTTGAAACTTGAATCTGGGCATATTTTTTAAGATTACAAACCTTTTCTTCCACACCCCAAAAGTTCTTTCAATAGCGGATCTCAAACTTGAATGATAATAATTGAAGGCCTCATTCTGATTTGTAAATCCTGGGTGACGATTAAAGTCTGGGAGATGATAGCGTTCACGTCTGTACGGGCCAAGGTATCCCATTTGTGATGGATAACCAGCATCAACCAAATAATATTTTCCTAAAAAATCATGACTCAAGTTATGTTAAGGTGAAAATAATACAAGTGAAGCTGAATTTAAAAATAATTAATTTGGAAATTAAAGAAATATACCTTCAGGTGGATGAGGGAAATTCATGGATGGAGTTGAGATAGCAGAATGAAAGACACGAGCATCATGTGCACTACCTTCCCAGCCCGCCAACACGAATGTGAAGCACATATTCCAATCACATACGGCCATGACATTTTGACTAGGAAATCCCTTCCTATTGATATATTTGTCTTGCCTAGCTTGACTAACCGTACAATGTATGTGGGTACCATCAATTGCTCCGATTGCATCCCTAAAAAATGGAAAGTATCGTGGATCATTTGCTATTTTTGGGTGACAATAGGAAAATGTAGGATCAGTTGGCCTGATATTTTCTCGAGATAAATTGAGGCAAGCAGCCAACACTCTATGAAAATGCCGACTGACAGTTTCTCCTGAACGCTGAAACCTTTCCTAAATCATCCTATTACACTGACCATGCGCAATTGTATTCAAGAACATGGCAACAGATTCATGGACACCTATGTACTTAGTATTTTGTAACCCATGTTCAACCAATTTAGAACATAACTGATGAAATGTCTCTATGTCCATTCGAAACATATCCTTAGACCGTCCTTCATGCCCGTCTAAAAGTTCTTGAACCCACAAATAACCAGTCTGTTCACTAGTTCTACATGGCTGTTTGCACAGAAAAGGTGTCACATACTGACCCATTAACACACTTAGCTCTGATAATTGTGTTGTCTGTTCATGTAAAGCGGGAACTAATTGAGACAATTCATCTCCCCAATCATCCTCCCAACCCTCGCCCCAACCCTCCGTTGAATCAGACATAATAAATGTGTGTTACCTGTGAATAGATAAATACTAAAGGTAAGTAAAAATTTTCACAAAAAAGAAAAGAAAAGAAAAGATAATACACAAATTATCATTAAACTTTAACATAATAATTAAACATAGTCATGAAACATACAATATTAAACTTAGTCATTAAACATAGTCACGAAACACACAACATTAAACCTAGTCATTAAATACATCGTCATAACACATAATACATAATACAACATTAAGGTAGAAAAACAGAAGTCATAACAAGTCCCCTGGCACAACTCAAGGATTCTTAGGTGCAGCATACGGCGGTGGATTTTCAGCATTGTGCTTCAACCAAGCCACTAATACCTTCCGATTTTCTCTCAGACCAGCATATATGTCCCTGAAAGTCTTGTTTGCCAGCAGATTACAACACATGACACAAAGATGAGTGTCATTGACAATTTCCTCCATACTCAACAAATCAGCAGTCAGCTCAGTAGTGTTATCACTATTGGAGATTTTGTTTATTGCCGCTGCTGTACTAATGGAAGCCTTCTCAATCGAGCTTACTGCATCTGCTATTCTTTTTGTCGCTGGCATTTTTTGCTTCTTGTATTTATCCAACCCTCCACCTCTCTTCCTCTTTCCTTGGCTCCCTGAACCACTAGGTATATTGGGTGCAGTGTTTGATGTGTTTGCAGTTAAATTGATACCGTCCAAATCATCCGAAACTCCTGCACGGCGTCCAGTGTCAACACCTATCAGCCCGTCTTCACTGTCCCCTGAACCTTCTTCCCAATCCATTGTGGGTCGGTAATCATTTGGCTGATCAGCCCTCTGTGGCTCAGGCTGGGTCGAAGAAGGTGACCACATATCCTGTCCTGATGCCATAGTGCCCTTGAATATAGTTTCCAATTCAGTCCGGAACTTTAACCCATGCTGCCTAAACTTTTCGTATGCTGGATTTTCCTGTAAAGCCAAAAGTAAACAAAAGTTAAATTATTTTCAAAAGTCATTAACTGCTTAAAAATTAACAGAAGCTAGTTCATACCCGCTTCTTTCTCTCCCACCACTCATCAGATGCCACCACTGTGTTCCTTTCAGGGTCCCACCCTATACCGGTCTCCTTACCAATTAGCTGCTCAAATGCCTTCCACTCTTTTCTCAAGTTATCCAACCTATTTTTCAGCTGTCTTTTCTCATATCCTCTCCCTGTCTTTTCATTGAATGTTTTGTGAATGATGTCCCAGCCTTGCTTTGTAAACGAGGATCCTTGACGATGTTTGCTATAAATTGTGTCCACGCATATTTTGAGAAAAACACCAGTAGTGCTTACATCCCAATGCGCTTTGCCTCTATCGTTACTCATTGTTCTTGATGAAATTAAAAATGTATCAAATCCACAATAAGTTTAGAATCAAGCAGTAACACACAGGAATAAACCCACAATTAACAGTGCCTAAACTTTCTGTTTAGAAGCAATCAATCAATACATTTTTAAAGTAATAATGTTTATATATCTTATCCACTTTATTCACCATAGGGCAACCTAACCACATCCCTCTTCACCAAGATCACAAAATTCTAAATGAAACCCCTAAATAATAAGTCTCACATATTCTTAAGAATGATATTTTGAAAATAACAGAATTTACAACATGCTAAAACAAATTAGAAAAAAAAAACTATTTTATATTCTGAAAAAGGAAACCAAATTCGATGTTAAACCCCGGTCACAAATATGACATTCAAGATTGAATTATATTCCTACAATGGCTCCTAACAGCACAAACAACACAGGCAAACGTAGAGAAGCAGTAGCACCGAGTCATTGTACGTGAAGCAAATTCATCACAGATGGCAAATTCATCACATTCAAGGTTAATCAAAAATGGGCAAATTCATCAGATACTACAAGAGAATTAAAACCACAAACCAATGTCAAAGGAGCAGACAAGTTCGACGCAGGGTGAAGCTAAACGGACAGAAGCAGTAGCAATCGAAAGGCACAAAACTTCCCTCTGCTTTCACAGTGTATCTAAACGAAAAGGAGAACAACAATCAGAACTCAAACATAATTGGAGCTGCGAATTGGAGCTAAATTGGAACAACAATCAGTCCAGCTCAAATATATATATGTATATATGCATCACACACGGTGACCTTACTTGCGAATCGGAGCTGCGAATTGGAGCTGCGAGTTGAAGACCTTCAACCAGCCCCAAGCAGAAGAGAGTGACGGAGGGAGAAGTGCCGACTTCAATGGACACGGTAAATCGAGTGGAGCAGAACAGAGTTGAAGACTTGCGTCCGAGTTGAGGCAGCCACGGTAAATCGACTAGCAGAAATCAAATGGAGCAGAGATGGCTGGATCTACGGGAAGCACGGTGAAGCTCAACAGATCCGGTGAAACTAAGAAACTGAGGATGAAATGAAGATCTGGGAGAAGACCACACCGATCTGCAGCAAATCGACTCCGGCTGATCTCTGGCACATCCAACAGCAAACGAAATTGCGAGCTCGGTCGAACAACCAGAGGACCACCTGAAATGGAAGAAGAACACGGGAGAGCATGAGAGAGAAGAGTAGGGGAGAACGCTCGGCCGTGTGGGAGAAAATGGAGAGACTGAAGGAGGGAGAATCACCGGTGACAGTCACGGACGGAGAAGCGCCGGCGAGAGGGACGGAGGGAGAGCAGTCGGTCACAGTGAAGATGAAAGCCTGGGGGTGAGCTCTACGGACGGAGGGAGTGACCTGAAATGGAAATGAAGGTGGGTTCGGCCGTTCGGGGGAGGGGAAATGGAGTGAGGGTTAATACTGGTAGGTCATATTTTTCAGATGCAATTAATGCTCCATAACGGTATATCTCAGTTTCAAACTCTCCAAAAGTAACTCTCAGCTGCGTTTCCAACGTTTACCATTTGGTTCAGAAGCTGGTTGCGTTAATTGTCCCAGCCAAACAATCATTTTGGCTCAATTCAGATGCAAACCTCCGTTTCACAATTTCCTAGGGCCGTTTAGCGTTTCGGACGGTAATCCAAACGAAGCCTTTATCTATAACCCCTTTTCACGGAGCAATCAGCATCCTTTATCCATTAAAATTTCCTGCTCGGATGAGAATATCTTCTTTGCTAAAGCGACGAGGTAATTGGGATAAGAGAAAGATGCACTTATTCAACTGGCCGAATTATTTGCACAGTCGGGACAATTGAGGATTACTGATTCAAAGCACAAGAGAATTTTTTTCCATAACTCTTTCAACTCTGCCTTCTTCTTCTTCTTCTCTTTTTGGTTGGCTTGAATTAATGGAAGGTTGAAACCTACTAAGCCAATATTTCTCTCGCTATTCATCAAATATAGAAACTCGTCCGGCCACTAATTGAAGGGGCGTAGATTTTTTCTGTCAATTAAAATTAGTGCGTTTCCTGAGGGTCGTGAGTCGAGTTAAAATGTTATCATGATTAATCTAAAATTTGTTTTGGTAGCAGGGGATAGATGAGGAAACTGGTCTAACTTGGTCGCCACCATTGAACGAGCAAAGGTCCTTTTCGTTTCTTTTAAGTCCTTTCTTTAAAAACAACCAACGTTGCGTTTTTCAAAAGTGGGAGATGAGGGGGTGTTTGGATGAGACAAAACCATGGTTTGCAGAATAGCTTCTGGAGAATAGATTTTGAAGAGAATAGATTTTGAAAGAATAGATTTTCTGGAAAAGTGATTCTGATAAAGTGAGAGTGTTTGGATAATTATTGTCAAAAGTGCTTTTTGATATGTAGAAATTACTAAAAAGGACATAAGTTTAAATGATAATTACATATAATATATATTTCATAATATATGTTTATTTGAAGTAATAAATTTATTAATAATATATATTTTGACAATATAATAAATATGGCATAAATAATATAAATAATAAGAAATTAGTGTGTATATATATTAATAAAATAAATAAGTATGTTTTTAGAAAAATGATTTATTTTGCCAAATAATTGTACCCCTTGAGCTAATGACTACCCCCCGTGCTGAATGACTACCACCCCCGGCTGAATGACTACTCCCCCCTTGTTCCCTCTGTGAGCTGCCTCAGAAGCTACGCCCCGCCAGCTTCTCTGAAACCAAGGTTTTGTTGGGCAAAACCAAGGTTTTGCCCAAAACCTTGGTTTTACAAAAAATGGGGGTGTTTGGCAAATTTTTTGTCAAACCATGGTTTGGCAATGGAAAGACTTAGGGAGTGTTTGGATGAAACCAAACCATGGTTTGGAGAATAGCTTCTGGAGAATAGATTCTGAGAAGAATAGATTTTATGAAGAATAGATTTTGTGAAAAAGTGATTCTGACAAGTGAGAGTGTTTGGATAGTTGTTATCAGAAGCACTTTTTATATGTACAAATTACTAAAAGGGACATAAGTTAATATGATAATTACATAAAAGATAAATTTTATAATATAATTTAATTTCAAAAAATAAATTTGTTTATAATATATTGAAGTGGCGCTATATTTGGTATGCCGAACCCAGACCTCAAAGAAATAAATATTTGGTATATTTATTGATTTATTGATTATCATGTGTATTAATAAAGAAACCAATTCATTAACAATTATATATATCCTCACCGACGCAGGGGTATAAGATATATAAGATATACATGAACGCATTTAAAAGTTAGCACATATTCCGACGCAGGGGTGAAGAGGCGTCTTCAGAGGAGCGACGGCCAAGGACGAACAGGCGAAGCGTGAAATAATTCTTGTAGGTGTTTTTGTCAAATACACCGTTGATAGCCTCTGACAG
Source organism: Neltuma alba (assembly GCF_004799145.2). NCBI lineage: Eukaryota > Viridiplantae > Streptophyta > Magnoliopsida > Fabales > Fabaceae > Neltuma > Neltuma alba. Next base: position 17,624 of record NW_021635117.1, read on the forward strand.
TCCCAACGACTCGTTTTTAATTTTCCAGAAGCGAAAAATTGTCACTTTCCAGGAAACCATGGTTTCATCAGTCCAAACTGAGGCTGTTTGGATATCACTTGGTCCAAACCATGGTTTTGTCTCCAAAACCATGGTTTGGAATGATATCCAAAGAAGGGAAAAGTATCAATAAGATTCTAAACATCAAAATCTAATTAAATTATTAAATTTTTGTGTATATAAAAATATAATGTATAAATTTACATAGTACATTCTTGACACCAACTAATTATTAATTCATTACAACTAAATCCAATATAGAAAACTTTAAAGGCAAGTACAGATTGCAGACAATAGCCTTACGGAGTAGCGCTATGAAAATTTCTATACGGGCAACTTCCTATAATTGCTTAAAAAAAGTGCTTTCCACAAAGTTCTTCTTACATATTTATTTCGTATACTAGAAAATAACTTGTAAAAAGTTAATTCAAAATATGAAAATCGTAGAATCGGTTTCGCTTGTATTATTAAGAGGCTAATATCTGCCTTTCTAACGGTAAAAACAAAACAAGAGAAGTAAGTTGAAATAATTACCCGAACTAGAACATTTCATTTGGAGATCAACTTGATTTGACACAACTGAATTTCAAACTTTCGACTCATGAAAAATCCAGCCTCATATTAGGTGAATGATGATTTTTCCAGGAAAGAGCAAGTAGAAACTTGCCTATGCACTACAAATTCATTGTCACTTCAGAGAGGAGGGTTGATTTCAGACATTCTTCCAAAAATCCTTAGATGCACAGAAAACCTGGTAAACTTTGAGGCATAAGAACGCTGCTTCTAAATTATGACCTTGCTTGTGCACTACAAGTTGACAATGGAATGACAAGAACTTAGGACTGCTTTACTTGCCTGCCAATGGAAATGTCATAGGAAAGTTTGACATTCTTAAATATTAGCCTTCGAATTTTTTACTGTTTTACATAAGAATGACCATTGTCGCTTACAACATGGTATACCATCCCCATATGCACACATTTTACAACAAAAATTCGTTAACCTCGGATCTCATAATTCCTTCACCATAATAACCAGCATCCAACCAATGCGGGACCTTATAACCTTATAATCACTATGCACATTCAACCTGAGCTGAACAACATACAAAATACCACTGCCGTTGATCTCACTTCACTCAGAGAAATTGCACTTCGGCATTTGTATAGCAATTCTACAAGTTTCAGCACTATTTTTTAGTCTCCACAAACATTTCTTTCAGAAGTGTCAGAAACCACATAGCAAAAGAGAACTTTGAGCTAGTAAATATAGGATGCTGCCTGTCGGTGTTTTAGCCTCCGGTTATCTAGGAAACAAAAAGGGGCGTGGTAGATCACCGCTGATAATGAAATCAACTCTTGAAAATTTTCAGAGAAGGAATGGCTTGAAGCTTGATATAAACCAACAGATGAATGAAAACCGGCTCCCTTAATTTTTAGACCAGCAGTTACCATGCACGAAACTCTCTAGGAGCAGTTGCACTCTAGAGGAGCTCAATCCTGGTTACCTACCATCCTAGTAAAACAATGAGTTTGAATAACTTAATCAAGATCGCATCTTAAGAACTTTTTGGCATGTACAATGGCAGCAGAACGGGTTAAGCTAAGATCCCAAACATCTGTTCACCTGCAAAGCATACTTCTTCCAACAATGTTTGTCTACGACCTAGTTTCAAAAGGAGAAGAAAGAAGGTCTAGTTACTGGAACTTTACATAACAAGAAAGCTTAGCTTGTATACTGTAGGCACCAAACTACCAGAGCTCTAATAAGGAAAGATTCTGGTCATTCAATAATACTTCAGAGAGCAATCGGTGAGTAGTAGTACGAAGACAAACCCTGTCATCCCTCCCTGCCAATGATATGCTCATGTTTTAAAGTTTAGCATATTGATTCACAGTTCCAAATAGTGGTGTGCTAAACTAGAATGGTAGACAAAGTCATTTGTATTATGCTAAAATAGAGTACCATTTTAAGCAATTAATAGATCAGATCTGGTTCCATAAAAAATTGTCCCGTTCACAAGCTTTACGCTTGCTATCTGGGCCTAAATACAATCGTCTTCCTTCCTTTATTCGAGTTTGGAGCTGGCTATGAAATATTGGCAGAGATATAAAACAAATATCATCGGGGACAAAGTATCTTGTAAGTATAAAATCATCGGTGACACGCTGATAGAATTCGAAGCCATACCTAAAATTGCAGTTTCCAGGGAGGAAAAGTCTCTGGCATAATGCAAAAGGGTCTGTTGTAAAGTAGGCTGACCACGCTCAACTAAATAAAGCCGGTTTGAGACCAAATTCTCATATCCATGACAATTCCTCGATCACAAAACTGAAATCGAGCCAGAAGAACAAGAACTCTCCCATACTTCAATACCTTCAACCTCTTCTCTGCTAATAAACAACCTGTTCCCACCACCATCGATCTGCTTAATAATCCCCCTCTCTGAATCCTCTATTTTGTCCACGAAATTTCTTCTATACAAACCCTCAGCATCTCCACCAGCTATTTCTGCGCCATTTTTCATCCCTTCGAGCCTGGACCAAACCTCTAAATCACCCTCTCTCCCGACAAACACCTGCTTCCTGTAACAATGAATCACACTGCTGCTAACTCTCCCGGTGTTCACCAAGCTTGGGTTCTTTTCTTGCAAATAAATCCACGGATCCTCTTTTAAATGCCGCATGTCCGCCATTGCCAAATCCCCCGATTGAGAGCAGAGCTTGAACAAAGCCAAGCCTTCCACGTCGACGTCCACGCACGCAAACGAATCCCCAAACCTACTGCTTCTACCTGCACCCGGCTCATTCGTCTCCCACACCACCTCGCCGGAACGAGGGTCCCACAATCTGATGTAGCCAGAGTATCCAAAAGCCCCGCTCGTAACTGCACTTCCAACCAGCACGCCGTTCTGGGGTACCCACGTCAGCTTCCCAGGAACCGTATGCTTAGCCTGATTACCAGATTGTCTAGCGAGCTGAGACACGATCTGAAGCTTTGTTTTATCTATTTCAAGGACACAATTCTCTCTGTGCGGGCAATCAAACGCCGCAAAAATGGAACTCTCTGAGCCAGCTATTGCGTTCACTCGGGCCTTGAAGATACAGGGATCAGAAGGATCAGTCCACTGAACCGTCCCGATGTTGCGCCCATGGGAGAAATCGTAGAAGTGCAGTCCCGCGTTGGATTCTGACCCTATAGCCGCAATTTCGGGCCAGACACGGCAAATCGAATCAATTTCGTCTAGATGGGTTCGAATGGTGCATGAGTGGCTGAGATTCCAGTCGTAGCAAGAAATCTGACCACCGTGGGCTATCCAAATGGATCCATCGACCTCGGCGGCGGTGAAAGCAGGAGACAAGCCTTCAGACGCCGGTCGAATTGTTGCGGTGCTAGAGGCGTCGATCCCATCCAATGGTGACGGCGCCATGGCCGACCTGAGTTGGGCGTCGATGCCATAGTAAATTGCTTCATCGGCGAGCTCTTGCTTGGAGAAACGACGAGCGGTGGAGGGGAGCTGCTGGTTCGGAGGAGGGACAGGAGGACGGAGAAGATCTCGGGGTCGCGGTCAATGAAAACAGGGTGGTTATCGCCGGTGTCACGGAGGGAGAGAGCCGTGAGTAGGGAATCCGAACCACCGGAACGAAGGGTGGCAAGCGTCGTCTCGAAGAGCGTCCCGCCGACGTTGAGCTTGATACGGTCGTCCGGAGAGGTCACATAACTGGAGGCAGTAGTTGCCACATCCATTGAGAGAGCACCACGAAGATAGTCCAACGCTTTTGACCAGCTTGGAAAATGGAAATCTGGGAAATAATGGTCTCTGAATTAACATCTCCGAATCGAAACGATGCGTTCCCCTGGTTGGTTCACCAATTACGGTGGGACAACGTTGGACTTTTTCCGAAACGTTCCCAACGATGTAACAGAGTTGGAATCTTTGGCTTCGTCTCCTTCATCGTTTTCCCTCAGATCTGCTTTTCTCATCTGCCGTCTATTTTCAATCTCAGCTGCAAGAGTTATCATATATCATATAGAAGAATTTGTTATAGCAAATATGATTAAGTTACACAGAGAGAGCATCCTACTTCTGCTACTGAACCAAGTAAATTTTCCCGGCAGTCAATACAATTAGCACAATCTGTTTTAAACCCTTTCTTTTTCCTGGAATTTTAGAGTCTTCTCGCTATCCAGTCCTGCAAAAATGAATTTATGACGTAACCTGAGACTTAAGGCATGAAAGAGTAAATACTCATATATTTATTTAGTTCATCGACATTTGTAGTTGTAAATCTATAAGCAGTGATATGAATAAGCTTCTCGTAACTGGAAAGTAGAGGAACGTTGATCAGCCCTTGCAAAATTACGAAGTTGGAGTAAGTTTCTGGTTCTTCATTTAAAGATGAAGATGAGGCTCTGAGCTGTGTCTAGCCTTACCTCTTGTGGTGTGGGTATGAGCTAATCCGAAACGGGCTAAGGTTTTCTTACTAATAACCTATAAATAATACAGAAAAATTCTCCACACACCATATTGTGGGAATTATATTCCTAGATGGTATAGTCAAAATTGTTCAAGATTAGAACAAGTTTTAAAATTCATCATACTAAGAACAACATTTTCAATAAGTTTCTTGCACTTGAACTTTATCTTAAAAAACTTGTTTACAATCTCTCACCTCACACATATCCCCTAAAATGATTTTAATAATAATTGGATTGGATTATCATTTGAATAATGAATTATTAGTAACTAATCAGATGGGTGTTAATTATTATATGATAATAATGGCAATGGTTAATACTCCATCTGGTCCTAAATATAATTAACACGATAAAATGGATCTTATATTTGGGGTCGAAGGAGTACTATATTAATAAAAAAAAGTTATTAATGAAAATAAGTAATGTTTAGGTTTTAAAAATTTAATAACAAGTCATGATTAATTTGACATGAACAAACAATAAAAATTGATCTACCTTACAAATAATGACTCGTGGTACCACATCTTAAACTCCTTTGCATACATTGTAGTTGTTGTTGCATATTCACTTCTTATTAAGTTTAATCAAATATCTCATTTGTCTGCATAGTTAGCATATTTAAATTAATTCAAGGTTATTCAACTAAAGAAATTAATTGTCGGTAATGTTTCATTTGATAGGCCATCTTATTTAGAAATAAGTGTCATATTCATCTGTAAATAATGTAAAATTATCAAATAAGGACATAAATAACTAGAATTGAGGAGGATTGGGAGAGTCCTGGTGGCATAGTGTGAATGATCTTTATACCTTTTTCACTAAAATAAAAAACTAAGCAATCATTCAAATGCGTACAATATTTGTTGGAATCAATATATTAAATGGATTGAGTTAAAAACTAGAGACGTTATCTAACAAAGAGCTTATTTACAAATAAGTATTGTAATTAAATATTATAATAAATCTGATCAATGAAATATATACTAATATTCAGAAAATTTTAAATATAAAATTCAATCTATACAATGTTTACAAGGCAACATATAGATAATTATTAAATTTTTTTATTCATGTCAGATATCACATAATGCGTATTGTCAATATGATAACTATTAATCTAATGAATTACTATATTATAAATTCTTAAGTTTTTTGACAGCGGAGGGATCTAAATTGTGCTCCTCAAGAAAGCTAATGACTTCTCTGAAACTCTCTACTGTAGGGAGGTAGTATGCGCTATCAAGCCAAATAACCTGAAATGTTTTAATGCAACAACACTTACAAGTGGAAGTACCAGAAAGTTAGAAAAAGTAATAGAATGAAAGCGATTATGCTGTGTGATATATATTATTAGTACCTTAAGAACACCCTCATGAGCCGCTAATCTCCCTGCTACTGCGGGCACTGCTCCAGCCAGGAAGCTAGAGTGATGAAACAAACCCATCTGCCTTCGCCCCACATACAAAGACCTCGTGGGGCTCAGAACAAATATCCATATGGACCTATCTCTAGTATCGAGAACCTTACCATCTTGTCTATACACTAGCTTGCCCCCTTCAACAATAACTTCATATTCTTCCCTTTCTTTCTGCATTGGTACCACAATCAATCAGCTATATGAGATATAGCAGCAGCAGTTTTTAGATAGACCCAGGCCAAATAAAAAGTGAATCTTTATAGCTAAGTCTGTTGGGTATGAATCTATATCTAATTAAAACGTATGTTTAACATACATATATATATATATATATATATTAGTGAGAACTCACTGGTCCAAGGTATTTAACGCATTGGTGTTGAAGTTTGCTCCTTGGACATCTCTCAAGATTCACTTCTTTGCCTTCTCCTACATCCAACCTAAATGTAATAAAAGCAGGAAGTTAGCCATCCAAATCCTTATTAGTTCCTCATCTACCATGTTTCATGGTAATTACAGTGAAGACATTAAGGTCAAAACGAGTATTTACCAGTAGAAAAAGGGTTGGCTGCTTTGGCTTCTGTGCCAGACATTATAATAGAGCAATATATTGTGACCATATCGATGACATGGGTCAACCTGTGCAAGAAACAAAAAGAAAGTAACATTGTCAACACTTAATATGGATAAAATCTGTTGCTCAAAAGCTTCAAGATCACAGAGGGTACTCTTCTTGGCTAACGTATTGGAATAATGGATAAGAACAGAGAAGGCTTCAAGGCCTTACAGCTTCAAGCCAATGTCGCCGGGCTAGTCTTTGCGCCTTCTCATTCTTGTACAAACCTTTGCCAACCTGAGTGAAAATTCAGTTAGAAGCTAGACCAAAAAAAAAAATTAATAAAGAAATTATTAGTTAAACTCCACAGCAATATCAAGATTCTTTGTAATTATAAAGTAATTGGTGTGTATTCAGAGAGAGGTAAAGAAGAAAAGTTGCTTTTGTGCTTGCCCCTCCCCGCCGTGATAATTGGCTTTGCCCCGAAACTTCTCCCACCCCTGAGGAATCTTGCCACTGCAAAAATGAAAATACACAATGATGTAACACATGTTAGTTCAAGTAACAGGTTCAGTTGCTTGAATATTTTGCTGCAAAACTCTGTTAAGACCTCATTGCCATCTGAAGGACCAACATCAACGTGAAGATGGTCACTTGGACTGATGGGACCAACCTCCTGTACTACAGATTCTGAGTAGTGGCGAAGAATAACGATGAGGGAGCAGAAAACTAATGCAATAGGTAAGAGGATCCAGTTGATTTTGAATAGTTGTGTGGCAAATAATGTCAGGAAAAAGGTGGAAAAGCCAGTTTCGAATCCGAGCTCAAACTTCCTTGACATGGACAGCGACATCAAGGCAAATGAACCATACGAGATAATGCTCAAAGCATCTGATTTTGCAGGAAGAAGTTTTTCATTCACCGCGGAGATCAAACAGATCACATCAAATATTAGAGCTGCCACAGGGCCTCGGAATTTCTCTGAAACTCGAATTCTCTTGCCCCACAAGATGAGGCTCCATATGATTACCCCGACGAATAGATAAAGAAGGAGACCGCCAATACCAAGCTTTCCAAATGAGATTTTGTAGGTGGAGCTGAAACCAAAGCAAACCAGGCCGGCTATGCCTGACACACTTCCCACAAATTTCCAAATCATGGCCCGATGGCATACAAGATCTCTCATCCTGCTCATAATTTATTTAACAAAAAAATGAGACCCTCATTATTTGATTTCTTAATTTTAATTTATAAATTTGATGAAATTTCAGTTATAGGAATAAACCAATACTACAACTGTGCTAAATAAGATGATAAAAATTTCATAAAGTGAATGAAATTCTATAAATTAAAATTCATAATATGAAAATGGTTTTTAACCCGAGGATTGATGCCTATAATAAATCAAAGGATTGAATTCAGACAAAATAAATTAAAAAGATCTGATTCAAAGATAAAGTAAATTAAACACTGGCGTTTAAACACTTGTGTAGGCACCACAAAAGCTTAACAGAGACTCAACAAATGGGGAAGAGATCAGAAGTGTTTAATTTGTCAGGAATTTTGAAATCTTAATATAGCAGAGATTGTACTAGGATTTTTGTTCCAGACCCAACAAATAAATCATCAAAGAGACCTACTACTAACCTTAATCAAACGCTCCCTCCCACGCCACACTGCCCATTCCCAGAGAATCGTCTTCCAACAAGAGGAGCGTAACTCTGAATAAGGGCCTCGGAATTGACGCGGAGAGAAACCGAGTAAGGAATGGTAAAGGTATCGACTTGTTGACTCCGGTGGCAGAGGCCCAAAAGTACAACCCTGACTTGGTCGTTGGCTCTTTGCTTTGTCAATAAAATATGTAAAATCACTATTATATTAAGCATACTTGCGTTTGAAAGGAAAAACAAAACAAACCAAGCCAAACCAAAGGGGCTCAACTACTCCTCTCAAAGGCCACAACCAGACAATCCACTAATTTCTTCAATCTTCACATTGTCTTGTTCGTTGGCTTGTAATGATAGATTAGATAGCACGAGTAATAAACATAATTACAGGTAGGGGCTTATGTGTGCCCACCCTGAAGAAAGAGAACCAATGCACTCCCCCCAATAAAAAAAAGGAAAAAGGAAAAAAAAAAAAGAATAATAGAAGAGTATCTTAGGCCTTTTTGTTTTTTTTTTCCTGTAGTTAATGGACCATTAACGTTCGGCTCAAAGCGTACAAGCAAAGAGAAAATCAATCAAAGTTTTTGAACCCACTTGTAATTGTTAAAAAACTAAGAATCATCAAGAAGTTAGGCCACATTATAGTGCCTTAAACAGGTTTGCTTCTGACAGAAGTATGCGTGTATCTACTAAAAAAAAAAGTTAGGCCGCAACTAGTGTTACAATTGAGGTCCTTCTCTGTTTTTGTTCACTCAAACTGGACATTGTTAACTGCTCAACCCTGTAGCAGTCTAAAACTACCCTTGCAAAATCTTGAAGACCATGAAGGCTGTAGAAGATTTCGGGAGTCATAAATCCAGCATGCAATGGATAGAGAATATACCATGGAAAATTGAGAATAAATCATTTATTAGAAATTTAATTGGCAAACAGTTTCTAAAGTGATGGATTGCACAAAGGAATATAAGGTGCACAAAAAAAAAAATTAAGTTGCACAAATAAGAGATGATTTGCACAAAACATTATTTGGATATATATACAAAGACTAAGTTATATATAGAAAAGATAGCTTGCACACCAAAAAAAAGTTTAGCTACACAAAGGGAAGTTGAGTTGCATAAAAAATGGTAATTGCAGACAAAAAAAGATGGGTTACCAAAAAAAAAAAGTTTCATGTAATGAAAGTTGAGTTGTACAAAAGTCCATAAGGACCATTTGCTAATTAATTTCTCCATAAAAAATTTATCCCCAGTTTTCCAAATATACAATTGGCATTAATTTATATCACAAGAACAAAATAAAAGCACAATCATTTAGATTATTAATTACTTTATCACAAATATGAGTATGTTTATTGGCTTATTGCAATATTTATTCACATATACATATTCTAAACATTTACAAACTCAATCGGGAACCCACTAAATTGATAATACAAAAGAATATCGAATCTACCACGTACTTGCGTACTTCTCTTGTCCCTATCTGCTATGACTTAATTTCAAGCTTTCGAGTCTTCTTATTCTTCTCCTTCTACTTCGTTAATGCAATCCTCCCATCTGTTCCAGCTCGCATGGCCTACTTATCTTTCCTCGTCAAATTCGTCCACGTGTTGTCCACCTCCTCCTCCTCCTATTACTCTAATTACTCAGTCATTCCAATTAGTCCATTTTCCTCCTACTCAATTACTCCCACCAACAACTCATGCACAAAACGTAGACATTCTTGTAAATCATATCTTATGCCTAAAAAACTCTTCAACTTTTAAATTAATTAATAATAATGATAATAATAACTTCACCAAATTCACTTGCTTTTGTTTTTGCTGGTTTGTGTTGAATGCTGCTGTTTTATGGTCTTTGCCTGTTGGTGATTGTTTTCTTCGATTTTGGGGTATCCATAAAAATTTGATTTTGCCCGTCGTGACGCTGCTGAACTAGTTCAGGATCGGTAGAACTGTGCATCCAGACGTTATGGATTGTGAGCGTGTTGTTTCCTGATGAAACATGATCTTGGTCCCATGATTCCTGCAACAAAATGGAAAGCCATTGACACAATACTGAAATGTCTGATCAACCAAATAAATATTAATTAATATTGGATTTGATCACCCACAGCTGGCAAAGACGAACGATCTTCCTCTTCTTCGTTATTTTGCTCTTGTCCATTACTTGGAGAATGATGTGTATGTATATATGGAAGTGATAATAAGCGTTAATCATTTAATAGGAGACTAGAGAGGTATATCGACCGGCAAACTGAATACTTATATTCCATTTTCCCATCTCTGGGGAATCTTGGCTCTGCAAAAGCCGAAATCTACAAGGATAAAACACATGTTAGTCAGGTAACAATTGACGTTTCACGTCAGGGATCAATTGCTTGAATATTTTGCTGCAAAACCCAATTAAGACATCCACATCGCCAATTTCTATCAGTGCTGGGGGTGAAGATGGCCATTTGGAGTGATGGAACCAAACTGTACAGAAGGGATTCTGAGTAGTGGTGAAGAATAATGATGAGCGAGCAGAAAAGTAACGCGATGGGTAAGAGGATCCACCTGATTTTTAAAAGTTCTGTGGCAAACAAGGACAGGAAAAAAGTGGAGAAGCCAGTTTTGAATCCAAGCACAAAATTCCTTGACAGGGACAGCGACATCAAGGCAAATGAACCATACGAGATAATGCTCAATGCATCTGATTTTGCAGGCACAAGTTTGTCATTCACCAAGGAGATCAAACAGATCACATCAAACATTAGAGCTGCCACAGGGCCTTGGAATTTCTCTGAAACTCGAATTCTCTTGCTCTACAAGATGAGGCACCATGTCATTGAACCGACGAATAGATAAACAAGGAGACCGCCTATGCCAAACTTTCCAAATGAGATCTTGTAGGTGGAGCTGAGACCACCAGGCCATTTATGGCTGACACGCTTCCCACATATCTCCAAATCCTGGACTGATGATATACAAGATCTCCCATTCTGTTCTTTTCTGGACATCTGAAACAGCCTAGTCCACCACTCCACTTATATCTTAATTTTAAATCGGTTTTTATAACTTTTGTTTAAAAAATTATCGCCTTATTATTTAAGTTGTTAATTTTAATTTATATATTTGATGAAATTATTTCATTTATAGAAATATACCAATAATACTATAAAACGGTGTTAAATAAATCATAGAAATTTCATAAAATGAATGAGATTATATAAATTGAAATTAACAACATTAAAGTGATTTTTAACTGAGGGATTGATGCCTATAACATAGATTATAAAGGGTTCAATTCAAGTAAAATAAATTAGAAACATCTGATTGAAAATAAAAGTAAACTAAGCACTAGTGAATTAAGTTTTGCCCAAAAAAAACAGAGAGAGAGAGAGAGACAGGCCAAACCTGGGCAAAGCATCATAGAGAAACGAAGATGGGATAAAGGTAAGATGTGTTTAATTCCTCGAATACAAGGATTCAAATTCCAGTCGCCAAAAAAGGATCCCAATCCAGAAGCAGAGTATAACCGAGATTGTACACAGATTTCTGTTAATAACCTCAATCAAATGCCCCCCCTTCCCACACTGAATGCCCAGAATCGTTGCAAACCACAAGAGGATCGTAACGCCGAATTAGGGTTTTGGGATTCACGCGGTTTTTTTCCTTCAATAATTCATCTCTTATTACCACTCCTTCCCCACGTGAGAGTCACACAGAGAGGAAATTGGGAAAGGAATCAAATTTTTAGCAAAAGGCCAAAAGCATAACAAGAAGCTGTCATCCAGACTATTGTCTAAACGAAATGGTGTTTGATTTATCACCATAAGGATTAGCCTTTTAAAAGTAATTTTAAGTAAATATATGAGAGGAGTTTTTTCTTAACTTACATAAAAATATTTATTTTAAGTGTTTTTTAGGGTTTATAAACACCCGGAGATGTGTAAAATCAAGCTACTTTGTTAGCTCAGGATATTTTTAACATGTGAAAGTGGTTGCTACATGTTCAAAAGGAACCAGTTCTCATTTTAGCATCACTACGTATTTTAAACAAGGTAATGCTGATTCATCGTGAATCTATAAGTAATTAGTGTGTGCGTGTGCGTGCATGGAAGATTAGTACTCAGAAGTGGTCATTCTTGACGGAAAAACATCAATTGCAAGGCCGAGATTAGCGACTAAAAACTATGAGAATGGCATGTAAAAACTGTTTGTGTGTGAACATATAAAGAGTGTATGGAGATAAGAACAAGTAATATATATTTGCCTCCCGAGCCACTTAACTGGGTTAGATGTTCATAATGAATGAAACAGTGTCGTCATTTTTCTGCTTATCAATAATTTTTTATAGAATGTGTATGCATATTAGTACGTCATTTTTCACTATTCATTAACATAACTACTATTACTTTTTAAAATTAATAAATCTGAATCTTTATGGAAATGCTTGGAACTGATAAGACTATCTTAATATACTTTCCGCATAATATGGAAAAAAAATAGAAAAATCATATCATATTTAAGAGTCATGAAGACAAATTCTATGAATGGGTAAAATGAAATAGAAAGCTGATTATAATGCACGGGCAAATTTTATTGTTCGCTCTTTTGAAGTTAGAAAAAGGAACAAAGTTGAGTAAGAGAATAAAGGAAATTAAAACTAAAAACGAAATGGATTAACTACTGCATCAGAACTATCATTGCATGACTTTAATTAAATAAGTGAGTACTGAGCATGAAACGTATGGGAGATCCGTGAGTATAAGATTAGGAGTGCAGGCTTGGCAAATCGAATCAGTTTGATCTAGATGAGTCCGAATGGTGCATGAGTGGCTGAGATTTCAGTCGTAGCAAGAAATCTGACCACCGTCCGCTATCCAAATGGATCTGTCGACCTCGGCGGCGGTGAAAGTGGGAGACAAGCCTTCAGACGCCGGTCGAATTGTTGCGGTGATAGAGCCGTCGATCCCATCCAACGGTGGCGCCGCCATGGGCGACCTGAGTTGGGCGTCGATGCCGTAGTAAAGGGCTTCATCGGGAAGTTCTTGCCTGGAGAAACGACGAGCGGCAGAGGGAAGAGAAGAGGACGGAGAAGATCTTGGGGTCCCGGTCAATGAAAACAGGGTGGTTATCGCAGGTGTTACAGAGGGAGAGAGCGGTGAGAAGGGAATCGGGACCCCCGGGGCGAAGGGTGGCAAGCGACGGCTCGAAGAGCTTCCCGCCGGCGTTGAGCTTGATAGGGCCGTCCGGAGAGGCCACATAATCAGAGTCAGAAGTTGCCACATCCATTGGGAGAGCACCACGAAGATAGTCCAAAGCTTTTGACCAGCTTGAACAATGGAAATCTGGGAAATAATAATGGGAAAATTTCATTAATATCAGTTGACCTTAAAAATATTTTTAAAATTTCAGTAAACCTTCATAGACCAAATAAAATTAAAAATCTAAGGGTAGTAATTGTCATCAGACCACTGGCTAGCTTTTTTTTTTTTTTTGAAATATGGTGGTTAAGAGGGGATTTGAACTCATGATGATCCTTGGCATACCAAAAATAATATGACTATCAAGCCAATTAAGCCACTTAATCATATGATAAGTAAAATATATACAACAAAATAAATGCAAGTATCCAAGTATAAACGAATAAATAAAATTCGACAATTTACAAGTGAAATTCAGCGATTTACAATGAAATATAAGGAAATTTACAATCACAAATATAAATGTTTAAGTATGAATAAGTATGTGAAATTTGAAGATTTATAACAAAAGTTCAGTGATTTACAATTCAAATTCAGCAATTCATAAAAAAACATAAAGGAATTCACAATCCCAAATATAAATGTTTTAGTGTGAATAAACAAATGAAATTTAACGATTTACAACAAAAATTTAAGGATATGCAACCCAAATTCAGCTATTCATGAGAAATATAGACAATACAAAATTTATAAGAGAATTCACAACCTTAAATATAAATTTTTATGTTTCTAAATTAAATTCCCAATAATAATCTTTGAATGAACTCGTCAGACTCGCAACGAAACGATGCGTTGCACTCGTTGGCTCACCAATTATCTTGCATTCGTAGATTGACGGTGGGACAACGTTATAGACTTTCTCTAAATATATTCCAAACGATGTCACAGGGTGGGAATCTTCGGCTTCATCACCTCCAACGTTTTCCCTCAGATCTGTCGTCTATTTTCAATCTCAGCTGCAAGACGATATCATATAGAAGAATTTGTTTTAGTAACTACTCCATCCGGTTCAAAATAAGAGTATAAGATAAATTTTGTTGAAGGAACTTAGTTTTTTTTTATGAGATAATATTCATTTTTGTCTAAACATTTAATAATTTTTTTTTCTAATTTTACTTCTAACATATATTTTTTCCTCTTTGATTTATTTATTGCATTTTTTACTTATTCTTTTTATTAATAAGAGCATATTTGGAGGAAAAAAAATCATGCCTTACATATTTATTGTTTTAAATTAATTTTCACTAATTTTTTCATAAATGTGAATGATAAAGTGTATCTTATATTTTGAATCAGAAGGGGTATAATGAAGTTAGACACAGGAGAAATCCTACTTCGGTTAATTAACCAAATAAGTATTCCAAGATTTCAATACAATTAGCACAATCTGTTTTAAATCCTTTCTTTCTTTAGAATTTTAGAGTGTTCTCGTTATATAGTCCCTGCAAATGAATTTATGATGTAGTCTGGAAGTTAAGACATAAATACTGATTTATTTGGTTCATCGACATTTTTAATTGTAAATTTGTAAGCAGTTATATGAAGAAGCTTCCCATAACTGGAAAGCAAAGGAAGGTTGATCAGCCTGCACTGCTTACAAAATTTTGAAGTTGGAGTGAGTTACTGGTTCTTCATTGGAGTGCGTCCAGAAGATTCACTATTTTATTCCAGTGAAGATTTAATTCAGAGGATTCATGCCACTATTTCAATTTTAATGTAAATCTTACTTATCTCACATAAAAGAGGTGTTTGGGTCACCCAAAAACCATTTTTTTAAAAAATACTTTTACACAATTTAAGATAGAGCTTTTTTCACTGACTTAATATCTACTTATCTAGTAAAATTATTTTTTAAAATTATGATTTTTTTTTTATTCAAACACCCCAAAAATTCTGCACAGTGTGTAAGTTGTCTTCGTCAAAAGCTTAGGTATGATATCCAAAATAACCAAAAATGAATGAACTCTTTGCTTGGGTTTGTATCATTGGTTGTTCATGTTTGGGTACAAAGAACGAACTACCTTTACTTAAGTTTTGTTTAATATTTATATTTAAATGAAGTAAAAATACAAAATGATTATATAGTACTTTATTCATACATTTTAAAGATATTGAAACTTGAAGCATAAATCGTTCTAATTAAATTAAAAAAAATCAGAATCTTTCAGAGTTAAAAAATATAGTACTTTTGTAATACAGACGTTAAAAAATCACATTGAATGGGAAAAAAAAAGAGATTATTAAAATCTAATGATCATTACAAAAGTTGAATGGGAGAATTTTTTGTTCTAAAATAACTTGATGAGAAATAAATATTTAAGATTATTTGCCCTTCGGCGCACCATTTTTGGAGAAGATCTCATCATAAAATTGTGACATATAAACAAAATTATTACCAGAACTCATAATATTATAAACCGTGAATGTTTGTGCTGCATGCTTCAGACAGAAAATCATTTACCAAAACTTAATCGTGAAATAATTATTGTTAGATACCGTTGTCAACGCATAAAAATGGGCATTGCCGTTCTATGGCTTGGAATATTTATTTATTTATTCCTGGCAGCAACAATTATTATAGATGTTATTAACAGTAATAGTAATAGGAGTAATATGTAAACAATGCATGTGCAGTAGGAAAGTAGTTGGAAGAGAGAAGCACGTGAACTGAATCACCCGACTTAGGGTATGTTTGGATTGGCGTTGGGCAAAACTGACTTCTAGCTCAACTGACTTTTGTAACTGAAGTTAGAGTAAAAGTCAGTTAGAGTATGTTTGGATAGGTGCTTTTGAAAAGTCAGTTGAAAAAGCTGAAAGTTGTTTGGATGATGAATGAAAAAGTTAGTTTAGGTGTAAAATGACTAAAAAGGGTATGGATTTTATTGAATAGTAGTTTTTAAAATTTTATGTTTTTAATTTGATAATAGTTTTAAAAAAAGTATAAAATTATTATGATAAAACATAAATAGTTTATTTGTGAAATTATGAAATAAAAATATTTATTACGGAGAAAAAAATTAAAAACACATCATAGATAATTAATGAAGTATACATAATGGACAAACATGAATATAAATTAAAATTCATTTGGTCTCTAATTAAAGTAAATGAAATCACATAACTAATTAGATAGTAAGCTTTGCACAATTTGGTCCCTAATTGAGTCACGAACACGATTCATTTGTGCGGCAGATGTTAAACTTGACGAGGATGCCTCACCAGCTGCATGATTATTGTCTTCATCTATTACACTTCCATGTTCAGCTTCTACAAAGTGATCATCAGTTGGAGAATTTTGCCTGATAAAATTATGGACAGCCATTGTTGCACAAACTATGCAGACCTGTGTTTGAAACTTGAATCTGGGCATATTTTTTAAGATTACAAACCTTTTCTTCCACACCCCAAAAGTTCTTTCAATAGCGGATCTCAAACTTGAATGATAATAATTGAAGGCCTCATTCTGATTTGTAAATCCTGGGTGACGATTAAAGTCTGGGAGATGATAGCGTTCACGTCTGTACGGGCCAAGGTATCCCATTTGTGATGGATAACCAGCATCAACCAAATAATATTTTCCTAAAAAATCATGACTCAAGTATGTTAAGGTGAAAATAATACAAGTGAAGCTGAATTTAAAAATAATTAATTTGGAAATTAAAGAAATATACCTTCAGGTGGATGAGGGAAATTCATGGATGGAGTTGAGATAGCAGAATGAAAGACACGAGCATCATGTGCACTACCTTCCCAGCCCGCCAACACGAATGTGAAGCACATATTCCAATCACATACGGCCATGACATTTTGACTAGGAAATCCCTTCCTATTGATATATTTGTCTTGCCTAGCTTGACTAACCGTACAATGTATGTGGGTACCATCAATTGCTCCGATTGCATCCCTAAAAAATGGAAAGTATCGTGGATCATTTGCTATTTTTGGGTGACAATAGGAAAATGTAGGATCAGTTGGCCTGATATTTTCTCGAGATAAATTGAGGCAAGCAGCCAACACTCTATGAAAATGCCGACTGACAGTTTCTCCTGAACGCTGAAACCTTTCCTGAATCATCCTATTACACTGACCATGCGCAATTGTATTCAAGAACATGGCAACAGATTCATGGACACCTATGTACTTAGTATTTTGTAACCCATGTTCAACCAATTTAGAACATAACTGATGAAATGTCTCTATGTCCATTCGAAACATATCCTTAGACCGTCCTTCATGCCCGTCTAAAAGTTCTTGAACCCACAAATAACCAGTCTGTTCACTAGTTCTACATGGCTGTTTACACAGAAAAGGTGTCACATACTGACCCATTAACACACTTAGCTCTGATAATTGTGTTGTCTGTTCATGTAAAGCGGGAACTAATTGAGACAATTCATCTCCCCAATCATCCTCCCAACCCTCGCCCCAACCCTCCGTTGAATCAGACATAATAAATGTGTGTTACCTGTGAATAGATAAATACTAAAGGTAAGTAAAAATTTTCACAAAAAAGAAAAGAAAAGAAAAGATAATACACAAATTATCATTAAACTTTAACATAATAATTAAACATAGTCATGAAACATACAATATTAAACTTAGTCATTAAACATAGTCACGAAACACATAACATTAAACCTAGTCATTAAATACATCGTCATAACACATAATACATAATACAACATTAAGGTAGAAAAACAGAAGTCATAACAAGTCCCCTGGCACAACTCAAGGATTCTTAGGTGCAGCATACGGCGGTGGATTTTCAGCATTGTGCTTCAACCAAGCCACTAATACCTTCCGATTTTCTCTCAGACCAGCATATATGTCCCTGAAAGTCTTGTTTGCCAGCAGATTACAACACATGACACAAAGATGAGTGTCATTGACAATTTCCTCCATACTCAACAAATCAGCAGTCAGCTCAGTAGTGTTATCACTATTGGAGATTTTGTTTATTGCCGCTGCTGTACTAATGGAAGCCTTCTCAATCGAGCTTACTGCATCTGCTATTCTTTTTGTCGCTGGCATTTTTTGCTTCTTGTATTTATCCAACCCTCCACCTCTCTTCCTCTTTCCTTGGCTCCCTGAACCACTAGGTATATTGGGTGCAGTGTTTGATGTGTTTGCAGTTAAATTTATACCGTCCAAATCATCCGAAACTCCTGCACGGCGTCCAGTGTCAACACCTATCAGCCCGTCTTCACTATCCCCTGAACCTTCTTCCCAATCCATTGTGGGTCGGTAATCATTTGGCTGATCAGCCCTCTGTGGCTCAGGCTGGGTCGAAGAAGGTGACCACATATCCTGTCCTGATGCCATAGTGCCCTTGAATATAGTTTCCAATTCAGTCCGGAACTTTAACCCATGCTGCCTAAACTTTTCGTATGCTGGATTTTCCTGCAAAGCCAAAAGTAAACAAAAGTTAAATTATTTTCAAAAGTCATTAACTGCTTAAAAATTAACAGAAGCTAGTTCATACCCGCTTCTTTCTCTCCCACCACTCATCAGATGCCACCACTGTGTTCCTTTCAGGGTCCCACCCTATACCGGTCTCCTTACCAATTAGCTGCTCAAATGCCTTCCACTCTTTTCTTAAGTTATCCAACCTATTTTTCAGTTGTCTTTTCTCATATCCTCTCCCTGTCTTTTCATTGAATGTTTTGTGAATGATGTCCCAGCCTTGCTTTGTAAACGAGGATCCTTGACGATGTTTGCTATAAATTGTGTCCACGCATATTTTGAGAAAAACACCAGTAGTGCTTACATCCCAATGCGCTTTGCCTCTATCGTTACTCATTGTTCTTGATGAAATTAAAAATGTATCAAATCCACAATAAGTTTAGAATCAAGCAGTAACACACAGGAATAAACCCACAATTAACAGTGCCTAAACTTTCTGTTTAGAAGCAATCAATCAATACATTTTTAAAGTAATAATGTTTATATATCTTATCCACTTTATTCACCATAGGGCAACCTAACCACATCCCTCTTCACCAAGATCACAAAATTCTAAATGAAACCCCTAAATAATAAGTCTCACATATTCTTAAGAATGATATTTTGAAAATAACAGAATTTACAACATGCTAAAACAAATTAGAAAAAAAAAACTATTTTATATTCTGAAAAAGGAAACCAAATTCGATGTTAAACCCCGGTCACAAATATGACATTCAAGATTGAATTATATTCCTACAATGGCTCCTAACAGCACAAACAACACAGGCAAACGTAGAGAAGCAGTAGCACCGAGTCATTGTACGTGAAGCAAATTCATCACAGATGGCAAATTCATCACATTCAAGGTTAATCAAAAATGGGCAAATTCATCAGATACTACAAGAGAATTAAAACCACAAACCAATGTCAGAGGAGCAGACAAGTTCGACGCAGACACAGGGTGAAGCTAAACAGACAGAAGCAGTAGCAATCGAAAGGCACAAAACTTCCCTCTGCTTTCACAGTGTATCTAAACGAAAAGGAGAACAACAATCAGAACTCAAACATAATTGGAGCTGCGAATTGGAGCTGAATTGGAACAACAATCAGTCCAGCTCAAATATATATATGTATATATGCATCAGACACGGTGACCTTACTTGCGAATCGGAGCTGCGAATTGGAGCTGCGAGTTGAAGACCTTCAACCAGCCCCAAGCAGAAGAGAGTGACGGAGGGAGAAGTGCCGACTTCAATGGACACGGTAAATCGAGTGGAGCAGAACAGAGTTGAAGACTTGCGTCCGAGTTGAGGCAGCCACGGTAAATCGACTAGCAGAAATCAAATGGAGCAGAGATGGCTGGATCTACGGGAAGCACGGTGAAGCTCAACAGATCCGGTGAAACTAAAAAACTGAGGATGAAATGAAGATCTGGGAGAAGACCACACCGATCTGCAGCAAATCGACTCCGGCGAATCTCTGGCACATCCAACAGCAAACGAAATTGCGAGCTCGGTCGAACAACCGGAGGACCACCTGAAATGGAAGAAGAACACGGGAGAGCGTGAGAGAGAAGAGCAGGGGAGAACGCTCGGCCGTGTGGGAGAAAATGGAGAGACTGAAGGAGGGAGAATCACCGGTGACAGTCACGGACGGAGAAGCGCCGGCGAGAGGGACGGAGGGAGAGCAGCCGGTCACGGTGAAGATGAAAGCCTGGGGGTGAGCTCTACAGACGGAGGGAGTGACCTGAAATGGAAATGAAGGTGGGTTCGGCCGTTCGGGGGAGGGGAAATGGAGTGAGGGTTAATACTGGTAGGTCATATTTTTCAGATGCAATTAATGCTCCATAACGGTATATCTCAATTTCAAACTCTCCAAAAGTAACTCCCAGCTGCGTTGGAAACGTTTACCATTTGGTTCAGAAGCTGGTTGCGTTAATTGTCCCAGCCAAACAATCATTTTGGCTCAATTCAGATGCAAACCTCCGTTTCACAATTTCCTAGGGCCGTTTAGCGTTTCAGACGGTAATCCAAACGAAGCCTTAACTGTTAAACTTGTTCCTCTTTGACCTTAATTTTCACTTTCTTTTACATAGCCTATAAAATCATTCTCTTGGTCATTTCCCACTCAATTTTTTATGAGGAATCCAAATATAAGCTTAGATTTATCAAAATCCAACTCCTTCCTTTTGAATTCCAGTTGACTGAACAGTATGCATAAAAGGTCCAAGATTTTCATTTTTAATTCTAATACTTCCAAACTTGTTCTTTCACCTTTACCCCACACAATTTTTCATTTTAAACACATTAGAAGCATCAAAATCATCAAAATCTAATTGTAGCCCCAAGAATCAGCTTTCGCCAAAATCTTACTTAAGTTATATAATCATGAAATTTAACTAATCTCAACATAAAACCACTTGATTCTTATTCCTTTCAGGCCTTTAAACATTATTCTAACATCAATTTCATCTTCCCCTACACTTAACCATTTCGTGCAGCATGTTTGCTTAGGGTTTCAAGCTCTTAAAAACTATTAAAATCCATAACCAAGCTCAAAAACAAGGATAGTGAAACTACATCAAAAACCATGAACATACCTTGTTTTAGAGCTTCATCTTACATGGGATCACTTGGTCTTTCTCTTGCCTTTATCTTTCTCTCTCTAGAATTCATTTTGCAAGAGTTTTCCTATGGTTTCTCATAGGCTTGGATGAAATAAGGGGAGGGGACAGGTATTTATAGAAAATAAAATTGAACCTTGGCCCTTGATCTCGTAAATAGGTGGCTTAATCTTGACTGTTCATTTTCCCTCTTTGTCTTATGATGACATATGTCCCTATGACATCATACTTACATCATCTTGATGATATCATGCTTACATCATCAAGCCACATGTCTTTAATCCAACCATACACGTGTCTTGCATTCTACCGTACACGTGTCCTGCATCCAACCATATACTTGTCTTTTCCATGTCCCTTCATCATTTTGACATTAAAATAGGGAGAAAATTGATTAAAAAAAAATTCGTGCAAAATATAGCCCCTAGGCATTCCTCCACCTATCTTGCTATTCTGCACTGGATCGGGTATTTTTTCGGGTTTTGACTTACCTGGGACCACTAGGACATGTTCTGGCATTCTTTTCTCACCTCAACTAACTCCACATGGTATTACATAATATGTCTAAAGAGGAAGTGATGCTCTTCCCTTGTTCTTCCATTAAAATAATTAATAATATTTATCTCGGAGTAAACTTGACCAGATTCTTTCTATCGGTCCACAACTTTGAGAATCTATCTCTGGGTACCAATACTGTTTATTCATCATGAGAAATTTCTCTAATTTTTCTTTGATCAAAAGTCAACCTCTAAACAGTTTAGTTTGACTTTCCCCGGATAGTGTATAAATAAGCTTTAAATTCTATTAAAGCCAACCTCTTCGATTTCTGGGGACCGAATTATTTTTAAAACCTGTGATAATTCCTCAAGTATTCCCCCTATTTTTGTCCAATTATTTGAGGCCTTCCTGTATTTTAAATAATTCAATTTTCATTAATACTCAAAATTAGCCGAAACCCTGGGAATTCTATAAATTCCTTTCACGGGCATTTTCATCGTTTTTAGCCTCATACAAGCCCCTAGACCTTATCCCTATTTTTCTGAAATTTTTCTAAAGTATTCAAGCCTACTTTCCATCACTAACCTTTTTGGCTGGAAACTTCACAAATTTGCGTTTTAGGTCCCTGTTCGGATTTAGACTCAGGAATCCTCTTACTGAGGTTCCTAGTACAACCTTTAGCCCTTAATTACCTCAACTCCTTATATTGGACTCGCGAACTTCACATACAGGTCTTCTTAACATGTCATTTCTTCTTTTTTAGAATTTTTCTAGGATTTTTGGCATAATTATTATTTTTGTCCTTACCAGCCTGAAATTTTACAAAATTATGATTTTGCTCTTGATTTAACTTAACCCCATAATTCACCTCGTTGAGGCCTCTACATAACTTTTGGCTCACATTCATCTATATTTCTCATTCTTAGGCCTCGAGACTTCACTAGAGTCTCTAACTTTTTCTTTTCTCAATCTCAGAAAACTTTTCCTTTGCGATTTAGTCCCTGGGAATCCCTTTGTACCTTTAGGGAACCTCTGGGACCTTTTCCAAAAAAAGGTCTAGTAGCCTGCCTATTTAAGGCTAATTTTGATATTTCTAGGCCCAAAATTTGGATGTGACACCTTATAAAGGTGCAGATATCTCCTCCTCATAGACGCGTTTTCTAGGTGGCTACAGCTGCACCTAGAGGAACAAAACCATGAGGTAGCTACGGCTGTACCAAAGTGGATAATATCTACTAGCGATACCCTAGGATGGCTACAGCTGCACTCCGGGACCTAGGGACATGACATTTAGTATCAAAGCCAAGTTTGAGTCGGTATGCCAGTGAGAATGCTGGGCCCTAAAGGAGGATGGATTGTAAAGTCCCATATCGGCTGGGGAGGGGAACGAAGCATGCCTTATAAGGGTGTAGATACCTCCCCCTTATAGATGTGTTTTCTGGGTGGTTATGGCTGCACCCAGGGAAACAAAATTGTGAGGTGGCTATAGCTACACCAAAGCAAATAATATCTACGAGCGAGACCCTGGGATGGCTACGACTACACTTCAAGACTCGGGGATGTTACAAATTGCAATATATGTAATCAACTTCCCTTAATGCAACTAGTTACTAAGTTACACTTATTCAAATCCCACAATTTCAAACTCAAGACAAAATGTCACTTTATAAATTTTTTCCCTTAAAAGTGAAAAATCATTTATCTAAACCACTCCCTCACACTTATATCAAATATTGTTCTCAATGGTATAAGAAGTAAATTAAAGTAAAGGAACTAGTACTCCCTCGGTTTAAATTTCTAATTATGAGTTGAAGTACTGCCTTGATGCATCACCTCCCTACAATAAATCTTGGGAGGGTTGTTAATGAAGAGAAAATGAGGGTAATAGATCGTGATATAGAAAAATAAAAATAAATAAAAGAAAGTAAATTTGATGGGTTGCCTCCCAACTAGCACTAAATTTAACGTCTATAGCTGGACGCAGTTGTAGTGGTTAAGAGATGCCTTCTAAGTATGATATGAATGTTTCTCCTCTTAGATCAGAAGACATCTTCCTTTCCCATTTAAACTTCATCATCCAATCAGCAAAGAGGGACCTTGTTAGTGAGCAAGGGACCCACCATTTTGACTTAATTATGCCAGTAGCAGCACTTTTACTGGGAGTGGTAGGCTGATTCTTAAGCTGTATTTGTGATTCCTTACTTTCCTCCTCAATTCTTTCTATATCTTCCAAAGCATGATAAGGAGGATTCTTTGGATGCTTCTACTCATCCTGTACCATATTTATGCTGCTGAAAGACTCATCAGTGATAGGAAGGTTAGTAGCTTTAGCGAATTTAAATACTTCTTTATTGTTTCCCACTTTAAATACTAACTCTCCCTTCGACATATTAATTAAAGCACCTCCAATTGCTAAAAATGACCTTCTTAATATTAAAGAAACATTCCAACTATCTTCAATATCTAAAATAATAAAATTTGTAGGAATATAAAGTTTACCGACTTTAACTATGACATTCTCTACTACACCTTGTAGATATTTGAATGATTTGTCTGCGAGTTGAAGAGTCATGTTGACCAACTTGATATTTGTCATCCCAAGTTTCCTGCATGAAGAATAAGGCATTAGATTAATACTAGCACCTAAATCGCATAAACAATTTTCAATAAGATTAGAACCAATATCACAAGGAATAGTGAAACTCCCTAGATCCTTCAATTTAGGTGGTAGTTTTTTCTACAAAATTGTGCTACACTCTTCTGTAAGTATCACTATGGCATATTCTTCCAACCTTTTCTTATTTGAAATCAGCTCCTTGATATACTTGACATAAGTAGGCATTCTTGCTAATGCCTCTATAAAAAAACTTATTTATTCAAATTTTCTTTAACATCTCAAGGAATCTTTAGAAGCCTAAATCTAAATCCTTCTTTTGAAGACATTCAAGATATGGAATAGGAGGCACATAAGGGTTGACTTCAAATGGCAAAAGATGACTTTGAGTAATGTTATCTATAGGTAGCTTAATTACATTGTCATTTTCATCGTTCTTCTGCTCACTTTCCTTTTTAAACACATTTTAAGGTCCAGTATTAGCTTCTTGAAGTTCTCCACCATTCCGTAAGGTGACTACCATAACTTGCTCCCTTGGATTGACTTCAGTATTGCTAAGAAACTTATTTTGATCTTTTCCAATAAGTAATTTAGTCAATTACTTATTTAAGCTTCTATGTTTTTCATTGAGTGGCCTATTTGTGAATCTATATTTTTCATAGAAGCTTGAGTTGAAGCAACGACCTGTTTAAGTTGGTCAATTTCATGATTTATACTCTTCATGCTATTAACTTGGTGAGTGGCCATTTGAGCTAAAGCTTCCTCCAACCTTGTTATTCGATCCTTGAGTGTGCTATTTTGTTGTTGGAAGCTTAGTGGTGCTTATGGCCTTTGAGAAAAAAAAAATTTCCAAGAGAGATTTGAATGATCTCTCGAACCTAGATTACACTACAAAAAACATCAAACTAATGACGGAATTTCCGTCACTAATCAAAATTAGCAATGGATTAGAGACAAATTAGTGACGGAATTTAGTTAGCGACGGAATTTTTTTCATCACTAATTCCACCGTCACTAAATAATTAGTGACGGAATTCAAATTCATAGCGATCGATTACTAACGGATTAGCAACGAAAATTAGTGACAAAAAATTTCCGTTACTAATATGTTGCTAATTAGTGACAGATATCCCACAAAAATTCTGTCACAAAATAATGATGGATTTGTGATGAAAAATTCCGTCACAAATTGGTGACAGAAATTTCCATCACAAATCCGTCACTAAATTTTTTTATTTTGTAAATTTAAAATATCACATCATCGCCATGTGTCCATCACTATGAGCCGCCATATCATCAATGGCTGCCACCTCACCAACTCCTCTCTCTCCCCCCATGTTGTCATATCATCTCGTCGGCCACGTCATCACCACGTGTCCATCATTAGATGCCACCTCAACCCCTCCTCTCTCCTATGCAGCCACGTCAGCATAGCATCCATATCATCACCATGTGTCCATCATTATGAGCCGCCACGTCATCGCCTTGCCCACGTCATCGCCACGTCATCACCTTGCTCAATTTGTGAAGAAGTGTTGGTTCGAACCTGGGACCTCCTGTGCACGTGCTGAAGCCTTTGCCAGTTAAACTGAAAAGCACCTACGAAATTCTTTTACAAAAAATAAATATATATAATATTTCTAATAACAAATACAAATATATATAATAAATATTATATACAAAATTTAATATATATTATATAATTTAATATATTATTATTTATTTGAATTTAATTTTTATATTTAAGTAAAAAATTTCTAGTAATTTTTACTTTGATTCAAATATTTAATTAAATAATAAGTATATTTTTTATTTTTATTTTTATTTTCTTATATAATATTTTTATTTTTTAATTTTTATATAATATATTGTTTAAAAATTATGATACATTTATATTTATTTTAATAATAAGTTTAAAAAATAATTGTTATATATTTATATTATATTTTTTTGTGAAGGATTAGTAACAGAATTGCAACAGAAATTAGTGACGAAAAAGTTCCGTCACTAATTTCCATCACAAAATGAGAGTTAGTAACGGATTGGTAACGGAAATTAGGGATGGAATTTTTCCGTCACTAATAATTTAAAACAAAATTAGGGACAGACTTGTGACAGAATTTAGTAACGGAATAAGATTTCGTCACTAATCCGTCTCTAAGTTAGTGACAGAATAAAATTCTGTCACTAATCCTTCACTAATTTAGCGACGAAATTTTTCCGTCACTAAATTCCGTCCTAATTTTAGTGACAGAATTTGTGAGGGATTAGCGACGGATTAGCGATGGAATGAAATTCCGTCATTAAATTCCGTCACTAATACCCTGTTTTTTTGTAGTGTTATAGGTGTTAGAGTATGGGTTATTTTTGGGATTAACTCTATCGTATCCATCTCCCATATAGTTGGCCTCCTCTAGATAGTTACTTTCATACCTTTCCTAAAGAGAATTAGAAAGAGAAGAATGAGAATTAACAGAATTAAAATCGAAGTAGTGACTTCATTAACCATTGCCCTCCTTCCTCAAACTGACTTTGATCTTGAAGTTGCTGCCAGTATTATGTAAATCTCCTCCTTGTCCTCAGATGTCATGTTATTTGGATCACCATGAGCAGCATTATCAACCTTTGACCGATATTTAGAACCAAGCCCATTATAGGAAAAATCCATTAGAAGTATATGTGAAAAATGATGATGAGGACATTGGCTTATGAGGAGATTATAATGTTCCCATGCTTCATGAAACGTTTCACCATTCTATTGGGTAAAAAAGTGAATCTTATCCCTTATTTCTGAAGTCTTCTGAGGGGAGTAGTATTTGAGAATAAATTGCTCATACAAATCAGTCCAAGACGTTATAGAAGCTTCTGGTAAATGTAGAAGCCATTGGCGAGCTTCTCTTTTCAGACAATATGGGAAACAACGCAGCTTTAATCCATCTTCTGATAGACTATTCAATGGTAGTGTATCAATCACCCCATAAAAATCACGTATATGTGATGCCCGTTAAAATAGGTAGCACATTTAAGTGAATATTTTTAAACTCATAATTAGGCGCTGCTCAGCTCAGTTGAATGCACGATGAATTAAAAGTAATAAAAAGGCATTGAATATCTTGAAATATAATTTGTCACTTTGGATTGACGCTGTCATCTCCATGATCACTATCAACTATCTCTTTTCTTATTCTTTTGACTTCTATTTTTCCTGTAAAATCGTTCAATTTCTAAATTAATAGGAATCAAGGCAGAGTCATCAAAACTTCTCAATTGCATAAAAACAAGCAAAACAAAAATAAAAACAAATATTTAGAATAAAATAAAATAAACTAAAAAGTAAAGAGAAATAAAAATTAAAAAATTACTAAATCCGTAACCTCCCTGGCAATGGCACCAAAAACTTGGTCGATTTGCAAGTGCACAGAATCAGCATAGTAATAAATCTTAGAGTGTTCTATGATTGTACCCACAGAGAGGTTGTGTGTTTACCAGTCTCAATAATTAATAATTAAAGAAAAAGCAATAAGCCAAATTATTTGAAGAGAATGAATTAAAACTAAAAGAGAGAAGCAAAAGACAATTGATTATGAGGAGAAATCAATCACTCAAAAGGTTGGGTTTCAGGATTAATTCACCCTATAAGTAGTTAGTTTCTATCATTTGATTTGACTCTTTATTCAATTATAGTGACAACTATTTCTAAAATGTCTTAATATTCTCTCGAATTATTAGTCCCTTTTTAATTAATGTTGAATTCGTTCCCACGATACTCAAACAACTAATTAAACCATGAAGCTATAGCTTAATTCACAATAAATATCTAGAACTATCCCTAGCCTAAATATTTATGTCTGTTTCTCTAGATCTAGGTTCTCTCTTCACCTCCCAGTTCATCAAGATTATCCATAGATTTGATTTAATGGTGATTAGTGATAAAATCAACATGAAGAATAAGAGAAGTAGATATAACAGAAAAAACTAAAATATATTCACAAAAAGAAATCCATAAAAGAGTCAAAATAAACAAAAATAAAAATAGCTTTCCCAAGGGAATTAAAGGTGCATTTGAACATAAAGGTCAAATTGCCAAAACATTAAATTAAACATTACTCTTACCAAAAAATCAGCTTTCGCTAGTTGGAATGCACGTTTGGGCCCCCACACATGATTCCAAACACACCCTCAATTGGTAGCAACATTACAATGTCAAACAAACCACATCAGTGCTTCCAAATCGCAATTAAAAAAAAAACACTATGGTTAAGAAACTCGAACTGATCAAAAAGCATATATATACATTTATTCTTGCTCTCCACATCTTTTTTCTCCCTAATGAGATGGGCATTAGTGGAGGAAAAACAGAGAAACATATACAGTTCTCAGATGTAGGTAGAGTTCCTTTTGCTGTACTCCAAGGAGGCTTTAGTATTTCTTTCCCTCCTTCTCCATAATTGATACATTAGACTGTTAATGATCTTGTTCCGAACATGAATCATGAAAGAAATGTGACATAGTATCTTCTGCCATAATTCTTGGTTTCGGTACTTTCATAATTAACGAGGCTATGAGAAGGTCCCAGTATAATGGAATTTGTGAAAATAAAAATAACCCTGCAGCGGGCAATATAATGATACTGTGACCAAGAATAGCTTGATACTTCTCTTCAGGGAGAAACTCATGGGACAAAGCAGCATAGAAAGAGACCACCATGGAGACAAGGGAAGCACAAAATGAAAATAAGCCCAAACAAATGGCAGACTTCTGCGATGGCCTCTGGGTCGTTCATTTCCAGTGCTACAAATAGATAGAAAGGCAGCCAACGAAGTGATTGAGAAGCAAAATGAAATTAACAATGAGATAGAAAACGTGTGACCTAGTACTGTGCCGGGAGCTTCCTAGCATGCAGAAAATGTAGCACCAGTAATAAGTGTGGCTGCAACAATGTAAGATCTACATGTGTCCTTCCCTGATTTGTTACTTTCCTTGATAAGCTGCTTGTGCCCGTTGGCAAAGATCTCCCCTGGAGTCTTACCATTGTTGTTAGTTTGGGAGTCGAAGTAAGGGGGCATCGCTTTTCTCACGTACTGTTCATTGTAAAATACCAAAATTCATAAACAATGTACAAATTATCATTGTGTGTGTGTGTTTTTTTGTGTACCGTTATTGGACTGCAACGTATTTGTATGATAAAAACAACATTGACACTTCTAACATGCAAGAGTTGATATAAAAGGTGTGAAACAGTTAGACATACAACTACTTTTGGTCTTTTTTACAAGATGCAATTAACGAAATAGTATGGTTTAGGAAATATGTTAATATTGGTGAAAGGGTGAATACAATTTTTGGTCCCTCAAATTTTAAACCATTAGGTTTTGATCCTTCAAGTTTCTTTTTATTTGAAATATTGGTTCCTATAATTTAATAAGAACTTGGACCATTTTGTCCCTTGAGGGACCAAACCTTATGGTTTCAAATTTAAGAAACCAAAACTAAAATGAAAGCAAACTTGAGAGACCAAATATTACTTTAATCCTTAGTTAAAAGCAAAAACTATGTAAATAATGTTCTTTTCCCCCCAAATTAAATATGCTCTTATTTATAAGATAATAGGTGAGAGAAAAAAATAATGAGAGAAAGGATGGAAGAGAATGTATGAAAAAAAAATAATGCAATCAATTCGGATAAAATTGGTTTAAAAAATACATTTAATATTCAGACAATCTCAAACTAGATTTTATAAAAAGTATCCCACTTATTCAAAAATTCGGAACTTATAAAAAGGACTAGAAGGAGTACCTCCAATCCTAAGTAGAGGAGCTAGACAAGGTGTCTGCTTACTCTTAAAATGGAAAAAAGGACGGAGACACCACTTTTCTTTTTAAATTAATATTTTTTTTCCTCCAAGTATTGCTATTGATTGCGCATAGTAATGAGGTTTCCATTAAGAAGTAGTTACAATGCTTATGATTAAAAATGGTATTTTAAGGAGAAACTAATACCTATTTGTTACAAATAATTAACTTAAATAAATATATTAATATCTACAAATTATCTAACTCTTATATTAAAAAGGGTAAATATGCATCCAGAACCCTAATCTTATTTTCTAGGTACATCCAACACCCCAATCTTTTTTATGGTGCATCCAACATCCTGACTAATTTTATTTTTAGTATATTCAACACCCTAAATGTAACTAAAAAAATAATTTTGAAGTACTGGATGTACCCAAAAAAAAAAGATTAGGATGCTAGATGTACATAAAAAAGATAAGAGATGCATTAGTAAAAAAAAAAAAAATCAAAGTGCTAGGTATACTTGAAAAAAAATTATTGGAGTACCCCTTTACCATAATAAAAATCAACTAAATTTTAAATACCTCGAACCACATGACTTCCCATTGCATTTGCATAACATATCCTCGTATTTCCCAGATTGTATGTTTTTGATAACTGTGCTGCCAAGTGCAATGCATTGTTTCCATCAGCATCGACCTTTTCCCTCCATACAGTCCAAAGTTTGTGGATTGTGGCCTTTTATTAACTCCAAGACATGACTCTGCCTCTGCCTCTCCACTATTGCCACGTGTACTATATTCCTTTTCTTTATGAGTAATTGATCATGGACAGACACTGGAATATCACGCAGGTTTTGTTCACCTGCTTGGTCAGACCATTTTTAGCTACGATCAATAGTGCTGTTGTTATTTTGATTCTGTCTGCCAAGTGCCAATCACCAATAACTGAAAAGGTTACATTACTCTTTTCTCCAAAGAAATAAGAATGAAACTAAGACATATATAATCACCTCCGAAATATTGGAATCTCAAAATATAAAGTCTCCTGAAATGTCTTAATCCGCAAGAAATTTCTGGTAATCATTCTGAAATTAATGTTTTTTAATATAAAATGACCTAATTACTTTCACATTAAAAAACATCCACCATCACCTGATGTTGGGGCTGAAGTTTTAGTACGGGAATTATTCTATACTACTTTGAATTCTTAATATAAGACCCAATTAACTAATTTGGAGAGATTAAAAAAGTTACTAAATTACTTAATTTTAGCATATATTATATGACTTCTATAAAATACTTATATACTACTTTCAGTCCTAATTATAAGACCTCGTTTGTAGTCTAAAAACGAAGTCTTATAATTAGGACCGAAGGTAGTAAATTATTAGATTATGTATCAATTTATAAGTTAGGAAAATTAGTTTGGAGAAAAACAGTAAATACAATTACTTTGAAGTAACTTTGTAATTTTCTTAATCTCCCCAGATTAATCAACTAGGTTTTATATTAAGGACCGGAGGTAATACATGAGAACAATTAGGTCATTTCGCAAAAAATCTTAATTCTAGAATGGTTTCAAAGAAATTAAGATATTTGGAGAGATTAGTTTGGGATTATCTTTCAAATAGTAATACTTTAAATTTTTCTGTGGGGTTTTACCTTCCTATATTTTCATATCTATGAGGAGATAATATTTCATGTTCACAATATTCTGCATTTCTTTGGCATTATCATTCTCTCGATACCAAGGATCTTGCTTTACAAGTTCATCCATGATAAGGCCACACAACGCATGATTCTCTTTCAGCTTCCTAACAGAGCCTGACGAAATATATTTTTAGATACCCAAAAAAAAAAATTAGAGATTCAAAACTTGCACGGGAAACAAAATAGAAAGGATGAATTGTATAAAACTTTTCCATATTTAGGACCATGAATAATCTTTAACAATGAACCCTATCTAAACTTTCAAATCTATGCAGATAACCCCATCCCCTTAAATTTTGAATTATATGCAAGATAAACTCTTTAAGCAATGTACAGATAAATAATAATGAACAAAACTAATAGTATGAAACTTATTTGTGTAAATGTAAAAGTCTATAATGATTTGTTATATAATTTCAAAGATTAGGGAGATCGATTATTTATGTATAACATAAATTTCAGGAGTTTTTATATTATTTACCCAAAAAAATTACAAAACATACAACGATAATGGTTAATGGGGGGGGGGGGAAACAACTATGACAAAAGCTTTGTTAATAACAGACAAGATTAACGTATGTGTCACCTGGAGATTTATTGGAATGGACTTGATTTTTGCCTGAGGACTTATGATTCTCTTTAGAGTTCAGTCTCTCTACATAAAATTTTATTTAAAAGAAATATGATTATGAACCCGTACAGATAGAATTTAAATGGAAAAACTGGTAGGCCATAGGCATGGATAATGGTGAATTTAACATGTACAAGAAAAAGCATCATAAACAGCAAACAAGAATATATGTCACCTCGATATTTATTAAACCAGCTGCAACTTTGGTTACTTCCTGAATTTGATGAATCGTCTAGATTCTCAACAAACTTTGGCCTTTCTTTCTTTATGCAAATAACTTTTAAAGTAAACAAAAAATGATACTTAGAACATACTAACTTTAATTTTTAAGCTTCAAAATGAGATGAGTATACTTACAGTACTGGTAGAGCAATTTGTGCCACCATCTGAGGCGAATACCATTCTTAAAAGCAGAAGGAATCATGAGAAGCTCATTCAGAGGTAAATGTCCGTGGATATTGAAACAGCTGCCAATCTTTTGGACCTTATAAAGCTCTATGATTTGGTATGACAGATCTAGCAAGCATTCCATTCCACACACACATTTATTTTGTTAGTTTTGTTAATTAATTTGCAGCGAGCAGGGCATTCTTAATTTTTAGGGAGATTTAATATGTCGATTATTCAAATATACGTTGCAATTAAATAATGTTATTAGATATATAATTCCCGTACAAAATGTTATTCAAATAAGAAACTTCTTGGAGAAAGAAAACTGAAGCATTAAACTGCAAAGTATTAATTTAACACAAAAGAATTGCTAGTTAGCTAGACATGTTCCTCCAAGCATTAGGTGGAGCTAAAGATGAGTAATTATTCCTAATTTACATATAGTTTGAATTTCATACTCCCTCCGGTTCTAAACATAAAAGTTTAATAAAAGGGGTCTGTTTTGATCCTAAATGTCTTTGTCTCCCAAATTCATAATCTTTTCCTTTAAATTTTTCATATTCATTTTATATTAAAAGATTTTCTATCAAGGAAGTAATTTCCAATATAAGTAATGAACTAAACTAATTTTCTTAATCTTTATAAATCGACTATCTAGCTCTTAACATTTAGAAATCGAAGACAGTACTGTATATTAAATATTGACTGATGGCTAGATGATGATAAAAATTTGCCATGTCCTTTTGATAGTAAAACGCAGCAGAATTAAATAAATTTACTGACCAAAGTGTTTTCTCCTAATGTTACAGTGAAGTATAGTATCTCCATCATTTCTTTTCCAGATTGAGGGCGGCAACATTGGTTCTACCTCCATGCAAGTTGCATGCAGATAACGAAAAGTCTGTGACCGTTAAGAGCAGCCAAGAACAACGGCCTCTCTCCAACGTTGTTACGCTCAAGAACCAATAGAGGATAGACACGTGTAATATGCCGACAAATCGCGATAGACCCTCGTGAGGCTGCACAATGCAAGGGAGTATCCCCTTTGTCATCCTTGGCTTGAAGAGTCTGTGAAGCCCTGCCATTTCCAGTATTGGCTATTTCATTAACCAGTTTCTCAACAATAGATTCTGCAGCTTCATTTGTGGTAGCCCAATGCAAAGCTGCGTCGAACTGAGACTCGTCATAGTGTGAATCAGGGCTCTCATTTTTTGGCATAACCATATCTGCCATCTTCTTATCATGAACCAGTGGATGGTCTCTGAAAATATTTACAACTACATCCCACTTTTCTCTCATTAGGGCAATCTACAGGTTTTCCTCAAGACTCTCTTCCTGGCTTGCACTGGAACTACCAATAGTGTTTCTCATTTCTCTATATATCTTATTTCAACTGAGGTGAGTCAAACCCTAAAAATTAGAAGAACAAAAGGAACAGTCATGTTTGTGAAATGAGAAGTACGTGCGGATTGGCAGAAGATAACACATAATGGAGAAATTCAGAAATTAGTACCAAAGGAGGGGTGGTTCGAAGTTAACAATGTTGTTGAATTGAAGGAATTAGTTAATGAGGTTTACGTAAAAGTTTATTCAAATTCTGAAGAATCAACTTATATACAGATACGACATTGAAGAGATAAATGAATTGGTCAATTTTGCTGTCTCTTTTAATTTGGAAGAGGATTTGAATAGTGATATAGATGCTAAGTTGAATATTGAAGATAGCTGAGTGATGATGAGCTGTAATTAGTTATACAATGTAAGTGCTCGTACCATGCAATATAAAACTTAATTTAAGGTTTCAATATTTAGTTTGATCCCTCATTTTTATCTTATGCTTTGCTTTTACTCCATTACATTATTTTCTTAATAATTCAACTTTATTTTGGCTTCATTAGTCGCATCACTTAATTTTATTTAGTTACAATCCCCCATATTTTCCTAATATGGTGTCTTTTTTCAAAAACTTTTTTTATGGAAAAGAAGTAATATTGTGTTATAAAAATTACAAATTATTTTTCCTCTTTAACACTCTTGAATTGAAACAATTAAAGAAAATCTTTTCGTGACCCTTGTCAAAAAATTCATTTTTTTGGCCAATAACAAAAGCACTATTTATAAGATTAGAAGCTACAACAGACAAAAGAATTATTTTGGCGGTTAGAAATGTCCGAAAATGCGCCTTTCACCATTGATTTTCATTTTATCGAATTAACTGTCAATTAAAATCTTAAACCATTTTATTCACCCAAAAAAAATCTTAAACCATTTTTTACAGTTAAAAAATACTCATGCCTGATTAGGATGTAAGTTGAGGGCTACTAAAAGTGATGAGTACAACTTATTTTCCAGTTGATAAAATCATTCACAAAGAGTGTAGCTATTGCACATTAACAGCTACAGTCATATATAAATTATTGTAAATATAATTTATACATACTTTTATACATATAATCACACAAAAAACTGAATATACACAACTCCATCATATCAAATTAATCGAAATGTCAACAAATTCTCCAAGCCCAAACATTCCTAGTAAGTGCAAATAAATGATAGTTGTGGAGAACTTATCCACGTTCTATGTACAAAGAAGGGGAAAACATTCGAATTTGATCATATCAATAAATAGTATATATAATCCGTAACTTTAAAATGAATAGAATGTAGGATATTTTAACTCTTCATTGCGACCAAATATTATTTTAGTCATAAAATAAAGCCACTATATTTTGGCCAAAAATATGTACAGTATATTAATTATATAGGAGATGCGCGTGCATAGTGAACATCGAAAATATATTTCGTCAATGCCAAAACCTTGGAATTGCCAAAGGAGCCAATTACAAAGAAGTTAGGGTTTATCCTCTCATGAGACAAAAGTAAAGGTGGAACATGCTAGCTTCAAGAAGATAAATCTAACTCAGTGTATGTGATACTTCGACAACCTCCCAAATAAACTATACTACCTACCTTCCTTCCTTAGCACTACTCCCGGTCCTTAATATAAGAGACAATTGACCAATATGAGTAGATTACGGAAATTAACTAAGTTATTTGTAATAAATGAGTGTTATTTTCTCTAAAATACCTTTATCAATCATATGCATAAGAATGGAAATCTTTTAATATTTGTAATTATCATGGGAACTACTAGGGAAAAAAATAAATAAATATAGAAGACAAAGTAAATTAAAATATTATATTTAGGACCATATTAAGTCTCCAACTCAAGACTAGAGGTAGTACAAGATAACATGATGATGAATGATGATGCATAGCGACCCATAAAACAGCAAAAAAAGGATGATGATGCGAAAAGAAGTAGTAATTGATGAAAAGTACTCCTCTGGTTCTTAATATAAGATCTAATTAGGAACTTGATGTTAATCTATATGTAAGACTTATTTTACATGTTTATTAATTTTTTTTCACATTAACCCTATTGATATTCTCCCAATAATAATCAAATAGAAAAGGAAGAGAGGGAATTAAGGAAGATGCTTGGAACCAATTTCAGTGCTTATCATAATGATATGCACCATAATACTCGTTGTGGCACTGAAATCTAAACCATTCATAGAGTCCTAATGGTCTAGATTTAAAATTTTCAACTGGTGATTTATAGATAAAAAAATTGATTTTTTAAAAACTTACGATTAATATTTAAGAGATCATATTTATTTTGGATTATGTACCTATATATTAAAGGAAATTTTTTTTAAGAAACCAAAATATTAAATATTAAATCTCGATTGTCCATATTAAATTTTAATGGTTGAGATTTGATAAGTATCATGGTACTCATCATTGCAATGGGCACTGAAACTGCTTCCAAAGATGCTTAGGATGTTTTAGAAGAAACATATCATATTAACTAATTTAGCTAATATCCTTAATCTACTCAAATTAGTTATTTAGGTTTATATTAAGGACCAGATCGAGGAGTGCTTGTGATAATTGAATAGTACAAACTTTGCTAATAAGACAATAATTCACCTAAGTGAAGGGAAAATTAGCAAAAAAAATTCTTAATGGAAAATTTATTTGAGGTACGATCCCTAGAATCATGTCAAGCACCAATGTGTTATAGAAGAAGTAAATATACATATGAAATGACCGCATTACTCTTAATTAAAACATTTATAAAAATGAAGTTACAGGTTTCATATTTTAAATTTTGAGCCTGCAAGGTCAAGAATAAACCTAAATTAAGTAGACTATACTAAGCCTAGTTTAGCAGAAATCCCAAAAAAAATGCCCTAAAAAATGGAATGAATTTTAGTGACTAAATCACAAATTAAAAGTTTTCCTGGGGGTACGCTGGGAAAGTACCAAAGGTGAAAGAGAATTGGGACTTAAATGTAAAGGAAGAAAGATATATCCAAGTTAGAGGAGAAGATGAAAAGTATACTGGAACGAAATTGTAATTACTGAAAGTTATAGGGTATTGAGTGTACATAAATACTAGGAAATTATATAAGAGTGCCTAAAAGTAAAAAGTGATCTAGAGAATATTTTAACCTGGAAATGGTTTAGAAAATATTTCAAAACCTTCAAGAGATATTGAAGAGCATTACATGAATGTCAAGTTATGCCATAAACAAAAGTGTAATTTCTGAAAGTTTCAAATTTTAAGTATAATTATGAGACTTTCGTTCAAAAAAAAATCAAAACAATCAAGAAAATTCAGGAAAAAAATAGGAAGAGCTCCCTAGTGATATTTAAGGTCTAAAAGAGGCATTAAAGTGAAAAATATCACAAGAAAAATATTCCAAAGTTTATTAGGTGCCTAAGCCCAATTAAATTGAGAGCATAATAGTAGAGCCAGTAAGGCCCAAAATGATACCGTCCACGGAGAAGAAAGAGAAGAGAAATTGCCATAATTAAATGTGAAAAATGATCCCATCCACGAAGAATGTTTATTACTGAGATTTCTCCAAAGCTTACGTCTCTCCAATGAATAACCACGCTAGGTTATCTGCCTCCAAAGAAAGATCAAAGGCAAAGTGTAAGGGTAAGTTGAAAAGGAATGAATTTCCTACATCATTATTTTGTTAGAAGTTGAAAAATGTATAAACAATCCTGTGAATTGTGTAAGTTCATGATGTGACCTTAGAGTATTTAACTAATGTGTTAAGATGGATAGTAATCAATTGTGAGTCAGAGAATAGCCTTAAAACTATGAAATTGGCATGCATGTTCATGACTGCCCAGTTTGGGCTCTTTAAAGAGCATGGTGATTTCATTGTTTAATGTGTAGTAAACGATGTCTAATTCTCATGAGAATTAGTATGTTAAAAAGTAGACATATAGATCTTTTCAACAAGTCTTAAGTCGATCAGGTTAATTGGAGATTGTAGCTTGAGTTATGAAGTTTTGACGTTGATGCACGATTCCTGTTCCAAAAACAGAGCGAGTTTAGACAAGTAATAAACTATATTGATTGGCATGGTTTAAGACTACAATGATTTTTTTTTCATGTAAAGGACCTAATAAGCTTTTAAAAAAAATTTAGAACACCCTCATACATGTTTTCTATAATTAACTATGAATTTTTAAAGGAAAAAAGTTTTTCATAGTTTAGTCTCAATGAGAATTATGAAACTTCATCACAGGCCCAACTCCTAGGCCTACAACTGAAAACTCGCTTTGATGTCCGTTTACATAAATGCCCCTTACTTATTGAAAAATTCGATTCATTCACTATGCATGTTTTTTGAAGTCGATGTTGAAGCCACTACGAACGAACTCCGCAATTACTCATGGCTAAGTTGAGAAAATATCAACCGACCGATGATGAATTGTTGGAAACAATCGGAAAATTGAGACTTATATCCAAGACCTCTTGGCTCCTCATAACTTTTAATTAAAGCCGTCGGGCTATTAATTAATTCTCTTTAATAGCATATATAATGCAAAATAATTCATAACTCCTTCAAATGGGCAGCAATTTTACAGCATCAGATAAGTCGAAATCCCAACAAGTAACATATAGGATACAAATAACAACATTACACACTCATAGTACTTCTTCCACACATTTGGGAAGAAAAACTACAGCGATCTTGATAAGTTCCCCAAAGCATGCACACACACGCACACATATATTCTTCTTCCTCAAATCTACTTACTTTTTTCAACGATGGACAAATGGATAGAGTTCCCGTACTCCGAGAAGGCGTAACAAGTACTTCTGTTTGCTCTTTCACCATCTCATATATTGGGCTGGTTATGATCCTGTTGTTCAATCCTCAAGTCTTGGAAGAAAAGTGATATGTTATCTTCTTCCACAATTCTTGGATTTGGTACCTTTGTAAGTGAGAATTTTAAGACATGCCAATATAGTGGAAATTGAGCAAATGCGTACACCAAAGCTACTGGTAATAAAATGATCCCATAGGATATGATAGGCTTATACTTCTCTTTAGGTTCAAAGTCATGGGATAGTGCAGCATAGAAAGAAACCAGCATTGAGACAAGTGACGCTAGGAATGAGATAATTCCCAAACAAAGCTTCAATGGCAAACTTCGACGAAAGCCTCTGGGTTGTACCTTTCTAGAGAGATAAATGGCCAAAAAAGTGGCTAATGAAGACATAGAGGAGAGAAAGGATATTAAAACACAGATAGAAAATGTATGGCCAAATCCATCAATGTCCTGGAAGCATGCAGAAAAGGCAGAACCAGTAACAAAGGTAGCTGCTACAATGTAAGACGTGCACGTGTCCTTCACTGAGTCGTTACATTCATTGATGAGCTTCATGTGTTCATTGGTGAAGATCTCCCCTGGAGTCTCACCCTTTTTATTGGGTTGGGAAATGAAGTAAGGTGGCATATTTTCTTTCACATACTGTTTCAACATAAAATAATAAATTTCACAAGTAATGCACAAATCTCAATCAAATATGTATGTTCCATTAAATGAAGAGAGCAGTTACATGATAAGGATGTTAGCAAAACTTTGTTGAATATGGATATGGCAGTCTAAACTAAAGCTGATCAGATTCATTATATAAGTTATGAATAGTGCAATTCATCTTACAACAAGCATCCATGAAAGAATACAAATATCGACATTGCAATGTCCTTAAGGACATCATAAACCTCTTATTTATCGCATTTTGTATTTTCTAGTGTAAATCTTCCTCTTCTATCTTAAGATTAGGGTTTTGGATTATTATCTTATATCTATTATCCAACTAGGGTTTTATAATTAGCCTTATGGTTTTTTATTGTAAGAGAATTTGTGATTCAGTAAAAGTTGAACCTATTTTTCTTTGGAAAGAAGAAGGATAGTGAGAGAGAAAGGGCCAAGAGGCAAAAACGATGCTCAGTTTTTATTAAACTAGTTAACAAGATTAAGAGGACCTTCAAGTTATTTATAAAGCCCTAGGTGCGTTAATTTAAAAATAAATAAAATCTAAAAAGATAAAACTTAACTCAAGTTGCTTGTATCTTTCATGTCAATTTCTCCAAGTAATCTTGTTATTTTGTTATTGTTAGTTATTAAAATACATATATGCACTTGTAAATTCACCTATAAATACTTGTAAATTTAGCATAAGCTCTTATAATGCAAATTAGGATCAGTCAATTTTCATATAGATATAGTTGTTATTTTGATATTGTTAGTTGGTAAAATGCGTGTGTATTTATAAATTCACATATGAAATATGGACACTTGTTACTTTACTATTATTAATTGTTAAAATGTATATGTGCACTTGTAAATATACCTAAGAACCTGACCTAATAAATACAAGTAATAATTTGACCTAAGTTTTGTTCAATATAAAGAAATCCATAAAAGATAATAATATGAAAATCTACTAAATCCTAACTAATATAAAAGTATTGTTCCTAATAAAATAACCAGTAATATCTAAAATAACTCTAATTTTCTCCAAACATATTCTATCAGTTTGTAGCTTTATACATATTATTAGGTCCACTAGATTAGATAATATTTTTGTGAACATTTCAAAATAATATTAGTGAAAAAATATTGTACAAAGTAAAATATTAATTTTCTGGAACGTTAAAACTAAAACTAAGAAAAAATTTTCTTCTTCTAATATGCATGAATTGATTATAAGGTGGAAGAGCTAGAATTATAAGGAGTGATAAAATAAGAACTAAATATTATATAAATACCTCAAACCACATGACTTCCCACTGCATTTGCATAACAGACCCCCGTATCCCTCTTGCTGTATATTTTGATTGCTTGGCTGCCAAATGCAATGCATTATTTCCATCAACATCCAACTTTTCTCTCAGTACAAGCCAATGTTTGCGTTTCTTTACTTCCTCCAATACATGGCTTTGCCTTTCCTCTATGGCCACATGTACTATATTCTTCTT
Organism: Neltuma alba; assembly: GCF_004799145.2. NCBI lineage: Eukaryota > Viridiplantae > Streptophyta > Magnoliopsida > Fabales > Fabaceae > Neltuma > Neltuma alba. The sequence goes on from NW_021635117.1 coordinate 59,109, forward strand.
CTCCTCAAGTAATTGGTCATGGATAGACACAGGAATATCATCTAGGATCTTCTTCACTTGTTCTGTCAAACCATTTTGAGCTGCTATTAACAGTGCTGTTGATCTTTTGATTCGGCCTGCTATGTACCAATAGCTGATCAGAGGTAATGTTACTATTATATACTACCTCTTTTTGGGGAATATGAGTCAAAGCAATAACAAGAATATTTCTAGTGGAACATCTTTCACAATCCCTGGAGAGCTAGTCCTTAATACAAGAGCTAGATAACTAATTTAAAGAGATTAAGAAAATTAGTTAAGTTAGTTAAGTATAACAAATATGTGTTGACTTTTCAAAACTACTCTCTTTAATCATGTGTATTAAAATTGACTCTTAATGGAAACCCCTTATAATCAATAGGATATTTTAGAAAAGTATTATAAATTTTAGAATCAAACTAGATTGAGGTTTTATATTTAGAACCAAATTTAATATCCAACTAGCTCTTATATTAAAAATCAGAAGTAGCACCTACAAAAAATTAGAAATCCCTCAATTATTATGTACATGTATATGTGCGAGTATTTACAATGGCGTTTACCTTCCTGTATAATCATATCCATGAGAGGGTAAAACTTCATGTTCACAATATTCTTCATATCCTTCGCCTTTTCATTTTCCCGATACCAAGGATCTTGTCTTATAAGTTCGTCCATGAGACGGCACACATGATTCTCGTTTAGTTTCCCAAGGTGGCCTTATCGAACATTTGTGGGCACCAAAAGCATCAAGGGCATAAAGAAGACAAAAAAAGAAAATGCGAAAGAAGAAAAGAAAGGGAGCAAAAAAAGGGGAGACAAAACATCTGTTAACTATAATGTCCATGCATTGCATGGAAATATTCTAATTCTTAAAACCAATAAGCATATAAACCAGAGATGGTAGCGGATCATGCCATGAAGAGATGGGGACTAAAATTTAAATGGTACGGTGACTCTCCTATTTGTGTGTTGTGCAATGTGGAAGATGAATTTGTAAGCCCCCTTTTTTTTTTCACTTGCAAATGGGCTAGGGAGTTATTAATGTTGCAACGAATTATTGAACCCATCAACTCTCACTTACAGAGAATTATTTGTGCCATTAGGCTACAAAGCCATTCATGAAAATAGACATTATTGCACTTTCTTTGAAGCAAAATGGGGTCTAGAGTTTACTTCACTATTGTTACTATAGTATTCCTCCAATTCTAAATATAAGACCTATTTTGTAGTGTAATTTACACTACAAAATAGGTTTTATATTTAGGACCGGAAGAGTAGATTTTAGAGTGTTCCAAAATGACCATTCTTCTAACTAAACTGCAAATTATGATAGTTATCATCAAGGCTATGATTAGCATTGAAGTTTGGTCATGCCTTCCTATAGGAAATTAATACTATAGAGTTGAGATAAATTTTCATAAGGATTGCAACATTGTGTAGGATACTATTCTTGATTTTTTTTTGGGGGAAACGACGTAGGTGTTTTTTGGCGTGGATGATTTGAAACTTCATAGAAGCTAGCTGCCTATTCATCTATTCCCCTCATTTGTGTGCATGTATTATTTGGTTTTCTTGAAACAAAATGGCATTTTAAACAAAAAAGAATTTTTCATGTTGATTTTTTAAAAATAAATTTCATTATATTTTATTATATTTAAAAATATCTAATATTCCAATTTTCTTATTTCAATTATTTAACTACGTCAAAGCAGTCTTTTTTCCGGTTATTCAAATTATTTCTATTTTTAATATATGAATATAAATATATATGCAGATTTGTGTTGAACATAAAAATAATTTTTGGCTCACTTGGGCTGTAGTTCAGAACTTAAGATTGGCAGGCAGCAGCGTTGGAGGGTTTGAGTGAATGTTAACTACGGTGCAAACTTGTGAACAGCTAGTTGCCTCAGTAGTAAGGCTGCCTGCCATATTTGGATGAGGTCCTAGATTCAAGAGCCTTACACTAGCATGTTTGTGAGCAAGTGTTTAAAATTGTATTAAATAAAAAAAAATGGTGCAAATTTCCTGGATATATGCAACCAAAAAAGCGAAAAGGAAAAACACACACACATATTAATAAATAATATAAAATATAATTGAAAGTGAATTACTTAGGCACAATAATAGAAAATGTCCCCTAATATTAAAAAAAATCTAACTCATTTAATTAGGCCTGGTATAGTAAAGATTATGGCTGAACCGTGAGTAACTTGTTTAAGATGAAAAGGATAGAAATAAAAGAAATGTGAATTTCATGTGAAAATGTATTAATGTGAGATTATACTTACAGTGGTAAAGCAGTTTCTGCCGACATCTGAGAAGAATGCCATTCTTAAAAGCAGAAGGAATCATGACAAGTTCATTCAAAGGCAAATGTCCCTCTGTATTGAAAGAGCTCCCAATCTTTTGATCTTTATAAAGCTCAATTATTCGGTAGGACAAATCTAGCAAACAATTCAATTTCAGGTACATCATTTGTTAGTTCTGTGTTCTTTTGCAGCTAGCAAGCTCAATTGTAAATCATGCTGCTTCTTTATAGCATAGTTGTTAAATTTTTCTGAATATACAAAAACCAAGAAAAACTTTCTTGGAAACAAAAGAAATTGACTCGTTAAACCATGAAATATTAATTTAGGCTGAATTATATATTAATTAGATGCACAGACACGGCGAGATGATGTACTATTCAAGTATTCATAATTTATATCCTCTCTCTCAACTCCTAAAAGTAAAATAAAGTAGTAGAGGGGTTTGCTTTGGTCCTACATGTAAAATTTTAGTCTACTTTATCTCTTAAATTTATAATTTATTTTCCTAAACTCTTTCTATTGATTCCACATATTAAGAGAATTTTTCTTAATCAAGGAGTAGTTTCCTACACAAATGATTAAAACAGATAATTTGGGAAAAGCAACACATGAAGTTAACTAATTTTACGAATCTCTTTAAATTAGTTATCTATGTCTAAGATTAAAGGGAGTAGCTAATATATATAAAACGTGTCTTTAACTGTAAAAGGTAGCATAATAAAAGGTACTGACCAAAATGTTTTCTCCTAATGGTGCCGTGAAGTATAGTATCTCCATTTGTTCTTTTCCACATTGAGGACGGTAACAATGGTTCTTTCTCCTTGCAAACTGAATGAAGAAAAAGGAACGCCGGTTGGTGACCAAGAAGAGCAGCCAAGAAGAGAGGTGTCTCTCCCTCATTGTTACGCTCACAAACCAATGACCCGTTGACATGTGTTATGCGCCGACAAATGGCAAGAGAGCCACGTGTGGCTGCACAGTGCAAAGGAGTATCCCCTCTACTATTCTTAGCTTTCAGAGTCTCCAAAGCATTGCTATTATTATTATCAGTCTCCACTATTGCGTCAACCAGTTCCTCAACAATAAATTCTGGCGCCTCATTGGTGATAGCCCAATGCAACACAGTGTCCGACAAGAACTCATCGTACCGCGAATCGGCTCTCTCATTTGTTGCTTTCATCATATTTCCCATCTTCTTATCATGAATCAGCGGATGATGTCCGAAAATCTTCACAACGTTGTTCCACTCTTCTCTCATAAGCGCAATGAACAACTTTTCCTCAGGACTCTCTTGCTGGCTTGCACCAGAAGAACTACTGCTATTGTTGGTACTCATTTTTCTTTGCTTCACTTAGATGGGAATCAAATCAAACTACTTATGTTGTTTGTGTGAAACGAGGAGTACAGAAACAAATTTGGAAATTAGTCAGCAATTAGTCAGACGACAACATTATTATCACCTAATTTTCTGGGCTGGTTCGAAGAGAGTTAATTGTGAAGATGCAGCTTGAGGTCAATAATGGTGAACAGAAGGAATAGGGTGCCCCCTAAGTATGACTCGAAATTCTGATGATCCAATGAATTAGGGTTTGGGGCCTCTATTATATACATACAGGTTTAAACAAATTTTTTGTTTTTTTGTCTTTTTTAATTCGGGTAGAGAGGGCATACAGTATGGAAGGTATCAATTTTTGGCAGTCTGGTAGAATCTAAATGGCAAATGATGCAAAGTTAATAATTGAATATTAGCATAAAGTGATGGAAAATTTTTAAAATTAGTAATATCCAATTCTTAATATAAGAGTTAGATAACTAATTTAAAGATATTAAGAAAATTATTTAAACTAGTTATTTGTAATAAATATGTATTAAACTTCCTAATCCACACTCTTTGATAATGTGTAGTGGATTAGAAACTAACCCTTTGTGAGAACTTCTTACAATCAATATGGATGTTTTGAAGGAAAAAATTATAAGTTTAGAAGACAAAGTGGATTAAAGTTTATATTTAGGGCCAAATCTAATCATTAAGTAATTCTTATATTAAGAACAGAATTCTGGTGATCAACTGTATGCAAAGAAAAAATAATGTAACGCCCAATACACTTGTTATCCCTCATCATCATTTACCTTTAGTGCTTGTTTGGTTCGATTACATGCGTCAAGGTCTGCTGCGCTTTGTTTATTCTAGGCTTGGTTGCTCAAAAGGGATGAAATTACGAGATTCTGATATCTTTAAATTAAAAGAGTCATCTAAATTATATAACTGTACCTGATGAATAGGGATTACACGGCGATATTCTTTTGCTTCCATCACTTTAAAAGAGAACGAAACAAAATACCATATTATGGCTTAAAGGTGTATATATATATAGCTGATTCAGGTTTTGTGTGAATAGGGAAAAAATAGTGTAAGAGTTTTTCTCCCTATAATTAAATAAATCTAACTTGGATTATAATTTAAATTAGTTGAAATTTGAAAATACCATATCAAAATTTGAGTTGAAGGTTTTGAGCTATCAAACTCGCCCACTTGAATTTTGGATCACAAAGCAGTAGCTGCAACCTCTGCCTAATTTAGTTCCAGAACTGACTGGCCTTGTCATTGATTCCGGGTCAAAAATGTTTCAAACTATGGCGAAAAAGCTCTGAGAGAATTATAATAAGACTCCAAAGAAATAAAATAATTATCAATAAGTTCTAAATGACAAGTGGTCATTTCTCATATTATTGGAACTTGTTACTACAAGTTGTTCTATTGTTGTCACTAGAATTTCTTTTAGTAATTATATTCTTTTTTCAGGACTTTATAGCAGTTCTCTCAAAAGCCTTTCACAATTTTTGCTCATCTGCTTATAAATTTTAATTTATTTGCGATAAATGTGCTGTTTTTGTCTTGTGCGCCCTCAAAATTATTTTCCTATAGGAAAGAATCGCATACAATTCCCTTGCTCGCAAGGTTGAAGAGCTATTCTTATGAATTAGGGTTTAAGTTGCCTTTTGATCAAATGGCCATGTTTCCCAACATATACACAATAAATAGGCGTACTCTATGTGGTGTTGAGAAAACAGGCTGGCTTGGTCCTATAGGCCAGCCCTTCACAAGTCGCAGGCTTAAACGAGTCAATTTATTTAGACCTGTGTTTGAAAAAAAAAATATCTATTTTACAAAGCCTAACCATAGGCAGATTCAAGCGAAGCCACGGTCTTTTGGCCCATTTATTTATTTTTTTACTTTTTAATATATTTTGATATGCACAAAAGTAAAACAATAAATGTCATAAAATTTCAACTTCCAATTAATATTAGTAAAACAAAATGTTAAATTGTTATCCAGATTTTTTAAACTAAACCAAATTAAATCATTGTCCTAAACATTATACAAAGTGTCACACCTCTCTTTACATCCCATTATATATTAATTAGAACCAATATAAGTCGTTTCGTAATATTTCTGGATAAAAAATTTTGAATTTCAGAATTTTACTATTCATCCTATCCGTATACTGTTCATCTGAAAATTGGCCAACTTTAAAAATTCATAACTAAATCTAAACAAATCAAAACGATATGGTTCTAATTTTCACACGAAGCTTGCTAAGAAAAATATTTATTAGGTCTAATTCTATCCAGGATAATTTCAGGAAATTCGTCAAAGTATACTGTTTATTTGATAAATTTTCAAATTTTTGGTATTTTTGCCCAATTTTGGAAGGGCATAACTCTTAGCACACAACTCCAAATTTAATCAATTACAACTTGTTTTAAAGATAAAAATAAGATCTATTTGCCTGTAAAATTTCATGCCCAAACTCCAACAATTGCTTGTTATTTTATGTGTCACAATTTTGGCATGTTTTAGGAAATTTCTATCCCCTAATTACTACTTTCTTGATTTATTTCCTCTTTTTCCTTCATTCACATTCTTTCCACAATGCATCAAGCATAATTCCAACATTAGACATGGAATAACAATATAATTTACATTAAAATTTCATTCACAACTCATCACAAAATCAACATAAAGTCTGGTACATTTGATACAAATTTCTAACATAACATAATATTCATAAAGCCATTTCATTCCAAGGCCAATTCTTTCCCTTGCTCCATACTTGGTCCACTTCCTAATTAGTGCATAAAATAACATAGGAGGAATGAGATTTCAAAGAAATTTCAGTAGCATATGAATTATAATTATCATGTAAATCAATGCCAGTTTGATTGTGACATGTCATGCAATCGAAACCATTCCCAACTCCTAGGAATTCATGCTAGATATCATGCCAGGAGAGGAACATTATATTATCCATATTGACATACCACAAAGCATTTGGTCAAAGCATAACCAATGTCAATTAAACAATCAAAATCACCACACAGTTCCTCCAATCCAAGCAACAATAAATCATAATAAACAAGCAAGATAAACAATCAAATTATAATTCAAAGCTACCTTTTTAAAAACTTGTCCAAATGATTACTCCAAAGAGCAATGCTTCTCCTTAGTTCCTTCTCTCAATGCCTATTAAACCAAGCATAAACATAGGCTATATTAATCATAAAACAACTTGGTTCCAACACTTTAACATTAACTTAACAATTCCCCCCCCCCTTTCTTGGATTTTTGATAAATTGATTCCTTCTTTAGAATCAATCATCTCATGACTCAATCCTACACAATTTTTCATGAGAAATCTAATAGTGCAATCAGATTTTGAAATTCACACTCCTTCCCCATGAACTTCACTTAGCCAAATAGGGGGTTTTTAACTTTTAAAAATTATATTTTTGATTCCAATGATTTTAAACACTCCCCAACAACATATCCCTACACAAAAAACATATTTTAAAGCCATTAGAATCACCAAATCAAGTAAAATCAAATTGCTTCTGCATGAAAAGTGCTGACCGAATTGCTTCCCCTTAACCCTAATCTTGATTTCATCCAAAAATCAATCCATACACCACTTGATCTTCCTTATTCCACTTGATTATTATAGTTTCTATCCTTTCCTAAGCATCACACATCTCAACTGAAAATTTCAGAATTTTTTAGCATTTTTTCCAGCATTTTCCCAAGCAAAAATCCTTATTTAGTCAATGTGAAACTTAGGGAGAATGATGCTTAGACATACCTTGATGTTTTCTTAGTGTATGTTGGATGATTTCTTGCCTAAAACACCTCAAGATTTTTGAACAAGGTGGCTAAATAAACAGTGACAAAGTCTCCTTTTTTTTCCCAATTTCCTAACATTTTTCACGTATTTTCTAAGGGGTATATATAGAAAATTCAAGTCTGCCCCTTCCCTCTTCAATTGGCCGAAATTAGACACCTAATAAGGTGTATGTGGCAGCCATCAAGTGTGGAAAATATTCAGATTTGAATAAGTGTCCCTTTACTAGATATTTCCAACCATTTATCCTTATTTTCCACTTTTTATTTAATAAAAATGGAGGATCTGAAAAGTGCACGAATTTGGGCCCGTCTTGGGTCCATTTTGGGTCCCACAAATGGTTTGTGCTGGCCCACAAACCAAATCACTATCCCAAACAATTTGAAACTTTATCAGTTACTATTCACTAGTAACATTCTATAATTTTTTCAGACCTTCAAAAATTCATTTCTCTCCATGATAATTCACCTTTTAATATTAGAATATGATCTGAAAATTTTCAAAATTTTTTGCCACCTCCAAGTGTTTATTTTGAATTTTCTCCGGTTAGGCCTCTATTTGGTGTCACTTCGAAAAAATAAATCCCCTAAAATTAATTTTGAACTTCCAAGGCATAAAACCAATTTTATAAATTCAAATAAATATTTAGATAAATTTTCCATCAATCTCTCAAATTTATTAAGGCCTTTAACTAATTAAAATAATTATTTTCCTCTGATTTTCTAATATTTTTCTAAAAAACTTTTGTTTACAAGAAATTCCATAATAAATTATTTTCATCGAATTTCTATCTTTCGGGCCTCAACTGAGTTTCCAAAGCCTCTACTCTACACTTTTTTCTATTTTTCAGGGATTTTCTGGAATTGTTTTCAAATTTTTCCGTTTTGCCCTTCTTAAACCGACAATTACGGAAATGCCAGCCCGAACCTTATCGAGATTTCATATCAAAAGTTGTTTTATTCTTTCATCTAGTTCTTACATTGACCTTCATTTCAATTTTTAATCCTTTATAGCCAGATGAAAATTTTGGGATGTGACACAAAGTACAAACTAAACACTGAATAATAACAATATCATTAATGTAATTTTTATCACTAGCTTCAATATCAACAATATTTGATTTCGATTTACTATAAATAAGCTCTTCTTTAGTGACAAAAATATTAAGTTTTCTTTTTCAAATAAAGTCTATTTATTATCTTATTTTAATTTGGGATATATTAAAGTTAAAACTCATAAATTTTTAATTCAAGTTATAGAATCACAAGTTATATAAGTATAAAAATACTCTCTTATCAAATATATATAGTTTAAAAATGTTGACACATAATACAAATCAATTTTTATTTAAAGTCTAGATTAAGTCAAATTTTAAAGTTCGATTAAAAAAATCATTGTCTAGAACCAATAAATGAAATCATTTTATGAAATTCAATTTTAAAAGGATAATGCTAACAAAATATTTAAAATATCATTAAAAATATAAAAAAAAATCAATCATATTAATATTATATAAATAATGTTAAAAAAGGCCTAAACGGATTGACCCTCAACCCTGCAGAACTGACCCGTTTAAGCTCTCTGCCCTTTAGAGCTAGTCTTTTTTATGTCTGTTTTTCATTTGAGAACCAAAATTGTAGGCCCGACCTTCATAATTTTAGGGCTTAAATAGGTTAGCCCGATGGACTTGACTCGCTTTCTCAATTTTAACTCTGTGCGCGTCTAGGAGGACACGATGACAAAAGGATAGAAGTTTGATCCTAGGTTATGTTTGGTATATGGATAAAAAAATTTTAATAAAATAAGATTGATAAAAATTTTCTTAATACTCATTGAAGTTATCAATAAATTTATGCTTCTTTCATTTAAAGGGAAAGTAGGCCCTTTTCATTAAGACCAAGAAAATATTCTTAATTATGTAGAACAAGATTTTTATTGCCAAATCTGCCCTAGGATGTAAAACATTTTGACAAAATTTTGATATAAGATACTATTTTTTTTTTAATCTTTTGAAAGATAAGTACTACTCCTTTAGTAATGTTGGACCTAATTAGGAGGTGAGAACTTAATTCATTTTATCTCTAATATTTATTATTTTTCTCTAAACTAATCTAACTTGTAAATTAACATATAGACTCTGTTGGCATTCAAACCCACTTATAAGCAGTTTATTAGTAACAAGCATATTTGGACGATTTCTTTCCTATTGGGAGCAACTTTTGGCCCATTTAACTTATGGGCCAAAAGCTGCTTAAATCGTGCAATTAGAAGAAGCATTCAGGTCCTGCTTTTGCCTTTTCAATTATGCTTTATAACGTGGAGGAGAGAGAATGTCAGACCAAGAGTTGTTTGATCGTTTTTGTCCATATTTACAGGGTCACTTGTTCATGTTATCAAAGTGACAATATGGTATAGAATTAGCATCGTTCATTTCAGTCATTTCCTATTATTATTTTTTAATTTTTCCTTAAAGGTATGACATTATATACATATGATACACATATATATTTAATAAAATTCATCTTCGTTCATTTTACGGGTAAATTTATTTTTTCAATTATAATCTAAACAACTCTACTTTTACAAACGTGCTTATTTAGAAAATAACTAGGTTTTACTTTTAAGAATTCTACTAATTTTTATTATAAACTTCAAATAAATAATTTGTGGATAATAAAAAAATAGTTAAAATTAATTAAAAGTAATAAATAGATTATAAATATACTTTTGATTTTAAATATGCTTTTATAATAAATGAGAAAAGTATAAAAGAAAATGTACAAGGAAATGTAACTAGAGAGCATAGCATAAGAGACACAATAAATTATTTACATATATTATTTAATATCATATCCTTTTTGGTTATTTTACAACTAAATTTACTTTTTTAATAATAATCCAAACAACTTCACTTTTACAAATTGGCTTATTTAAAAAAGCTAATACAAATATAAATCATATTACTCTATTTAACTTTTACTTAGTCTAACTTTTTGATAAGTCAAATGAAAAATAAGTTACTTTTTCAACCACCAATCTAACCGGCCACATAATCTAATATTATACATTATTAGTTTAGGAAAATTAAGTCACATATGTTAAGTACTTGATTTAGCTTTTTTTTTCTTTTTTCATTAAACTCTTCATCAATCCATTTTTGAGTTACCCGCTCCAAGTCTTGTCCCTGCTTTGAATAATAGTCAAAATGATGAGGAAGAATTGTTATAAAATCTTAATCAAGGAATATCAATAATAACAAAAAGTTCACAATAACAACTTGTAGAGTATTTTGTCATTAAGATTTATTAATAATTATTTTTCTTATGAGATCTCATTATAATTCTCACTAGCCACGCTAGAATCTGGATTTCATCGCAATGCGCGAGGGTTTGATGTCTTCGTCTTTTTGCAACCTCAGCGCCCAGCATGATACGATAAGTCTCATTTGGGCCTGAACGTCATCATCACCCAGTGGGAATTGGATCACATTCAAAGATTAGCCACATAAATGGGCAACACTGACTTTATTTCAATATGGAGAGGCCCATTACATATGGTCTTTGTTTCTGGTTGTTTAGGGACTGCGTGGGCTGAAGCACATCGGGGGAGACACACACACACACACACGTGCGCGCGCACGGTGACGATGAATTTTATTCGGTTGAGATTTAAAAACTTCTTGGTAAATATTCTCCTGATTTTCTTTTCTCACGCGAAACCAAACTATTTTTTGTTAAATTATCTAGGAAGCTTAGCCCGTTTTCTTTTGAGTCTATTTACCTTGTTAATCGTATGGTTATAGTGGTGGACACTTTATGGGCTTTTTTTTCCATTTATTATTTTTGGGTTGTACTACTAGCTACATTCATGATGTATAGATATGATCCGGCCTTAGAGTTTTCCATATGGTGCTTTCTTTTTTTCCTTTTTTGGTACTGGCAAGAACTAAACGTAGATACTTCTCTTAATAAGGATTTGAATCTTAGTTTGTCATGTTGTAACCCTTTTCATCATATTCAATCCTTATTTGTCATATGGTGCTATCTTAATTTCCTTCTATTCCATCTTATTTCTTATTCTTTGAGGCCTAATACTTAATCCTAGATCCTCTCTAAGATCACTGCCAATGCAACGAGTCCTAAAAAAAAAAAAAGATATTAAAGTGAACACTTCTAGAGCCATTGGAGCAAACATGTGCCTTGCCAAGTTGCCACAACCAGTATGAGTTCAAATCCTGAGGAGGAGTTGGGACTTGTTTGGATAAATGATTTAGATGTGGAAGACTGAGCTTAATTGCTATAAGCTTCAAAGTTCATGGTTGGGTCAACCAGAAGATGGTATGAGTAGCATAAGCTTTGAGATCAACGAGGATTGAATCTAATATGAGTGTTTATGCCTTTGAGAAACGGGATACAAGCATCATCACATACATCACATCCAATCCAATATGAATAATTTTTTTCTCTTCCAATACCTGTAATGTGAAAAACTTAAACAATATATATATATATATATATATATAAAAAGTAAATTTTCACAATCACTGACCATACACGGAAAAAAGAAGAAGTAAATATTGTAGCTTATTACTCAACAAATTTGAGAAAACAAAGGAAGATTTAAAGGAGGAAAATTATGCATGTTGTGCAGACATTCCGTGTATATGAAATGTGCTCCTATTTGAAAATTGACTCTTGGGGACCAAATGAAGATGGATCCAAATTATCACTCCTTGGAGGAAAAGTCTACGCAAATTTCAGAGGTGAAACAAATTAGTATACATCTTTGTCCTTCATCCACTCCAATACAACGTTTTTCCACACCTTTGGCTCCATTTATTCCTGCATTAAATTGAGACCACATGTATTAATATGTTTTTTAATTGTATACTCTTACCGCTGAAAATCTGACTTTCGACGACAATGATGTTGCTGAAAGTAACTTTTTGATAGTGCAGACACGTCTTGTTGAAAGCTTCAAAATGTTAAAGCATCATAGGCATCATTTGTCTCATTCTCAACGTGTTTACTATTATCTTGATAGTTACTGTGGCAGTTATTGTCACGGACACCGGCTTCCTAGCAAGGTCCCTCATGGACTCAACTCTAGAAAATGTTGATTGTAGTACGCAAGACAGTTTGTTGCACCACCTTCTTTGCACATGTTTGGATCGATTATTTCAATGGAAAACGTGCATTGGAATGATGCAAACCCACGTTGCTTGCAGATAAATGTACGTTCAAACAAATGTTTGAGTGAGTGTTTTTGCAAATGACCTTTTGGGTAAAAAGATAGCCCAATGCTAAAGCTATTTTTTTGAGCTTTTGCCATCACAAGCGTGGAAAGGAAAAAGTTGATAATGGAAAAAGACAAAATTGCTCCTAACAAACCCAATAACTTGATACTACATGTTCTTAATATAAGAGTTAGATAACTAATTTGAGGATATAAATAAAATTAATTAAGTTATTTATTTGCAATAAATTAATGTTTTCTTCCTTAAAATATTCTTGTTAATCATGTGCATTATGGCTACCTATTAATAAAAACTCTTTTATACGTATGATCACTATAGGGATTGCTTGGAGGCAAACTAGATAAGTATTAGAGACAAAATAGATTGGGATCTTATATTTAATATATTCAAATTTTCTCAATAATATATTAGCTATTTGTATAATTTTAATTTTAATATTCCTTTTAAAATTATCACATTATATACATAATTAGTTAACAAAATTTTTTATTATTTTCAGTAATTTTACAGCTAAACTTACTTTTCTGCACTTCATCTAAACAAGTTTCAGTTTGTTAAACTAACTTTTCTACAAATATCAATCCAAACATAAATCATATTATACTAATTGACTTTTGTCTTAACTCATATTTATAAAAGTCAGATGAAATAAAAGTCAATTTTGCTACTACTAATCTAAACATACTCTTTATCTTTTGCCTATTTCTTGTTTGAACTGAGTAATAGAAACTAGGAGAGTGTGATTAACACACAAATATGAAGAAAAGAGTTCAAATTTCAGAAGACCATCTGATTAGGAGAAGAAACCCCTTAAATTCATAAACCACACATTACGCTTATAAGGCTTTAGGCTTCCCTATGTGAAAGTCATAATAAAGAGATAAAATGGTCATTTTGAAGCAACCAAACGAAAATGCTTCCACAATATATGGCAGCCCATAATTTATACTGACATAGTTATCTTGGGGAAATTTGTAATATCCTTTTTAAAAAAAAAAAGAAATAAAAAAAATATATAAGTAAAATTATTCGGTGGAAAGTTGACTTATATATATTTTTTATTTCTTTTTTTTTTAAAGGATATTACAAAATTTGTGTGCATTTCTCTTCTACATTTACACTATGAATGCATGTGCACGCCCACATGTGCACACACGATATATATGCTGGAGCAAATTCCATGCTTATCACAATAATGAGCATGGAGTACTCATCACAATTTGGACTATCCAGATTGATTTTAGATTGTTCAAATTGAATTTAAATTTTTTATATATTTTAATCAACTTTTAGTGTCCTTTGGATACTTCACTGCAAAGAGGAAAGCGGAGTCTGAGGTTCTCTCCAAATAAACCAACTCAGGTTATTATTCGTGCCTCACATAATCTCAGACTTCATGAAATATAACCACATTCACATCATTACAAAATTTGGTGCTGGAGTTTTGGAAACAAGGACCCCGGGTGCTGCCTGAGGAATTTTCCTCATTATAAGATTTGATAGCTTTTGAAGTAGAAGAGGAGTTGTGGGTATGAATCTTGCGGCGGGATTGGCCGAACCGCCGGAACAATTTCCAACGAGGAGGAGTAGGAAAGGCATCAGGGAGACAGTGAAGGTTGTCCCCGATGAGGCTGCTAGAGGAGGGTGAGAGAGGCGACAGTGACGGTGATGGAAAACAGAGCGTGTGAGATGATATGGAGTGCTATGTCTCCTTCGATCAATGAACATAAGTAAAGAACACAGTGTCGGTGAAAAGAAAAAGAAAAGACGACGGAGCTCAAGTTGCTGATGTGGCGATTTTGATGAGTTAATTTTCAAGTTCTCAGTCCACGTGTATGCTCTTTCTAACAAAAAAATTAACGGCTAAAGGAGGAAAGACTAACGGAGTTAACCCTAAAAACTGAAAGGATTCAATAAAAAGGGAAAAAAAGTGTAGGAATTTAATTCAAAATTGAAGTAAACTATAAGGACTTTCAATTTAGTTTTTCCTAGTATTATTTTTATTTTAAATTCTCTATCTCTTAAAATAAAAAATTTAAATTCAATTTGGATCACTCAAAATTGATCTGAATGATTCAGAGTAAGATGAGCACTCCATGTTCATGGGATGTGTTTTGGATTCGAATTAGAGATTTATTTCAAAAGTTCAAATGGTGGCTAATAAGTTGATACACTTCATTTACAATACTGTTAATTTATTTATGCCTAAAAATTCGATGCATTGTTAGACATTATAAGCACATACCATTAAGGCATTAAGATACAACAAAAGTGAGATCATAAAAGCATCTCATTTAATTAGGTAAAAAAGAAAAACACACACACACACAGAGGATGTCGGATATTAGGACCACGGTTGCTATATATGGTCATGGCCTCATGGAATTGGTCCCGCAATAGTCTTAGGTTGCAAACTTTTAGTTTAGATACAGCCCCTAGTAACAAGTTGCTCTAATAATACAAAATTAATTTCTTCATGTGATTCATATATAGAAGTGGGGGTTTGGTTTCGGATGAGTGTGATGATATTGACACCTAAACTTCCAAAATTAATTTAATTAGATTGTCCAAATTCCCAGTTTTTAAACTATAATTTTTCATATAATATATATTTTTCCCAAAAAAATAACAATTGAAAGATTCTTTTACTTCCATTTGTATTTATTAAAATAAAAATATTGACAAGATAATAATAAAATCAAATCAACTCTATACCATCCAATCTTAAAATGGATATATCATTATATCAAGCCATTTCCATCATGTGTGGCTAGGTTTGATACAAATACCCTGACCATTTCTTTGCCTATATATATACGTGTGTGTATGTGTCTATATATATACACGTTAGCAAAAAAAATCTACACACACACACGCAAGTGAGTTCTGTCTATTCCCAATGTTTGATTTATAGAAAACCGTGCGTTGTGAATTGATAGATATTTTTGAGCTTTTATTGCATTGTTGTGTCGCTATCATTTACTTGTTGGCCATTCACATATGAATCGTTGCGTTGCTGATGATAAGAATTCAACTGGTTCAATCAGGATAGAGTTTGTCATTTTCTCACTTCCCACATGGGCAAGATTTATCTTTTTGTTCCAGCAGGCTATTACACGGAAAAAATTTAAAAACAAATAGTTATGTAATGTGAAAAATATAATACTTCATCCGTTCCCTTTTATAAGAGATGATTACTCAAATTACATTGTCCAAAATGTTAGTTAAAATTAGCTAAAGACAATAAATGGGCAAAAAGTGTAACCTTTTGCCCAAAAAAAAACCCTCATTTATGTGGAAGAGAGATAATGTTTGGGTGAAACAATATGTGAGAATTAAATACAATGATATGAGTAATATGAACAATTAAATGGGAGTAAAATGGGAAATCGACAAACAAAATTTGAGATAACCTCTAAGTTTCTCTTATAAAAAAAAAGCATGATGTACTTCACAATTGTTTCTTATACTAAGAAACAGAGGGAGTAGTTATTTTAGCTTAATCAAGATATCTATTAGAACACAAAACAACAAAGTTTGTAGCGGGCTTGACCATACAAGTAAAGCTTATTGTAATACTTGATTTAGCAGTGGTTTTGGAAACTGATATATGCAATTGTTGTAGCAGTCGTAACTGTTAGGAGTGTTAGATATGATTAGTTTTGATGATGTCAAATAATAGAGCAAAAAGTTTGCATAAATTATTTACCTTATATTTTGACTAACTATCATACTTAATATCCTGTGTAGTTTCCTCAAGAAAAGAAAGGAGTTATTATGTTGAACTTTGAGTTGTGAAGAATGATCAAGAGGAAGAAGAAGAAGAGAGATTGAGAAGAGAAGAACTTGCAAGACCAAATGGAAATATCAAGATTCAAGTTCATAGATTTGATGTTAAAGGTTGCTATGCTCAATCAGAAGTTTGAATGGCTCAATTGGAAGCTAAAATGCACAAACCGGAAGTTATATAATCATATATTGAGTCACCCTTCGTATAAACATGGAAAATAAGCTTCAGAGGTGATTTTCATGGGCATTTATCGATCACTTGATCGATCATCCACTTATCGATCAAGTTATCGATAAAACACATACTCTGTTATGCTCTGTTCTTCATTCAGCTTTGACATAGGTTCGGTATTTCTCTAATATCTCTTAAACCACAAATCCGTTTGAGGTGAAACTTAATTCATATGAAACTAGACTTAGAACACGGTTCATGGACACCAAAATAAACTTCAAAGAGTTTCATATGAGGGAGATATGTTGTTCGAAACATTAAAGTGAGGATTAACGCCTTGATTCCGACCTTCAGTCACTCTGATGAAGATAACTTCGTAACTACGATGAATTTTGGGGTGATTCTTGTTGCATTAGAAATTATACTCAAAGAGATTTCTGGGGATAGGTCATTTGCAAAATTTGGAGTTGAATTGGAAGAGTTATGATCACTCAAAGTTGACCTTTGTTCTGCTTGAATCAGAATTCGAATTTATTGAGGCAAAGACCAGAAGTTCTACATTGATTGATTAAGCTCTCGAGCAACATGCTACTCAAACATGTTATTGAGTAAAAGCACTAGAAGAATTGAGGAAATGAAAAGCCATTATCAGATGTTACTCGAGCGTGATCAAGCAACTATATACTCGATCACTTTATAGAGTTCCTGGTACCATCTCTTCAATTCTTCTCTTTTATCTTCACATGCATTATTAAGGTTTTATCAATAACCTGTTGGATAAATAGTCTTCAGATAACGTTATGGATAAATGTATTTATCGATCACTTGATCGATAAACAAGGTTAACGTTATGGATAAACAGGAATTTATCGATAACATGATCGATAAATAGATTATCAATGAGAAGACAGATAAATGGTAATGCATTCTACTCATTCTATGTTTTGCTTTAGTCTCCATTTATCGATCACCTTATCGATCAGTCATTTATCGATAATGTGATCGAACATTGCGTCATAACTCTGCGCGCAGGTAATTATTTCAGTACCTTATCGATCACCTGATCGATCAGCAAATTATCAATCACATGATCGATAATCAGCGCATCGCTTTTAAATCATGGTTCTTCGATCACTGGATCGATAATCATATTATTGATAATATGATCGATCACCGCACTTCATGTTTACCTTGTTTTCACATAAAGTGATCGATAAATCAGTTCTTTGACTGTACAGGATTAAACCTCTTTTATCGATCACTTGATCGATCATTACTTAATCGATCATCTATTCGATTAACCTATATAGCCTGTGTTTTCATTGAATATACTTGCTTATTGTTTATCGATAAGGTTATCCATAATCTATTTATCGATAATGTGTTCGAAAATTAGTGCTTCAAAATCTATTTCTATAATACTTTGTTTATTGATAACCTGATCGATCAATAAGTGTTCGATCACTTGTTCGATCATTGTACAAGTTCATTTCATAATAGCATTTCACGATAATTTTGAAATCTTTTATCATTTTATCTTTAAGCTTTTCTTAGCCTTCTTTTTATATAACTCTCTATTGAAAGGATACGAAGGCAAACGTAACTTGAAAAAGATTATTCTTGCATAATCCATTTAAAGCTAACTGCATTCATGTTTCATCAGTTATCGATCATTTGTTCGATCATCATATGATCCATAATCTATTCGATAATTGCATATATCTGCTATATCTTTTCTTCATGTAATTAATCGATAATATGATCGATCAAAGGATTATCGGTCAAGGCATCAATTAAGTAAGTTCATCATACTTTCTGAATATTTGAATATCTGATGATTGATTCCATGTTTTCCAACTTATTGTTTCTAAGATTATCAGATATTTATCACTTGATTTGAGGAAGATTATTTCAGGTAAAGAGCCACAACGAATTTATGATGTGAAGAATCAACTTTTGTCAGAAGCTTCCAACGGCTAGTTTCAACGGTCATATTCTTCAAGCCAAACGGGAAGAAAATGCTCAACGGTCAAGTACCCAACATTATCTATAAATAGAAGAGCATTGAAAATAAGAAAATAGAGAAGAGTCTGAGCTTACAACATCAAATGCTAAAATGCCGTATCAACATATTCTCATTTAGACCTCCAAGAGAAAACTCCCTGTCTCTGTACTTCATAGACTAAAACATATGTACTCGTAAGATAGAGAGGAGAGTTTCCCAAACGTGCTTAAGATTTATCTATCACTTCTTTAAGAGAAGAAATATTCAATCTTCTTTATCATTATCAGATTGTATCCTTACAGTGAGTAAGGGGGAGTATTTATCTCGGTGTGAGATTACTATTGAATAGACTGGTTAGTCTAAGAATTGTAAGTGGCGTCACAAGTGCCCGGATCAAACTTGTGGTTGTAGTAGTTCTCAAGTACCCGTGTTAAACTTGAGGGAGATAGTCGATTGAAAACCTCAGGAGGAGCCTGGGGACTAGACGTAGGTCAGTAAGGACCGAACCAGGATAAATCACAGTTTGCATCTTCTCTTCCCTTACCTTTTTATATTTCCAGCTAAATCATTTCACTACTGTGATTATACTTATGTCGATTCATTGTTTTTATACTCAAAATTTTTTATGAATTTCATTACATTGCGAAAAGGTTTTTAATTTTAATTAACACCCAATTCACCCTCCCTCTTGGGTGTTCAGCCATTCTTACAAGGAGACCTATGAAATAATTGTTACAAATTATTGATTTTTTAGTGACAAAATTCCTTCAAATTCAACAAATTCACGTGATTCAATAGATGGTGAAAATATAGATAAAGATCCAAAGTCAAGAATCGTGCTTAGAAACTTGAAGGTGTGTTCATATTGTTGAACAACAAAACTCAAACAATCAATGATTTGGTTAATCTTTAATTACAGTATACAACAATAGAGTCTCAAATGCACCCATTCTTTCCTTTACAGTATGTCATATACATTTATGCCTTACTTTGATTGCTTAAATGAACATATAGGTTGGCTACTATACTGATAAAGTAGTAAAATTCTAATTGACCAAATTGAGGATGAATATAAAAATATTTGCCTGACTAAATTCAAACTATTATATGTTTATATGCTAATACTATTAGCCACCCCTCTGCAAGTGGCTCCGGGACCAGAACTAGCCATGAGCAACTCATATGGTGGAATTCCAGCCCCACATCTATTTCTCAAATTTGGGTCTCTATTTCTCTTCTCAATCTCCTTTTCTATTCTTTTTAATTCCATTGAGAACCTATAGAATGCCTCTATGATTTCAGGGTCGCTAGCCCAATCTGAAAGATCCTTCCTTTCTCCCAAATACTCTTCCTCTGGAGAATGTTGTGAAAGAATGTTGACCACAGCCAAAAACTTTGTGGTCTGAAACAAGTCAGGCATTGAGCTCAAAAGGTACCCTTCTGGGTCCTTCGTGAACTCTTTGTACTCTTGGTCATCTTCTTTGGGTAATAGCCTTTTCATCAATGGAGGACGCATAGGGACATACCCTCCGTAAGGATATTGCCCAAAGTTCACTGCAGAATGTTGAACTGATGCAATCCAAATCAGAGTTGTGAGTATAAAAATGAGGTCACTGGGAGTGGAGAGTTTAGGCCACCAACTTGCATTTTTGTGATCTACATGGCCCAAATTTATGACCTCACTATACCAAGCTTGAAGCTCATTATCTGATTGAACCATGAGCCCATCACGATAATAGTAGGTCACATAGGTCCTAACCCAATTCTCTATTGCAAGCCAAATGGGAAGGCCATCATTTGCATAAGGATAGTCTTCAACGAGCAGTTTCAGTCCATAGGGTTTGGTGTGATCAGGTTCAGCCAATCCTCTGCATTACGAAGAGTTCATTAGTTAATCTTTTTGTTTAGCACAACATTACAAATTGAGATTTAGAAATTAACTGTGATATATATTAGAATTCAAACCTTCTGATAAGATCTCTAGGAAGGGCTTCCATGTCAAATCGCCACCAATCTTTGTAAGCAGCAGAAACAATGTGATTACAATATTTACCACAAGAGAAGTCAGATTCAATTATGCCTCCAGCACTTATGAGAGCTTCACGAGCTAAGGCATTTATTTGCAAGGTGCCTTTCATATGAGGCTTTAGAAGTTTGAAAATTGGGTGCATCGCACTCAGTTGCCTATGAGCTGCTATAATAAACGGTTCCATACATGCATGTGTCCTCAACCTGTATATTCCAAGATGATTCCAAGTTTAATTAACCGTTAAAATTTGATTCATTCATCAGTTTGAACCTTAAATATCTCAAGGAAGAATAGGTTTATGGGATAGCTTACCAGTGTTGGACAAGTTGGTGGACACCAGAATCGTTAGAGCAAACGTGTGCTTTGCCAAGTTGCCATAACCAATAAGAGTTGGAATCCTCAGGAGGGGTCAGGACATGTTTGGACGCACGATTTGGATATCCGTGCGGAAGACTAAGCTCAATTGCTATGGGCTTCAAAGTTCCTAGTCTGGTCAAGAAGAATATGGTTCGGGTGGCATAAGCCTGCCGATCTTCTTGAGCATTTATGCCTTCGAGAAATGGAATATAAGCATCATGATAATCCAATATGAATAACTTTTTCTCTTCTAATGCCTGTAGAAAAGAAAAATAAAACGATATTTAGATCGAAAGTCTAATATAATAACAAAAAGTCATTTTTCACAATTGCCGCCAATACACTAGGGGGAAAAAAACTAATTAAAGTTGCTTGATAAAAATTCCACACATTCAGTGGTAAGTTTTCTGAATCTAATTTTTTTTTAAAAAAAGGAATTTTTAGAGAGAATACCTCTTTTACTGACATTCCATGGAGTTGGGGCAAAATGTGTTCGTCTTTGAGAGCAGACTCTTGAGGACCATATATAGATGGATCCAAATCGCTCTTTGGAGGAAAGGTCTGCAAAATTTTAGAGGTGAGAAGTTAGGATACATCATTAATTACTCTGGTTTGATTTACTTTTTTAAATTCAGTCCCAAAAAAAAATTCACTTTTTTAAATTAGATAAATTTTCTTTAGACAGTTCTACTTACTTTAAGCCTTTTTATGCTCAAAGGGTTGATTCCAGCCAATGTCTGACGGCCAAGTTCCTCATCTCTTATGCAAAAGCCACTGTTGTTTCCTGCAATTATTGATAATTGTGTACTAAATCAAGACATCTTATAATTCAAAGGTGAAGAATTGATTAAAATTTTACAGAACTAATTAAATGTACAGAAATAGCTATATGCATACCTCTGATTATGTTTGGAGTATTAAATTTGAAGTAGTCATCCAAACAATCTTGGATCTTATTGCTCACACCTTCACACTTCAATTCATGCCAAGTCTTTCCATTGTAAATGTTTGTAGCATCTGAAATTTGTTTGAAATCTCCACATTTCGTGACACAAGTTTTGAAGAAAGGAAGAAGATTGCGAGTTATTCCTTTTGTCCTTTCCACATCGAGAGCTTCCATTCTAATCCCATCAAATACTTCATCTCTCGGCACATACGTTTCATTGAATGCATTTACGGGTGTCTCGGCTTTCTGGTCTGGTTTATTTATGAAGTCCCAAATGAATGATAATAAATTATCAATAAAATTTTATTTTACAACCATCAATATAAACATAAATCATAACAATAAAATTGTGCTCACTTTAGTCTTAAATATAGGATTTCATTAGAAACTTTACTTTGGCCCTAATTAAATTTAAGATACTAATCTATTTTATCTCCCAAATTTATAGTTTTTTTTTTCAAACTACCCCTTTTGATTGCACATGCCAAAAAGGGTTTTTATTAAAATAGTTCTAATGCAAATAATTAAAACGAGCATTTGGGAAAACCAAGGTATATTTTTACAAATGACTAATCTATTTAATTTGCTTATATTTACAAATTAGTTATCTAGTTTTCACATGAAGAACTAAAAGAAGTATTGGGTATACAACTTAGTCGGAAGCTTTATTTTTCATATCTAAATAGTTAAAAAACATTGAAGCTAAGGTAACCATTAGTTGAATTAATATTCTCTTATTTTCTTTTACATGATTTAGAGGTCCTAATCACCATATGAAGTGAAGTTATATGAGCGGGGTAGGATTGAATACTCACCATAAACACATGGATTACGACCAGTTCGACACCGCCTAGGATAAGGGAATTGATGATGGCCACCAAATATAGGCCTTGAGCCTACTCTTGTTTTGTCTGGATTCCCCAAATCATTGTACAAATCATAGTCATAAATCCTATCACCATGCTTTCTCATGCCTTTTCCATCTCCTCTTGTTTGCCTTAGCTCTTGTTTTCTTAGCTTTCTTAGACCACCCGGAGTCTCCCAAGGTAAATGAGCCTGTTTGAAAGTTACAAGATCAACCCATAAGTCTCAAATTGATATATAGCCAGAAAGAAATTAAAACGTCATATTACAATGTGCACTTATATTACCCTGTTAGTGAAGAAAATTCTCTTCTCTGGATGAAGCTTCTCAGGTTGAACCCAAGAATTGCAGGGAAAATGAAGAATGCCTTCAATCACAATGTTTTCCAAAAAGAATTCCTTTTCATATTTGTTTACCACAGTGATTGCTCCTGGTAACCCAAAATCTGAATCAACCTCAAATTCTACTTTATAAGTGGTCCTGGGAGCCCCCACCTTCACGTCCTCCATCCACTTCAGTACGGCGTTTTTGCTCACCTTTGGCTCCATTGTTCCTTCATTTTCACACAGTACAAATTGAGAATTGAGACCACATATATTAGGATGCTTTGTAATTACTGATAAGAGATAATCGAATTAAACAAAGAAAGAACAACTTACTTGGGTCTGTTATTTCAGTACTCACTAACTGCATAATCATGCCCTTCTCAGACATGTTTTTGCTGAAAGCTTCAAAATGCTGAAACATCATGGACATCATCCCATTCTCTACATTTTTACTATTCTTGATAGTTACCGTGGCAGTTACTGTCACCGTTGCCGTCTCCGACTCCAGCTTCCAAGCACCGAGGTCTCTCCTGGACTCAGAACCCTTAGTAGAAGTTGAGAGTGGTGAGACAGTTTGCTGCGTCACCTTCTTCTTGCGTTCCTTTGTTGTTTGAACTGAGCAATAAAAAGTGGGAGACAAGGAAATTCTTTGCTGCTTGCTGCAGCTTTTGAAGTGAAATGGCCCTTTGGAAGCATCAAAACGAAATGATTCCACCATAGATTTACCCATAATCTCTTTGGTGAAGGTCATGTTGGAGAAATTTTTGTGTCTGTTTCTCTTCTACGCGATTTCCCTATGACTATAAACGGGGATAAGTCTTGAGTTCTTAAAATTGTGAAGTAGCTAGGGCTCTTGTTAATCTGAGAAGGGAACTAGACTTGTATTTATAGCCAAGAAAAAAGAGAGAAGTTTCCACGTAAGTATAAGTCAAACGCGTTTCAATGTAAGGTACGGATATTTCTTGAATCCATCTAAAGAGTATGAATAACGTGATGCATATGGGAACAATATTTTGTCCCATAAACTTTTTCTTTTATTTTTATTGTCCAATTAATTATAAAGATTTGACCAATAAGCCGTTAGTTAAGATGGTAAGCAGTCTTACCTTGTAAAAAGGAGAATACAAGTTCAAAATCTAGAAAATGCATTTGTTGGGAGAATGTTTCTAGACCGACAAAGATTAGTTTCAAGCTCAAACGTAACTTAGAGATACTCTAAGTTAAACCAAAAAAAAAATTATAAAGGTTTAAATTTTAGTTTACTCGCAACATATGGTAATATAGACGTATCAGCCAAGGAGCACTCCCATAAAAGTGTCTTAGCAACATGATTAGGGTTCATTTTCTTTTTCACACTCATGTACCATTCAATTATATTAAAAATTTTATGTTTATGATTTTCATTATAACTTGAAGCATCTTGATTTCTTTTTAAACCAGAAGTATCAATACTTTTTACAACAAAATAAACATAAAGTGTGGTAAGTAATTAGTCAACAAAATAAAAAGAGGGAGTAAGGACAATGAAATAAAATAGTAATATTTTTTATAGTCAAATATAAATAACTTTACATATTTTAATTAAATTATACTGCCCCTAGTCCTTAATATAAGAGCTAGTTGACTAATTTGAATAAATTAAGAAAATTAATTAAGTTAGTTATTTGTAATAAATATGTGTTATCTTCCCTAAAATATTATTGTTAATCATGTCTATTAGTAAGGGTATTTTAATATGTGCAACTAGTACAAGGAGTACATTGAGACAAAAATAAATAAGTATAAAAAAAAAAGTGGATTAGAATCTTATATTTATGATCACATTAAAATTTGAATTAGCTTTTATATTAAGAACTGGAGTTGGTATTATTTTATTGGAAGAATTATAATCAGGTCCCAAAAAAAAAAATACAAAATAAGTCCCAGAAGTTGTTATTTTTTACTTTAAAACTTGTCATTACAAGCTGCTTAGATTGTTATTAAGACCTTTTAGTAATTATTTTTCTTCTTTGAAACTTGATTGTAATTCTCCCTATATTTTCTCATGTCATTCCTATTTATACGTAATGCATATTTAATTAATTAACACAAATTAAGAAAGTTAATTAAATTAGGTGACTGTTGTTTTAAAGCTATCATATATTTCCACAAATGTCCTTAATTAAATGTAGGTTCTTGGTACTCTCTTTCAATCTCGCTCTCCATTATGATTACTCAACAATATCCATACGCTAAATAAAAATTAATATCATCTGTTGTATATATTCTACAAATGACTTAAAAATCGAAACATAAAAAATTCTACAAGATGACTCATACAAGAAAACCAATCCAGTATAACAAATTTTATTCATATGACAATTATTAACAACATGTAATATTCTGTAAGTAAACTCAGATTTTCAACCCAATAAAAACCATAGCATGAATATAATTTTTTTTATGATTTAACTACACCGCATAAATATACACAGTTCTATTTTATATGCTCCAATGAAAAACTTCAAAGAATTGTTTTAAACGTTTAAATGCTGGACAATAAAATGAAATATTTCACTTGCCTTCAAGGCTTATTGATGCATGACTAAAATTCAGTTCATTGAATTAAGATACCATATAGGCGCGCCCGCTCACGGGTTGCAGTTCCATGTTGTCTTGAGCCAAGTAGGCCGATTTAGAGTATATTGGGGACATGAGTATATTTTTGCCTGCAAAATTTCATGTGAATGGGGCTTAACAAATAATACACTAACCATTTCTTGGTCCGCATATACAACAAAAGAAACCCTAGTGAATTTGGCCGACATTTGGACCTTTGCATTGTCCTGTGGCTCTCCTTTGCCTGTCGTTTCAATTTTGCAGTACATGCTGATGATAATATAGTTTCGGTTTCTCTCTTATCACGTGGGCATGCTTTAGCTTCTGATTATTCTCAAGAAAGAATTGAATTTTCGATATTAAATTAAACTGAATGGTCAGCATTTATATATTAATTATTTTACATTTATAATAATTTTTATTTTAAAATAGAGATAAATTTTCTAACTGTCATCCCAAGAAAATGATTTTTGTTTAAAAAAATTATAGATTAAAAATCTGAATTTAGATCATCTAAATTTAATTTAGAAACTTCAAATCTTAATACTATCTCTACTCCTTAATATATGAGAGTATCATATGTATTTTTTGATATAACTCAGAGCATCCTAAGTAATTTTGAACTAATTTCTATTAGGTCAGGAGCGTTAAAGTTAAAGTTTTTCCAACAATTACACTTTTGAGAATTCGAACTTCTATTCTCCTCTTTACTATGTGGGTGAAACTACCATCTCAACTAATAATTTATTGGTAAAAGTATATATTTATCTTAATCTATATATGTATCTATTTTGGACAAAACTTATATCAAGTTACTTAGGTCAAGTATGTCAAGTTAGCTAATCAAACTATGCCAGCTGTATTAATTTTACACATCATCATTTAACTCCAAAACAACTCTTAAACACCATTAAAACAACTCTGGAAAAATATTTTTTCTTTTTAAAATAAAAGACAGATCTTTAAGCTTAGGGCAACCGTGAAGAAAGGCTGCGATCGTGAAAGAGAGCGTATGGCAGCAAAGGACGACAAACTAAGAAGTTGCAGCAGCCATTAATACACAAGCTTGTGAGTAGAATTGGCAGTGACTCGAACAGACGGCAACACAATCAATGAAGGAGGGGATGCACAATTTGGCTTGTGGGCTACGAATTGCTTTTTGACTTAAGAATTTGTCCATCATAGTCAGGTTCCCTTACCCTCCTTCTCCAAACAGTTCTGAACTGCTTTTTAGTTTGATTTCATATATTGATTGAATTAGTCATAAGTCTTCATTGTGAATCTTCTTATGCCGTTGAAATAGAATTTTTTTTTTTTTTTAAAAAGGGAGGAAACACCATTCTCTTGTCGCATTTTCCAATAGAAATTAAGTGTGTATGAATTAGTGACTGCAGTTGCTTGGAGATATAAGAAATTTGATGGCGTTTAGAAGAAAAGATATTTTTTGTCACTGAACCCGAAAAAAAAAAGGTTTTTTAGCCTTATTTTAACGGTGTTTAAGAGTTATTTTGGATTTAAATGATGATGTGTAAAATTAATTTAGCTGGCATAATTTGATTGGCTAACTTGACGTACTTGACTTAAATAACTTGATATAAGTTTTGTCATTAAATTATATGTACATGTATATAATTCAAACGAATAGACTGCTGAACTCCGTTTTTTCCAGCCTTATTTCCTCCACACACATGGATAGCCCTTTCCTGCAAGCGTCAATTATTGAAGATTCCTCTTCTCACGGAAAATAAACGTGGGAATAGGCACCGCCCGTGTTTTTCGTGTTGCTTATTTATAGACTTCACACAAATACCAAAGGATGAGGTTATGGGGTCTAAAAAGTTGGACGAAACAGGCAAAAGAAGTACAACCTTCTCTTCTAGATATAAGAATTAGTTAGAGATATAATTTAGTTTTAAATATAAGACTTTAATATATTTTTTTTCAAATATGTGTCATTTACTCTCCAAATAATCCGTATAGTAATTGTATATGTTAAGAAATTTTCATAAAAGAGTAATTTTAATGCATATGATTCATAGGGGATAGTTTAACCATTCATTTATATATTATAAATAACTAATTTAACTAACTTCTTTGATATTAACAAATTAATAATCTAATTTTTATATTAAAGATATTTTTTAGGCCAAAACTTTTATATTAAAGATTGGAGGTAGCATTTTGGAACTAAAGAGAAAATGAATTGTATTATTGGAATTTTATAATTGTCAAAAATAGGGTTTTACTCAAAAGTAGTTTTCTTACATATTTTTGGTATCAAAACTTATTTACACAGCTACAATGAGGACCTTTTGGATATTGCGATAAAATTGACTTTGGAGATCAACAGAGGTAAACTGCAGGGGGAGCAAATAGGCCAACAGAGGTACTAAAATAAGGAGAGGTAGATAGGCTTTAATTAGCTCTATGGAAAGACGCATAGAGGGACACCGCGAATGATTCCTAGAGATCCCCATGAATGGCTTACTAGAAGAATTGGTATCCAACATAACACAATCGCATCATGTGATACTTGCACCTAGTTGATCCCGCTTAATATGAGAAGACTTTTGTTATTATTGTTGTTCACGAAAAATGAACAGATTTTACAACTTTTAAATGATACGATTCATCCATTAATTCTATGTTTGGTATGAAGAAAATGGAGGAGAGAAGAGGGAAGGAAAAATTTTAATGAGTTTGATTTAAAAAATTGAAAAAAATAGTTAAAAGCTTTTAATTAATTTTATTACTTTTTTATCTTATAATTTTCTCTATTAAATTTTAAAACTCTACTTTTCTAATTTCTTATTTATTAAAAGTTTTCGTCCCCTCCCTTCCATTTCTCTCATGCTAAAGGAGCCTAAAAAATCAATCTTTATAATTATGGTTAGCTATAAGGTCCATTGAAATTACATGTGACTATTTGGCAATGATATTTGATAATAGCAAGAACTTTAACCATCCTGACCACCACTCTAGGAATTTATTCCTAATGACTATAGGCAACTTAACCCAAACTCCTATATTTAGTATAAGACCTAATTGACCAATTTGATAAAATTAAAAAAATTATTAAATTAATTTAAATTATTTATATTTATTATTTTTGTCCAAAGTAATTTATCTCACATATAAATTGATATACTACCTTCGATACTTAATATAAGATCTAGTTAATTAATTTGAGTATATTAAAAAAATTAGTTAAATTAGTTATTTATAATAAATAGATATTGTCTTTCTTAAAATACCTTTATTAATCATTAGAACTATCATTTAATAAAAAATTTAATATGTGCGACTATTATAAAGACTATCTTAGAAAATGCATAAATATGAGAGATAAAATGGATTGGAATCTTATATTTAGGACCAAATTAAATATCAAACTAGCTCTTATATTAAATATCAGAGGTAGTATAATGAAATAATCTAATAATCCACATAAAAATTTTAAAGAGATCATGTCACATATGCTATAATTAAACAATTTAGTAATTTTCATAATCTTTCAAAATTAGTTAATTGGGTCTTCTATTAAGAACTAGAGATGGTATATTTTTATTTTACCTAATAAATCGAGTATTTACGAGTCACTAGTTTGATTGAAAAAATTCTCACAAATTTTATTGTTTTAAACGTTGAGCACTCTCACAAATAATTCACGAGATTAGATCAAGTGGATACGTTCTCTTCCCCATTTATCGAAAGAACAAGTCTGCCATTGTGCCAAATAAATTAAAAGGACAAGACAAGTTCACGTGGCCTCTTCAAAAGGATCCTTATCAAGTTCACGTGGATCCGTCAAAAGGGCCCCTATTATTTCAGAGAATTAGAACGAAGGACCAATAGGAAGTAATATGTATGAGAGAGAGTCATAAAAATTAAAATTATTTAAATGGACCAAATATGTAAGTATAAATTTAAAAAAGTCATATTGTCTCTATCCAAACTTCCTGCGTTTTCTACTATATTGCCTCTTACATTTTTTTTTTAAAACTAATACGAGTTAATAAATTTCACTAAATTAAACCTGATTTCTCTCAAAATTTACAACCTGTGTAAAAATCAATTTAAAAAATATGCAAACATTGTTCAGTCAAGTAAAAATCAAAATTTTATTTTCTTTATAAAAATAAAAATTGTATTTTAAAACCGTCCTAGATTTTAATTGAAAATAAAAGTTATATAATTTTATTAAAATTTAAATTATTATATAATTTATTATATACACAATTTTAAAAATTCACAAAAAATTTGTATAATTTATTGTTTTTATTTTATAAGAAACTTATATCAGATTTAAAGATGAAAAAATTCATGTAATGTTAATAAACCAAAAAAATATTATAAACACAAATTTTCAATAAATCCTATAATAAATTACAATATAAACAAATGATAAGAAAGTTTTTCTTTTTTTGTGTGGAGAATGATGCTTTTTTATTATCTTAATCTAAATATTTTTTGTTGCTGAAATTTCTTCATTCGTAATATAAATTTCTCATAAAATAAAAAAATAAAATATAAAAATTTTCTTTGAATTTTTAAAATTGTGCATATAATAAATTATATAATAATCTAAATTTTAATAAAATTATATAAATTTTATTTTTAATTAAAATCTGTGATGGTTTTAAAAATAAAATTTTAATTTTTATAGAGAAAATAAAACTTTAATTTTTACATCACTGAACAATGTTTTCGCATTTTTTAAATAATTTTTACATAGGTTGTAAACTTTAAAAGAAGTTAAGTTTAATTTAGTGAAATTTATTAATTTATATTAGTTTTAAAAATAAAATGTATGAGGGAATATAAAAGACAATGTAGGAGGTTTGGATAGGAATAATATGGTATTTTTAAATTTATATTTAAATATTTAGTCCTTTTAAATAATTTTAATTTTTATGATTCTCTCCTATAAATATCACTTCTTATTGGCCCTTCTCTTTGATTCTCCCTTATCATTTTGAAGGCCGCACCAAGAAAAACATAACTTCATCATTTAGCTACTAATTATTAATTCCATAAGTGTGCTTGGTATGACGAAAAAAGTTTTGAGAAAAAAATGAAACTAAAAAAGGAATCGAACTCACCTATATATGTATACAAAACTAGCTATGCATGAATAAAGAGAGTACTTGTCACAATGATGTTTGGTATATTTATTTAAAATATATAGAACGAATAGAAAATCAATTCAAGTTAGTTAACATGAATGGCAGGACTTCTTCTAAGATCTAGCATTCCCAAATTGATGAGAGTGAATTGGGTGTTAATCAAATTTTTAGGATCTTTAAAATCTGTCTCAGTAAAATAGAACGTAAGTGCATGTTTGAGCAAATCCAAGAACAAAAACTTTTTTGTAAGAATGTTCAACCAATTTTCACAAGCATAATGTGTATAAAAAAGCTTGAAAAATGATTTCTAAAAGAATATTTTAACTACAGAACTGTAAATACTCAAACCATATCTTCACGCACAAAACAAAGCATAAAATTGATATGTTGAAAATGTGAAGAGTTATTAAGGGATAAAGAGATTACCAACAGTGAGTTATTTTAGTTCAGCTTTATCCACTTGAACTTACGTCTAATCCTCAAACAAATCATTTAATATTTTTTTACTATGATCCATCAGTTTGAACCAGAAATTTGATTCCTAAGGGATACCAAAAGAGTCACTTACTTCATACTGCTCCCTCACCGTTAGAAGTCAAATAATGATTCATGGGGATATTAATAAAAGGAAAAATTTCATTTAACCCCCGACTGTAGCCAATCTATATCCAACTGCCTCCATAGAAATTTGAAACTTCACTACACGTACTCTTATAGTCGTGAAATGAAATTAATTTTCAGATCAAAAAAACATTGTTGCCCCTGAAAATTTGTTGCATTTGAAACTTTGAAAAAAGACAGGATTCGATAGATTGCTCCCTAAATCTCCTCTCTGGAAACCTTTCACTCCATCATCCAGCTCTCATGCGTGTTTAGCCGCCGCCGCTGCCATTCTACTGAGCCCATTATTGTCGTGGTTGTCCTCGCATTACTTCATCGTCGCTATTGTTTGTTGCTCACTAGTGTGGTTCGGCAAGTCTATTATGGTAAGTTCTCCTTCTCACTATTCAAGTTCAGTGGGTTGTTCTACACTTAAACCAACTTTTCCCCCTCTTTTTTGAGTTGTGTAAAGGATATTCTATATTGTTTTGATTCTAGACAATCTTTGCAGTACTATTATGTGTATATGTGAGGTTCTATATGATTCAACCATTACTCCTTTATAATGTAGGACAAGAAAAAAATTAAATGGGTAGATGATTAGAACTTAAGATGGGTGATATTAAAATAATTTGTCCTGGAAATTTGTAATTTTGTGTTGTCAAAACATGTATTTGTATTGTGAATTTGCAAATTTCAATTGTAAATTTATATTCTATTTAAATTTTGGCAATGGATTGAAATTTACATATTAATGATGTGCAGCAAGAGATGATGTATGGCTAACAATTCTGGAAGGCGATTATTTTGCATCTTCTATGTGGGAGGAGAATATATGAAAACTTTATATGGGAAAAAGACATATGAGGATTATAAGTGGAAGATTGGTAACAAAAGGGATGACATATGAAGATTTGTAGAGTTTGGTAGCAACATATGTGTGGCCTGAAAAAGAAAGTAATTGTAACACCTAACTTTCTATATACTAATAGGGTTATTTTAACGTCTGTGAAACACTAACACCAGGTTTCTGACTTGGGAAAAGATAGGGTAATTTTTTTTTTTTAATCAAAACATGAACCATTTCAAGCCAGAATTCCAATGCAGGAGTTGAACCTAAAAGTAATAATGGAATTCATTGTCTAAATAGTTTAAACTTTCATATTAACTAATGAGTGATTCACAAATAACATTGCTTTCAACTTAATCTATTATCACCTAGAATGATTTCATATCATTAAATCTCATGTTAACTACTAATAATACATAAAAATATAATGGCCATCTCAGTTGATGACACTTAACTACTTTTGGCCGTGTACGCCTCCTGATAGAAGTTACATGATTATGTCTATACATAGCAAGTATCGACTATTTGAAAATATAACATATATAAAAGTGTAATTAATTAAACTATCAAAATAATTCACTAAGTATACATATAAAATACAGTAGGCATCCCAGCTCTTCATCAACTAACCTTCTTCTCAAACAAACAACCTCATTATCCTTCATACTACTAGCCTTGGCTATTCATCATAGATGGGAGGGTGAGATTTTAAAGAATTCCCGTAGTAGTAATTTTTATCAAACAAATGTGCAGATTACACAAAGCATACAAAACAAGCCAAAGTGGACATAACTTTGCAAGATAATACAATTAAGCATTTATGCATAAAGATAGATAGACAAGTTGAATAAATAATACACAAATAATTAGCAAATATTGCCCCATATCGATTAGCTACACATGATCACGGCTAAATAATCCATGCAAGGAATTAAAGATTACATGTTCTCATGCTTTAAAACAGCAATATGACACAATCAGACATGCAGCAATCATACACAAGTGTAAGATAGGAAAGAACTACTACTTGGATCTTCCTCTTCTAAGTCAAACCTTACAATCTTCTTTTCTTTCTGCTTTTTTGGTGGGCTTTTACAGATATAGAAACCTATCATATTCATAAGGGTAGATCAATGCTTGATCCAATTATAGTTCATAAATTAAATATTTTTCTTTAAATCCTAAATCTTCTTTTATCTCTACTATTACTTAGTAGTTAGTCATTTTGGACAACATTTCTTATTCAAATTACTTTCTTTGGAAAGTTTCCTTTCTTATCTTAACCCATACGTATAGTCACTATACTTAATAACTGGTCATCCTGGTCAAAGAAAAATATTATTTTAGTTATTATATTTAAGGATGATGTTGCGTCCCTAAACCATGCCTGCTCCATTTCATCAGGTGGTTGGTTGTCTTGGAAAAATAAAATACACGTATACAGATATATGTATTGTACCAGGTCTACTTGTCACTAATCCACCTTAACTATTTACAATTCAATCACACACATTAACATACTTATATTTACACAATCTCCTACTTGGGGTTTCAATCAAGTAATCTTAAGTCTATTTAACTTGCAATTTGTCCTTGTGATAATTCACTTCCTAATTATTAAAATCCTATATGCACTACCAGAAAAAAGGCTTTTCACGACGGTTAATAGTGGCTTTTCACGGCGGTTTTGAAGGCGAAGTTGATAAAGGCAATGTTGAAAGGTAAAGAAAACACAGCGGTTTAGAACCGCTGTGGAAAATTGATTTTCCATGGCGATTAAATAAAAAACCGCTGTGGAAACTCAATTTTCCATGGCGGTTCTTAATAAACCGCCATGGAAATTAATATTTCCACGACGGTTAAACAAAAATTTAATTTCCACGGCGGTTAAACAAAAAATCATCGTTGAAATTTAACTTTCAAAGGCGGTTTTTTGTCTTAACTACCATGGAAAATACTTTTAACGGTGGTTATAAATATAACCGCCATTAAAAATATTTTTTTTTAAAATTCTGCTGGATTTTCATTTTTACTACTCTACAGTTTACAGTTCCAAATAAATGTAGGCAGTGCAAAATACGCAGAACAAGATCAATTAGCTAGTTAATATATATACAACATTGAAATTTCTTTTACACGATGCGAAAATAGGGAAACCGGCCAATAGAACTAAAAGGTTAATTAAGACCAAAGAACACGTATTGGCTATGACCAACAATTTTGAAATAGAAGTAACTACTTCTCTGTACAATAGAAATCATGAACATGTACATATAAGAGGGAACCGAGAGAAAACATCTAGCAATGAATTTTTTGAGAAATGACCTTAGTATTTGAAAGCTAAATTTCAACAGTTTGTACCAATGTTGTTGACAAAGTGTCCCTCATCAAGTTGATGTCATCCATGAGATATAGCGTAGTATTTTGAAATATCTGTTAATAAAAAATAACATAGTAAACTTAGTCAAAAATGTGAAATGAATTGAAGAACGTCATGCAACGTAACTCATCTTTACCTTGTCTAATTTCTCAGTCATTCCTGTCTCAATTATGTCATTCATGTAGCGGATGACATAATATCCACATTCAACTTGTCCTTGTTGACAACGGTACTAAAAAAATAAGATATAAAATTGAATATTAGACATTATTGATTAAAAACATTAACTTTAATTCATTCAAAAATGTTTAAAAGTTAGTTCAAAACAACATATACCTTTGGAAGAATCCATGTTGGTGCTTGTCTATTTTGTTTAGGGTGTGTTTGGGTGACATCCCAAACCATGGTTTGGGGACCCAAACCATGGTTTGGGGAATAATCCACCCAAACACCCCTCCAAAAACCAAAACCAATGGTTTTGGGTCAAAACCATGGTTTTGACTCCAAAACCATGGTTTTGGAGAAAGCAAATTTTTTTTGCTTTTGGAGAAAGAAGGGAGAGTGTGAGGGCCTATATGATATGTATCTTGTTATTTTTTTTATAAACATATTTTTTATAAACATATTTAATCTTATATTTTATAAATATATATATACACAAATATTATTTATTAATTATATTATCTTATGTATTATTAATTATGTTGGTAAAAAACATATTATTAACAATTTTATTCCTTCAAATTAAAATATATCATAAATCTATTTTCTGTAATTATCATATTAACTTATGTCTTTTTTTAGTAATTTGTATATATAAAAAGTGCTTCTGATAACAACTACCCAAACACTCTCACTTCTCAGAATTACTTTTTTACAAAATCTATTCTTCACAAAATCTATTTTCCCAGAATCTATTCTTCAAAATCACTTTTCCAAACCACGGTTTGGTTTCCAAACGCACCCTTAATCGCCACAACATTAAAAGTATGAAAAATCCTATCAATAGTATAAGAGAAAATGATATTAGAGCATGTTTTTATAAACTTTACAAGTAATAAATATATAAATATAAACTAAACGTGTCGATGACATCTTTGGTTTCTTCGGATGGACTTCCACAGAGTGAATCGAACCAGTAAACTTTGTTGTCAAAAGGGGCACAAACAATTAGAATTCAATGATAACTGCAAAGGCAAACCATGTTAATTATAACCTGACACATACAACTTGTATATCTCAAATACAATAATACACTTATCTTCCACGTAAGGTGCAAAATATATTGGCTTTCTGGTCTAAGTCATTGTGGTCATATATAACATATTTTCATAGCTAAAACATTCAACAAACCAAGAAAAATTGAAAAGAATGAAAGAAGAGGATACTCACAGAGCAGAGAAGATTCAAATGCGAAATGAGGGCGTTCGAATAGCGGCGGACGGCGGCAAGGCACCACAAGCTCAATGGAGGAGTTTAAACGGTGGGATAGTGGGGGGTATGGCCGGTAATGGCAGTTTTTCGGTGGTGAGACAGAGGGGACCACGACCAAGCAAGAATTATGCAAAATGAGGGGCATTCGAATCACGGCGGACAGCGGCGGACGGTGGCAAGGCACCACAAGTCAATAGAGGAGTTTAAAACGGTGGGGTAGTGGCGAGAATGGCGGTAATGGCAGGTAATGGCATTTTTTCAGTGGTGGGAAAGAGGGGGACCACGGCGCACTGATGAAATGAGAACGAAAATGACAGAACCACGAAGAGGAGGAGGGTAAAGGACGTACTTTCCAGGGCGGTTTTATTAAAAACCGCCGTGGAAAATAAAAGCCTCTTCAACTTATTTACAAAAATACCACCGTCTTTTTTTCCACATCGTTTTTCTGCTTAACCACTGTTATTTTGCGACGTTAAAAGTCTTTTTTCTAGTAGTGATGGAAACTTAAAACAACAAGATCTTCTGTCCTTTTTAAACCATTACCTTTACTTTTAAAATCTAAAGAAGTTAGAACAGTATTTTCTTAATAACTAGCTTTAACTCCTTAACATTTTTCATTTCGGAACATCATCAAACTCAAAAGCCCACTTTCAACATCTCAATTCAAGCCTACACTCAAAAGGTTTACTAATTTAGTTACTAATTACAACTGAACTATAAAACTGTCTTATTCTCCTATCTACACAAAGCATCCAAATAAACTAATTGTCCCTCATCCTGAACATTCCTTAATTATCTTCTAATGCTTAATTAACATCAATCTTTTAAGTCATTTAAATCCGTGGTTCAGTCTTTAACGACACAAGACAGGAACTTCATTAGTACATAATGAACTTAACCTCAATCTTTGGTCACCCTACTTATATACATATGTAATAATTTTTATCAAGACAAAACTCCAGCTATATAGATATATTCCACCGCTTCCCGAATCCTACACACACACACTAGATTCATTCCCTTTCGGCCCAAACACAGAACGACAAACAAGAGTTCCCAACCTCAAACTCTTGGCTAAAACCGCAAAACCCAGCATATGCATATATGTATATTATCAATATTTCCTTTTACCCATGGACTCAACAACATCATAGTCGCAAGGATTATCATTGATATAAATATATAAAAGATTTTTGAATAATGCTCCTTTCATTTCATTTAAAATTCCAGCTTTTATCTTTCAAAATAGTCCAAACAGCAACCATTTATGGTTCTGAAATTTCAGTTCCAGAAACAAGATTTGGACCTTCGTTTTCAGGTCTCTAACTTGGTTTAATTAACTTGAACAATCACTTGGTCCAAGAGAACATCAATCAACAATTTTAGTAAAGTTTCAGATTCCATATTCTTATACACGTATATATAAATATATCCCCCAAGTTAGAACACTAACAACAACCGTGTGTATATGCGTGTGTGTGTATTTATGTATACACATTTCAATTTCCCGCTGAACCTCACGGCCTACTCTCCCTTTCATATAACTTCAATCAACCGTCCTATCATAACTTTCCCAACAGTCACGGCTGGCAAGAAAGGGAAGAGCAAACTGTATTTCACTTTATATAGATATGCATTCTCACATCCTTCTCCTAACTCTCAAAGAACCCAGCAATGTTCAACCCAAAACAACAAGATTTTAGTTCCAAGGTCATCATAAAGCAGAACCAACACCCAAACAGACGCCACTTTCCTGAACCTTTAACCCCCGTTTCAGTGTTGGAAAACAGGGGAAGAAAATCCACATGCAACCACATTTATCAACATGCAACACCACATTTTAACCAAACAAGATTCAATCTACAACTCTCCTTGCTTATTTCATATGTTTCCTCACCTTCTCTCACTCAATCCAAACTCAAGTCATCATCAACTTCACATGCAGCCACCCAAAGCAGAAAATAACGATGGAAGTGTGCTTAAGAGACTCACCTTGATCACTTAATCGGTTTGCATGTAAACTTCCCTATGTCCGGTCATTTCTCTAGCTTCATCGATCTCTGGTTCTCTCTCTACTCTCAGTCTCGGTCACTCTCTCTTTTCAAAAACTCAGCACGAGAGGCGTGTTCGCTGAAGATAAGGGTAGGGGAGAGCTAAATGACCATTATGCCCTTCACTAGGGGTGTTCACGGGACGGATCGGGACCGGGACAGGCCCGTCCCGGTTCCGTCCCGATGAACAGTAACGGGACAGATTTTCTGTCCAGTGTCCCGGCCCGTCCCGGGGTTGTCCTGGTCCCGGTCGGGACGGGACGGATCCTGGACGGGACCGGGACGTCCCGAAATAATTTTTTTAAATTTTTTTAAATTTTTTTAATTTTTTTAATTTTTTAAAAAAATCTGATTTTTTTAATTATATTTTTTTGAGCTTAAATCTGATAAAAACATCTTTTTTATTTGTTTGGGCACTTTTAAACAAAAGCTCAAAATATTACATATAATAGTTATTAAAAACTCCAAACAAAAGCTTTTAACACAATAAAAACTTGCTAAAAATTCTAATCATCAATAATCTCAAATCATTAACAAATATAAAAACTCTAAATAAATATATCCATAGTTCCATACAATAGTCTCAAATCTTAAAAAAATATGAAAAAATGATATTATATAAAAAATTAAAAAAATTAAAAAAAATTAAAAAAGGAACCGGGACGGGATGACCCTGTCCCGTGTCCCGTCCCGTCCTGGTCCCTCTTTTGTCTCGTCCTGAAAAATTTCGGGACGGATCTGTCCCGTCCCAATAAGACCGGGACCGGAACTAGCCGATCGGGACAGGCCGGTCTTGAACACCCCTACCCTTCACTTCATTCCTTACTTCTAATTTCACCCTTCCTCCTATTTTTCTGAAACATAAAATATATCCAGAAATTATTCTACAATATCTTATATAGATTTATATTATCCATTAGCTTCTTTGACCTATAAAATAACTTCTCTAAAAATTTTGTGCAAAAGTCAACTCCTAACTCTTTTCTTGAATTTTTGAAAAAAATAGCCCTTAATTTTAAAAATTAATTATTAACTCATATTGAGAATTTTATACCTCAATTAGCTTCTTTATCACCTAAAATAATTGCTCTAAAATTTCCAGATTAGTTAGAAACCTCTAGCTATTTTTCTTAGAATTTTCTGAGAAACTAACCCATTTTTGCTCTAAAAATAACTTTTAAAATTATTTAAACCACTTTTTGGGAGTCTTTTTTATTTTATAAAAATTTTGACAGAATTTCTCCTTAAATATAATGAATCCCAAATTATTTAAATAATGGACAAATCAATTACTCAACTAGAGCCGGGAAAACGGGCTGAGCTCGTCAAGCCGGCCCGTTTAGGCCCTAAAATTATGAGGGCTAGGCTTGATATTTTTCCTTCAAATGGGAAATAAGCCCTGGAGGGCCGAGGGCTTAAAAGGGGCGGCACTGATTTTAAGCCCTTTTATAATTTTTTTTGTTTTTAAATTTTTTTATATAATTCTAATGTTATTAATTTTTTACATTGTTAATAATATTTCAAATATTTAGTTATTATTATCATTTTAAAATTAAATTTAGTGTTAGACAATAATTTATCCAATTAAATTTTTAAAAAAAATGGGTTAATTTGAACTTTAATAATGATTTGATTTATATTATATGCGTTGATATTTTTAAACTAGATATATATTTGATAATAGAGTATTTTTATACTTATATAACTTTGAATAAATAATAAATAAATACAAGATAAATTTGAACAATCATAACTAACAAAACAAAAATAACAATCTCAAACCAATTCAGTAAATAAAGATTCTTAAAGCTAAAACTTCTGAATCCAAAACGGGAACACAAATGATATCCATTTATCACGAAATTTTAAAAAACACTTTATTATCAATCAAAGTTCACAACCAAGAAACAAATTGGCCAAAACACCTAACATACTATTTATTGGTAAATTCTCAAATTTTATTACAAAAATTTGACAAAAATTCAAAATAAAATATCAAAAAATTATAAAAAAATTACAAACTTAAGAACTAATCAATGTTGAAGATTTAAACATGTTTCTATTACTGTGTATAGGAAGTAATTGTAGTTTTCTAACTCCAGATGTTACCAATATACCCCTCAAGCAAATAAGATACACAAAATAAACAATACAAAACATCCAAAATGTAAAATCAATCAATCCATTTAAAATACAACAAATTTCTATTATCAAAACATCCAAGACACCAAGAAAAAAGGAAATGAATGAATGAAGAGAAAACTCACTCAGTGGAAGACGATTAAAACGAGAGAAGAGACAACTATAAACAGAAAAAGATAGCAGAAATCAATGACGAGGTGAATGGAGGTCCAAACACGGCAGAAAAGGGTGAGAATTTACCATAAATGCAGATTGGGTGGTGGGACAGAGAAGGACTATGGCGCTCATAGCTGTGAAACTGTGAAAAAGAAAACGTGTGTTAACACCTCCTTTATTATCCTATTATACATCAATTGGAACCATTATAACACATTTCCCAGAGTTCCCGAGTGAAAAAATTCAGTTTCAAAATTTCACATTTAATTCTGTCCGTACACCATTCATCCAAATTTAGGCCAACTTTGAAAATTCATAACTAATTCTAGGAAAATCAAAACGAGGTGGTTCTAATTTTTACACAAAGCTTGCTAAGAGTTCTACAGGAGAAAAATATTCATTGAATTCAATTTCATCCATGATGGCGCTAAAAAATTTGACAAGTTGCATTGTTCATATGGTCAATTTTCAAATTTTTAGGATTTTAGCCCAACTTTGGAAGGGCACAACTCTTAGGAAAAAACTCCAAATTTGATGGTTTACCATTTGATTTAAAGCTAAAAATGAGATCTATTTACCTGCAAAATCTCAGGTCCAGATTCTATCATTTGTTTATTATTTTATATGTCACTACTTAATTTAGGCAATTTTATCCCCTAGTCACTTCTTTTTTGAATTTTGATTCCTTTTTCCTTTTCCATTCCCTTTAGGCATTCTACCACTCAATATTTCAACACTTGGGCATGTCATACTAATATAATTTACAACATATTACCATTCATAATCTATTACAAACTTGGCATAAAATTTAGTAATACATCACATGACATTCCAAAATAACATAGTAATCATCAAGCTTTTCTATCCAAATACCAACTCCTTGCCTTGATCCATGGATGAGCCACTCCCTATTGAGACATAATTTGACATAGGACGGATGAGATTTCATAGAAATCTCAGTAGTATTTGAATTACAATTATCATGCAAACCAAGCAAGTTATCATGTTGCACATTATAGAACTTCAAGACATTCTCAAGTCACATAAAATTATACTTATTCTCATGCTAGGAAAAGAACATCAACTCTTTCATATTAACACCAATCAATGCATTTAGCCAAAGCATA
Organism: Neltuma alba; assembly: GCF_004799145.2. Lineage (NCBI taxonomy): Eukaryota > Viridiplantae > Streptophyta > Magnoliopsida > Fabales > Fabaceae > Neltuma > Neltuma alba. Next base: position 100,825 of record NW_021635117.1, read on the forward strand.
AATAAAGATCATTCAGCCAACCAATATCACAACACAAGTCCCTTGATCCAATCAAACAACATGTCACATTAAAAAAGCAAGATAAACAATCAAATTATAATTCAAAACTACTTTTTATCACTTGTCCAATTCGGTTACCTCAAAGAAAAATGATCTTTTTTGATTCCTCCTCACAAAGCCTATTAAATCAAGCATAAATATAGGCTATATTTATAACCAAACAACTTAAACATAATCTTTAAACTTTAACTTAACATTTTCTCCCCCTTTCTTTGATTTTTACTAAAATGATTCCTCCTTTAGAATCAATAACCTCATGACTTATTCCTACACAATTTTTCATGAGGAATTCAAATATGGAATCAGATTTTTGAAAATCAAACTCCTTCCCCATGAATTCACCTTGACCGAATAGGGGGTGTAATCTTCCAAAAATTTCATTTTTGATTCCAATGATTTTAAACACTTTCTAACAACATATCCCTACACAAAAACATGTTTTAAACCCATTGGAATCATCAAATCAAGCCAAAACAATTTGCTTCTACATGAATAGTGCTAGGCTGGAATCTTGTTCTTAAACCCTAGGTGGATTTTCTTCCAAAAACCAATCCATATACTGCTTAATCTTGCTTATTCCACTTGGTATTTAAGTTTTTTATCCTTCCCTAAACCTTCTATGGACAGACCAAAAATTTGACAGCATTTACACTTTGTTTTTCAACTCAAAACTCAACCAAAACTACCTTAAAGCTTGGGGATAGGAAGGCCTAAGCATACCGTGGTGTTTTCTTGATGTAAGTTAGATGATTCCTTGCCTAAAACACTTGAAATTTTTGAACAGATAAGGCTGGAGCTACAGTGACAGAGTCTCCCCTTATTTTTCCAATTTTCCAACATTTATTTGTATTTTCTAAAGGGATATATATAGAAACATCTGATCTGCCTTCCCTCTCTCTATTTGGACGAAATTTGCCACCTCATAGGGGTTATGTGGCAGTTGTCAAGTGCCTCAAACCTTTAGATCTCACCATGTGGCTTTTCTCTAAATTTTCCCACACAATTATCTCTTAATTTCAAATTTTATTTAATAAAAATAGAGAGACCTGGAAGTTGCACAAAATTGGGCCCTTATTGGGATCAATGTGGGCCCCACAAATGATTTGGTTTGGCCTAAAAAGATGGCCCACAATCCAAATCAAAATCCCAAATCAATTTGAAACTTTATCAGTTACTATTCACTAGTACCGTTTCGTAATTTTTCCAGAACTTTAAAATTTTATTTCTCTCAATGATAATTCACCTTTTAATATTAGAACATGATATGAAAATTTTCAGAATTTTTTGCCACCTCCAGGTATTTATTTTGAATTTTCTCTGATTAGGCCTTTATCAGTGTCACTGCAGGAAAATAAATTCCTTAAAATTAATTATTGAACTTTCAAGGCCTAAAACCAATTTTATAAATTCAAATAAATATTTAGATAAATTATCCATCTTTTTTTCAAATTTATTGAGGCCTCTAACTAATTAAAATAATTATTTTCCTCTGATTTTTCAATATTTTCCCTAAAAAACCTCTGTTTACGGGAAATTCCATAATAATTAATTTTCACTGTAATTTCACCTTTTGGGTCTCAAATGAGCTTCCAAAACCTCTAATCTATACTTTTCCCATTTTTCAGAAATTTTGTAGAATTTTATCAAATTTTCCTGTTTTGCCCTTCCTATACCAATAATTACAAAAATACCAGCCCGGACCTTATCGGGTTTTCACATCAAAAGTTGGTTTGTCTTCTCATCTAATTTCTACATTGGCCCTCATCCCAATTTTTGATTTCCTATGTCCAAGTAAAATTTTTCAGGATGTGACAATTCCTCCCCCCCTTTAAATAAATTTTGTCTTCAAAATTTAGAAACATACCTTATCTAACAGCTCTGCATATTTGGCCTTCATGTCGTCTTCCTTTTCTCACGTGGCCTCTTCCTGAGTTAGATCCCTCCAGATAACTTTAACTATCGGAATAGTCTTATTTTGCAACTGCTTAATCTACCGATCTATCACTTTCACTGGTTTTTCCTCAAAGGTGAGGTTATCTCGCAGCTCTATGTCTTTGTATTCTAAGGTATGAGAGGGATTCGGTGGATACTTCTTCAATTGAGAAACATGAAAGACATCATGAATCTGGCTCAAATTAGGGGGTAGGGCCAATCTGTAAGCCTCCGGGCCAACTTTTGATAGGATTTGGAAGGGTCCTAATGAATTTTGGCATAAATTTACGGGCTTTGATTGACCTTCCTATACCCATAGTTGGAGGTACTTCCAGATAAATGTGGTTTCCAACTTTGAATTTCAGGGGTTTCCATTGTGCGTCGGCATAGTTTTTCTGTCCTTTATACAAGCCTAACCCATTTTCATGACATTACCATGGCAATGCTATGCCTTCATGGCATTTTACTGTACCTTGGTACTTTGGGTTCCTCTAACATTGCTTTTATCTGTTACTTCTAGCATACCCGGCTGTTCCCATCTTTACTTTAAGGGCATGCCTCTTTTGTTTCATATTCTTATCTCGTATTTAGCTTGCCTGAATATGTACCCTTCAAGACTTACAGCTTGTAGTTCCTTTAACTCTTACTTTCCTTGCCTTCTTTTATTAGCTAGAGTAGAGTTGAGTATGGCCTATTCAATAATAATGGTGTCTGTGAAAAAGTCAAGGGTACTCTCTCTGTATTAAGTAACCAACTTGAGGAATTTTCCCCATCTTAGACTCATCCTTGGTGATCTCATTCTCATTTTCTAAAGAGATACTATCCTCATAGCTCGGTAACCTTCCTTTAGGCTTGGTCTACTGTAACCTTGAGAGCTATCACACTCTCCTATGAGCCTCTTCAAGACCTACTGTGACCCTCAATTCTTTCCCATTCTGCCTAAACCATGTTCCACTCTTGAGGAGTCTTTAGGCTAGTAGAGTAAGTTAGAGAATAAGTTATCTATCCTCAGTTGGTGGCTTAACTGATCATTCCTTAAGACTGATCATAGGTACCAGTACTATCTTTCCAAATCAGTCATCTCTGAAATCATTCATCTTTTTAGTGTTTCCTTTTCCCCTTAACTTTCAGCTAACTCAGACCATTTTCCTATCACGGTGCTCGTGAAATTTTCTAAACCATTAGCTCGTCTTTATGGCCCTTCTAGGGTTGTTATCATATCCATGCCAATCTGCCATGCCTTATGATTTTCTTTTTTTATTTTTAATCTTACGGGGAGAGATCCTATAAAATCATCTCTATCCTCTTCTCATATTTTCCATCCTTTTCTTATTCTTAGCCAGTTTTGTTCCTATTGGGGTAAGGTTAACTCCATAAATCTTCCTGCCTTTCAGAGAACAACTCGCTCTCAGTGGAGTGGCGTCAACTTTGTATCAGAGAATCACTCCATTTTCAGAGAACAACTCGCCCCCAATAGAGCGGCGTCAACCCTATGTTGGAGTATCACTTCCTCTTCAGAGAATAACTCACTCCCAATAGAGTGGCATCAACCCTATATCAGAGAATCACTTCCTCTTCAGAGAACAAGTCGCCCCTAATAGAGCGGTGTCAACCCTGTATCAAAGAACCACTTCTTTTTCAGAGAATAGCTCACTCTCAATAGAGCAGCGTCAACCCTGAGTCAGAGAACGACCTCCTAATTTTTTTTTTGAAACACTCTATGGCCAAGACCGGTCGGTTGTTTAATCTTCGTCCCCGCACAGTCTTTTCATGCCATATCCCTATTATGGAATCCTCTCAACCTACTTTACTTAATCATTATGGCAGTGGCATCCATCCAAACGAGTCTTATCTCTTGTATAGTTATTGGCCTGAGTGCTATGGTCGCACCTCTCCTTGATGCCTTAAAGACGTAAAGGGATATTCATTAGTGCCCATTGTTACCATGTCTCTAAATATTATTGGGCTCTAAGCATCATTGGGAACTTGCTTATCACTTTCTATATATCAATTCTCAGTACAACCATCAGCTATCGCATTCTCATCTATTTCCTCTTCATAGTATCCTCAAAAGGAATATTACCTGATTCTAATCTTTCAATTTACCTCACCTTCTAGTCAATTATCCTTACGACCAGATATCAACCACTATCCTTTGATCACATTACACATTGAATATTCAATCACTATACTGTGTTATTTAGGTCAGGCACTTAACTTATCGTTAGTTCTTTATTCTGTATCATCTCGTCTCTATCCTTTTTGGTCTGTCATGCCTGAGGGCTTTTATCCCTATTTAGGGTTCTAATACAAACTTCAAGCATCTTATCCTATCATCTTGCCTCTATTTTACTCAGGTCTATTGCGACCCCGTCTTAGGTATTTACCTGTCTTTACCTTTGTAATCCAATTTGGCCTTACTTCAATGTGAAGATCAAATCCTCCGGCAGGAAGGGTCAATGTCTTCTTCTTACAATCAAGGAGTAAATTATGCAAGGATAACCCATTCAACCGAGTATAACATCAATATCATGGAAAGGCATGTTTATGGGGTTCAATGTAGTGCAATAAGGAACGTATTAGAACATGCAATTTAAATAACCATCAGAAGTTAAACCTCTGATGCCCCTAGGAATGAAAATACAAAGATCATATAATAACGTGTTAATGGTGAGGCCTATGCCTCTAGCGTTATCATATGATATAAAGGAATGATTGGTGCCCGAGTCAAACAATGCATGTATCAAGAGATCATTCAGAATAATTATATCTCGGGGCATCTCAGGTGACTTACTATTAGTCTCTTCCTTACTGAGGGCAAATACCCTACCTTGAGTTTGTGGTCTCGAGCTATCTATATTCTGTGGGCACTCTCGTATGAATTGTCCCGACTTTCCACACTTAAAGCATATGTTTTGGCCCATCAAGCATAGCTTATCCACTTGGCTCTTACCACAAATCTCGCATTTCCCTCCTGGACAAATGGGGTCCATTCCTTCTCGTCTCGCTCTTCCTTCTCATTTAAGTCTTCTTGACAAACCAGGCCTTTTTCCTTTTCCTACTATAGCCGTAGGAAGTCCCTTCCTGACCTGGCCTCTTTGCGAGTCTCTCAGCCCTTTGGGTTACCCTAGCTGAATCTTGATGATTCTGGCTATCCTCTGTAATGCATCAAACCTCCACTGCCTTATTAAATACTTCAAGTTGTCATGTAGCTACCTTCTCTCTTAACTCAGGCTTTAGGCCCCTGATCATATTTTTTGTAAACTAGAGCTCATCCTTCATGTACTGAAGATAAGTAGAGTACCTGGACAACTTGATGTACCTTGTCAAGTACTAAACAAAAGGTTTATTTGCTGCTTATTTAATCATGAGGAATTCGGCTTCCTTCTTATCCCTCACAGATCGGGGAAAGTATTTCAAGAAAAAATGGTCTTTAAACACTTCCCATGTGATCGGAGTTTCATTAGCTTGGAAGACTAGCTCGGTATTGCTCCACCATCTAATCTGCTTCCCCTTCCAACGTATATATCACCATCTAAGCCTTCCTCTCAAATGGACACTCTAATATAGCAAGGATCTTTTCCAGCCGAGTTATCTAGTCTTTGGCTACTTGCACATCAAAGGTCCCCTCAAAAGTAGAAGGATTGTGTCTGCCAAACTTAACAATCCACTAGTGTAGTGTATCAAGCTCTGTAACAAGTTGGGGCCTCACAGGAGCTGTTCCCTATGGTTGTTGTGGCGTAGGTTGGGCTGTCCCAGCTATACTTGGTCCGGGTTGCCATAACTATGGCAATACTGCTGCTATTGTCGTAGCTATAGCAGCATCTCTCTCTTGTTCTTGCCTAGCCTGAGTGGTCTGTATCTCAGCCATGGTCCTTTACTGTTCCTCTAGTCTCTCTATAATCCTTTCCATTGGATCAACTGAGGGTTTTGACGATTCTCTCCTTCCTCTTGACCCTCTTCTTATTCTCACTATTTTGTTGTTTTCGTCTTAACTACAAGAGGAACAGAAACATTAATTTACATAAATGATACTTACTTTCTATTCACATATCCACATATATGGCACAGTCAGCAAAACACTATTCAAGTATCAGTACAACTCGTCACAACCATCTAACATATTATACATTCATCCATATTCATAACGCAGTATCAGAAAAGGTAAATGTAATGAGAACAAAGATCTCCAAGTTATCAAGCAGCTGATGGAGGTGTGTGATATGGAGCAGCCAAAATTCTTTTGAATCTCATCCAGCCATACTCTAGTTCTTGGTAAAACATCCACCAGTGCTCGGCTCCAGAGAGCATCATCAATATTTGGATCCTCCTCAATTACTTCATTGTATAATAGTCTCACATAAAGGAGAAAATCCAAATAGGTAATACCATACTGGTTCTGAGTCCAGTCTATGTACCTTCCCAGTTTCCTTAGCTCTATGAGGATGCTATCATAGTCTTTCAGTTCTTTCTTTACCAATAAGGTCTTTTCTGGAGGGGTATGTTCTTGACCTTGTCTTGTTCTGGTCTTACCATCCTAATTGGTATTGCCTTGATTGCACTGGGGCTCGTGTAACACCCAATTTTCTAAGCTACTTAAAACACCATGTAAACACTAGTTTGATCTTAAGGTCTCAATAATAAAGTTCACTGAAAGACTCAGCCTCTTAATCACCACAAGTAAACATGAGCAATTAAACCCATAATTTAATTCGAGCATAAATATCCAAGCTTGCAGTCTCAAAGTCTAACATAACATAACCCGTGGATAAAACTTGAAATGAAACGCTAAAATCTATCCATTCAAGGAATTAACAAAATACTGATTTGATGTTCTAGGGTCATGGCAAATAGTAAAGAATCAAATTAATTCAGCATGTACTTGAGAAGTGTAAGAGTTACTAGCTCACTCCTCTGGTACCTTCCCTTGCTCCCTATACGGATTGTCACCTGGAAAAATGTTAAATAATTGGGGTGAGCACAAACGTCTCAGTAACCCAGAGTTCAACCATATAAATACAACCATTACCCAAACATTTTCATATTGGCTAAGCGAACAGATATTGCAATAGCTTAAATAATCATTAGCAAAATATGTAACTAATTCAATAATATACCATGTTCATATGCAATGGATGCTTCCACCCTTATTGCTCCATCCAACTTTATTCTGCTGACTAGAACCATAGGCTTATAAACGGTCTGGCCCACACATTGGACTGACCAAAGCTACTTCAGTACTTAGGATGTATCTGGCCAAAGATACAGAGCCCAATCCTAGACTATGGCTCCCCTCCTTAAAAGAACCAGGAGGTGCCACTGTCCCACGTTCCCCCTCTACAAACCTGGCTAGGTAAGTATTAAGGAACGGGGCCCTAAAAAGGCCAACCACTTTGCGCTAAGTGGAGGCAAACCATGTGGTCACAATTTGTCACATATATCAATATTATAAACTCCCAAGTCCAACCGCCTATGCATGTCATGAATGTATAACAAATCCAGTATATGCAAGCATACTTGAAAGAAAACCAATTACCATAAATTTTTCACAAAAATATCCAAGACACATTCATGCTTAAAGGAGAATTCAAATAACATAGAAGATAATACAATTTTATTCTTTCACCTTTTTAGTCTTATCTATTTATTTGCAACAATTAAGTCGATAGAGTCAATACAATTTTAATCATGATGGATAAAGATTGCACACACATAGAAAAACCCCAAGTTACCTGACTCCCTTTACTCCTCAGTAGTGAAACGAAAAAAAAAAATCCAAGCAATAAGGCTCTCAGTGAGAGTCTACAAAAATTACACAAATACCAAGTTAAATTATAATTTGAGCTATTAAAAAGCTATCTAAGTTTTAAATCTACTCCACACCCATAATTTAGTCTTATATTTTCAGGATCATAAGTCACTTACATATTATAAAATTCAAATATTACTTTAAAGCTATCAAGGGGCCTTTTAAGTTCATACCTATTTATAACTTAACTAGTTTATTCTAGCCATAAATTACATACAAATATTTAGTTTACACATTTTCCTATTATCTATTTATTTTAACTTATCATGAGAATAGATATAAATAATTTAGAGAAAAACTTACAAATAGAAAATCGAAGGATTTTTGCCAATCCCTAGCACTTATATATATATATATATGTGTGTGTGTGTGTGTGTGTGTGTGTGTGTATTCAAAAGCATCTCCAATTGCTATTTGGTAGTTTATTTGATTTGTTCATGTTTGGGCATATATATATCGGTAACATTATAATCGCATGCCTAGACTTTTGATCATACTAAACATTAAAATGTATAGGTGTGTGATAGGGTGTGCACTGTGGGTGTTGCCGAATCCCCCTACTCATGAGAGGAAAAAAAACTTTTATAAAACAAACAAGTGGCTATAGGGATATATATACATGGAAGAGGGAAACTTATATATAATATAAGATATGCTATGTACCTAGAAGACACCGGTGACTGTTGATTGAAGAAAAGGACAAAGAAAGGCAAGGCTACAGTGGACAAATAAGAGAAAATAGGAATGATGCGAATGGTATTATATCTCAGGAGTTGGGTTTGTGTTGCGGCAGAATAAATGAGGTATAGAAGAGATGAGGGTATTAAAAGAGATTGACGTAGGGCTTCCGTCCTTCTCTATTCTCTCTTTTATTATTATTATTCTTATTGTTAATTAATTTTTTTTATTTCTTTTTCTGTTGGGATATATATGCAGATTTTCTCTTCTTCTTCTTCTTTTTTTTTTTATAAAAAACTCGCCTTGTCTTGCTATATCATTACTTGATTCTCGGGATTATATATTTGTTACTCAAATGTTATAAAAACTAACTTCAGAATACAAAGGATTTGAAAACACATAACATTTTAAATCTATTTCATTTTCATTATTATCATTATCATTATCAAATCTCTTTTATATCCATATAATTATAAACATATATTTTATCAACATTCATATAACATATTCAAAATTTGAATTTCAGTCTATTTGATATTATTATTATTATTATTATTATTATTATTATTCTTCCTCTTTAAATTGCTGTTCAAACTAACATCAAAGATATCAAAATGTTTGATTTATATAAATATATATATGTAAAAACTATTTATATATAAAACCATTTTACTTTTTTTCTTCTTCTTTTAATTATTATGTGTATTTTACAATGACTACATGTAAGAAACTTATCCTCCTTTTTTTTTTCCAATTTAATTCTTCTCTTCTTTTTTTTGTATTTTGTGATACCTTTTAAATAATAAAGGAAAACGTACTCCTTCTAATTGTCATACATATATATATATATATATATATATATATATATATATAACTAACTAACTCTAAAACTTAAATAAATTTCGGATGTTACAGCTCGCTTCATCTGGACTAGGTGTAGTTCTCACAGTACTGATAGGCATTGCTCTAAAAGCACTAGGGCCTGCCTCCTTTGAATATGGCCTCGGTTAGGTAGCACTTTGTACATCACACTCCTTAAGCTTTATAATGTCATTCTAGTCTTCCTTAGAGTAGATATCCTCTATTTCACTGAGAAGCTGATAGTATCCTAGTGGTGGAGTCGGGTCATTAGGGTCCAAGTTATGCGAGTGGTACCACTCTGGGTACAACTCCCCTGCATTCTCTGGTTCACCATTTCTTTGGAGTCACTACTACAGTAGGCCATTTCTTCCTACACTCAACTCCATATATAATATACCATTCCACCACAAGACATAATCCCAGCTAAAAGCATTCAATCAAACAACCCCAATCATTCACCACACTAGTCACAATTTACCATAACAATTTATCACATGTTACAACATAAAACAGTCTAAACAGTGCACTTAAACAGAGCCGGAACCTTTGCTCTAATACCAAAAAGTGTAACACCTCCTTTAATATCCTATTATATGTCAACTTCAAAATTATAATGTGTTGCGCAGCATTTTTGGATGAAAATTTTCAACTTCAAAATTTTACTTTTAATTCTGTCCGTACACTGTTTATTCGAATTTGAGCCAACTTTGAAAATTCATAACTAAATCTAGAAAAATCAAAACAAGGTGGTTCTAATTTTCATGCGAAGCTTGCTAAGAGTTCTATAGAGAAAAAATATTCATTGGACTCAATTCCATCAAGAACAACACTAGAAAATTCAACAATATGCATTATTCATATTTTCAATTTTTGAATTTTCAGGATTTTAGCCCAACTTTAAAAGGGCATAACTCTTAGCACAAACTCAATTTTGATGGTTTAACACTTGATTTAAAGCTAAAAATGAGATCTATTTGTATGCAAAATCTTAGGTCCAGATTCTATCATTTGTTTATTATTTTATGTGTCACCACTTAATTTAGGCAATTTTATCCCCTAGTCACTTCTTTTTTGAATTTTGATTCCTTTTTCTTTTTCCATTCCCTTTAGGCTTTCTACCACTCAATATTTCAACACTTGGGCATGTCATACTAATATAATTTACAACATATTACCATTCATAATCTATTACAAACTTGGCATAAAATTTAGTAATACATCACATGACATTTCAAAATAATATAATAATCATCAAGCTTTTCTATCCCAATACCAACTCCTTGCCTTGATCCATAGATGAGCCACTCCCTATTGAGACATAATTTGACATAGGACGGATGAGATTTCATAGAAATCTCAGTAGTATTTGAATTACAATTATCATGTAAACCAAGCAAGTTATCATGTTGCACATTATAGAACTTCAAGACATTCTCAAGTCACATAAAATTATACTTATTCTCATACTAGGAAAAGAACATCAACTATTTCATATTAACACCAATCAATGCATTTGGCCAAAGCATAAATAAAGATCATTCAACCAACCAATATCACAACACAAGTCCCTTGATCCAAGCAAACAACATGTCACATTAAAAAAGCAAGATAAACAATCAAATTATAATTCAAAACTACTTTTTATCACTTGTCCAATTCGGTTACCTCAAGGAAAAATGATCTTCCTTGATTCCTCCTCACAAAGCCTATTAAATCAAGCATAAATATAGGCTATATTTATAACCAAACAACTTAAACATAATCCTTAAACTTTAACTTAACATGTTCTCCCCTTTTCTTTGATTTTTACTAAAATGATTCCTCCTTTAGAATCAATAACCTCATGACTTATTCCTACACAATTTTTCATGAGGAATTCAAATATGAAATCAGATTTTTGAAAATCAAACTCCTTCCCCATGAATTCACCTTGGCCGAATAGGGGGTGTAATCTTCCAAAAATTTCATTTTTGATTCCAATGATTTTAAACACTTTCTAACAACATATCCCTACACAAAAACATGTTTTAAACCCATTGGAATCATCAAATCAAGCCAAAACAATTTGCTTCTACATGAATAGTGCTAGGCTGGAATCTGGTTCTTAAACCATAGGTGGATTTTCTTCCAAAAACCAATCCATATACTGCTTAATCTTGCTTATTCCACTTGGTATTTAAGGTTTTTATCCTTCCCTAAACCTTCTATGGACAAACCAAAAATTTGACAGCATTTGCACTTTGTTTTTCAACTCAAAACTCAACCAAAACTACCTTAAAGCTTAAGGATAGGAAGGCTTAAGCATACCCTGGTGTTTTCTTGATGTTAGTTGGATGATTCCTTCCCTAAAACATTTGAAATTTTTGCATACATAGGGCTCGAGCTGCAGTGACAGAGTCTCCCCTTATTTTTCCATTTTTCCAATATTTATTTGTATTTTCTAAAGGGATATATATATATATAGAAAAATCTGATCTGCCTTCCCTCTCTCTATTTGGACGAAATTTTCCACCTCATGGGGGTTATGTGGCAGTCGTCAAGTGCCTCAAAACTTCAGATCTCACCATGTGGCTTTTTTCTAGATTTTTTCACACAATTATCCCTTAATTTCACATTTTATTTAATAAAAATAGAGAGACCTGGAAGCTGCACAAAATTGGGCCCTTATTGGGCACAATTTGGGTTCCACAAATGGTTTGGGCTGGCCCAAAAAGATGGCCCACAATCCAAATCAAAATCCCAAACCAATTTGAAACTTTATCGGTTACTATTCACTAGTAACATTTTATAATTTTTCCAGCCCTCCAAAAATTTATTTCTCTTCGTGATAATTTACCTATTAATATGAGAACATGATCTGGTAATTTTCAGAATTTTTTTCCACCTCCAGGTATTTATTTTGAATTTTCTCCTATTAGGCCTTTATCATTGTCACTGCAGGAAAATAAATTCTCTAAAATTAATTCTTGAACTTTCAAGGCCTAAAACTAATTTTATAAATTCAAATAAATATTTATATGATTTATCCATCTTTTCTCCAAATTTATTGAGGCCTCTAACTAATTAAAATAATTATTTTCCTCTGATTTTCTAATATTTTCCCGAAATACCTCCATTTACGGGAAATTCCATAATAATTCATTTTCACCGTAATTTCATCTTTCAGGCCTCAACTAAGCTTCCAAAACCTCTAATCTACACTTTTTCCATTTTTCAAGAATTTTCTCAAATTTTCTCAAATTTTCCCGTTTTGCTTTTCCTAGATTGATAATTATGAAAATACCAGGCCGGACTTTATCAAGATTTCACATCAAAAGTTGGTTTGTCTCTCCTTCTAATTTTTACATTGGCCCTCATCCCAATTTTTGATTTCCTATGTTCAAGTAAAATTTCTCGGGATGTGACAACGCGTGATAAGGTTAAGTTATAACCACCTTTAAAAATACTTTCCATGGCGGTTATCTTAATAAATGCCGTGGAAAGTAAAACCTGTCAGGCCTTGTATTTACAAAAATACCACCATCTTTTTTTTTTCACGGCATTTTTCTTTGTAACCGTCGTTAAATTGCGACGTTATATGTGTTTTTTGTAGTAGTATGAACATCTCAATTTATGATTATGAATCAAACTAACATTGAAGTGAATTTTGAATTTCAATAATAAAATAAGAAAATTTAATCATGATACAGATTGATTTTGGTCGTCATTGCAAAAACAAATAGTATATACAAAGGATTATAAGAAAATAAATTATATAGAATACATGTATAAGTAGGAGAATGTTGTTTATCATAATCTATTCAAATCATTTAATTTTTTTTGCATAGAATAATTTATTAGCTTTTATCATAGTAGCTTTTTTTTTGAATAAGAAGATTTTTTTTACTAGTTATAAATGGTTTTCATCAAATATACAAAACACATATAAATAATATAATATAGTGTAATATAACACATATATAACTAAATTATATATCTTATCATTGTTACTTAAAAATATATATTTAAAAAAATTACTTATGAAAAATTATTTATGACTTAAAATTCAAAATTGGTGCAATTGGAAATTAAAATTATATTAAAAATATGTTTTAAAAAATAAAAAATTATAAAATAAATAGTAAAATAAATATTGAAAAATTATTTTGTCATTAAAATAGTTATAATTAAAATTATCATATAATTTATTTTTATTTTTTAATAATTTAGATGTATATATAATTATTTGTGTAAAAGAATATTATATATATATATATTTAATTTTACGTAATAAGTCAATAGGTTCATTGCAGCTCAATTGGTAAAGCCGCACGTGCGCATTAATGAGGTCCCGGGTTTGAGCTATAGAGAAGTCAGCAACAGGTGGAAGTGGCTGGCAGTCGTTCCCAGCAATGAGGTGGTGACAGGTAGAGACATCACATGGCATTTAAATGTTTTTCAAAAATCGAATTAGTGACGGAACAAATTTCGTCACTAATTTAATTCTATCGCTAATCATGTGTTTTTTTTGTATTGACTCCCCAACTTAATAATTAAGATGTGAGCTGTTCCAATAATTATCCTACGCTGCGTAGCCAATGGGTCATGGTAGGCCAACCCACAACTCCCAGGGTGGTTTGTTTTACCTTTCTAGCTATTAGTACATATCAATACATATATACGCCAAACTTGGAAGATTGAAGCTTAGGTTCGTTTTAAATTCGAATGGTTGGTGCGCAAATTGATTAACACGTCAGAGAGTATGGTTCTAAATCGTTTTCAAATTACATTATACACCAAGTGTGCTTACATTTGGTTTGTTAAACACTTTTTGATCGGTTAATGGCTAAGCAATTGGTATCGAAAGTTATTAATTTTAAACAAATTAAATAATTTAAATGTCTATCTACGCCAATTATGCATTTAGCATGTATAAAAAGTTTTTTTCTGCATCGGTTGCTTGAACAACCTGGTGTAGAAAGTTAAAAGTCAGAAATCTTACTTACAAAAGTGTCACGGGTTTAAAACATGATATTTTGGACTAGTACTAATTATTATAAATCACTTTTTTAATATTTGAAGTGTATATTGTTTAAACTATATCAATTTAATACTGCTGGTTCGACTACAATTGAATTACTGAACTGCAAATCGATGTCTTGACCAGCTTAATTGAGGTGATATCTGAATTTCAGATATATAACATTGTTTTATAACAGAAATTTCATTAACCAAAATTGTTTTATGGAAAACGATTACTCAAACTTGCTCTAGAATCAAGTTGTTTAACGATTACTGAAAAAGATTAACTGGTTCCAAATTTCTCACGATTTTCATTTTTGGAGCTAGAACTTTCTCCGCCATTCATTAAGAGGACAAGTGTGCCTTTCTATTGACAAAAGAGAAAAACAAAACAAAGAAAGGGAAAAATTCCTTTAAAAAAAATGAATATATAAAATTCTAATTCGGCGGCTAATACTTGAAAATAACAGTGAAGCCTGAATTGTCATTTTAAAAATATTGTGAAGTTACTCATATGCCCTTATGTGACATAAATGTCATTAATAGAACTTAAAATGACAAATATTGAAGTGATAATGACAATTATTAAATTAGAAATGACAAGTTTCATAACTTTTTTATTTCTCATTATTTTAACTGGTTAGTTCATTAATAAATTATGAATTAGAAATGACAAGTGTTTAACTATCAATAACAAGTATTTAACTGGAATCACAAGTTTCATAACTTTTTTCTCCATTATTTTAGTCAGTTAGTTTAGTTAATTAATAAGTTGTGAATTGAAAATCATAAGTATTGAATTGACAATGATTAGTATTGAATTGTAGATGGCAGGTTTTATAATTTTTTTTGTCGTAGAAGAACATATAAGTAATTTCACAATATTTTCAAAATGTTAGTTCATGCCTCAG
This sequence comes from Neltuma alba, assembly GCF_004799145.2. Classification (NCBI taxonomy): domain Eukaryota; kingdom Viridiplantae; phylum Streptophyta; class Magnoliopsida; order Fabales; family Fabaceae; genus Neltuma; species Neltuma alba. Next base: position 116,077 of record NW_021635117.1, read on the forward strand.
TTCTGCTATGTCATTTTCAAATGTTAGCTACCTGAATTGAAATTGCATAATCAAATTTCTTTTTTAGGGATTTTTCTAGAAAAAGAAACAAGTACCCATTAGCCAGGCAAAAAATAAAATTTTAGAAACTACATAACACAAAACTATATAAATGTTTCTTAATTAAAATTATAAATCCGTTGGCAAACAGGATGTCTTCAGTATCTACGATTTTAAAGAAGTCCATTTTGCCGTCAAGCGAATCAGATTGAAAATAAATATATATAGATTATTAGATTAAGCTTAATTATATGGATGAAAGAGAAGTAAAACTACCCTAATTTTGATAAGGATTGAGGGAACTCTTTCAAGATTCCTGATAAAAGAGCCAAAATTATCTCTAATTTATTGACCATTTAGTTTTCATATCAAAAATTCAAATTTGGGGCAAATCATTTCGTGAGGTACCGCATGGCCACGTGCCACGTGGTAAGTGAGAACACAACACTCTCTTCTTCTTGTGGGGCCAACTGAATTCTTATCATGAAACGCCAAGTAATTGACAGCCACAAAACAATGTAAGAAACTCAAAAGATCTCCCCGTAAACCGCGGTTTCTATAATGTATATCTAGTTTATAATACAAACTATACTATAATAGTAAAATAGGAAAAACTAGAATATGCAGGCAAATCACGTGAAATTATGGATTTTCAGAATACAGTAGTTGAGAACCGAAAAATCTCAATACTAATCAAGACTTTTGATATACCCAGGATAACAACTGGCAGAATCCTAATGTCGAGAACCCGCCCCATGCTGACTTGTGCTGTGAATACCACTGCGCTACAAGGCTTTTGGCTCCCTCGCCCCTCTTCATCTTTAGAATCTGTTTGTTATAAGGGAAATAGAAAGAAGGGAAAAGGAGAAAAAATTTAATGGGCTTGTTCTAAAAAATTGAAGAAGTGGGGCTGAAAAGACCCTTAATGACTAAAGATGCTTGTTTGTTTTTTTGGAAAAAAAAGTTATAATATATAAATTCCTATGGTTATACTTTATTTTTTAATTAAGTCTTTGTAGTTTTTTTATGAGATCATTTTTAATTAATGTCGTATGAATAAAATTGACATACTACATCAATGGATCAATTTTCATTTATTAGTTATCTAAGAACTCGTTTGGAATAACTTATAAATAGCTTTTTAATCATGATTTACCGGATTCAAGATGAATAAATGAAAGGAGTTTTGTTTTGACTTACGTGAAACATGTTTGTGAGTAATTTCAAACGTTATTTTTAAGTCATTTTGTAAAATATACACTACTACAAAATTGGACTTATTTGATATTCCTCCGGTCCTTAATATAAAACCCATTTAACTAATTTGATTAAATTAAGGAAGTTAGGTAAGTTAGTTAATTATAAGAAATGTGACACATTTTTTCTAAAACACTATAATCATCTTTCTTAATACCTCATCTCTGTCTTTTACTTGATTATGATCGAGAGAGTATTTATAGGGGTAATTTAGAGAAAATTGATAAATATAAAAAATAGGTCTTATATTTAGGACTAAAATCAACTCAATAATTGGGTCTTATATTAAGGACCGAAGGAGTATTATGTAATTGTTGGTTAAACAATCAAGCATCAAGTAACCTGAAACGGTGGTTGAGAATGGAAAAAAATACGGGCAAACATTTTTGTTACAAACTCTGCTGAATCTCACGTCAACACAAATAATAGACGTTTTGCTCTAATACCATCAATTCTTTTGAATGGATTGTCAACTATGGTTATAAAGCTACTCTGTCTCAAGTGGACATCGATCTGAAATGAAATAGGAGCTAGGTGGAGCCCCTTCATTAATATATATGTAGTAATTGGTTTCTAAGTTCATGTGAGGGGGTGATTGTATGTAGAAATTCTATTAGGGCAAAGGTGTAGAAATTTCATGCTGTTGGGGAGTTGATATTGGTCCTATTCTGCATGTTTATCAACTTTTTTTCAAATTAACCATATTGTTATTCCCCAGCAATAATCAAATAGGAGAGGGAGGGAGGGAATCAAGAAAAGTGTTTAGGGTGTTTTGGGAAAAAAATCATATTAATTAATTTAACTAACATCCTTGATATATTCAAATTACTTAATTAGGTTTTAGCTTAAGGAAGTATCAAATAAGGTGAAAAATAGCCGAAAGGTCTTGGGCTTTTCTATAGTAATGATATAAAGCAATTAAAACCAAAATATAGATTTAATCGTTTAAGTTTTTTTTAATCAAGTTTCATTTTTTTTTAATTTTATAAAGTGCATTTTTATCCCTCAATCTTAACATCATTAGTTTCATCTAATATATAAAAATTTGACTCATTAAAATTAAGTGATGAATGTGTAATTAAATACTGGCAAAGCATCCTTAAGTTTGATAAGTAAATATTTTCCCTTTAGATAAAATTAACAGTGTTAAGATTATTGGAAGACTAAAAATGTACTTTATTAATTTAAGGAATTAAAATGAAACTTGATGCAAATATCAAGGACTAAATGTCTACTTTAGTCAGCAATTAATATTTTTTTTTTCATAGTGCCCTTTGTATGTGGATATTATTGATTAATGACAATGGAGTGAGAGATTGAAAGAGAACGCCGAGAATTTACATTTAGTAAGGATATTTGTGAAAAGATAGGATAATTTCAAAACAATAAACTAATTTTGACTAACCTTCCAATTTGTGTTAATTAGTTAAATGTGATTTAATTTATAGATAGCACAGAAAAATCATCAATTTCAGAAGCTAAAACATAACGCGTGATAAGTGTTAAAAAGGAAACTTCATTCTTGTAGGGCCAATTGAGTTAAGAACGAACAAAGTTGGAAATGGATGAGAGCCACAGAACAATATAATGTGAAATCTTGAAAGATCTCACATTCATCACCGGGGGTTTCTATATACTCCTCTGATTTTTTATATAGAATCTAATTGTTCAGCTGATTTTGATTTTAAATATAAGATATATTTCTCAGATTTATCAATTTTTTCTAAATTATCCCTGTGTATACTTTCTCAACTATAATCAAGTAGAAGAAGAAAACAGGATATTAAAGAAGATGATTATGGTGTTTTAGAAAAAAAATTCATATTTCTTATAATTAACTAACTTACCTAACTTTTTTAATCTAATCAAATTAATTAAATATGTCTTATATTAATGATATATATATATATATATATATGTAAAGATTGAAATTCAAATGTAGACGGAACTTGAATATGCAGACAAAGAAGGGGTAGGTGTATGTCAGCAAGAGAATCACGTGAAATTTTGTACTAGAGCAAAAGTAGCTCAGAACCAAAACAATTTGAAAACTAATTGGGACTTCTAATTTCAGAGACGGATCCCAACCACGCAACACCCAACCCCCCCCCCCCCCCCAAAAAAAAAAACCGGGTGTTTGTTTTTTCCCCAATCTATATAGTCTGATGGTTTTTTTAGGAGTAAAATAGACTAACCTTCTTCTATTTAATTTAAATTGTAAAGAGCTTTATTTTTTTTCTTTGAAAACCTGTAAGAAACATGTCAAAAATCAAAATATATTGTTATACAAATTTCCTTTTCATTTTTAATGTATTCAATCATTAGTTAACCATTGAATCACGATGTTAGCCTTAATATTAATATTATTTTTGCAAATTTTTTTAATTTTATTAAATTCATTAATTTTAATCACATCATAAAATTAATTAATTTTATGATCCCAAATTTTAATTTGTTCAATAATTTTTTTGATGGAGAATCTGTTCAATAATTTTAAATTGTTAATCTCATTTATTTAAACTTATTTATTTAGTTATTAAATTTTTAAATGCATACGTTTGTTGAAAACGTCTTTTAAACTATATATTTTCAATTAAACTATGAGCTTATAAAATATATAATAATTCTGAGAGTATTATATTAATAGCTGAATTTTATTATATACAACTTTTAAACATTTTTTGTTGGACGTATATTTATTAAAAGTTTATTCAAATTTAAGTGAAAATTACTTAAATTTTGTCTATATATTTACTAAAACTATTAAACAAATAACTTGTAAATATTGAACAAACTGTCAAAAGATAAACTAGAGATTTGGTATCGTAAGAAATAATTTAGTAAATAATTACTTTAATGTAGTTTTCAATTAAAAAACATACTTTAGAATACTTTAGAATGTTCTTTGATGTTGTTAACAGTATAGACTAAAATGCTTTTTTCAAAATATTGGGGGTGTCTATGTAATTAAGAGAAAACAAAAAAGTGATTAGAATATTTTACTTCTTTTAAAATAATTGTAGAAGGTTATATAACTAAATGGTACGTGAGTGTGAAAAAGAAAAGGAACCCAATAGTGGTGCTAAGATACTTGTGTGGGAATCTACCGTTTGTTTGAGCAGTCTGCATGTACGATATCTATCGAGCAAAATGCAAACCTAAATTAAAACATTTATAGTCACTAATCCGATGATAAAAATATGAAACGGACTATGAATTGGCTTTTTGAAACTACCCATGTGCATCACGTTATTCATTGTTTCATCCGCGTTTGATGATTCGAGAAACTCTCTCTTTTCCCTTGGCTATAAATACAAGTCCAGTTCACTTCCCATGATTAACAAGAGCCCTAGCCAATTCAAAACTTCAAGACCTCAAGTATCAATTCTATAGTCATAGTGGAATCGCTTAGAAGACAATTAAACACACAAAAACTTCTCCAACATGACCTTGACAAAGGAGATCATGGGTCAACCCGTGGTAGGGTCATTTTACTTCAGCAAAAAGCATAGAATTTCCTTGTCTCCCACTTTCTATTGCTCAGTTCAAACAACAAACGAGCAGAAGAAGAAAGTGGCGCAACAAACTGTCTCACCACCTTCAACTTTTATTAATGGCGGTGCTGAGTCCAGGAGAGACCTCGCTGCTTGGAAGCCGGCGTCGGATACGGCGATGGTGACGGTAACCGCCACAGTAACTATCAAGAATGGTAAAAACATAGAGCATGAAATAATGTCCCTGATGCTCCAGCATTTTGGAGCTTTCAATAAAACCATGTCCGAGAGGGGCATGGTTATGCAGTTAGTGAGTACTGAAGTTGACCCAAGTATGTTTTTAGTTCTTAGTTCTCTCTCTCTCTCTCTCTGTCTCTGTTTTTTTTTTTGGGTTTTGTTCAAGACTCTCTTGTTCGATTCCATATATAATGTTTTATGCTTAGCTAGATAAATATATTCATATATGTGGTCTAATTTCTCAATTTTTACTGTGTGAAAATGAAGGAACAATGGAACCAAAGATGAGCAAAAACGCTGTATTGGAGTGGATGAAGGACGTGAAGTTGGGAGCACCCAGGACCACTTGCGAAGTAGAATTTGAGATTGATTCAGATTTTGGGTTACCAGGAGCAATCATTGTGGTAAACAAATATGAAAAGGAATTCTTTTTGGAAAACATTGTGATTGAAGGCTTTCTTAATTTTCCCTGCAATTCTTGGGTTCAACCTGAGAAGCTTCATCCAGAGAAGAGAATTTTCTTCACTAACAGGGTAATCTAAGTGCACATTGTAATATGATGTTTTAATTTCTTTCTGTCTATATATCAATTTGAGACTTATGCATCTTGTATCTTTCAAACAGGTTCATTTACCTTGGGAGACTCCGGCTGGTCTAAGAAAGCTAAGAAAACAAGAGCTAAGGCAAACAAGAGGAGATGGAAAAGGCATGAGAAAGCATGGTGAGAGGATTTGTGACTATGATGTGTACAATGATTTGGGGAATCCAGATAAAACAAGACAAGATTCAAGGCCTATCTTTGGTGGCCATAAATATCCTTATCCAAGACGATGCCGAACTGGTCGTCCTCCAAGTGTTTGTGGTGAGTACTCAATCCTACCCCACTCATAACTTAATTGATTAGGACTACTAAATCTTGTAAAAGAATGGTAAATAACTCTACTGAACTTAATTTCTTTTGGAATTCATAAATATGACAGACCAGAAAGCTGAGTCACCTGTAAATGGATTCAACGAAACGTATGTGCCAAGAGATGAAGTATTTGATCAGAGCAGAATGGAAGATCTTGATGAGGAGAGGACAAAAGGAGTAACGCGGAATCTTCTCCCTTTCTTCAAAACTTGTGTCACAAAAAATGGAGATTTCAAGCAACTTTCAGATGTTACCAGCATTTACAATGGAAAGACTTTGGATGAATTGAAGTTTGAAGATATTAGTAATAAGATCCAAGATTGTTTAAATGAGTACTTCAAATTTAATACTCCAAATATTATAAGAGGTATTGTTCTTTCTGCAAATTTAGCTCTGTAAAATTTTAATTCATTCTAAAGTTCTGAATTGTAAAATGTGCTGAGTATACAATATTCAACAATTGCAGGAAATAATAGTGGCTTTTGCATAAGAGATGAAGAACTTGGCCGTCTGACATTGGCTGGAGTCAACCCTTTAAGCATAAAAAGGCTTGAAGTAAGTAGAATAGTCGTCTAAAGAAAATTTATCTAATTAATCTATTTTTTAATATGTATATAATGATTTTTTTTTTTTTGGGAAAAATGTAACGCAAACCCGACTGAAATTATGGCACCGTTTGGGTGACACCCCAAACCATGGTTTGGGTGATAAGTCACCCAAACACCCACCCAATTTGCACAAACCATGGTTTTGGGTCAAAACCATGGTTTTGCCTCCAAAACCATGGTTTTGGAAAAAGCAAAATTTTTTTTGCTTTTGGAGAAAAAGGGAGAGTATGAGAGCCTATAGGATATGTATCTTGTTATTTTTTTTATAAACATATTTAATCTTATATTTTATAAATATATATACATATTAATTATTTATTAATTATATTATCTTATGTATTATTAATTATGTTAATAAAAAATATATTATTAACAATTTTATTCCTTCAAATTAAAATATATCATAAAATCTATTTTTCTGTAATTATCATATTAACTTATGTCTTTTTTAGTAATTTGTATATATAAAAAGTGCTTCTGATAACAACTATCCAAACACTCTCACTTCTCAAAATCACTTTTTCATAAAATTTATTCTTTCCAGAATCTATTCTTCCCAGAATCTATTCTTCAGAATCACTTTTCCAAACCACGGTTTGGTTTCATCCAAACACACCCTATATTCTAATTTCCTAACTGTAAAATTGTGTAGACCTTTCCTCCAAAGAGTGATTTGGATCCGTCCATATATGGCCCACAAGAATCTGCCCTCAAAGACGAACACATTTTGCCTCAGCTCCACGGAATGTCGGTAAAACAGGTATCATAATTTTTCTCTTGAAAATTAAAGTCCTCCTATTTTTTTAAAAAAAATTAGCTGAGGAAAAATTACAATTTTCGCGTTTAAATACTGTTTAACAAGCTAAGGAACGTTAATTACTTGGTATATTTGACAATCTAAGTATTGTTTTGTTATTTCTACAGGCCTTAGAAGATAAGAAGTTATTCATATTGGATTATCATAATGCTTATATCCCATTTCTCAAAGGCATAAATGCTCAAGAAGATCGGAAGGCGTATGCGACCCGCACCATATTCCTCTTGACCCGACTAGGAACTTTGAAGCCCGTAGCAATTGAGCTTAGTCTTCCACACGGATATCCAAATCGTTTGTCCAAACAAGTCCTAATCCCTCCTGAGGATTCCAACTCTTATTGGTTATGGCAACTTGGCAAAGCACATGTTTGCGCCAACGATTCTGGTGTCCACCAACTTGTCCAACACTGGTAAGTAATCCTATAGACCTATTCTTCCTTGAGATATATATGGTTCAAACCAATGAATGAATCAAATTTTGATGGCTAATTAAACTTGAAATCATCTTGGAACATGCAGGTTGAGGACACATGCATGTATGGAACCGTTTATTATAGCAGCTCATAGGCAACTGAGTGCGATGCACCCAATTTTCAAACTTCTAAAGCCTCATATGAAAGGCACCCTGCAAATAAATGCCTTAGCTCGTGAAGCTCTCATCAATTCAGGAGGCATTATTGAATCTGACTTCTCTTGTGGTAAATACTGCAACCAGATTGTTTCTGCTGCTTACAAAGACTGGTGGCGATTTGACATGGAAGCCCTTCCTAAAGATCTTATCAGAAGGTTTAAATTCTAAATTCACAGTTAATTTCTTAATCGCAATTTGTAATGTTATGCTAAACAAAAAGGTTAAGTAATGAAATGTTCATAATGCAGAGGATTGGCAGAACCTGATCAAACCAAGCCCTATGGACTGAAATTGCTCATTGAAGACTATCCGTATGCAAATGATGGCCTTCCCATTTGGTTTGCAATAGAGAATTGGGTTAGGACCTATGTGACTTACTATTATCGTGATGGGCTCATGGTTCAATCAGATAATGAGCTTCAGGCTTGGTATAGTGAGGTCATAAATTTGGGCCATGCTGATCATAGAAATGCAAGCTGGTGGCCTAAACTCTCAACTCCTGGCGACCTCATTTTTATACTCACAACTCTGATCTGGATTGCTTCAGTTCAACATTCTGCAGTGAACTTTGGGCAGTATCCTTATGGAGGGTATGTCCCAATTCGTCCTCCTTTGATGAAAAGGTTATTACCCAAAGAAGATGACCAAGAGTACAAAGAATTCATGAAGGACCCAGAAGGGTACCTTTTGCGCTCAATGCCTGACTTGTTTCATACCACGAAGTTTTTGGCTGTAGTCAACATTCTTTCACAACACTCAGCAGAGGAAGAGTATTTGGGAGAAAGGAAGGATCTTTCATATTGGTCTAGTGACCCTGAAATCATAGAGGCATTCTTCAGGTTCTCAGTGGAAATTAAAAGAATAGAAAAGGAGATTGAGAAGAGAAATAGAGACCCAAATTTAAGAAATAGATGTGGGGCTGGAATTCCACCATACGAATTGCTCATGGCTAGTTCCGGTCCGGGTGTCACTTGTAGAGGGGTCCCTAATAGTATAAGCATATAAACATAATAATTTGAAAGAATTACAAGTTCACTGTTTGCTTATAGTGAAGTAGGCAACATGTATATTTACTTAAACAATTGAAATTAGGCATATGTGAATATGACATACTGTAAAGGAAAGAATGAGTGTATTTGAAACATTATTATATGTCGTTGCATATACTGTATTGAAGGGTAAATGAAATAATTGATTGATTCGGTTTTGAGGTTCAATTTTAAGTTAAAGGAAATATATAAATGCAATAGAATTTTTATGGACAAAAGTGTTGCGAATCAGAATCAATTCATACAGTGAAACAAAGGAATCTATTAAATCTCAAAAGCAAGGATTAAGTTACTCAACTAAAAATAAAAAATTACAAATAAAAAAATATAAGTTGAATAATTAGTTCAGCTCGCAAAATGAAATTATGCATGAGAAAAAAAAACTAATAAGGTGATCAATCAAATTTTAGAAAAGATTTCGTTATCGTTGTGGGTCTACAAACCATGCCTGTGTCCATTACTGGTAAATTTGTCTATGTATAAACCCATAACCTGTCTCCGTCTAATATCCCAAAAAATTTAAACAGAATAAAATAGAAATTTGCGACGACCAGCTTATAAGGACTATAGCAATTTCAGGGCTTTAGTATCATTAAGCAAAGTTAACGAAAAATGGTTGCATAGATTAATAAATATGAATGTTTTCAAAAATTACTCCTCATTAACAGACTCATGGGCTTTGCATTAATTAACATCCTCATTGATTTCTAACTATCTAACTCAATTTTGTCTTGCTTCCCTAGCTTCATATTGATCCCGTGAACAACATACAAACTAGTTATATGTCTAAATTGAACTAATATTCACTAATAAATGTCTTAAATGCACAAAATATACTCAAATATTCCTCGATATATAAACAATTCCTTGATAAAATGCAAAATGAAGACTCCTAAATTTAACTACTCTTTTGGTCCTTAGTATAATACCTAATTCACTAATTTAAGTATATTAAGGATGTTAATTGAATTAGTTAATATGATATATTTTTCTTAAAATACTCTAAGTATCTTCCTTAATTTCCTTTCCTCCCTGTCCTTGATTATTTTGAGAGAATATCAGTGGGTTAATTTAGGAAAAAAATTAATAAATATGTAAAATCGGTTTTATATATAAGACGAACATTAACTCTTCAATTATGCTATAAATTAAAGACTAGAGGAGTAACTCCTAAGATCAATTGTCATTAAATAGAAGGAGTCATCAGTTATTTTTGAAAGGGTTAACGTGTTTTTAGTGAAACATACTTCCATTTACCCTTCTTTAGAATATGTTCGGAAGCATTACAGTTCAAGTAAATCATGAAATAAGCCTGTAGATTGAAAATTTTGAAATTTGATTCTCGGGTTAATATTCATTAGTAAATTTCAGATTTTTTATCCAACTTTGAAAATACTAACTAATTATAAAAAAATTGTATTAAGATAATTTAAGTCTTATTTAAAGGTCTTTCAATTCTTTATAAGGAAAAAATATTCATTAGTTCAGCTCTTTACTCATTAATTCCAGAATTACACGTGAAGTTGTACTGTTTATTTGGTCAAATATTATATTTCTAGATTCTCTACCTTAATTTTGATCAATCATATCTCTTAATAAACACATCCATTATAAGTGATTTATCACTTTTTCTAAAGTTTAGGATGTGTACTAGTTGCTCACCAAATTTCATAGATATAATCAATTGTTTACTTTAGCATGCTATAAACTTTTTTTATCTTGTATATTATCATCCCAACATACTGTTGATCATTTCCATGCATCATCAAACTCTTTCATACATGCCAATATCATTATTTATCTTTACATAACATCATAGGCACGTTTATTACATATATCATCATAAGAAATTATATAACATAAAATAACATAATACAATATAACATTTCTTAAATTCTTCTCTTCTTTTTGATTCTATACCTTACTAATCCTCTTTCTTACTCATGGAACCTATTATGGTTGGTTAAAGAAGGGTGAGATTTGGGATAATTTCAGTAGCAAACAATAACCACCCAAACATACATGACAAGCTTAGCATTCATAACATACTTGCAATTTAACATGTGTATAACATAATAACATGTTTGGAAATTATCGTGCATTTATAATAAAATATATAGGCCTATGGAATACTTTAAACATATTCACATTTACAGTGCATGAGTTCAGAAAATCACATAAATATACAAACATAACATATATGCAAACAAATACGAAGCATATAGGAGTAGTGTAAATTTTGCTACTTTTAATCTTTTACATTCAATCTTTCCTCTTGCTCTCTTTGCTTTCAACCATCAAGGTTACTTGATCAACCATTCCATTCATCTTCTTTGATGCCTTCAGGTCCTAAATTTATCAACGCATCATTGTCATTCATTTATTAGAGACATGCTAACAAAAAATATTCATACATAGCTTCCTTGAATATACTTTAACCCTTTAACCTTAACTTTTGAGTTTTAATTTCAATCTCTCTAAAATTAATTTCATATACTATTCCTCCATAATTTTATATGTAGAATCCATTTCTAACCTTAAATCAAACAAAATCCAACTCCTTTACCCTTGAACAAGCTTAGCCAAAACTATAGCGTTTAGGGTTCAAATTTCTATTTTCAATTCCAATGCCTTCAAACTTGCTTTCTTATTTATACCTTATACACATTCTAAACGCGTTGAAAGTATCAAAATCATCAAAATCTAACCCTAGTATCATCTCTAAATCTGGCCAAAATTCTCATGAAATTAGGAAAAATTAGATTCTTTTCAATTTCATCACAAAATCACTTGATTCTTACTCTTTATTTTCTTCTTCTTAATCATTAATTTAACATCAATAAATCTTTTTCATGATTTAAACAAATTAGACAGTATATCATCTTAGGGTTTCATGCTTCTAAAACTCAACAAAAACCATAGCTAAGCTTTGTAAGACATAAAACTTAAACTATATTAAAAATCATGATCTTACCTTGTTTTGAAACTTAAATTTTCCTAAGACTTCAAGCTCTTCTTTTTCTTCTTCTTCTTTTCATAATTTCATGCTCTCCCCTTTAACACCTCTCATGGCAAAAAATTTTACTAAATAGGAGGGAGAGGGATATTTATGAAGCTTAAGTTACCATTTACCTTGAGTTAAAATTAAATTTCCATGCTTATTCACCATGACATGTGGCTCTTGATTAAGCCTTGTCTCCTGTGATCATGCCAAGTGTCCAATTACCATGGCATATGTCACTTTTCTAATTTCTCCTATGTGTTCTTAATCAAATTAAAGAGTAGTTTGAAATTTTAATCAATTTCTTTCTAATTTTTCCCTTAACAAATTATATAATTTCAACCTCGTCTTTTTCATCAAATTAATTAGCATCAAAATAGGGAGAAAAATAAAATAAAAGTTGTGTATAATTATATCATTGGTTATTGTAACATTCCAAATTTTTTTGGATTTAATTAAAGCATGGCTGAGGGAAAAATTTTAGAGAAATTTTTCAGATTAAAACCCTTAAAATATAGTCTAAATAATTATAAAGCTAATTTTGGGAATGTAGGACTCTTTTTTTTGAGAAATTAAAAAAAAAATAGTTAGAGGCTAATTTTTGACCAAACTTTTTAGAGACATTGTTTTATGGATCAAAGAAGCTATTGGAAGAAGGGAATTCATATAAAACATTCAAGACCAATTTCTGCAATTATTTGATTACCCTAGAAAAATAGAGAAGGATCAAAGTGAAAACAAAATGTCTTGGAAGGGCATAATGGTCATTGCACATCCCTTCACGCGTTTATTCTGTCGTGGCATCTTCTGCCCGATTGCCAGATCATTTTCCTCTGTTTGCCGATCTGAATTAGAGAGAGACGAGAGAGAGAGAGTTCCAGTGAGAAGTTGAAGTTGAAGACGAAGACGGAAAGGAAGTGATCGGAGAAGGTTTGGGTGGATGCAATCTTGGAAACTGATTAAGGTAAGTCTTCTAAATCTCCTTCGACTTTTAGTTTCTTCGATTAGGGATTATTTGGGAGTGAAAGAAGCACTGAAAATCTGGCCTTAGAGAGAGAAATCGAAGAATCATATGAAAGCTTTGATCGAAGCATAAGTTGGGGGTTATGAGGGAGTGTTTCTATACTTGTATGCTGCTGGTTGGGTTGATTTTCTCCGGTTCTTGAGTGTCAAAACGGGGAATATGGTGATTCTGGGAGTTTGGCCTCAGATTCTTCTTCTTTTTTTTGGGTATAATGTTGGGTGTTAATGGAATTGAAGAGAGATTATGTGACCCATATATATAAGAAATTGCACTTATGTTTGGTTCTATTTCAATGATGTTTTTGAACCCAATATCTCCGCTCTGTTTTGCTGATAGCATGGGTTTCATATTTGAAAGGTGAATGGAAAGTTAAATAGTATGATTACGAAAAATTAAATGATGCTATACCATATTTTGGAGTGAGGGACGTGAGGTTTAATGAAAAAAGGAGTTGTTATTGTTCTGTGTTGGTTAAATTTTATTATAGTAAAATGAGAATTTTAAAGGGAGGAAAAGATATGTATATATTATGAAATGGAGGAATATAATAGTGGCTATGATAATTGTTAATGTTGGGATGTGGGATCCGAAACTAAATCACATGGCAATGATTTAATTATATGTATATGGAAAGTACTTTCGGTCAAGTAGGTTTCAAGAGGAAATGTAATTTTAAAGTGGGGACATTAAAATAGTGGATAGAATCATGTTGATGACGCTGGAATTTCATGGAAGTATGAAAGAAATGCTTGCTATTGTAAATTTTAAGGACCTTGAAAATATTCAAGGGTGCTGACTCATTGTTAGAGGACTTGGAATAAAAGAAATGCTGTTGCTATTATAAATTTTGAGGACCTTGAAAATATTCAATGGTGCTGACTCATTGTTGGAAGACTTGGAATAAATGATCTAGTTACATATATGTATGTCTCGGCCTAAGTAGAAAAGTGGAAAAGGTGCTGGAAGTTTGTAATTAGGAGCTTAAAAATGAATTCTTCAAGTCAAGAAGGAAAGATGAACACAAATTGTGAAGGGAAAGAGAAATTGATTAGTTATTTAATTGGCTATTTAATTTACAAGGAATTTAAGCTATAATGAATATGTTATATCAATACAACATATAAGCATATATATATATATATGTTAATCTGCCATTGCCTATATAATTTATATGATTTGATATTTGCCTGAGTCCATTAAGAAAAGAACCAAGAAAGAAGCAAGGTGAAGGGAATGCGGAAGAAAAGAGCAAAAAGTAGTAACTCTTTTCCTTTTATGTGATTGTGCATTGATTGCTATATGCTTGGATGTTCCATGATGTTGATTGTGCATGAGAACATGTAATTTGCCTTTGCATGACATTATTTGTTACAACAATATGTGCTGGTTTCTATTTATTTTGGAATGTGGGTGTGATTTCACGATTGGCTGCATGAGTGAATGGCGTATGTGCATCATTAATTATATTTGGTTGCAAGGTGTTGTTTTCTTTGGCCTGGGTAGTATGTTTGTTTATGATCTTATATGATTATATGAAGGAATTTTGTAACTACTAGGATTCTTTAGAATCTCATCCTTTCTTCCATATCACGCAGCAAAAGCAAGTACTTATAAGGGCAAGTGAGTAGTAAATGGTGGAGCTTGAAGGTGAAGGGAGCTGGAGAATTATTATATATTTTGCTCTTCTAGATCAAGGATATAAATGTGTATATATTTTGGCATGTAAATATTCCTCTATAAAGAGGTGTTTAAGGGCAGATAAACTATAGGTAACTGCCATTGACAGAAGTAATCCGTATGCTGATATATAGTTATGATTATGATCTTGATTGTATGTATGAGTGTGCATGTGTGTATATGCTCTTTTTAATGGGCCAGTGATTAGGGTATGTGATATTAAGCCCTATGGGTTATGATTGACTTAATATAGATTCTGAGTGTCTGGATGGAAAAAGAATGGGTTAAGATGGTTCAATACGGAACCCTAGGTCTTAAGTTGTTTTTATTGTTTTTTGTAAAAAAAGTTAAATCGAGTACGTGAACAACTAAATAGGTTGTTTTGAAAGTGAGTTTTTGAGAAGTTTGAATTTTTTTAGAAAATCCCATTCCGTAAATAGGATGGGACCTTGCGTTTGGGAATAGTAAAAAAATATTTATTTTTCTCAGGATGAAACATGGCTTTTAGTGGTTTGAGATTAAATAGAATAACCATACTAGTGTATGAGGGATAGGTGTTATAGCTACTCCTCTATCTATTTTATAATTTTACACTGTGTTGACTATTTTTTTTTTTTTTTAGTCTTAACTTGCCTGGTAAGAGTGATACATGTGCTCGTATTTTCTTTTCATCATATACAAGGATTTGGATTCTTTCCACTATCGTTCCCATCCTCTTCCCCAATGCTATCCTTCTTTTCTCTTAACAACTATTGGATTAAAACTCCAATAATCAGGATTTAATGTTTTATAATATTTTATGAAATAAATGTTATAATAAAAAATAGATAAATAAATTTAAATTGTTAAAATCTGATTTGAGCAATTCATAGCTGGAAAGTATTATTATAGAGTAAATTCTTTTTTTTTAATTTTTTATTACAAGTGTAAATTGTTCAGATTAAAATTTAATTTGTTTAAATTTATTTATTTATTTTTTTAATAATATTATTTTTATAATATGTTAAATTTGGACCAGTGAAATCTTGATCTAATGGTTACGAAGGGAAAATGAGGGTGGCGGAGGGGAAGAGGATAAGAAGAGTAGTGGAGGGGATTGAAGTCCTACAAAACTTCACATGACATTATATTTATATGTACATTGAGAAAGATGTTTTTTCCCTTAGTATCTCTATTAAACATTTAATAATATTTATTTTAGAGTAAACTAGATTGAATTCTTTGTATTGGTTCATGACTCAAAATTTGTTTCTGGGTACCATTAACCTTTTTTTGTTAATCATGGGAAATTTTTTTGATTTTTCTCAAGTCAAACGTTTGACCTGTGAACAGTTTACTTTAACTTTTTCTGCATACCCGTCTTTCTATAAAATTTTGTTTTAAATTATTATAAAACCAATATTTTTTACTTTTAGGAGTTGGAGGTAATTTTACAATTTTACATAATTTCTTTAAATATTTATTTCTCATTTTTTTTCGCAATCTTCTGAGGCCTCTTAATGTTTTAAATAATTCGATTTTGACTAATAACTCGTAGTTAGCTAAAACCCTGGAAATTTCATAATTTGTTCTAAGAGTATTTTTTATCATTTTTAATCTCATACGAGGTTCAGAATCTCATTTTCTATTTTTTTTAGAATTTTTGAAATTTTGTTGGGTACATTTTCATTATTACCTTTTTCGACCTGAACCTTTTTAAAATTATAATTAACTCCTTATCAGGGTTTAGCCTAAAAAAATCATCTCTTTGAGGTCTCTAGCGAAACTTTTAGCCTATACTCACCCTTATTTATCATAATAGGCTATCGAGATTTTATTGGAGTCTCTATCTTATTTTTTTTGTCCCAGCAAACTTTTACTTTACAAATTAGTTTTTGATAATCTCCTTGTCCTTTCAAAAAAACTTCTGGAAATCCTACTAGTTGGGGTCTAATAGCCTACATGTTTCATGCTATTTCTTACACTTCTAGATTTAAAATTTTTGGATGTTATATCCAGCACCTCAAAATATTTTTTTCGGGTGTATCTAATACCTTAAAGTATATTGTTGTGCATCTAATATCCTGAAATATTTTTTTTAATTGCGTTCAGTATCTTAAAATATTTTTTATTGCATTCAGCATTATAAAGTTATTTTTTAAACTGTGCTTGGCACTTTAATATATATTTTTTAGTGCATCTAGCACTAAGGCAAAAAAAAAAAAAAAAGCCTCAGAGATGCAAAATGCACTTAAAATGTACTTTAGAATATTATGAACCACAAAATATTTTAGAATACTAGATGCATTTTAATCTTTTTAAAAAAACAAATGAGTGATAATTGTCTTCAAGCATATATATAAATTGTAGATGGAAAATTGGAAGTTGTTAATTAAGCTGAAATAAATATTTTTACATAACTTTTCCTTGCACATCAATTATATAGGCTTGCCGGCCACGTGGGAGGTCAGAAAATGACAACCTCTATTCTTTCTGACCCAATTGAATTCGTATCAGCAACGATGCATACGCAAAGGGTTAACAGGTAAATGACAGGGACGCAACAATGTAAAGCTCAAAAAATGTTCCTATAATTTCAACATGGAAAATTAAAGAACGCACACGTGTGTGTATACAGACAAAGGTATGGCCAGTGTTTTTGTATCAAAGCTAACGACATATGAAGGAAATGGCTTGATATATTGATATCCATATGTTATGTCTGATTTAATTTTATAATCATATTTTCAGTATTCTTATTTTAATAAATACAAATTCTAAATATGATTACCACTCATTGAAAAAAATATATTATTTGAAAAATTGTAATTTAAAACTTCAAATTTGGAAAATTAATTTTGGACTGTATCATGATAAATCTCTATTTTACCATGTTATTTTATATCTTTTGAAATTTTTATCAATTATAGTTAATGGTGGAAACAAGTTAGGTGGCTTATCAAAGGCCTGCGGCATGACCTCATTAGGCCTGTGGTTTGACTAGCATTTGGCCATGATAAATCTCTAGTTTACCATGTTATTTTATATCTTTTGAAAATTTTATCAATTACAGTTAGAGGTGGAAATGCGTCAGGCAGCTTGTCAGGGACTTGTGGCTTAGTCTGCATTCTGCCTGTCCTGTTTCAAAATAATAATAAAAAAAATTTAGACCTTTTTGATGGCCTGTTTAGCCTAATAGGGATGGTCTAGGCATTTTGAGAAGCCTGTTAAACTTGTCAAGCATGGCCTGACGTGTTTATTTATCTTAATTTGTATTTTTATTTTTATTTTGTACTTGTATTTAGTTTTATTTCAAATTTAACATATAATTATTACTTGTTTTTAATAATATGAACAGTAATTAAGATTTAAAATATTACTTATGACATTGAAATTTAAATAAAAATAATTATTATGTATTATGTGTATTTTACTTTTTCATTAGTTTATGTATTTTTCACTAAGCATTTTCAAAATTTTAAAATTATAAGCCTTTTTAACATGCTCAGGTCAAACCAAGCTTTTATACAAGCCAGAGCTACAGGTCAGGCTCAGGCTGACGTGTTATTAAATAGGCCTAGCCTATTAAGGGCAGAGTTTGACCTGACCTGGTCTGTTTTCACTCCTAATTACAATGAGCTAATTTGCATTTATTGTTGTTGTTGTTGTTGTTGTTATTATTATTATTATTTTGAATTAAATATTGATTGCCTTATAATAGAGCTTAAAAGAAAAATTTTGTCATATTTTTATATTTCTTGTTAAATATTTGATTTTGGGATTATATCATTATATGATATAACATTACCTTTAAGTTATTTAGTAGTACTACCTCTGATCCTTGATATAAAAGCTAGTTTGATATTAATTTGATCCTAAATATGAGATCTCAATCTACTTTATCTCATATTTATTCATTTTTTTAAAGTAGTTTTCGTACTAATTGTACTTGTTAAAGATTCTATCAAACAATAGTTTTATACATATAATTAGCAATGGTACTCTAGGAAAGACATCACATATTTGTCATAAATCACTGACTTAACAAACTTTCTTAATATATTTAAATTAGTCAATTAAAACTTCTATTAAGAACTGGAGGTAGTATTTTTTCCCTTTCAGAAATTAGAGCAAAAGTTGGAATAGAGGAAAAGCTGAAAAAGACAAAGAAGACTTGGAGGACTGCAAAAGATTTCAGAAATTACTGAGAAGGATTGTTAACTCTTAAAAATTCATGCTATTTCAGCATATTTTCCTTTGCATTTGCCTACTAACTTGTGCATAATCTAAACTTTTGCAAAATAAAGTTGTGCATAAAGAAAGTGTAGAAGCTTATTGAGAATTTTACTACCTTTAAGTTTTGATTGAAGGTCAAATGTAGTGGTTAAAAGCTTTGAGAATATAGAAAGAAGAAAGCTAGAAGCAAACTGGAAAAGAATATGAAGAATCAAGGTAAAGATAATCTCTATTATCTCATTTTCTATAGCCAAAACTACACAATTTGAAAATGTGCTCTCTGTGTTGTTCCCTATATACAATGAATGCATGCGATCGCTTTAGCAAATGAGTAAAAACTTCTACTATGCATTTTAGTTACTACTGCAAAAATAGGATTGAATATAAGGAAAAAATGTGAAGGAGGCTGACATTCTTAGTTTTCAAAGGGTTGGAACAACAAAGGGAGGCTTAGAAAAGAGGAGTTTAAAGACTTTGAAGCTAGGGCATGGTGTTTAGAAGAGATCTGGAACTCTAAACTTGGTTTCTCTCTTTTTCCTTCTCCTTTTCACTTGCAATCTGAGATGGACCGAAAGCATTGCTGTATTTGTAATTTCTTTAGGATTATGAGTAGCTAAACTCTTTTCTCTAGGGTTATTTTGAACCACTGTATGGATTAAGACTTGATTTCTCCTCTCTATTAACTATTAATGTTATATATATATATATATATATATATGTCTTAATTTTATTTTGTGCTTCTTGCTCCTAAAGGTTGGCCACCATTTGGGAAGCTTTGTTTATCTAAATTTGTCTTGAGAAAGCTTATTTTAATAAAGAACTTGGATAAAGTTGTGCTAGACTTAAAATTTATGATTTGAATGGATGGTTTGTTGGTAACATAGACATATAGTTACAAATTAGCATTGTCAATTTATGCTTGAGTTTTAAATGAATTTTCATTGAGTGTTTCAAGAGATTAGGCATTTTGATGAGAAAAAAATTTGGTTTTGACTTGAGCAAGCTTAATTAAATGTTTGTGAAACTTAGACAAACACATGTTTACATTAAGAAACTAATTAAGAGGAGTGAATTAAGCCTTTTCAAGTACATTGGGGAGAAGTAACTCTAGGTTCTTTCTATCTTGAAGCCAAGTTAACAATCGAGTTTTCGATTACATTGAGTTGTTTGATTTTTATTCAGTTTTCCTTTACACATCACACTTTTCAAATGTTTTCACTCAACCTAATCATAGATACAATTGTGATTTTTAACTTTGTCTGGCCTTATTTATAAGGGAATGATACTTTTTATACTACTTAAAGCTAAATGGCAAACAAGGACTACCAAATACTCATTGTTTTTGGAAGCACGATTGGGGCACTGTTTCAAATTCTTCTTCTTTGATAGAAAGTAGGAGCAAGCTGCAGAGGGAGAGAAGGCAGCAACTTCATCTTCCCCAACCTCTCGACCCATCTTTTCCATTCATCATCATTGTCACCATCGACTATCCCATTCTTCATCTCCATCTTCTACTCCTTCTACATTGTCTTCCTTTTCCTCCTTTTGGCATCATTAATGTCCCCTTCCTGTCTAGTGGCATGCCTAAATCACTGGAGCTTATTGAAGCAATTGTTGACATCATGAGAGGCTAAGCTTGTTATTGTTGGAGATGGAGGCTTGGTTTGAGTTCCAAAATTGAAACAAAGGAGTTTAATTTAGTTTAGATCATTTTCTCTTTTGTGCTTTAGGATTTCCTATGTTAGGAATGCTAATTTGTGTTCTGAGACTAAGATTGTGTGTTGTGATTCTCTAGTGATTTGAATATTTTGAATTGGATATTTAGTTCTATGACCTGTGATTATATTTATGATTCCATTTTCAGTTCTTCATTATCATTATGTTTAGCACATTGCTAGATATTATTATTGCAATTTTTTGTTTAGGGTATGTCTCTGTGCGTATTCTATTTAAAGGAAGCACATTGTATTTTCTCAATTTAATTTGCACATCAATTGGTTTTCAAAAGTACCTTAAGGAGTGATTACCATCTAGTGTTTAGGCTAATAACTTGTTAAGCATACTTGATTCAAACTATGTTTGAGGTTGTTCATTTCGATTTGATAGTGAATTAACTTCCATATTGTTAATTGCACAAGGATAGTCACTAATCCATTTCAAGAGTGCCTATTGTCACATCCCAAAAATTTTCACCTAGCTATAAAGGATTAAAATTGGGATGAGGGTCAATGTAAAAAATATAAGGTGAGATGAAACAACTTTTAATGTGAAACCCCGAGGAGGTCCGGGCTGGCATTTTCGTAAGTATCAGTTTAGGAAGGGCAAAACGAGAAAATTTGAGAAAAATTCCAGAAAATCCCCGAAAAATAGGAAAGTGGAGAGTAGAGGTTTTGGAAACTCAGTTGAGGCCCGAAAGGTGAAATTTCGGTGAAAATGAATTATTACGGAATTTTCCATAAATAGAGGTTTTTCGGGAAATTACTGGAAAAATAAAGAAAAATAATTATTTTAATGAGTTAAAGGCCTCAATAAATTTGGGAGATTGATGGAAAATTCATATAAATGTTTATTTGAATTTATAAAATTATTTTTAGACCTTGGAAGCTCAAGGATTAATTTTAGGGAATTTATTTTCCCGTAGTGACACCGATAAAGGCCTAACCGGGAAAAATTCAAAATAAATACCTAGAGGTGGTGAAAAATTATGAAAATTTCCAGATCATATTCTCATATCAAAAGGTGAATTATCATGGAGAGAAAGGAATTTTTGGATGTCTGGAAAAATTATGAAACGTTACTAGTGAATAGTAACTGATAAAGTTTCTAATTGGTTTGAGATAGTGATTTGGTTTGTCGGCCATCTTTTTGGGCCAACCCAAACCATTTGTGGGGCCCAAAATGGACTTATTAAAGGCCCAATTTCATGCACTTTCCAGATTCCACCATTTTATTAAATAAAATGTGAAATTAAGGGATATTTTTGTGGAAAAATCTAGAGAAATGCCACTTGTTCAAATCTGAATATTTTTCACACTTAATGGCTGCCACATAACGCCATTGAGCTGTCCCAATTCGTGCAAATCAGGAGGGAGAGGGCAGATGGAATTTTTCTATAAATACCCCTTGAAAATACATGAAAAATGTTAGAAAATTGGGAAAAATAAGGGGAAACTCTGCCACTGTTCATCCAGCCACACTTGCACGAAATTTTGGGGGTGTTTTATGCAAGAAATCATCCAACCTACTTCAAGGAAACACTAAGGTATGTCCAAGCATCAATATCTCTAAGTTTTACATTGATTAAACAAGGATTTTTGCTTGGGAAAATGCTGGAAAAATCTGAAAATTTTGGTTGAGATATGTGATTCTTAGGGAAGGATAGAAACCTTAATAATTAAGTGGGATAAGCAAGATTAAGTGGTGTATGGATTGATTTTTGGAAGAATGCCAAGTTAGGGTTTTGGTTCTTCATTTTCGTTTTGCACTGTTCATGCAGAAGCAATTTGAGTTTGCTTGATTTTATGATTCCAATGGCTTTAAAACATGTTTTTGTGTAGGGATTTAATGTTGGAAGATGTTTAAAATCATTGGAATCAAAAATATAATTTTTGGAAGCATATAGCCACCTATTCGGCCAAGTGAGGATCATGGGGAAGGAGTTTGAATTTTAAAAATCTGATTGCACCATTGGATTCCTCATGAAAAATTGTGTAGGATTGGGTCATGAGAAGTTTGATCCTAAAGGAGGAATCATTTTGTTGAAAATCAAAGAAAAAGGGGGGAATTGTTAAGTTAATGTTAAAGTGTTAGAATTAAGTTGTTTTGTGATTAATATGGCCTATGTTTATGCTTGGTTTAATAGGCATTAAGAGGAGGAATTAAGGAGAAGCATTGCCCCTTGGAGGAATTAAGTTGACAAGCTTTGCAAAGGTAGCTTTGAATTATAATTTGATTGTTTATCTTGCTTGTTTGTTATGATTTGTTGTCACTTGGATTTGGAGGAACTTTGTGGTGATCTTGACTATTTGATTGATATTGGTTATGCTTTGGCCAAATGCTTTGTGGTATGTCAATGTGGATGATATGATGTTCCTCTCCTTGCCTAGTATTTGGCATGAATTCCTATGAGTTGGGAGTGGTTTGGATTGCATGAACATGTCACAATTGAACTTGCATTGATTTACATGATAATTATAATTCTTATGCTAATGGGATTTCTTTGAAATCTCATTCCTCCTATGTCATTCTATGCACTAATTAGGAAATGGACCAAGCATGGATCAAGGCAAGGAATTGGTATTGGAATAGTGGAGCAATATGTAATTAATGTTGTTATGTTATGTTGTGTAAGGTATCATTGAACTTTATGTAACGATGGTATCTAGTTATGGATGATGTTATGATGTGTATTATACTTTATTCTCATGCCCTAATGTTAGAGTTATGCATGGTGCATTATGGAATGGATGTGGAAAAAGAGAGGGGTAATTAGGGGATAGAAATTCCCTAAAAAGGGCCAAACTTGTGGCGCATAAAATAATGAGCAGTTGTGAGAATCTGGGCGTGAAATTTGGCAGTCTAATAGATCTCATTTGTAGCTTTAAATCAAGTGGTAATTCATCAAATTCGGAGTTGTGTGCTAAGAGTTATGCCCTTCCAAAGTTGGGCAAAAATACTGAAAATTCGAAAATTTACCAAATGAACAGTACATTTTGACGAATTTTCTGGAATTATTTTGGATGGAATTGGACCTAATGATTATTTTTATTCCTTATAAATCTTAGCCATCTTCGTGTGAAAATTGGAACCATTTCATTTTGATTTTTCTAGATTTAGTTATGAATTTTCAAAGTTGGCTCATTTTTGGATGAACAGTGTACGGACAGGATGAACAGTAAAATTCTGAACTTTAAATTTTTCATCCGTAAACGCTATGAAACACGTTATATTGGTTCCAATTGACATATAATGAGTTATAAAGAGAGGTGTGATACCTATATCCTTCATTCAAGAGTGCCATTGCAACAGAGGCTGTCATTGTTCGATGGTGTTATGATCTTGTTTGAAGCAGTTGCGTAGGTGGATCCCGTTAACGATGATGGAATCTATGTTCTATGATTTGGATAAAGTATTAAGGGTTGGAGGATACATTTTGATAGATGCAAGAGAGTGAACTTTGAGAAGGTTTATGCCCCTTTGATTTGAGGGTTTTGGTATAAGAAGGTTCATGGCAGAAGAGAGAGAAGGAGAAGATAAACTAGATGTTGGTAGTATTTTTTTCAAAAAATACTTTTAATGGTATTTGTTCTTATTTAATAAAAGGATGAATGGATTTAATGAGGAAAAAAATAAAGGCTATGATAAAAAGGAAAAAAAGCTCAGGGACCTAATTTAAAACTTAGTAAACTTATAAGGACTTTCAAATTAATTTTCCCTTTTAATATTTCTCAACTTTCCTAGTTAAGTTGTATAGGCCACCAAGGAGGTATCAATATATATAAATTTGATGCTAACAACAGATATGGAAGCCAACAGAGATGGAACGGAAGTAGACATGATCCTCCATACATGCTTAGCTCGTAAATTTTGATTCAAAACTTTTGTGTCATTTCTTAACAAGTGAATCTAGTTTCTATCACCTGCCTATTAAGAAAGATTTGTCTAATAAAAAAGGCTGGTCTTTCATAACGTAACGAATCAATATTCAAATTCTCGTTAGAAAAAGTGTCCACATTTAGTATCTAATAGTGTCTCAAATATGGTCATCTCTAATAGAAGGATATGCTTGAGAGATATCCGCATTTAGTATTCTTTTATCAATATATTTAATCACCTGCCAATGTACTTGAGACTTATCTTTTCAAAGATCAACCCAAGTACCAAGATATTTTCCTACTCATGACCAAAGAAAAGTGAAATTTGCATCTTATTTTAATACTAGATATGGGGACTAAAGATTAAAAAAGATTTGAGGTTGTTACTTTTTAAGATTTTTTTATATAATGTAACTCAAAAATATGAATGAGATTGAAATCCAACCCGAAAGATAATTTGATCTCATCATACTCTACTTTAATAATTATGGAGGAAATTAGAGTAGATATTGGGTTCCTCCCTTAAATATAATTAATAGGAAATTATCATTATAAATTTATAACATTTAAAAATCTTATTTCCCCTATCCAAATAACAAAGATTGCTTTGTTGAATCTCAGATAAATATCAACAATAGGCGTTTTTGTTCTAATATATAAAAGGAAAAATATAAAACATAATATAGTTTGAAACCTATATAAAATAAAGTATATGATTAATTTCTAAAGAATCAAATTCAAAAACTTCCTAGAAAACTATGTTTATATGAAAAGCATTTATAAGGTTTAAAATTGAAAACTTGTATCATTTGAAATTAATTTTGTATAAAAAAAATGAAAAATTGTAACATATAAAAAGGATAATACAAATTTTTAAAGGAAGGGAAAATCAATGTACAGTCTCACATAAGTAATCTAAATATTAAAAAATATCACAACAAGTAAATAACATAGACCTATTATCATGTCTTGCACTGAAACTTGTTATTTGCTTATTGTCAGATTTTTTTAATTTAATGATTCAATTGCTTACATGGGATTGTATATTAATTTTCCTTTGAACAATGGAATGTGAGCTTAAGAGCTAGTTCGAACAGTGGTTTTGATATAAATACAATAAATTTGTATGTGGCAATGACATGGCATACGAAGGTAATGTAGCAATGCATGGCAAACAAAAGGTAACATGATGATTGGCAATAGGTCGGTGTTAAGGACATGGTGATGTACTTGTGATGACGTTGCATTATAAAAATAAAATAAATTAGTATTAACAATTTCATTAATAATTAGTTATGAAAAATTCCATCACTAATTAACTGGCCACGTGATTCCATCACTAATTTGTTGTTTATAGTGTTGTGAAATTGATTAATGAAAAAAATTTCATTGCTAATTTGTTGTTTGTAGTGTTCCAAAGAGACTTAGATGTAGGCGAGGGATTGAAACCAGGATAAGTGATGCAACCACAACACACACTCGCACTCTAAATGCATGAAACACATTACACTAAGAGTTACATACATGCCTCTAAAGGTTTAGATGCAATGAGTAATGTATCTATAATAATTATATTAACTGAATTAATTGGATTCATGAATAAAAATAAATAGTGAAGGTTCTTTGAATATTGTAAAATGTATCTTTTTGAAATACTTATACACCTAATAGGAATTATAAAGGAAAACTGCCAAAGTTTACCAAGTGATAATAGGAAAATATAATTATAAAGGAACCTAATACAAGTGCTATTCCTGGCTATATAAACCACAATAGGTTGAGACAAGAGATCCTCAAGACCTCAAAACACATAGAGAGAAATCATATATTGAGAAAGGGAAAAGAATGGAGGGGAAGAAATTTGTGAGGTCAATATTTGTAGCTTGGTTGGTGTTATATTTGGCAACAATGCCATGTGAAGCAAAACTAACAGGTTTTCAGATATGCTTCGCATCTTGCATGCCAAAATGCATATCAGGAAAACCTATTATTGAGGCAGCTGTTTGTGCTAGTGGTTGCCTTATATCTTGTATAGGTTCTGATAAAAGAATCATAACCCAAACCCAATACTCTTGTTCGTTGAGTTGTGCTCAATTTTCTTGCAGTAACATTACCACCCAAGATGAACAAGGTAATTCTTTCCTTCCCTTAATTTCAATTATCATTCATTCTCCATTTCAATTAGAATATGATTTGTTAGGATATAAGGTTGACTTACACACACACACACACAATTTTCTTAGTATTGAAGCTGTTTTTTTAACTGTAAATTTTGTTTTGTAGCTACAAACAAAGTGAATAGTTGCGTGGATGGATGCCTAGCTGGATGCATTAAGAGTTAGGACATGAAAAATATTGTATTGGGATTACTAATATACAATAAATGTGATCATTTAAACTAAACATTTCTCGATATAATGAAATGTATTTTGTCATATTATGCGATTCCAATAATCTTTTCTAATTTTCTTGTTTTATGCAAGTTTGGATTTGTTAAATTCAATTTTTACTATTGCCTTTAACAAATAAATACATTCATACATACATAAATTTTTAATTTAAGTTACAACAAATAATAAAATAATTTTTTAATCAAATAAGAACTAACAATAATTTTATTTTATTTTTTGGCTGAAATTCTCAAGCCTAAGCATCTTAATTTTTTTTTTATCACAACTTCCTCTTCTTTGAGCACTAAACTTGTTCCTATTTGGCCATGTTGTAGATCAAAGATTTATACCCTCACAAAACATGTGACCCTTAGTATCATCCATATTCAATCAACTACATTTAAACACTTGACAAAAGGGCAAAAATACATTTTTTAGTATGGCTAAACACCAAAAAAAAAAAAAGGTTGGACACCAAAGAAAGGTGAATTGTGAGTTATAAAAGTTTTAGAAATAAAAAGAAGTGATATAAACAAAGTAGAGTGGAGAAAATATCATCTACTGCTTGAAATAGGAGTTAGAGATCAATTTATCTTAATTCGATCTACCACTTGACTTACAACAATCCCGAAAATACCTTTAAGATTTTTAACTATAATCCTTAAGATTTAGTGGGCTTTTGAAACTACAGTACATCAAACACCTCTACACCAAAGACAATCTCTCTCCTTTACAACTTGCAAGATAATATCCCACTTAGAATCCTACAATCCTAAACAATAAATGAAATTTATAACAAAGAATTGTTTCTTGAGTTAATATAATTTCTGGTCCATTATGTTTGTTCTCATTTTGGTTTTAGTCCCTAAAGTTTCCTTTCATTTAAAATATTGTTCCCTATAATTTAATAAAAACCTAAACCATTTTTCCCGTTAATTAAAGGACCAAAACCTATGGTTTGAAACTTAAGGGACCAAATATTATATTTACCATTGTTTCTCTCTCTTAATAGGAAAGTGCTAATAACTGAAGTTTAATAAATCTTTTCAAAGAATGTTTGGAATGAATGAGCGCTTAGAAATGTTATTTTTCTATATCTTTTTTCCTTTTGTTCTCTTCTTTTCCTTCTTCACTACATTCAACATGTCTTCTTCTTCTTATAGTGCAACTTTGGAATTATCTGTCAAACACAAAGAATTTTTCCTATTGAAACTTGTATTTAAAATAGGTAGGGAATGAAATCAACTTCTCATTACAGCTTGAGTTAAAGTAGTTGGTGGTAATTAATGCTTCTGATAAAAATAACTTTAAGCTTTAATCTTTTTATGATCTCTTGCACAAAATGCTAGAAAGTATTGTAAATTATTTTTGGACTTAAGACACTCTTTAAAAATAATTTTAAGATTATTTCAAATCCGAAGAAATAATTTTTTGATAAAAAACTCAGGTCAAATTTGACTATGAATAGAACTCATAATAAACTAGAGTAAGCTTAGAAGAATTATAACATGAGAGGTAAAATGTGACTTAAATAAGATTAGACTCATCTTAGACTTGCACTAAACATAGTATATATTCAAATCAAATACTTAAAATAGTGTAATGAGACTTTGATGCAACTTAAGTGTAAGTAGAGTTAAGTTTGACTTGCAGTGAACTTGAATTGAATACTTAAGATGTAAGGTTCTAGACTTAGATAAAACTTGATCCTTCTTAACTTGGTCTAAACTTGAAAATTATACGGGTCAAATACTCAACATTAGTATATAAACTTGAGTGTGATCACTCATGGCTACTTTGACTTACGACAAACTTGAAATATAAGCCAGGCAACTTAAAGATAAGAAATATTGAAACTGTAAGTGACTAGAGGCTAAAAGGACTTTTGGGAGACTTAAAGTCAACTTGAGTGGAAAAATATTTTTATATTATATCATATAATTTTATCAATAAATTCGCTACAAAACAAATTAATAGTTTTCTAATTTTGTTATCATTAAAATAGTGGATCCAACCACATTCCTTTTTTCTAGGAGTATTCCTTTTAATAAATTCAATAAATTATTATATCCCATTCTCATATTCCTTACTTGTTCTCAAAGCATTCATTCGATTTTGATCTGTTGTATTACTCCCTCTTGTCTTATTTATAAGTTTCAAATTTTGGAAGGAATTTTATAAGCTTCAATTTGGGTTTGTCTTAATATTTAATTCATTTTGCTCTATTTTTTCCTCCATTATTTAGTCTCTCTCATCTGCCATGCACTCTCTCCTTCTATGTTTTTATACATTCTCTTTCATCCTTTTTCTCATTTATTATAAGGGCCTATTAGGAAATAAAAGTATATTTCTTACCTATTTATTATTTTTAACTAATTTTAACTAATTTTTTTTGTTATATGCAAATTATTTACTTGAACCCTATAATATAAGGACTAGAGGGAGTACTACCTAAGAGGATTTGAACAATTTAATTCAAGACTGACTTTATCAATTTAATCTTATTTAGTTCAATTCCAATAACAATAAAGTAATTCAAAACTAATGACAACAATTTAATCTAATTTAATCCAATTCAACTCAATTCCAATAAAACTAAACTGACTCATGACTAAATTTAGCAATTTAATCTAGTTCAACTCAATTCTAGCAAAACCAAGGCAATTCAAGACCAAATTTAGCAATTTAATCTAACAACTTAAGTAATCTAGAAGATTACAAATATACCAAAGTTTTTAGCTTTACAATGCCAATCATAATTTTCAAGTTTACTTATTTTAAAATAAAATTGGCAGAGTTTCTTCTTGAAAGTAACACATCCAAAAAAAAATCAACTTGTTACAATAAACAACACTACTAGAAGGGGATACTACCCCTTATAATCAAGAAAAAAAGTCTTTTATATTCTGCATGATTGATTATGACCATTCATTTTACAAAGATCACTAAAATCTAATCTCTCCACTATTGAGTTGGCATTATTCTTCAACAATAATAGGCATTTTGATCATTAGTTAGCCTTAAGATGAAACATATTATTCCTAAGCTATTGTTTGAGGCAAAAAAGGGCAGAATCTTGTTTAAAACAATTACAAAAGAGACTTGGTTTCGATTTGGCAAGTTATATTCTGCATGAGTGACTATGACCGAGTAGAGTAGGTCTTGGTCACTAAGGGAAACCAAAATGAAGGTTTTGGTTTCCTTTGTGACAAAAAACGTCTTACTCTGTTATACTTAACCTTGCAAAATGTAGCTTACAAATCCAAAATTAAGTATGCTATGTTTAGTTTCTTTAAACAATATTCTTCATGTTTCCTACCCCAACCAATAGGTTAAGGACATTTACATGTTCCATTTGAACCCCACTAAGATCTAAATGCCTAAGATTAGTGAATCTAGCGCCTAACTATAGTGTGGTGACATTTCAACCTTAGCAGTGCTCATAAAAGGAATTGGACATCTGTTTCAAGCACAACTCGTGCTTAAGTTTCAATCCGCATACATTCAACACTTATAAAAATCACCCAAGCCCTCTAATGTCAGGGATAGAGCAACCAAACAAAAAGCTTGGAAAAAGAAAAATGTAAAACAAGTTAACAAATAGCTAGTATTCTAGAATATTTTTGAATTAGTCAATAACAACATCAATGAACACAGAAAGAAGAGGCCAGCAATAAATAGCAAACCCAGTTGAACTATAACTTATTTCCAATTCATAAAATCATACTTATAATCACTTAAAGCAAGATAACACTATACTAATAAAAAAGGCCATCAAAAAATACAAAAACAGTAACATTAGGGATTAGCATGAGCTTGAAGAACGATGGAATGTACAAAAAGAATTAGCTAATAATAAATAGCAAACCCATTCGAACAAGCTATTTCTAGTTCATATAAACAACAATAAACCCAAAAATAGCAATTTTGACGATGAAAACAAACAAAGTGATGAGTTACTTAAACCAAGAGAGTGTATTATGTAGTTGATGGTGAAAGTCCTATAACATCAATAGCAAAAACCTCACAACATCAATAGCGATGATGAAGATCTCACACAACCCTACCATGAGTATTAGGACCCATAGCAAGTAGTTTGAGGGAGAAATAAAATGGCAGTGATGAACATACCTGCGAAGAGAATAAGACAACGACACTATTGATAGACATCTGTTAGGATTATAGTTTTGATGATAACAAAGTCAGAATATCAAGGTTAAGTATTTTGATCGATCAACTGATCGATCAGTTGTTTATCGCTAAGGTTTCAGATAAATGATCAAGTGTAAATCAAGTCTATAGCAGGTATTTGGATCGAAGAACTATTCGATAAGAAATTAATCGATAAAGTGATCGATAATCGCTATCGTAAAAATCACATAAGAGTATGGTAAATTATCGATAAGCTGATCGATAATATCAGGTAAACAATCGAGTTACTGATAAGAGACCCAAATCTGAAGTGTATTTATCGATCAAGTTATCGATAAATCAGTCATCAATAACGACTTCGATAAAAGGTAACACAATCTACTTGTTCTGCACATTAGTTCTATTACAAATTTATCGATCATATTTCCGACCATTTGTTTATCGATTACGTGTTCGAACTTTATGCTCTAACTCTCTGAATGCAGGTGATCAAATTCACTGATGGATCGATAAACTTATTGATCATAAAATTATCGATCACATGATCGATAATCAATGTCCTTATCTACTCTTACTCAGTTTTGCTACAACTAAATTATCGATAACATTATCGATAAGCTTAACTTGTTTGCTTAAATAAGTTTTCACATAACGTGATCGATAAAGAGTCTAAGAATTGACATATTCGCATTAAGTTATGATGAACTATTTTTCGATCAAGTTATCGATCACTGGTTTTTCGATAATATGATCGATCATTCAATTCCCCGGAATTCATGTTTTCACAAAACGTGATCGATAATCATTTCCTTTACCTTACAGGATTAAACTTCTTTCTTCACTATTATCGATCACTTGTTCGAATGATCAATGATCGATCAACTGTTCGATCATTTCAGATAGCCTGTGTCTTTCATTGATTATATACATAACCATGTTTTATCGATAATATTATCCATCATACATTTATCGATAAGATGTTCGATCATCAATAACTGAAGCTTCATTTCAATAACATTTGAATTATCGATAATCTGTTCGATCAAACATGTGTTCGATCACTTGTTCGATCATGGAACGATTTCTTCTTTCTATGAAAATTCTTAGAGTCAATGATCCAACACTTGATCGATAATTTTGGTGATCTAATTCTAAAAGTCTTCATTCTGTTTATCGATAACTTGATCTATCATCTAGTAATCGATCATCTTTTCGATCAAACTAAACCAGAATGACTTTCTGTTCTTCTTACTGATAAATGATTTCGTCACCAAATTTTTGAATGATAAATTGGTTTTCTCTTCGTGTTCGAGATTAAAGCATTCACCTCAAAACTCTCATTTGCTCAAAGTATGCAGATTAATGAAAACGAGGGCAACGGCTCTTCAACGGGATTACGTAGACTGCGACCTACAGTGTCAGAAGCTCAGATGCATTAATGGCGGAGCCGTTGAAACCAGCGAAACACGCAAACGAAGTCACAACGGCTAGAATCTCTTCCGTCTAACGGCTACTTAACGATATCAACTATAAAAGGCGCGAAGAAGCATTAATGAAGAGATTGAATATCGGAACTACCACCTGCAATCATTTAGTTACGCATTCAATACTCTGTTTTCACGTTTCTACCGAGCATCAATGTTTATCATTAAATTCACTCTGTAAGAGAGCCAATTACTACTTTTATTAAAACCTGAGTGACACTCAAGAGTGTGGACTCTTGAGAAGGGTTGTATCCTTACGGGAGTAAGGGGGAGTGATTGAGCGATTCAATTACTGTACCGAGGCACCAAGAGCCCTGTCAATCTTGGAAGATAGTGAAATACCCAGAGGTGTTCTGGGGACTGGAAGTAGGTCACGTGGTTTAGACCGAACCAGTATAAATCTTGTGTCTCCTCTCTGCGGTTAAAATTCTCCATACTCTGACTCTCTGTTTTTATTCATTACTTATACGCCTTTGATTGAAAATTTTTGTAACTCACCCAATTCACCCCCCTCTTGGGTGAGATTGTTTCTAACAACATCAACAACAATCAAGACAAAAGGGGGAGGTATGAGCAATCCACATATTCTTGAGATACTAGCTTAAGAGGAGAAAGCACCACAAGAGATGGCTATGTGTGAGAGCACGAAACTAAGGATACAAGAGCCCATATATACCTAGGGCAAACTTTTGATGCTAGTTAAACCTAGAACCAGTTTATATATTAAATATCACACTAGACATGAAACAACTAGTGTGCATATTGATTAATACATAGCATGTGTCTTTAATAACTAGTGTAAATTTTAAACAAGTAAAATCTAAAAAACCTAGTTCGCATTCACATGTTCTTTAAACCAACTAGTATGCATTTCTAGTTTTAAGGCTTAATATTATTGGTAGAGATCATTAGAAAATGCATAAAGATCAACAAAAACACAAATTCATTATATTTATTGTTGAAGGCCATTACAAAATATTTGAACGAAAGATTACATATCTAAACAAAAAAAAAATACTCCTATTTGTTTACTAGAGAAATAGGAGAAGGAGGGGGCTTCTTCTTCTTCTTTGTCAGAGATGGAAGAAGGGTCATCCCCCAAATCATACTTGATCTCTTAGTCATCAAGATGTTGACTTTGTTATTGAAGGCATAGAGATGGGCAACAACATAATAGACGCTGCATTTAATGGCAGTTACTCTGGTGAGTAGCTAGTCAAACAAGGATGGAGGAGGCAAAGAGGGAGGTGGCAGTTGGAAAGAAAGACCAAATGAATGAAATGAACTAACAAGTGAAATGTATGAGTAATAGATTAACCAACTCATAATGAGCTAAGTGCACTCATATAGAAACACCAATGTGTAAATTTTTAAGCCTTTGAAACACAAATCTTTGTTCAACCTACTATGAAATGTTATATTTCAAATTTTATTCTTTTGTTATAACTTATTTTATTTGTCTATGACATTCTTTTATTGGCTTTTTTTTATATATTTTCTTCTCTTTCTTGCCTTTTTATATTTTTTTTGCATTCTTTTTTTTTGTATTGGCATCCTTAACCCAGGAAGACAAAGATAAACAAGATTATGATGCAATTTTAAATCAATTCAACTCATGTAAAAACACTTGTTCAAATACAATGGAATGAAATGAAAGGGAAGGGCTCAAAAGTGTGAACAAAGGTCAAATGAAATGGCTTGTGTTTGGGTGAAGGGTTTAGAATCAAATACCACTATCATGCCCATAAATCCAGGTATTAATGCAGCTTTGAAAAAGAGTCTAGACAAGTTCTAAAAGTTAACCAAAACTAGGTGGAAATCACATAAGATGAGAATGAATATAAGGCTAAAAAATTCTTCCATCAAGGCTTCATCTAAGATGTTTCCTCCTTAAAGATAAAGCTATGAAACAAGATTAATAACACTACAACAAAGATACTCCACTATGCTAACTAACTAAGAACAAAAATCACTCAAATCAAATGCAATCAAACTTGGCCATGCCAACATTCACATGCATTTTGCAAAAAGATTTTAAAAGAAATGCCCAAGGATTACAAAAGTCAAGTTAGCAATGGGGAGTCAAAACAACAAATTAAATCACCTATATAGTAGTGTAGAACACTGAGGTGAGTGAAAATAGAGAACATAGAAACTAGTAGTAATATTCTTAGGCAATAATCACTCTTAAATTATGTACTGTAATCTAAAAATCAACAAAGGAGGCAAACGAGAAAGCAACTATAGCAATAATACTTGAGAAATAAGAGGCAAATCTAAAGGCAAAATTTTTTAAATTGTTCAAATTCTTAGCTCAATCAACAACAATCCCTCCTACACACTTAGTCGATACATTATCCTTAATGTAAGAAAAACAACATTATCTTAGCCTATACTCTCAAGTGAAATGAAAGTTGTGAAGTAGTTATACGTACTAAATCAAAAGGCAGAAGAGTGTTCTTGAACTTACTTTTCACTAGAGAGACCATCTCAAGTTGTCGAGCTAGAGAGGAAGATAAGATATCGCCGACATATAGAGGAAGAAGGGAAAGACTGTCAAGCTAGAGAGAAGAAGATGACATGTTTTGCTTTGGAAAAGAATAATGTTATGTTGAGCTTAGAGAAAAGTTAGTCATTATGAGCTTAGAGAAGATGAGAATGGAAGTCACTACGAGCTAGAAAAGAAGACAATAAAGGTCGTTGTGAGCTAAAGAAGGTGAGAATGAAGGTTAAGCGAGCCAAAGAAGGTACAAATGGAGGATATCACGAGCTACTATGATTTGATCAATCTAAGGCAATCTAAATTTTAAAAAACTACTCTTTCTCGTCTATTATGTGAAACAAACGAGAACATTCTCATAAGTTTTTTTTTTAAAAATGTACAAGTACCTTTAATGCTCTTGTTTGTTTCACAAAACAGACGAGAATATTGTGGGGATTTCTCATTTGTTTTTTAAAAATAGATGAGAATAGCAACTTTTCTTTCCTATTTTAAAAAAC
Organism: Neltuma alba; assembly: GCF_004799145.2. Lineage (NCBI taxonomy): Eukaryota > Viridiplantae > Streptophyta > Magnoliopsida > Fabales > Fabaceae > Neltuma > Neltuma alba. Next base: position 151,658 of record NW_021635117.1, read on the forward strand.
CAAACATAAATGGGGGAGGTAAATAGCATATCTTGTTGCAGTATGCAATAGTGATCAATTGTCTTCTTAACATGTTATACATCCATCACTGTCCATATCTCTCTTAATTTTATATGGTTTCTCAACTGGAATAGATAAATAAAGTTCAAAGAAAAAAGACAAGCACACAATGATATAAAATATATTTTTTTTGTTGATGTGGTATGGGTACATAAACATTAGATTAAAAGTTGATTGCAAGAGTGGTGGGGGCATAATAAAAGTTGTTCTCCAAAATTCCTCTTCAATATGAGGAATTCTTGGAGGAGGAGGGTAGGAGGAGCGAGAAGAAGGATCCTCTATTAGGTCATAGTCGACTTCTTGTACATCAAGTAAGAGGTTTAGCTTGTTGTTGAACATGTGCACATTGGTGGTCATTTTTTGGATTCTATACTCAATATTTCTAACTCTGTTAAGTAGCTCAGGAGGAGGAAGATGTTGACTTTCCAAGAAAACTGTGGAGAAGATGAATTGATTTTTAAGTTTAAATATGTGGTGACAGGACATGATGACTTTTGAACTTCTCAGATACATTACCTAAAGAACTGAAAACAATTGAGGGTAACAAAATAGAGGTCTCATCCCCAATAATATTAAATAACTCTAGACTGATCCTTTAATATAATTGACATAGATAACTATTGTTTACATCAATTTTCAAGCATGCGGTGTAAATAAAACTTATAATATAATGTTAACTTTCTTTTTTATTAATTTTTTATATTAACTTCTAGAGCGGATGTGAAGATATCTAGTGTAAGTAATGCTTGTTACCCCAAACATGTAAGAAATAAGCATAAACATTGTACTGATATTTATAAAAGTGTCACAGCCCATATTTTTTACATCATTATCACAATGAATGATGTAGATAAAGCGATTTGAAAATGATTTTTCCTAGTGGTGAGTTGAGTTAGAAAAACCCAGTGATAGATGACTTGTAGGTGACCTTGTTTTTGAGACAAGATTTGTAATTGATCATAGGGAATCTCTTAAAACTCCCAAGAGCACTGGATGTAAGTTAGGAGATTGAGCCAAGATAAGTTGAGTGTGTTAATTTCTCTTTACCTATCTTTTTAATAAACACCTATCTTTTTAATTTCAGTTAACTATATATGCATATATTTGATACAAACACACGCTCCCACTTTAGATGCATGAAATGCATCACACTAAGAGCCACATACATGCTTCTAAAGGTTTACATGTTACGAGTAATGTATCTAAAATAAATAGATGAACTAGAATAATTGGATTCATGAATAATGATGAATCATCAAGATTCTTTGAATAATATGAAATTTATATTCTTGAAATATTGTACACTAAAAATAGTAATTATAAATGAAAACCCAAAGTTTATCATGTAAAATAATAATGGGACAACATAAATTCTAATACCAAATACAATTTAACTTATCCATTTATAAACATTATACAGTTCTATTCTTAACTATATAAACCACTCTAGGTTAAGACAAGAGATCCCCAAGATCTCCTGAAAAACACATAGAGAGAAACCATATATTGTGAAAGAGAAAAACATGGAGGGGAAGAAAGTTGTGAGGTTGATATTTGTAGCTTTGTTAGTCTTACATTTGGCTGCAATGCAATGTGAAGCAGAACTATCAGTTTTTGAGATATGCTTTGTATCTTGTATACCAAAATGCTTATCAGGAAAACCTATCACTAGGGCAGCTGTATGTGCTAGTGGTTGCCTCTTATCTTGTATAGGTTCTAATAAAAGAATCACAACCCACACCTAATACTTTTATTCTCTGGGTTGTTCTCAATCTTCTTGCAGTAACATCAGCACCCAAGAAGAACAAGATAATTCTTTCCTTCCCTTAATTATTTTGCATTTTTTTTCATTCTCCATTTCAATTAGAATATGATTTGTTAGGATACAATTTGACTTTTATATACATATATAATTTTCTCAGTATTGATGTTGTTGTTTTGTATTGTAAATTTTGTTTTGCAACTATAGACAAAGTCAATAATTGTGCGGATAGATGCATAACCGGATGTGTTAAGAATTAGGACTATAAAATGAAAATTATTGTATTGGGATTACTCAATATACAATAAACATGATAGTCTAAAATAAGCATTTCTCAATGTAATAGATATATATTCATTGATTCTGGTACTCTTTTGCAGTCGTATTGGTTTATGCAAGTTTTTTGGGTTTTCGAAACTTAAATTGATTATTACATTTTACGAATAAAAACATATATAGATGAATTTTTAATTTAAACCATAAAAATGATAAAGTATTTTTTAACAAAAGAATAGTGCATGCTAGAATTTCAAGAAGTTACAATAATTTTTATTTTATTTTCTGGATGAAAGTCGCAGGGCGAAGGTTCTAATTTTTCAGTCCAAAATCCTTGTGAAACATATATAAAAATTTAAGAATAAGAAATCTAGTACAATATTGTTCTCTTTGCAATATGAATTGTATGTGCATATTATGTCTATCTAATATATTATCAAATTATCTTTTAACATTCTCTCTGTGTGTAGTTCTCTCAACATAATCTTTTTGCAATAATATCAACTCTCTATATATGACTCGCACTCGTTCCTTATTTTAATTTCTCACTCTCATCAATTTTTCTTTTCATTATTATGGTTTTTTTAGTTTCTTATTTTTTGGCTCTATTAATGGTTTATGACTCACAACTTCAACTCTTGGTAATCTTATGCTCTAGATTTTAGACCCTAGTTAATCTCTGTATCCTTTTGCATGCTATTCAACTGTTAAACTTATATATATATATATATATATATAATTTTCATGTTCCACAATTTTACAGGCCTATAAATCTATCTATCTACTAAGACACTATGTCCTTGCCATGATTTTGTCATAACATTATGGTTACATATGTTTATCTTTTACTCCATATGGACAATTACAACTTAAAAACACATTTAAGGTTTGCATACCATAAATTAACTATAAAACATCAAACTAATTCATGGAAGTGTAACATTCAAGAATTATAAAACAAACTTTTCTCTGTCCATCTTAGCTAAGCTTCTTATAGCTTCTTTTTTCACTTGGACGTACTAGGTGCTATGGTTAATACAAAGAGGGAGAGGTGAGAATAAAAAATCTCAATAGCAATAATCATATTTCATATTATGGTAAAATAACTACGCATGCAAAATAAGTTGCAGTGAATAACACTTTATAGATAATTGAATTGAAGCATATTTGCTGACACATAATTGAATAAGCCTAAATAATAAATAAAAATCATGTTACTATTCATAAAGCTGATTTCATGGGTTGGCTCTTCCCTGTTTTCACCCTAAATTGGCTTAGCACAATATTAGCTCATGTATTAGGCTTGGTGTCTTGAGTTTCAAATGTTAAAATTCCCTCCATTGGTTAATATTTAATTTCATCCTTCTCTCTCACATTTTAAAATTTTCATTTTTTTCCTCCCCAGACTTTTTTCTTCCTGACGCATGGAGTTGTAACTCTATTTTCAAAGATACTTTGAATGGGAGAGAAGAGACAGGACTGGGAATACATGGATGAGCAAATCTCCCCCCACTACCTTGTCCATGATGTCCCTTCCATTTCAAATTGTAATGGATGCCTCTTCCATAAAACACTAACACCATTGCCTCTTTTATAAAACACCAACAACATTCATCTTTATTGTTGGTATGTATTTCTTCCCCCCTCATTCGTTTCATTATTTCTTCTTTTGTTTTTGGTTTGTTAGATCTTTTTGACTCCATCTCCAGGGTCAATATTTGCTTCCTTCTTTCTTCAAGTTTAAGCTCAAAGGCTCCAAACAACCTTTTGTTCATATGATTTTATGGCCTTCTCTCCTATGGGTTTTTTAGCAGCTCATCCTCTTCCTTCCTGTGTCCTTTTCAATTTCTTGATTTTCTTTGCTTTCCTTTTTTTTCTTGTCCTTTTTCCTGCTTTCCCTTTTCATTTTTTGAATACAAGATTTTTTTTAGGTTTGATTCTTTACTCATACTTGTGATTTTGCCTTTTGTTTTGGTATATCTCATTGTTATGTGTTGGCTAACTTGGTGATGGTGATGGCATGTTGATGAAAAAGAGGCCGTGAAAGGGAATATTGTGCCTTAGAATTTTTACAGACAAAATGAGATAATAGTGATCATTTATTCACTACAGTTGTGGAAAAAAATTCAGTTTGGGTGACGAAGTAAAGAGTTTTAGTTATATTATTTGATAAAATTAGTTATATTGTTGTGTTGTTGGTGTTTTAAATAACAATTGTTTGGAATTTTGAAATTATGCGAGTGGTGAATTGTTATATGAACTTTGGATTATATTGAAATATTAAGTCAAATATTTGATTTTCCCTAAACTAACCAAGTTCATTTGCTTTGTTTCTTCCACTATTATGGGGAACAAATTTTGGTTGAACTTCTTGGAGTCTATTCATTGCCACAAGCTGTGGTTATATGTGCCTCTTTTTGAACCCTTGCATAATTCATAAGCACGTTCCTTTTTTTTTTTTTTAAGGGTGATGTCTCAAGAGATTGGTGTAATCTCCAATGTCACCTATTTAAGCCATATCAATAATGTGACTGATTGCATAGTAGCTTTAAATTTTGCAGGATATCATACATTTGTAGACCTTTTGCAAGCTGACTATAGTGAATGCACAATTGATTGTAATCTTCTTTTTCTTTCCATTCAGAGCTTAAATTTGGTCGGGTTGGTTTCTATTCGTATTTTGATTCTGATAAAGTTTCTTTTGAATATACTTTGATGTCAAATGCTATTTCTTCCTCCCAATGTCCAGTTATCAACTCTATTATATGCATGTTGTTTTCCCCCCCTCAACCTCTTGTTATGTTACTTAGCTATATGGATATTTAAATTTGTTTCACTATTTTTAATCATCATTTTTTGTTTGTTGATCTCTTTTAGAGATAAATGAAAAGTTGACGACTTTGTATTTTTCCTAATTATATTTTTATATAACTAGAAAAAATACAAAGTACTTGCTATTATGGTGAAATCTGACTTGAAGGAAGTGTTTGCTAACCATTTATCATTTCTTCAATGATAAAGTTCTAATTTAAATCTTTATTGATGGTGCTGTAGCTTTATGTGATTTCTACTCCATGTTTTATGATGAAACTGCAAGCATTCCTATTGCACAGATTTCTAATTATGTTATTATCCAGTTCCTTATCTTTAGTATTTACGATTAGAGGGGTCACCAGAGATATGTGTCAGAACATCCCTAAATTTCAGCTGTATCAAGGATTTGGTGATTATTTTTCAGTGGCTAGCCAGTTAGCATGCATTTAATTTTTTTTTCCAAGTTTGTACAGTAAATACCTACAAAGAATTTTGTCCAGGAAAAAGGCGTGCCTTGACTTCAGACATATGTCTTGTTCTTTAATTTCTCTATCTTGTACTCATATTTGCAAAATCCGTAATATGTGTAAGAGTTAAGTTCTTACAAATGAAAAGGTAACTTGTGATAACGAAAATAAGATAGTCTTTGGTCTGTAATGTTTACCATTCCTTTCTTTGTATTGGTATATGCATATATCCCATATGAGGAATAGGAATTTAGTAACTACATTCAAACTAAGCCACTTTTGGCTATAGGGTTGGGCTGTTTATTGAGATTTTTTTATAGAACTCACAGGTATGATGTCAATCTTAGATTTTCTAATAACAAGTTAGATGTATTTTGTGGTTTCAGACCTTAAAAAAGATATATTTTGTGGTTTTCACTTTATTTCCATAAGAGTCTGCTTAATGTTGTCATTTATTAGATCATGTTTTAATGCTATCTTTCAAATAAGACATAAGTTACCTACGTGCATACTTTATTTTTTCTTTTGCCAAAGACACACACGCGGGCACACATAATTAAAGGAAAAAAAGCCTTAGTACTTTTATATGGGAATTATATGGGATACTTTTTTACTGTTCAAAAATAATAAATTATTATGTGTTGCAAGTTGCATATAATACTACAAGTTAATTCAAGGATATGGGAGTTCTTTAAACTCAATAGCATCCTCTAGACTTTTCAGTTTTTTAATTGCTTTGTGTTACTCGACACACAATAAATTTAGAGAAAATGACCACAAAATACCATATGAAAATCAAAAAGACAAAATAGGCATCTGAATAAGCAAAATGACCAAATGGGCATGAGGTATCAATCTGGAATTTTTACTTTTGGAGTAAAGACTGAAATGCCCATGGAGTGAGAGAAAAAGAAGCTGAAGGTGAAAAGAAAGTAAATAGAGGAAGACATTAATGAAACACATGAAGAAGGAAAGAGGAATGTTGGAGGTACGTTTAAGTTGATAGTCTTTGGAAATGCTATTATCTTACTCCTCCTCATCACCATTCTGTAGACATTACTGATTTGGTGGGTTTTGGTTGTGGGTAAGAGGGTTTGTAGTAAGAGAGGGAGTGAACCTGTGGCATTACATAAGTGAGTAGAAGTTGATAGTGGGGTTTGGGTTGTTCATTTTTGTGGCTACTTCGTGATGAAATAGGGACAGGATTGTTGGGTTTGAGGGTTTATATTCAGTATTTGGTGAATGATGTAGCAGAAATCAGAAAATGGTGGCAAGCAATTACGTAATATAACTGCTGTCATATGCCTGCTGGTTTTTGGTAAATACTGTTACGTCAATGGTACATCTCATTACACATGTAGTTAACTATGAAAGTTAATGGTTCAATATAATATTTACTGTGATGTATTTCAGGTGCACATTCACTAAATGGTTTATTTATACTTACAAGTTGCCCATCCTTTGACCACAGGTTGCAAAACCCATTGAAAAAGTGGTTACTTTCACTATGAAAGTTGTAAATATCACTATGTGTTTTGTAAAATTCAGCATTAAATTTTATTGGTTTTTAGAAAGAAGTTGCCCATCCCCTAAAAGTAGATTGCAAAACCCATTGAAGAAGTAATCATTTTCACTATGAAAGTTGTAAATCCCACTTGTTTTGTAAAATTCAGCATGGAATTTTATTGGTTGTTAGAAACGAGTTGCTCATCCTCTAAAAACAAGTTGCAAAACCCATTGAAGAAGTGGTCATTTTCACTACGAAAGTTGTAAATCCCACTATGTGTTTTGTAAAATTTAGCATGGAATTTTATTGGTTTTTATCAACAAGTTACCCATCTCTTGAAAACAAGTTGCAAAACCCATTAACAAAGTGGTTACTTTCACTACGAAAGCTATAAATCCCAGTATGTATTTTGTAAAATTCAGAGCAAATGGTTTAATAATACTAGGAAATCAGGCAGCTTCACATTTCCTGAAAACAGTTTTGTGCGAAGAACAAAGACAGAACCAGAAAGAGGAATGCTAGACATTAACATTTTAAGCTTTAAGGACCCATCAAAAATGCTCTATGAAGAACAATATTCAAGCTTCCTACCTGTTTATCACAGTTGGCGTTACTTTAGTGACCTCCTCAACGGCAACAATCTCAAGGAGTATGAGTTATTTTAGACAGGGCAATATACTTCAGAAACAATTAGGTTTACATCAAAATTGCAAATTCTAGATTAGTACCTCATGCCCATTTGGTCATTTTGCTTATTTAAATGCCTGTTTTGTCTTTTTGATTTTCATATGGTATTTTGTGGTTATTTTCCCATAAATTTAAACAGTTTGAAATAAGATGTTTTTTTTTCACTGATGGTATCTCATGCAGAGGAAAGCTGAGTTAGCTAACCTTCATATTCTAACATTTGATCATAGAGTGGCTCTGTAGTGATCCGAGAAGGGCTACAGTAGGATTGGATTTGGACTCTTAAGCTACTTTAATGGTTCATTGAGAAAAACACGCCGAAAGTTGGAGCAGGGAGGGTTTAAAGAATATCCTTGTTTCATGGATTTTAACAGTCATGGAGGGCCTAAATTGTCTTGTCTCTATCTATCGTTTGGACATTGTTGTTTCAGAACTTGTATTGTAAAAGTTTAGTGACCATTAATGAGACAATACTTTTTTTTTTCAATCTTTGGATCTTTGTTTAAAGATTTAAATTTGTATCTGGGCAATTATAGCTTGTGATTTAACTTATCAATTAATGAAATGGAGGGAATATATTTTGCCCAATATGGTTCTCTTAGTCGCTATTAAAACTTACAGTTTGGGTTTTTTTTTAAAAAAAAAATGTGTAGTGATGTGACTTAGCCCAAATAGATCAACATTATAAGACAAAGGAAAGGAATACTAATGGTGTGTGTATAAAGTTATGGGAATGACATATCCAAACAGGAGTATGTGCATTCATGATATCACAATTAGGTTAATCTTCTTTTAATAGCTGTGAATTCTATATTCCCCAGTGTGATTTTTTTTTATGAAACATCAGGGTATCCACCGGCGGATCCGATGACTAATCCCTTCGCTGGCTTGTAGGCACCTCGATGGGTGGGACAGTTGGCTTGAGGTTTTAAAGCTTTTCCATACCCAAGGCAAGAATCGAACCCTTAACACTTAGTTAAGGGAGGATGAGCCCCCACCGCTCAACCACACCCCCTAGGTTCCCCAGTGTGATTTTTAAATACATGTAAGGCACATTAGAAAATGCACACTGTCGAGAGTTTGAATCCCTCAGGTGAATCATTTTCAACATTGAAAATGCAAGTATGACAGCAAGGTTTAGCAAAAATTAAAAAATAGAGTTTAAAATTACTTTGCTATTGATCCTGAAAGTAGTCACGTGGTGATTACAATGGTCAGATCATGGTGTGAGGTATTACCTAGTATGTAATATGCACATAACAAACATGGTATTAGGAAGTTGGTAAAACATCTGCTACTACAACTCATATCATCTAAGCATGTAGCTTTACCGTTACGCAAAGGAAAGAAAATTAGAGAAGCACAATGGTTCTTACTTAGTAGTATAAAATGCTTTAAAAATAGTAGTTGATAGTTAAATTCTGAAAAAATATATATAGAACTCAAATGTTTGGTGCTCTTTTATCCTAGAATGAAGAGATTTATTTTGAGTCAAAAATGTTATTGCTTTGCTTGTACTTCTAATTATTTCTTAGTTTTTTTAAAGTTCTTATAGACTTCAATCGTTAATTTTAGGTTAGATGGAAAATATTTTTATTGACATCAATAATTTTTTTTTTTAACAAAATCTTGTATTTAAGTATTATTAATCCTTAATGTGTTGGTATTGGTACTGAACCAAAGATGTAAAACCATTGAATACATATCTTACAATAAATCCATTAAATCAATTTTGATGGTTACAGTTGTTATATTTATTTTGAGATTTAACTTCATGACAATGTATTTTGTTTGAATATGTTGTAGGTAAGTATATTCTTCCCATGCATCACACAGGAGTAAATGCTAGTTACACAATATATTTACAAACAAAAACTATATAGAAGTATTGTTACAACTAAAATGCTCGTGTCATGATAAATTGCATTAATGACTCTAATAACTTAACATCAACCAAGATATGCTAATCGAATCAACGATTTTGTTAATATATCATTAACCAAGTTTAATCGTATCAATTGAAAAACTATATAATTAATTAACTAAATAACCGAGTATATGCTTAATTGAATAATTGAGCAATTGAATAACTAAATAACTAAGTAGCCAAGCATATGTACTGAATCATTGAGGATATGTATAACTCTATAATTGAGAAGCTAAGCATATGTATAACTAAATAACCAAGCAACTACATAATTGAATGACTAAGAAGCTGCTATCACTAATGGTCATGACAACATCATAAGCAAGGAATTTACATATCATCATGCTTCATTGCAGCAATAGTGGCACAAACAAACATGTAACCAATGCAAAACATATGAAATAATGATTAAAGCTACATTTCTCCCACTCTCATGCACTTGTACCACGCATTGGGTGGCTTCTTGATAAGCTTGGACGCAATTTAAATGCTGAAATGTATAAGATGAATGGAAACTTGGTAAGGGTCTCTAAAGCCTCCTTTTCCTTGTGTTCCTCCTAACTTCTTAATCCATTAGAATTTAATTAAGGGAATAAGATTAAATTGTTATTAATTTTTCATGCTTCTTGAATAATTGCTTAGCATAGAGGAACATAAAACAACAAACTCGAAATCCTTATTCGAATGCCTCTAACTATAAACAGTTACATAGAACATTGGCATAACATTTAGAGACATTTATAAGGAATTTCAAATTAGTTCCTAAGCTCTAATTCATTCCTTGAATATTTAAGATTTTCATTTTTTGTCAAGAACCATCAAGTAACAACTTAAATCAATTCCATGATTACAACATGAATTTAACCATTTGGAACAATTGCTAAACATTCAAGAACAGCAACCAACAACTATTTGTCAAATTTCAGTTTCTAACACAGTGATTTGATCATCATTAATGTGCCCTAACCATGATTCATATATTTAAGGCACCTAATCATTATAAGAAACATCAAACTAATTTCATATCAATAACAGCATAACCGTTATTTAAAATTCATAACTATGAATTAAATCTGTAACATAACTGCTAAATGCTTGAAGGGAAAGTTCAGCAAGCTTGATACAAATCTACAGCCCCCAATGATTTACTTTTACTGAATATATAATATTGATGCTTCTACAATATGGCGACCCCACAACTTTATTACCACTCCATCTAAAACATACGCGCATTGGTCTTACATTTAGACAAATCTTAGATGTGTGATTAAGTGATTAATACTCCCTATTCCCCTATCTTAGAACAGTGGCATTTCCATTCTTATTTAATTTGTTCCAAAAAGAGCATTCATCATCTTCTATGTATTTTAGCATATTACAGACTTAATTCATGCTATTTTATTATCATCTAAGTTCTCCAACTTCTGAAATAATTTCGTACAGTCACTTTTGTTGAGTCTAGAAATTTTCCAGCAACTAAGCATTGGTTTAACAGTCTATATCAACAGCTTAATATTTGTAAATACCAAACAGCAACTTCAATTACATTTTCAGCTCCAAGCCTTTTATTCTATCCGCTATATTAAGCCTTAAATCTTGCATTGGTTTCTATTAGAGCATTTCAGATTCTCATTTATCATTAAAAACTTACCTCAGCATTTCAATTTCCAAACAGTTTAAAATTCTTTTAAATGTCTCTAGCACAATTAAATCAACTAAGATAATTACTTAGCATAAAGAAGCATCAAAACAGCAGATTCTAACTAAATTTCCAGCACCATAAACGCACACATATCCTTATCTAGCATTTGAGAGAATTAGACAATGATCTTCTTTCCATTTTCACTTAGAAATTTCAGACCCTATCAGCTTTCCATCCATGACCACGTAAACAATACCTATTTCATATCATTATAATCATTTAAGCATCCCATGATGTGCCTAAAGCACAACAAACAGCATTTCTTCACCAATTCTGAAATTTTTTTTCCAGCTTTATAATTATTGTCTTAACCATCACAAGGGAGCCTTCAAACATAATTTAATAATTTAACATACTCATTTAACATTTGAAAGCATGAAAGAGTGGGTTCCATTCGGTTTTTACTCCCAAATTTCAGCTCAAATAGGCTCAGAACATCATACAATCAAATAACATCTGTGAATCTATATATATGTATATATACACACTTCATTATGGGATATTATATATAAGAAGGAACAATTAAAAAAGCCTCTGCGCAGGAAGGTCCAGATTCAAAATCATCTTCCCCACAGACTTATTCAATCATATGTGCATGGCCATAGAACATCAACATAAGCTTGAAACTATACTTAGCTATGGTTGTATCACTTGTTCCTAAATTTTCTCTCACTAACTCCCAAATTTCAGCCACCATCAACTTGTAAAACATCCATCAAATGAAGAAAATAAAGAAGGAATATGAATCTAGACTCTTTCCTTGGTCTAGATACGGCTTTGCATGTGAGATCTCTCTCTCTCTCTCTCTCTCTCTCTCTCTCTCTCGCGACCCCTCTCTTTCCCTCACACTGCTTCGCCGAGTGGCGTGGTCTGGAACTATTAAAAGAGAGGACTATGGGCTGCTCGAGCTTGGGCCATTCATCGCGAAATTTTCGGTTTAAGCTTAAAAGTGTTCACCCAATGTTGCATGGCATCACAATGGACCAAAGTCTGGAACTTTTTGGGCTTCAAGAATGGGGCTCAAATGTAGCCCAATTCCCCTGTTGGGCGTAGGTAATGAATTTACCATCTTGTCCTTTTTTGGGTTAGTTCATTACCAAATAAATCCATTCTCCAACAAATTAATCCTTAACAGGTTTTGATAATTTTATTCCTCAATTTAGGCTTTTTATCCTATGAAATAATTTTCCTAAAATTTTTGGGCTAAAACTTGTAATTAACTTTCCTGAATTTCTGAAGAAAATAAGCCTTTAATTGTATAAATTAAACTATGTATATTCCATAAACTCCTTTATTTCTTAAACTAATTATCTATAACTTTTCTTAATTATTTTTAATATTTATATATCTTTAATAACTATTTCCTTCTTGAATTTTAAGAATTTGTACCTAAAAATAGGGTTTACTGAATATTATTTTCTTGAGGTCTTGGATAATTCTGTAAGCCTCCTAACCTTTTTATGGGTCATTAGCTCGAAGCTTTAAACTTCCAGATATTAAAAAAATCATAGGAAAAAGATATTTGATATTGATATTTATATTAAGAAGAAGTGTCAAAGCAGTGATAGATAGAAATGCAAGAAGTCATAGGAAAAATATTATTTATATATTACGTAGAACTTCGAAAGTGATAGTGAAAACAAAAAGTAAAGCCGTCCGAGGAGGAAAAAGAACGTGCCAAACTTCCCCAAAGCGTGTTGAAATTAAACCTATTTTCCGTTTCAATTCAATTTTTTTCGCATTTATTCATAATTATTATCCTTCCGGTCTTATTTTATGTTCAAGTAAGCAAACACATTAATCGGCCAAAAATGATTATACATAAACTAAAATGTTTAATGTGTTGGAGAAATTAGAAGCAAAGCAGAACAAAATTCATTGAACCAAGAATGCGTAATGATACTTTCATGCATGGGATTAAAAAGGACTAAATCAGTCAAAATATACTATATTACAGTCAAGAAATATATATTGACTAATTTTAGATCTAATTTTTTTAGTTTTCTGGCATTGCCTAATCTTAATGACTCAATTGGCCTGCGTAGCCGTCCAGAAGCTTAGTTACGTTCAATGATTAAAACAAACTAGCACTCAGATAACCGGAAGAAAAATTATACCCCAGGTAATTTTTTTCCAGTAAATGACGTAGCAATCTATTTTTCATTATCATTAAAACTATATATCTCTTTTCCCCTTCCCCCTCATCCTATGGTCGATGAATCCAAAGTGGGTAACCATATATCAACAAAATCAAGCAGAAAAAAAATTTCTTAGAAAGGAGTAAAATAAAGGCTTAGCCTATTGAAATCATTTGCTGTTGTTGGAGTCTTAACAAATCGAATTGATGAGCAATATTAAGCACATGGGATCTTGAAACTACTGACACATAGGAGACCCGATGCCAATTGAAAATTTGCTGTAGTCTTCCCTTTTGTTGAAATAGGACAATATTTACCCCAACTTCTTTATGTTCATTATGTTAAGTTCTCTAATCAAGTTTAGCCATGTGTATTATTTTTAAAATATTATTATTAAACTATCAAACCCATATGGAAAAAATAAGATGCATGTCCATATGTAAACTTAACATAATGAATATGATAAAATTAATGTAGGGTTAAGATACAATTTTAAAATATCTGGCATCATAAAATTTACTTAGGTGTAAAATTATACATAAACTTTTTAACAGATGTCTATCCAAGTTAATTGTATATTTGTATTGTTATTTTTGCCTCCTTTTAAAAAGTTCATATATATTTTTGCATTCAAATAAATTTTATGATACCCAATACTCATTAGTGTTAACTTTGTTGTTAAAATTGTACCTTAACCAGTCAATAAATTGGAAGACAAAATTATGGTTAAATAAATTTAGGTAAAATCACCTTTAATTTCTTTTCCAAAACATGTTTTTTCTATTAAAAAATTTAGAGCGTAATATAATATTCTTTTTTCAATTATCAATTTGGAATATAATAATAATTTTGACTTAAAATAAAATTTAAATTTAAAATTTATATCAATCAAATTTAACGAAAAGTACATTTTTTTTTTCAAATAGAAAAATCCAAGATGGCTGCAAACCGCGTTCATCCATATTAAGGTAGATGGCTTGACCATGAGCTGCACCACAGATTCTTCCACTTCCAGACGGACAAATTCATTAATATAAATTCATATATTGTCTTCTTGAAAGCTACAACTTCTCTGCTAGCTACCTCTCTCTTATCATCATCCATCCCATCTTGCATACGATGTTTGGTGGAAGGATTCTTGTACGTTCCAAACTCTATATCATGTTCTTCTTTATCACTTTCTCTGCAATTACTTTTCTTCTCTGTGAAGATACAAGGGTCCCCCATTATTCCTTAAATTATGAATCCCTTGAGAAGCTTCAGTTAGTGTTGGAGGAACCCAGATTTCAGAAAGCAACACAGTCAGCGCTTTCCCACGTACCCGTTGAAGAAGAAGATGATGAAGAAGAAGAAGTTGATAGAGGAAACCAGAAGCCTCTAGTTCCTCCATTGAATCTCACAGAAAAAGAAAGGATTGCTTGGTTCCAGAAAAGGTTTCACGAATTCAAGATTTTCAAGTCAAGCAATTTAACCCGTCAGTTTCATGCTAGAGTTTTAGGACTCTTCAGCCATGAATGCGAAGCTCAGTTCTTCATGACTTGGATTTCACCTGCGAGCTCGTTTGGAAGTAGAGAACAGTTATCACTAGAATCTCTGTTCAAGGCTCATCCTCAGGCATGCTTGGCAATCCTCTCAAGAACTTTAGATTCCAAACAAGGGTTTAAGATTCTGAAGCCTCTTATTGATCGTGGCTTCAAAGTGGAGGCCGTGACCCCAGATTTGCCACTTTTGTTTCAAGGCACTCCAGCAGAAGAATGGCTTCATGATCTGATAAAAGGGAAGAAGGACCCAGGTGAGATTCCTCTGCCTCAGAATCTATCAAACTTAATAAGACTTGTGGTTCTATACAAATACGGGGGCATCTATATAGACACAGATTTCATAATCCTTAAATCCTTCAAAGGATTGAGGAATTGCATTGGAGCACAAAGTGTGAACCCGGTTTCTAAACACTGGACTACATTAAACAATGCAGTTCTTGTCTTCGATAAGAATCACCCACTTTTGTTACGATTCATAGAGGATTTTGCGTTGAATTTTAATGGTAACAAATGGGGACAAAACGGTCCATATTTAGTGACAAGAGTAGTTGAGAGAGTGAAAGAAGAAGATGGTTTGAACTTGACAGTTTTACCTCCAATGGCGTTTTATCCTGTGGATTGGACGGGAATAGATAGGTGGTTCCAGAAGCCAAAGAACAGTGAAGAATCAAGTTGGGTCAAAGCTAAATTGATTGAGCTTAGAGGAGAAACTTATGGGGTTCATCTGTGGAATAAATGCAGCAGCGAATTGGCAATTGAAAAAGCAAGTGTTATGGCAATTCTTATATTACAGCATTGTCTATTGTGCAATAATGTCTATATATAGTTATGATTTTTTGACAACTCAACAGGTTGGTTTTACTAAAAGCGTATGTAAAAGTGAGTGCATGATTTTTTTTTTTCCCCCCCCCCGCGCAATTGAAAAGATTTTACAAGAGAAAAGGGAAAATATTGTATTCCTTTTTTATATACAAAACTTGTGTAATAATTACTAATGGTGGTAGATTTATGCTTATTTTGAGCTCATCTTAAGGAGGTAGATTTATTCTTATTTTGAAATCTTTTTTTTAACCAGTACGCTCATGACATAGCCAATAGAGTTATATCCAAACAATACATGCTCTGATTCTTATTAATTACATTAATTTTATTTGTTCTTGTTAATATGTCCCGTACTTTTTTCCCCTACACTTGGCTTGATGGCTATTTAAAGAAGATAAAAAAAAAAAGGGAGTCATTTTTAATAGACTTTTATAAAAAGCATTGTAAGAAAGAGTAGAAATAAGATCTGGAGAAATATTGAAATCGTCTATGTTACTAAATACGAAACTTGAACAAAAATGATTTTGCTTCGTACTAATTTACTGTATAAATTTTGTTTATGCTTAATTATAATTACGCTTTAATTAATTTAAAATTTATAAAATAAATTTCAAGGAAAAATATTAATTAATTTAAATATAATAATTTGTAAAATAAAAAATAAAGTATATACAAAACAATATATAAGTTCACATCACCAAAATTATTTAATATCTATTATAAAATAATAATTGTAATTCTAACGTTGATTCTATGTGAGTTACTGACATTTCCACCTTATACACGCAGGGGCGCACACACGTATTTTGTGTGAATAATTAAAAATTAGTTAAAAATACATAGGTAAGAAATATATTTTTTAAGCATGTTCTTATTTATAAGTAGGAAAGTGAGAGAGAAAATAAATGACAAAAAGGATTAAAAAAATATATGTGGGAAGTAAGTGTATATATATATAGAGAGAGAGAGAGAATGAAGGAATTGAAAAAAAAAATTAAATGTTATGATAAATCCAAATTAAAACTTTTAAAATGGAAATAAATAAGATTGGAAGGAGGATATATATCGGATGAAAATAATTTACGGCTGTTAAATGGGGAATATTACTAAGCCTTCGCATGGGTTGGTTTATCCAGATTAACAAAATTATACTTGTGGTATCCAATACACACCAAGTGCGAATGGATTTTAGAGTGCTCCCACAATTAAGATGTGAAAATCGAGATCTCACTTTCCATATCGGCCTGTCTATGTCTTCACCAATGGACGAGGTATTCATCTTCTCTAATATTTGCAAACCCTTTTCCTGCAACTTCAGTAATATGATCTGCTGCCCATCACCATATAGAAGATGAAACTCCAGTGATTTGGCCAATATATAAATAAAGCATTCCGGAAACCAAAAACATTATTAACAACTAGGAAGAGAATATTGTAAAAAACAAGGTCATTATCGAGTTTGAATTAAGACAAACAGATTGAAACTGGCGAGTAAATAGCATATATATCTAGCTAGTGTTCACTCTAATATGAATTTTTTTTGGGAAAAAGAGTAGCAAAGAGCCACGTTCAATGGTTCAAGGGCACAAGTTTGATAGAAAATCGATGTGAAATATATCAAGCCCAATTAATTACTATTCAATTAAAAGTATTTACTTTGCTGGTCAAAAAAAAAAAGTAAAAGTATTTACTTCATGAGGCCCACTCTGTTGCTTCAATGGCGTTCATGAGAAAGAAACTCGGCCCATCAGTGTAAATATTTGAACACATCCACTCTTGCACAAGGATATGGAATCTAAAATACTAAGGCATCATAACACTTGCACGGAAAAGCACCAGCTGCTGAGCCCTAAATAAGAAGGGGCGAAAGATTTTTCTTGAGGAGCTATATATTCTGTATATTGCATATATATAGCTGCATCATTTGATAGTTAAAAAATTGATGTCATTAAAGTACCCAAAAAATAAGCAATTCTCAATGGAAAAGGACGTTAGGAATCAATAATGATGGCTAGTTTATTTTAATTTCTTTTAGATCCATCAGATCAATTTGATGCTACCAGAATTATATTTCTCTATAACAAATCATAAAGTAATCATGGGTAAGACGACGCATGAGGAAATTATGAAATACTAATAGAAGTAAGAGATGATCACCTTAATGCTGAGTTGAATCCCATTCTTCATGATCCAATAGAATGAGGTCGTGGCTGTGATGCCCATCTCAATCGTCGAATTTAATTTTGATATTCAAATGCAGATGTCGGGCACACCCCAAATTGTTTGATCTCTCCTATTTTTCCACAATACGAAGACTTCCAACATCTAGCTGTGAATTCTATTTCAAGCAATGGATAATAAGTGTTGTACTGAGCACCTTTTTTCTTTTCTCCAATTTTCCTTTGTATTGCTCCAAAAGAATATTGATCATACCAAAGAAAAACATGATCTGACAAGGTGAACTCATCTGTACCAAAGGAGCTTTCAGCCCAGCAAGCATATTCACCATCAATATACCATGTGGCATCAATGCAAGTCCCTGGTGGCGATCTAGAAGTGACGGCGCGGAAAATAGAACTGTCATACCAAGGTTGTGGAATTGAGCTGAGATCCACAGTTACCAAATATTTTGTGGTCCTATACATGAACCATTTTGGAACTCGTGTTCCTGGATATTCCATTATAGCGATGCCATAAATGGCTTTATTTATCTCAAGTAGCACTTTTGCCTCAACAGCTTTGATTGATTGTTCATCCAAGTTCATGCAATTTGTGAATCTAAAGTACGGAAAGGGATCATCATCATCATAATCTACTTTGTTTCCTTCCTCACCCTCGTTCATTAAAGATAAATCTAGGGTTCTAAGCAATCGACAGCTCCTCGTAGACAATGTTAAGAGAGAGGGAGGGAGTTCTGGTAGAGACTGAAGTTTTTTGCATCCATCCAAGTAAATATCATGCAGGCTCGAAAGGTGTTTGATGCTTAAAGGCAAGGTCTCTATATTAGTCCTTGAGAGTTCTAACACACGTAATGATGTCAACAAGCGGATGTTGTCAGGAAGTTCAGACAAGTTACTACAATCCTTCAGCCATAGAACCTCTGAAGCACGTACCTTGTCAAATATGGAACTTAGATTTGATGCTAGCTTATTACAACAACTAGCACAGGTCAACCAAGTTGCAGGGAAGACTTTCCACACTTTTGCATCTGTTTAGAAACAATGAATCAATTTTGCTGAGACGCCCACTTGACGAGCACAATTTGTCGTTAATGGCCGTCCCTGAAAGCTTCAATTCAAATCCCCAATGTTCTGAGGTCACAAACAATTTTTTCAATCTTGAGCATTCTTCCAGGTTGAGATTACCAAGTGATTTGAGATGGGTATTGCTTGTAAGGCTGGTCAGGGCTTTGCAATCCCTTAGCCATAAACAACAAAGGCTATGGAGAGATAAAATAGATGGATAAACACTTCGCAATTTTAAACAACCACTAAGATTAACTTCTGCAAGATGTATGACATTGGAAAATTTTGGGAGGTCAATCAAGTCTTTTGATCCAGCGAGTTCAATGTTTCTTAAATTCACAAGATTCTACAAAGATATAAATTAGATGGTAAGATTGATGCCCAAAACAAAAGTAAATTACTCTCTCCAATCTTTTTTCATAAGATCTTGTTAACTAATTTGTTGATGAGAAAATTAGTTAATGCCAAAAACTTTTACAACTTTTTAAAATTACTCATATTCAACAATCTTTGTAAAATAAGGTTTTGGAGCTTAATCTGATGGTAAAAGACAATAGCATCTTTTAGAATAATAATAGATTATCAATGTTTCACTAAATTTTGTAAGATGTATTGCATCAGTGACCAATGGATAGGACCTTATAATTAGGATCAAAGGGAATATAATGGAGATTTTACAATAAGTATATTAATAAAATGTTTAAGGAAAACATATAAAAGTTACCTGGACTTCTTTCCAAAGTTTTGTGAGATTGCCATTAGGCATTCCAATTTCAATAAGATTTTCAACCTTGAATGTTGTAGGTAAGGACTTTAAGGATATCCTACCCAACGCAATAGTCTGACTTCATTTGGCAAAAACTTGATACCACAAGGAAACTTTAACTTGTTTCTGACCTGATCGTTGTAAATTTTTGTGAAAATTAAGAAACCTTAGATTAGGCATTAAGCAAAAGGCTTGAAGACTTGGGCACATATCTTCAACCTCTGAAACGTTTAGAGTTATGCCTTCATTGGCTTCACTTCCCTAAAAACCAAAAAGTAATGAAATTAATAAAAAAGTATTATGTAAATCAAATAAGAATATGGGATTCAATTATTGATAAAAACCATGTTGAAATTTCACTCTTACCATGTTTTCTTTCAATATTTCAGAAATTTCCTTAAAATTCCATAATCGGCTGCATCTTTTTGGGTCATTTAATGATTCTTCACAAACAATTTGCTGACCCATTTCTTTTATCAGATGGCATAGATATTCTTCCTTCATAGATATCTAAAAGAGCTTTATCTTCAATACTTTTCAATCCAATAATAGTTGAATAACCACATGCATCTAGCAAACTCTTTACATCCTCAACATAATAACCATTAAAACATGCGATATCCAAGAAAATATTTTTCTCTTCACAATCAAGTCCTTCAAAACTTGATTTTAGGGTATCAATAATTTTTGGGTAAGGTACTCTTCTAAGCTTTTCCAATTGGCTTTCCTATAATTCTTTATTTTTGCCATAAAATAAGAAACCTAATACTTTAAGGGCTAATGGATTTCCATTTCCATAGTAAGTCACATCCATTGCCAACATCCTTACTTTTGGATCACTGCAGTCTTTTCTAAAGGCATTCAAGGAGAAAAGTTGAAAAGCCTCATTCGAATTCAAAGCTTCGAGTTTATATATACCATCAACTTTCCTACCAAGGACTTGCTTATCTCTAGTGGTTATCAAGATTTTACTCCCTAATCCAAACCAATCATGTCTTCCGGCTAAATGTTCTAATTGTTCATGATCATCAACATCATCAAGAGCATTGAAACTTTTTTCCCAACCAAGTCTACTCATGGCATAAGGAGATATGGCATCAACTATGCCGATGTGAGATTTTTTATGCCTTAATAACCTCAAAATAAGTTTTTTCTTCAAAGTATCAATTCCATATTTCTTTGATTCTTCCCTTAAATTAGCCAAAAAGCAAAACCCTTCATATGCAAAGCATAATTTGTTAAATAATGCTTTTGCGAGAGTTGTTTTGCCTATACCACCCATACCCCAAATGCCAATAAATTGGACATTGTTTGAACCTTTGTAAAACAATGATTTTACAGTAGCCATTCTTTTATGAATTCTAATCTTGTCTTTTAGATAATCTTCACTATGATACTTACAGCTTACCTTTAGTATAACACATTTTGCTATTTCTGTAATTAGCTCTGCTTCATTAATCCTACATACCATTGGAAAAGTGAAGATGCATCAAATTTGATACAAAATTTTCCAATTTTTAAAATATCACTATGATAGAATTTCAAATATATGTGATGGTTAAAGCCAAAAACTATCACGTATTGTAAGGCAAGATCACACTAATGAATATCTAACCCATTACATATTTGTTACCAATAGGTGACGGTTTAGTTCCCCAACCATTACCTATTGCTATCGAGAAATAAATTTAAATTTTTACAAAACAAAATATGGCTATTTTAAAGTACAACTATTACAAAATGCTTCTGAATCTTTCACCTCCCTCTCAAACTATCAAAGCAGGGCATTGATGAAATCCAACTATTAGAAGTGACTATCAATCTTTAACTTCCAATTAGCATAATGATGGTTCTAAGCCATCAATTCAACCCTCTTTAAACCCCTCACTCCTCCTTTTCTTTCATACCATAAAAAGTTCAATTCTCTCTCCCCTAATCAGAATGGTTCAACATCAAAGAGCTTTCACCTTGTGCCCTCCATATTAGTAGCCTCTACTGCCTTCCTCTCCTACTCCTACCCTTCCTCTTCCACCACCTCCCCTTCCTTCATCACCACAGGATGACAACCCTCCCTAACTAGACAACATCCTTAGGGAAGTCCTATGCCTAGACCATGTTGTAGGCTTGCCTTGCTGTCATTTTTTGAATCAAAAGTTTAAATTTATGTTATATCTGAATGATGTTGAATACAATATGGATTCTAATACTTCCTCTCCTACCTTCAACAATGAGAAGGGGGAGGAACAGCAGTAGGGTTTTTTTAAAAAACTTTTATCATGTGTTTTTTATTTTTAATTTATATACAAAAAAGAACAATACATGATAGTTCTAAAAGATAAAATCATCACTTAATGCTATCACATTTTATATGAATATATAGAAATAAGGTGCTAAAATACCCTAAAAATTGCCACCGAGGAGCACCAAGCACTCGGAATTTTTTTTCACTCTAATATATCTTAAAAGTTTTATTTCGTAACAAATATGCCCTAGCGCAACCCCTCCTAACATTGATCGTTAATTTTGACCAAAATTTCTTACATGGCAGCCTGACTTTGCCACCTCAATATCACACCTCATCTTCTCTCCCTCGTTCTCTCTTTAAAACTTCTTTCTCAGTCCCTTTTCTCTTTGAAATAGAGTGAGGTAGAAAAGAGCATCTTCCCTAGAGAGAGAAAGTTCATCCCAAACTGTGAGGAAGAAGAGAGAAAGTAGTAGATGGACTATGGCATCGACTAAGAAACATGAAAATATGGGATACCCTAACACCAAGGTCCCCTTTCATATGTTTTATACTACTTTGTTATATATAAATTATTACTGCCACCTTTATTGCCAACAAGCCAATGCCTATAAATCTTGTCTAACTGACCACCACCTCAGTCTCACCAACTTCAATGGCTCTTTTTTCCCCAAAGCTTCCTTCCAAATTCAAGCTTCAATCTATTAGTTTTGCCTCCTAGATCTCACCCCACCACCTTTCTTGCTAAAGAGCATCTCAGCTCACTCAAATCTTCTCTTTCTTGTTCCCCTCCTTTTTCTTCCTCTGTCCTCCCTCTCTTCCCTAATCTTCAAATCAAAACCCAATAATAAGTGGGCCTTATTGTCAAGATTGATGCAGAAAGGAGCACTAGTGAGTGATATCTGCAGCTATATCATGAGTGTTACGGATTCTGTCTTTGAAGTTTTTCTAGGTTTAAATAAATTATATTTGATTTTTTTTTATAGTTTCTGACACGATTGCCTTGATTTCTAGAGATGGTAGTTCATGGCTATGCTTGGAAGGGCAAGAAGGGATGGAAAGGATGTTTTAGAGAGAAAGAATATAATGAGGGGGAGAGAGGATGAGATATGATGATGAGATAGCCAAGTCAAGCTGGTGTGTAAATAATTTTGGTCAAAATTAATGGTCAATGTGAGGAGGGGTTAAGTCAGGGCATTATTTGCTATGAAATAAAAATTTTAGAATATATTAGAGTAAAATAAAATAATTTTGGTTATTGGGCACTTCTTTGTGGCAACTTTTAGGATATTTTAGGACCTTATATGAAAAATATAAACAAAAAACATGTCAATTTTTTAAACTGACTGCCATTTAAGGTGTCGCACTCTATATATATAAGTGTACAAACAGAATACATGTCTATTTTTTTAAAGAAAGACCATTGAGTATATAATGTTCTTTTAAAATAGTTTCTAACCCTTTCTATGCACTACATTTTCAAACTTAGTATTAATTACCTTATACTCAAAAATAGCTCTCTCGTGTGTGCGCCTTCGTGAACCAACAGCTACCCCAAAGCCCAACCAAACCTACCTCTATACTTCACTTCGTGAACTACTATAAATGAAGTGGTTACAATGATGGAGCTTTGCGCCTTTGTTCCAAGGTAAGTTTGCGGTTCACTTTTTTGTTCTCTGTTGTTCATTTCTCTAATCACCCTCCTACCCTATTCTCTTTGTGTTGTAAGCTCAAAGCTTCTCATTTATTTGCTCCTTTTTCCCTTTTCGTTCTATTGAAATGGATTTTAAAGGGAAGGGATAACCCCTCTCAAGTCTTAGTATTGCTGTGGGTGACACACTGTCTATTACTGCAATTATTTTGGTGCATCTAGTGGTTATCAAAACTGCTAGTAAAATGAGGATAGCATAGTACTTTGTAGGTGTTCTAACACACTACAAAATTTAATAACGATTTCTAACACGACTGCCACCTAATATCAGAAGTCTAATGATAATACCACATTTGTAGTGGTTTTAAAAATTGTTACAAAGGTTGTGATTTATTTTTGTTTTTAATTTGTAGCGGTGCAATATGTATATATTGAAATGGTATCAAGTCTTTAAGCAATTGTTATGTCATTAAATATATAATTTAAAAAGATTGTCAAAATTTTATTAGTACTGATTCACTTTGTTATATATATAATAAAATATTATGATTTTAATTATTAATATACGATTTGGTTTAAAAAATTATTTATATTTGTGAGAAATTTTTTTCCAAATAGATATTTATATAAGGGGTTAGTAGATATTCAATAAAAAAAATATAGAAGGAGGTAGGATTGCCCAGTGATATGAATCAATAGAAAGAAAGTTGGGAAAAAGACGGAAAAATGGCAAGTTAACTTCAAAATGCCAGAAACGTTCGGCCAATTTGAGAAATCCCGTTTTGGTGTTATGAGACCAAATTGGGATTATTTTGTTAGACGAAAAGACCAAACTGCCCTGTGTATTATTTGAAACAAAAGCAAGGGGAGAGAGGCGTGGTTTAACTTGGGAATGCTTGGTTGAGACTGACAGCGTGAAGAATAGAAAAGAGAGGAGAAGAGAGCGGAGGAGGAAGCTGTCACTGTGGAAGAAGAGAGAAGAGAAGAAGGAAGGGCGCGTTCGTGGTGCTGTGGTCACCATCAAAGAAGAGAGAAGAGAATAAGGAAGGGTGTATTGGTGGTGCTGTGGTCATCATGGAAGAAGAGAAAAGAAAAGAAGGACCGAAGGGATACATTATGGGAGTCGATCGAAGGGGAAGAAGAGAGAAGAGGAGTTACACTGAGACAAAGGTAAGTTTGTCTAACATTCCCTCAGTGTGTTTGTTAATGGGTAGTGGGCGAATGTCATATTTCTTCTTCCATGGTTTTCCAGATTATTGCTTGTTTTATTTTACCTTCCTTGTTGTGGTGTACGTGTGGATTGGGAAATTGTTAGTTTTCTTCCAATGGCTTTTTTATTTGAGTTTTATGAAGGTGTGATGAACATGTGGAGTTGGATTGTAGCTGTAATGTATCAAGTTTGCAATTGTGATTTTAAGAGGAATATCTTTGAGCTTGTTAAATTGAATGCACTTTAGGTGTTTGATAAAATGTTTGCAATGAGAATTTAAAGTTAATAGACATGATTAATGTAGTATAGACCAAATTATGGGACTGTGGAAGTCTTAAGAAACCATTTATGTTGATTGGAGAATGGTGATTGGTGCATGAACGGTGATGATCATAATTATAAGATGTGCAAGTCTTGAGAAACCACTTTTGTTGACTAGAGAATTATAACTGGTGCTTGAACATTGATGATCATAATTGGAAGATGATGGTTACTGCTAAATTAGTAGACGGATTCTATTATATGGATTTATTGAAGCTGAAGGTGTTAAAGACATACACTGAAGCTGTTAAACATTATACAAAAGTTGTAAAATGGGTTTTGTTATCTTTCTTGGAAATACTATTGTTGACACTTATATTGAAGATGTTCGATGCTTACATTGAAGCTGTTAACCACTGTAGTGAAATTGTAAAAATGGGTTTTCATTATCTTTCCTAGAAATGCTATTTTTAACACTTAGACTGAAGTTGTTAAATGCTTACACTGAAGCAGTTAACCACTATACACTCAAGTCGCAAAAATGGGTTTCTATTATCTTTCGTGGAAATGCTATTGTCCACACTTATACTGAAGTTTTAAACACTCACATTGAAGGTGTTAACCACTATATGGAAGTTGTAAAGATGGGTCTTATTATTTTTCCTAGAAATGCTGTTGTTGACACTTATACTAAAGTTGTTAAACACTTACATTGAAAGTGTTAACCATTATACGAAAGTTGTACAGATGGGTTTTGTTATGTTTCCTGGAAATGCTGTTATTGACACTTATATTGAAGTTGTTAAACACTTATATTGAAGGTGCTAACCACTATACGGAAGTTGTAAAAATGGGTTTTGTTATGTTTCCTGGAAATGTTGTTGTTGACACTTATACTGAAGTTGTTAAACACTTATATTGAAGGTGTTAACCACTATATGGAAGTTGTAAAAATTGGTTTTGTTATTTTTCCTAGAAATGCTGTTGTTAACACTTATACTGAAGTTGTCAAACACATACACTGAAGTTGTTATCTGTCCTGGAAACGCTTAACATTGTTGTGACATGGTTGGAGATTACTTCTTTTCTGACATGCTTTTATTAATGTGTAATGTGTAGGGAAAATGGTGTTAGAGGGAGAGATATCAACTTCAAAAGGACCAATTAATGGGTATGTTTTATTTAGAGGGGAATTTGCAAAAGGGCAAATATTCAAGGGTGTAGTTGATAGAACATATCAAGCAAAAGAGTCATGGCGAAGGCTGTCTAAGAAGGAGAAGAAAATATATAGTGAGAGGGCTAAACAATTGAGGCCCAAGAAGAAAAAAACTAAGAGAAAATGGAAAACGTTCACTCGTTGCTCTATCGTCAATTCATGTCATTGATGAAATTTGTTAAAAATGATGAAGGTTTAAGACAAAAAGTAGAGAACATAGGATTCTCTAAGTTGTTGAATGTAGATTGTGAGAGACTCCCACGTGACTTAGTTGTGGCTTTCATTTAAACATACGATCCAGCGACATACCAATTCAGACTTAGGGGGAGGACGGAAGAAATTAAGACAAAAGATGTTGAAACATTGCTTGGTGTGCCCCATATTGGGGAAGAGGTTAAAGGAAATGTTGATGAAAATGATGAGATATATAAGAAGCTGAGGAGAAAGTATGGTAACGTTGTATATAGCAAGATATTAGCTGACATACAAAGTAAGGAGGATAATGAGCACTTTGAATTATTATTTATTTTGGTCATACTTGAGACATTTCTAGCCCGGACTTCAAGTACAAAAGTAAGTGACAAGTTGTCGAAGGTGGTGTGTTCAACTATGAATGGATATCAACAGTATGATTAGGCGACGTACATCATGAATGACCTCTATAAGGAAATAGAAGAATATGTGAATTTGTTTAGGAGGGAGAGGGATGCATGTTACACTGTGGGTGGATGCCTATACTTCTCACTGGTATGTTTTTAGTTAAAGTTGTTCTTCAATATTTTTGTAACTGTTTAATTCAATTGGCTAATATGGGGGTGTTCTGTGATTGTTGTTGCAGCTATATTTGGGTGAGAAATTCCTATTGTCAAAAGTTGTTAACCATGACCCAACAAATGCTATTGCATATTGGATGGACGAGAGAATAAAGGAGTTGGTCAACAAAGAGTCAAAGAGTAACATAGGCCTATTGTACAAAGGAAAGTCTACAAAAGTACAGGAAGATACAATAAGTGTTGCTTATCTATGGCCAATATATTTGTAGTTTTGTAAGTATAAACTTCATTAGTATGTAAGGAGTTTAACCATTTAACAAATGTGTTACGCAGGAATTGAAGTAAGTGCATCGAAGGATGATGGATACACTTAAGGAAAGCCATAAAAGGCTTAGTAACCAATTTGCAGAGGAGCTTATAAAGGTGCAGCTCTCTCTAGAGGGGATGCAAAGTTCAAATCTGAAGGACCCTGTTGAAAACATAGGCGATGAGGAAGTGATTCTTCCATCTAATGGAAAAGGTGAAGAAGGAGGTCGTGATAAAGGTGATAGTGATGGAGATACTGCTGAAGGTGAAGCCCATGATCAGTAAGGAGGTAGTAATGAAGGTGATGACGATGGAAATGAAGGAGATAGTGAGAAAGATGATGGTGATAGAGATAAAGTTGATGATGATAGTAATGATAATGATAGAGGGGATGAAACGATTGAGAGATTGCCCACCAATGTTGTGTATGATGAAGGAGATAAAAGAATGGAGTCCTCAGATGAAGAGACTGACAAGGGAGAAGACCGAAGGACATCAAAGAGAACAATCATTTCAAGTCGTCAAATAACTTCTCTGTGGATTTCCATGTTGAAGTCTGTTAAGAGGAAAAAGAGAGTGATAACCGAGAAGGACAAGTTTTTCAACATTATCTCTCGTATGTGTTCACGGGAGTAGGGTCAGAAGTAAGATATGTCATGTATGGAACATTGGAAGTATTAACAACATCTTTATATATGTTTACAACTTCAATATCGGTATTCATAACAGAATTCTGAAGATGGAAAAAAAACACCCCATTTAACAACTTCGGTTAAGCTTTTAACAATTTCAGTATAAGCTTTTCACAACTCAGATGTACCCGTTAACCACCTGGTTTCTTGTATGCTTACAGTCCCGTTGGACGGCCTGTTTAAGGATCTGGGGAGAATTTTACAACTCCAGTGTATAGATTAACAACATTTTTATATATGTTTACAACTTTAGTATTGGTATTCACAACAGCATTTTCAAGATACAAAAAATACCCCCTTTTACAACTTTGATTGAGCTTTTAACAACTTCAGTATAAGCTTTTCACAACTCAGGTATACCCGTTAACCACCTAGTTTCTTGCTTGCTTACGCCCTCGTTGGATTGCCTGTTTAAGGATCCAAGGAGAATTTTACAACTCTAGTGTATGGATTAACAACATCTTTATATATGTTTACAATTTCAGTATCGGTATTCACAACAGTATTTTCAAGATACAAAAAATAACCCCCTTTTACAACTTCGGTTAAGCTTTTAACAACTTTACTATAAGCTTTTCACAACTCAGGTATACCCATTAACCACCTGGTTTCTTGCATGCTTACACCCTCGTTGGATGGCCTATTTAAGGATCTGGGGAGAATTTTACAACTCCAGTGTATGGATTAACAACATCTTTTTATATGTTTACAATTTCAGTATCGGTATTCACAACAACATTTTCATGATACAAAAAATACCCCCTTTACAACTTCAGTTAAGCTTTTAACAATTTCAGTATAAACTTTTCACAACTCAAGTATACTCGTTAACCACCTGGTTTCTTGCTTGCTTACACCCTCGTTGGACGCCCTATTTAAGGATCCGGGGAGAATTTTACAACTCCAGTATATAGATTAACAACATCTTCATATATCTTTACCACTTCAGTATATGTATTCACAACAGCATTTCCAATAATGAATAAACCCACCATATTACAACTTCAGTAAACCAAATAACAACCGCTAAATAAGCTTTTAACAACTCGAGTATAAGTTTAACAACTGTCATAAAAGGAAATGATTAGTAATGCCAATTTTTTTAACTCAGTTCATACGAAGATCATACTTAAAATATAAAACATAAGGCAAGAATATCAAACATGAATAATAAGGAGACTCGTCTTGCAACTTCTATCATAGTTAACAACACAGTTAAAGGAAATAACAACTTCAGTAAAGGTATTTTCCTAAAACCAGACCCTTCGTGACGGTACTTACAATCAGTGACAAGTTAACATTAATATTCTATCCCCACTTAATATTTTCTTATTACTAACATCAAAATATACATTTCACTGACTATGTCTAACCTACAATATGGATTTATCACATGCACAACCCCTCATCCAAAAAAATATGAAGAGCTGCAAAATATTTGCAAATCACAACAAAAAATGACCTTTACAAAATAAACCCACAGACGGACCACCAAGTTTAACTTGGGTTTGGATTTCTGCATGTTCTTTTACTGTGCCCAGCTTCATGACACCGTCCACAGTGGTAAATCTTCATGTTTTGGAGTTAGGATTCCTACCTCCTAATTCTTGGCTTTCTCGAAAGTCTACTAGTTGTAAGTGGATATAGCCACACTTGATTTCTTTATATCTTCTAGCATATAATCATTAGGATTAGGCCTGTCAATTGTCACTACTGGAATCATGGTGTTCCTATAAATCTTCTCTTGGAATGTTATTTTATAGTAGTCCTCCACAAAATCATACACATTTGCATGGACCACCCTTATTGTAGCATAAGCGTGTGGACACGGAATCCCTGTCATTTGCCATGCAGTACAAGTGCATTCATGTGATTGAACATTGACATATAAGGCTTCACACGAAATATGTACACAAACCCTGCCACCTCCATAAGGTTCGGCATGCATATGAACTGATCTAGCCACATTTTCTATCACTTTTCCTTCAATGTTTGGACCCACACCATCTCTTCAGTTTCTCATTGCCACACTTGCTGTGCACATCTTGCTTGCAACCTTCTCACGATGTTCATGAATAAGTTGGGCAACATTATGCTGCTTCTCCTTTACGATCCAAGCATTGAATGACTCAACAATGTTCGTGGTTATGTTATCCCACCGTTTATATGAGAACTTGCTCATTGCCCACTTATGAACATCACTATGATTGTTAAGCCACTAAAGTAAATGAGGATTGAAATTTCCCATCCTTGTCATTGCCTTATCAAACTCAAAGTTAACCCTCGCATATGCAATGTCATCAAGCAACTTTAATCCAACTTCCTTACTAATACCACTAGTTTTCCTCCTATCTTTGTATAATTTATTCATTTCAGAGCTGAAATTTTCCTTCACGTGCCTATAACAGTGTGCATGATTGTCACCTCCAAATATTGCTCCAACAGCTCCTATTATTGCATTGTGACGATCTAACACAATAGTTAATTAGATTGCACCAACTATTTGTTTTATCATGTTTAGGAACCATGCCCACTCTTCATAAGTCTCTCCCTTCACAATAGTATATGCGAATTGTAACAATTCATTGTCTGCATCATATGTCGAGGCTGATAGTAGTGTTCCCCTATATGGTCCACTCAAATGTTTTCCATCTATGTACAGTATATGTCTTGCCCCAGACAAAAAACCCTCTACACAATAATCATATGCTATGAAAACACACTCACATATGTTGTTAATAGTTGCTACCCATTCAGCTAACGTCTTCTCATCGGTTTTCTTCAATCGTTAACATATCCATAGTATCAACATGTATGACTGTTCAGGCCTTCCTTATATTTCCTCTAATGCTTTTTCCCTATATGCTTGCTTATATGTCAACTTCACACCATAATCCCTTACCAAGGTCTTCCTTATTTCATTTGGACGCTTATCTGTATGATCCCTTACCTCCTTAATGATAATTGATGATGTCAAAGCTGCTCTTCCACCATGTGTAACTTGCATAATCTCTTAGGTATTATACACATGTTCATTTCTAAGTTGAGTTACAACGAGAAAAGAACTTCTCTTCACAGCTACTCTTGCTGTTATTCGCCAAGGACATCCTTCAACATTGCATTTCACATGCCCATATTCCTCACAGTTTTTGACATATTTGTACTCGAAGTTTTCTGCAATACTAAACTTATATACTGCCTTTCTGAATTCTATAGCATTTGTAAAAGTTTGCTTCTTTCCTAACAATAATTCCTTCCACTTCACAGTATTCATTTCGAGCATGGGTGTTGGTGCAATCTCTACTGTACTTATTAGCCTCACATGACATCTCCCACCGCCTTCTCTTACATAGTCACCCCTATTTTCATCACAAACAATTCAGTCCATATTATTCTTGCTACTTGACAAAAAACACCTTCCTTGTGACAGTCCCAAGAAGTTGTCAATACTTCATGCATAATTACAACTTTTGTTAGGAAATTCACAACAACAATATAACAAATAACAACTGCAATAACCATAAAAAAACATGTCTCACATTTGTGGATCATACATTACTTCCGGTATACTCTTCTTCGATGCTAGATACACATGTGCACTAGTGTCATTATACTGAAAAAGATTATCAACTTTACTATCATCAACTAAATCTACTAATGCCTTATCATCGAAGCTCATTGTATATTCCATGTCACAAATATTAACATCTATATCAAACCATTCCAATATCATTGACCTCAACTCTTCATGTCTTATCTCCTGTTTTATCGTTTTAACTCTCACACTCCCACCATTGTATTTCATTTCACCTTCAACATTGTTAACAAAGTTTCCACTAAGATGAAAAATCAAAGCAAGTATCTTTGAATATGTTGACCCAATATTGCATGTCATTTTGCATTATACCCTGTAACAAATAAGGAAAATATTTCATCATAATGTCATCTCTGTAAAAAAGATATTTCATAAACCCAACACAGCCACTTTCAAAGTGAGAAATTTATATTTGTGAGAAATTTTTTTTCTAAGTAGATATTTATATAAGGGGTTAGTAGATATTCAATAAGAAAAAGAAACATAGAAGGAGGTAGGATTATCTAGTGGTATGAATCAATAGAAAGAAAGTTAGAACAATATATGTATGAGATAAATGTAAATAAGAATAAAAATAGATTTTTTTTTAACCTATGATAAAACATTGAAGCTGAAAAGAGGGCAGAATGAGAAGAGGAGAGATAGGGGAGAAGGATGATAAAAGAGAAGAATAGAAAAGAATTGGGAGAAAAATATTTATAATAAGTATGAGAAATTAGTAAAATTAGTAGTGACCTGGGCATTGATAATTCGAACAATTGCATGAGTAACAATTTAAAGGGTGTTTGGATAGAAACTAAATCATAGTTTTAGAAATGATATAACGGTATACGAAATAAATATGTTGAAAAGTTTATCCCAATTTGCTGAAAAGTGCTTTGTAAAAGCACTTCTCATACCATCCAAACACTCCCTTAAGCAGTGATTGAAGAAATGTTATAAATCAAGATTTGTAGCTAATATTTCAACAATTGTCACAAACTTGATTTGTTAATTTAGTTTTTAGTTTAACCCGTAAGAAATGCATAAATGTTATTAATATTTTCAATCTTAAATATAAGATATTAGTGTTAATTTCATGTCATCAATAGTTACATAAACTTCCAAACAAACAAAAAATAGTTACATAAACTAATTAAATTTGTAATACAAGTAAAATACTACCTCCAATTCTAAATATAAAAGTTACTTTAATTTTTAATTTGGTCTTAAGTATAAGACCATAATTCATTTTGTTCATCATATTTATTCATTTTTCAGAATGATCCTTGTAATAGTTGTACATGTTAAAATTTTATCAAATAGTAGTTTCAGCTAATATACATGATTTACAAGGATATTTTAAAAAAATAATATATATTTATTATAAATAACTAATTTAACCAAAAAATTTAATTTACTCAAATTAATTAAATTCAAGCACATTTTTCTAAATGCTGCTCTCAATTAATTAATGATTGACGGTTTTTTATTTTTTTTCAATTTTTATTTGTAGTTTGTAGTTTTCGTCCGATGAGATCCTTGGCCGACCTCGCCGCAGGTTCTTCTATCTAAAGCCCTGGCTGCTATCCTTGCGAGGGTTTCATTTTTCTGCCGTGTCTCTTCCTCTTTGCTAAGCGCACCTAGCAGCAGAAAGAGAAGAACAAAACGAACAACGAAATGAACTAAAGAGGGGAAAAAAGTACAAAGATTTAATTGATTTGAATACATCTCAATCTAACTTCATTTTAGCCTATTCTGAAAGAAAACCATGGACGAGGACCTTGAGTACGATAATCAAATGATCGAAGAAGAGGACGACGAAGAAGAGGAGATCACGCAGGAAGACGCGTGGGCCGTTATTTCTGCCTACTTCGAAGAGAAGGGTCTTGTCCGTCAGCAACTCGACTCCTTCGATGAGTTCATCCAGAATACTATGCAGGAAATCGTCGACGAGTCCGCCGACATTGAAATCCGACCTGAGTCTCAGCACAATCCTGGTCACCAGTCCGATTTTGCCGAGGTACTGTTTCCGCAAGGAAAATTTTTGGAACCCTAAATCTGTTTTATTTGTGTTTTCAAGATTTCTTTGGTTGTTTTTCCTACACAATTATCTAAGGTGTGTCATTTTTCATTGAAATTTATGTTAAGTTTAATGAAACAGAAGTTTAGTGTAGTACATGTTGCACTGGAGGTTTACTGATAATGATTTTTCCCTCTGCAGACTATCTATAAGATCAGCTTTGGTCAGATTTACTTGAGTAAGCCCATGATGACCGAGTCTGATGGAGAAACTGCAACCTTGTTTCCCAAGGCAGCGAGGCTGAGGAATCTTACGTATTCAGCTCCTTTGTACGTGGATGTTACCAAGAGGGTTATTAAGAAAGGGCACGATGGTGAAGAAGTTACTGAGACTCAGGATTTTACCAAGGTTTTCATTGGGAAGGTGCGTTATTTATGGAGTCTAGTTTTAGATGGTGTAATTTAGTTTGGGATGGTTTGCTCATGTGCATCGTTCTTGTTGCCTATTCCTATTATCTTAGGTTCCTATAATGCTTCGGTCAAGTTACTGCACTTTATACCAGAATTCAGAGAAGGATTTGACTGAGCTTGGAGAGTGTCCATATGATCAAGGTGGCTATTTCATTATAAATGGAAGTGAAAAGGTTCTAATTGCTCAGGAGAAGATGAGCACTAATCATGTCTATGTCTTTAAGAAGAGGCAACCTAACAAGTATGCCTATGTGGCTGAAGTTCGGTCCATGGCGGAGTCCCAAAACAGACCACCGAGTACAATGTTTGTGCGAATGCTCTCCAGAACAAGTTCCAAAGGGGTAATTTGAATTATAGTTGTATTTTTTCTACCAGCCGCTGATCTGCAAGGCAAACATGGACATTTTTGCTAATGACTAAATATGTTCCTGGTAACATTTGAATATCTTTTTCTTGTTTGCTTCAGGGTTCCTCAGGACAATATATACGTGCTACGCTTCCATACATTCGGACTGAAATTCCAATTATTATTGTGTTTCGGGCGTTGGGGTTTGTTGCCGACAAAGATATACTTGAACATATATGTTATGACTTCTCTGACACACAAATGATGGAGTTACTTCGTCCGTCCCTGGAGGAAGCATTTGTGATTCAAAATCAACAGGTGGGTTCTGTCAATATTAATATTATTGCTATTATTTTCTTGCTCCCAAGGTTTGCTTGATAAGGGACTTGAAACTGCTTGGTATTGGGGCTATTTTCCCCCCACTGATAAAGTCAAATTTTACTCCAGGTTGCTCTTGATTACATTGGGAAAAGAGGTTCAACTGTTGGTGTAACTAGGGA
Source organism: Neltuma alba (assembly GCF_004799145.2). Lineage (NCBI taxonomy): Eukaryota > Viridiplantae > Streptophyta > Magnoliopsida > Fabales > Fabaceae > Neltuma > Neltuma alba. Next base: position 186,636 of record NW_021635117.1, read on the forward strand.
AAAGAGAATTAAGTGAGTAGCATATTGACAGAATCCTGCGGTAAATTATCTGCTGCGTTGATTGATTGAAGTTTTCATCTGTTTAATTAAAATATGCAGGTATGCTAAGGAGATCCTTCAAAAGGAAATGCTTCCTCATGTTGGTGTCGGGGAATTTTGTGAGACAAAGAAGGCTTATTATTTTGGGTAAGGTTATTCCCGGTAAAGATATGAAAATTTCTTCTAACAAATAAATATTTATCAAACTTAATATTGTCGTACAGATATATCATTCACCGTCTTCTTCTATGCGCGCTTGGTCGAAGGGCTGAGGATGATAGGGATCATTATGGCAACAAGAGGCTGGATCTTGCTGGTCCTTTGCTTGGTGGTCTTTTTAGAATGGTTCGTTTCTCTTGTGATTGATGACACCTGAGTTGATATTTTTATTTCCATTCTTTTTGTATGCGTTTGTGTTTCTCAATTTATTTGTATTTTGCCATGCCAGCTCTTCAGGAAGTTGACTAGAGATGTCAGGGGTTATGTACAGAAGGTGTGTTCTAGCAGCATTAACTTATTTCTCTTTCTATATTAATGTTTCCAAGGTCTGTAACCTTTGATTTGTGAATGTTGCAGTGTGTAGATAATGGGAAAGATGTTAACCTCCAATTTGCTATCAAGGCAAAAACCATTACTAGTGGTCTTAAATACTCCCTTGCTACTGGTAATTGGGGCCAAGCAAATGCTGCAGGCACCAGAGCTGGAGTTTCACAGGTTCTATTATTGTTCATTAGTTCATTCATTCAAGAGTATGTTTGCATTTTCTCTCTCGCTCACACACACCCACTCTCTCTCTCTCTCTCAAAAAATGACGTGTGTATGCATTTGTTGTCTTCCATTCCAGGTGCTGAATCGCTTGACTTATGCATCAACATTGTCTCATTTGCGGAGACTCAATTCTCCCATTGGGCGTGAAGGTGAAGTTACTGTATAAGCCAAACATGATCAAATCTGCTATTATTTTCCTTGGTTAATTGCTTAACCGTGGCTTTTAGTTAATTCCCAAAATTTTAGGCTCACAAAGTCACTGATGGTTGTAGATGAAATCATGAAACCAGTGAACTTGGGCATCTCCCAGAATCCTTTCTGACCTCCATGTAGCTGCCTTGTCCTTTTTATTTCTTTCTCATACAGTGCACATCTCAGCCTTCTCCAGAGCTTCACCTGTCTTATCTCCTAACTGACTCTGATGTGCACAGACTCCTTTTACCTCAGCCTAATATTCATTAGAGTATCGCCTAATCTTTACTATGGTACACCTTAACTATTGGGGCCTATAATCCAATGCAATGCAACCCAGCTCTATGATGGTACGTCTTAACTGTAGGTGGCTTAGCAATGAAATTAATTAAATGATACCATTGTAAATATGGTTGTACAAACTTGGTATTTTCAACGGGATGAATTAAGCATATTGTGGCTCCTATAGAATGATTTTGTGCTTAAGTCGTAGCTTCTCTCTTTGTTCCTTTCTAGGTAAGTTGGCTAAACCAAGACAATTACACAATTCACAATGGGGAATGATGTGTCCAGCAGAAACACCTGAAGGACAAGTGAGTCTTTTGCACTCAATATGTTTTCCCATCTTACTAGTTGTTACAATTAATTTACACTTTTGACGTATGAATCATTTTGACATGGCCATTTATATAGGCCTGTGGACTAGTGAAGAATCTGGCATTGATGGTTTATATAACAGTTGGCTCAGCAGCATATCCTATCCTGGAGTTTTTGGAAGAATGGGGCACAGAGAATTTTGAGGTGCGTACATTTTGCCCTTCATCTGTACTTGGTTCTATGTGTATTTGTGTCTAAATTAATAATATTTTGGTTTTGCTTCTGTAGGAAATTTCTCCTGCAGTTATTCCTCAAGCTACAAAAATCTTTGTAAATGGTTGTTGGATGGGTATACATCGTGATCCTGATATGTTGGTGAGAACATTGAGAAAGTTGAGACGACGGGTATGTGTCCATTTCTTAGTACTATATTATTTTAGTAGCATAGAAACACTAATTTGAATTGTACAATATTTGAAGCTATGTAGGTCATACTTTGTTCGTTCCTATGTTCTCTGTCTTGGATTTTTTATCAGCATCAGTGTTATCTTCCTTCCTCCCATCCTCCCTTAGGGCATGTTTGGGAGTTGGGAGGGAAAGGGAATGAAAGAATCCAAAGAAAATAGAAGAGAAATGAAGGGAAAGGATCGATAAAAGCTGATTTTAGTAGCCCTCTTGCTGGTATCCGGTTAAAATGGTTTGTCCTTGTGGGGGAAAACATTGCCGTCCAAAATTTATCATATTGATGGAACTTAAGAATCGAGGGACAATTTTGGAAGGTCAGTTGATAGTTTTGCATCATCCTCCCTTGTATTAAAATCCCAAACAAGGAGAAGATTTCAATGAAACTTCACCTTTACTTTCCTTCACTAGTCATCATCTAAACAGACCAGTACATAATGTGTCCTAATACACTACATGAAATTATTTGCAAGCTCATATTGCACTTATGAATTTGTTGGTGTTCTCCACCTCCTAAGTTTAATTAGATTTGGCTGTTTTGACTGCAGTCTTTTATTGTGAAACTTCTTAAGGAGAAATTGATATAAAGAAACGGAGAGCAAAACTAAGGGAGAAGTAGTGTTACCCCATTTTCTTTAAAGATCATGTTTCTGACTATTTATTGCTGACAATGCTGGTCATGGTCCCGCATTAAGTCTAATGCCCAAGCTACTATTTATCCAGGCAGTAATGTTTTTATTTCTTGCTTTTTTGTTGATATGGAGTTTATATTTCTTGGTAAATTCATTGGTCGGAAAAATAAGGTGGAGTGGGTGGTTAAACTGGTTGAACCTGTCCAGTTCTGAGCCTTGACTAATGGTGATAATGAGTGGTCAGAAACTTCCTTAAGTGATGGGTTTTAACGGAACAAGTCAAACTTGATTTGTTTTAGCAGGTCAGTTGGTTCAGTACTAATGGGATGTGACAGTTAGGCTTTCATATTGCTGAGCCTCTAAATTATCAATGTTGGGATTCTGTTGCAAAAAATATTTGCATAGGAGATTGAAGCCTAACAATTTGGGATGCAAAGGAAGTTGAAACTGCTAGGCCAGCGCATGTGCTCTAGTATAGTTACTATATGTGTATAACAATACATAATTTAATTTAATTATTAACTTGTGTAATTAAATTCTATATGTAATGGTTGCATTTTATTTTTCATCTTGAAGCAAATTTCTCACTTGTTTATTTGTTTTATGTACGTATTCAATATCTTAGAATGGCTGGATTGTTATTTAATTGCTTGTTTCTGGTTTAATGATTGGCCCGATTTTCAAAATATTGAATGTGTTATATGATGTTATTCTATGGTCGATTTGAGTTGTCAAATTGTTGCTTCGTTGGTATTTATTGAATGCCATTTTCTTTTGATTGCTTTGTTAAAATTATTTTACATATGTCGGTGATAATTTTCCAATTTGATGCTTGTGACTCGTGTTTGCAGGTTGATGTTAATACTGAAGTGGGGGTTGTCAGAGATATCCGCCTTAAAGAATTACGCATATATACAGATTATGGTCGTTGTAGTCGTCCATTATTTATTGTGGATAAACAAAGGCTTCTCATTAAGAAAAAGGATATTCATGCTCTACAACAGAGGGTGAGCAAGCAGAAACTGTGATTTATCTCAGTAGTTGAAATTATTTCCTGCAATTGTCTCACTTGTTCATTATGTAATCAGGAATCGCCAGAGGAAGGTGGGTGGCATGATCTTGTTTCCAAGGGGTTTATAGAATACATTGACACAGAAGAAGAAGAGACCACTATGATCTCCATGACCATTAATGTTGGTGTTCCAAATCTCGATTTGAATATGTAAGTGCATTAAGATGTTATGAAGCGTTAAGGAAGTTAATGGTTAATAAAATGTAACAGGATCTTGTTCAAGCAAGGCTCAACCCAGATGAAGCTTATTCTGATACTTACACTCATTGTGAAATCCATCCATCATTGATTTTGGGTGTATGTGCGTCCATTATACCCTTTCCTGATCACAACCAGGTAAATGGGTTATTTTGGAGTCCTGTTTCTGAACAACATAAGTTTTGTGCTTCATATCACTTATATATTGTTGATTGTTGATGCAATCAGTCACCGCGTAACACATATCAGTCTGCTATGGGAAAACAAGCCATGGGGATATATGTAACCAATTACCAATTTCGAATGGTACGTTTTTAACTGTCATTTTTTATGTTTTTCTTAATCTATATCATTGTTGACTCGAGATAATCATTATTTTCTTTTTTCCTTTCAATTAGGATACACTGGCCTATGTACTTTATTATCCTCAAAAGCCACTGGTCACTACAAGAGCCATGGAGCATCTCCATTTTCGGCAACTTCCTGCGGGAATTGTAAATACCCACTTGTTTCTTATCATTTTCTTGTGAATTATATTGGTTCTTGATCTCACATGTTTTCCTTCCATTTATCTTAGAATGCAATTGTGGCCATCGCATGTTATTCTGGGTATAATCAGGAAGATTCTGTCATCATGAATCAATCTTCGATAGACCGTGGATTCTTTCGGTCTCTTTTTTTCCGTTCATATAGGTGTGTATGGAACCAAAAGGTTAATTACACGCCTTCCTCTTGCTGGAAGTCCTCGTTATTTTTTTAAGATGTTGCCTTTTAAACTTTTGAAGGGATGAGGAGAAGAAGATGGGAACTCTTGTCAAAGAAGATTTTGGTCGACCAGACAGATCTAATACCATGGTGTGGATTTAGGCTCTGCGTTTGCTTTTTATGATTCTTTGTTGTAGGAAATAAACTAAGTTCTGTTTTACAGGGCATGAGGCATGGCTCTTACGATAAGCTAGATGATGATGGTCTTGCACCACCTGTGAGTATATTTAACCTGCGCTGTGTAAAATGAGAATATCTGATACTGCTTGTCCTGAAATTAAGCTTATATAACGTACTCAAGCAATTTATTTGCTTTGTAATAGGGTACTAGAGTGTCTGGTGAGGATGTTATCATTGGAAAGACCACTCCGATCTCTCAGGATGATGCGCAGGGCCAATCTGCACGTTATACAAGACGTGATCACAGCATAAGCTTACGTCATAGTGAAACAGGAATTGTTGATCAAGTAAGTTTTACCAAATGTTCTTTACTCTATTTCATATTGGCCTGCATTATGGAAGTTTAATGTGTCTCAGATGTTTGGAAACAAATAATCATCTTTAACGTGCCTTGTTTTTATTATCTTTGTTTCTGCATTTGGGAAGGATCTGCAGTCCCCGTGTCTTTATCAATAAATGATTTTCCATCTGAAAAGAAGGACACATTGAGCGTAGGAGGAGGGGGACAATTATGAAATTTGAATCTTAGATGGGAGGAAAAAATCATGTCTACATCTGAAGTGTGATGGTCTAATACTATAACTATGAAAGTTGGATGGGAGGGAAAAATCATATTTACACTTGAAGTGCGATGATCTAATCTAAATTACCTAAAAGTTGAATCTCTTAGCATGGTTTTGCACGCTCATGGACCTTGTTTGTTCTGTAGGTTCTGCTGACAACAAATGCTGATGGGTTGAGATTTGTAAAAGTGCGGGTGAGATCCGTTCGGATACCACAGATTGGTGACAAATTCAGTAGTAGACATGGTCAGAAGGGGACTGTTGGAATGACTTATACCCAAGAAGACATGCCATGGACTGTGGAAGGCATCACACCTGATATCATTGTCAATCCACATGCTATTCCTTCTCGAATGACGATTGGTCAGCTTATTGAGTGTATCATGGGAAAGGTTGCTGCTCACATGGGAAAAGAAGGAGATGCTACACCTTTTACAGATGTTACTGTAAGTAACTTCCTCTCATCACGGCTTTATCCAGTGTGGCTGATTGGAACTCGCCATCCCCCCCCCCCCCAAAAAAAAAAAACCAAAAAAAAAAATTAAAAAAAAAAAATAATAATGCCTTGTTATGTAGCCAATATATACGAAGACTAGGTTGATCACCTGTGCTGACGTTCTAGCTACAGGGGCATCAGTCTGAGATGGTGGATGGAAATATATATCCTTAACAAGAGCTTTGGTTGCAATAACGCAATTAGTATTTTTTTTCTTTTGTTTTTATTTATTTTTTGGTTCATCCTGTAGGGTTATCATCTTAATTTTTTATCTTTGATTGTGGATATGGGTAACTGGCACTAATTTAGGGTCAATGGGTTTCTTGCAAAAGGGATAAAAATTGCAGTGCTTGTCTCCCTTTTATGGTCTCCATCTTTTTTCTTGACTAGGAGAGATTACTGAGTTAACCTTAAAATATATTTCCTCTAACTACTGTCCAGGTGGACAATATCAGCAAAGCTCTACATAAATGTGGATATCAAATGCGTGGTTTTGAGACCATGTATAATGGTCACACAGGCAGGCGTCTAACTGCCATGATTTTCCTTGGCCCCACATATTACCAAAGACTGAAACACATGGTTGATGACAAGATACATTCACGTGGCCGAGGTCCTGTGCAGATCCTCACAAGGCAGCCTGCAGAAGGGCGATCTCGTGATGGAGGTCTCCGATTTGGAGAGATGGAACGAGATTGCATGATAGCCCACGGTGCTGCACACTTCCTAAAGGAGAGATTATTTGATCAAAGTGATGCATATAGAGTCCATGTTTGTGAACGTTGTGGTTTGATAGCCATCGCAAATCTTAAGAAGAATTCTTTTGAATGCAGAGGCTGCAAGAACAAAACTGACGTTGTTCAGGTCGATAACACTATCTGTTGTGCTGGTCTATTACATAACATTTTTTTCATTAATTTTTATCATGTCAATACATGTCCCAGCGCTGAAATATTGACATCATGCTGTTGCCGCTGCTGATTTTGCACACAGGTTTACATTCCTTATGCTTGTAAGCTACTTTTCCAAGAGCTAATGGCTATGGCCATAGCCCCAAGAATGCTGACGAAGGATATTAAATCCTCCAAAGATCAAAAGAAGAAAGGAGCCTGAGATGGATGTTCAGCGAGGCTGCTAGTCTTTGATTGACACTCTGGCTGACTATGATAATGGGTTTTATGCTAGAACGGAGATGAAATTGGGTTTTGCTTTGAAGACTTGCTCTGCTGGCCAAGGGGGAAAAAAATAGCAGGACTTATTTTTGTTGTATTTTTATTTCATCGTCTCCTAGTTATCTTGGCTGAAGTGGAACTTAACAATGCGAGCAGAGAGCAATGAGTTTAAGGCTTGTACAGATTAATGTATTGTTTGATATGAAGAGAAGGGAAAAGAACTAGGGCATTGACTAGTTTTTTGAGTGTATTTTTTGTAGTATGAACAAATATGGAATTAAGGGAATATTTACAAAGGACCTCTTCATTATCCGTCAAGCAGTCTGCGGAAATGAAGCGGAGGGAAACCGTTGAGTATCTTATTCTGTTCTCTTCCTCTCTACTCGTCTTGGTTTTTGATTTTCCTTTTTGGTTTTGTGGTTTTTGCGTTGCAAGGTATTTTGTTAGCCAGAGTTCACATCTCATTTACCCTATTTCATATACTTTTATTTGAAATGGCATTGTTTTTCATATGCTCAGGAAATTTGACCAAGGTATTACAAGTTAAAAGGTGTAAAGAAAGCTGTGACCATGCTCCAGCTTAGTTAATTGTCGCGAATTTATGCGTAGGAATTTGGACGTTTTTCTATTTTTAGTTTGTTATAATCTAATTTTGTACTCTTTTAGTCTTTAATATAAGATCTATTTAACTAATTTGATTAGATTAAAGAAGTTAGGTTAGTTAATTATAAAAAATATGACATAGTTTTTTTAGAGTATCATAATCATTTTTTTTAATATCTTTTTTTTTTTACTTAATTATGATTGAGAGAGTATTCATAGAGATAATTTAGAAAAAATTAAAAAAATATGATAAATAAGTCTTATATTTATGATCAAAATTAACTCAATAATTAGATCCTATATTAAATATTAGAAGAGTACTTATTGTATGCTTGCATCGTTCGAGTAATGAGTGCTAAGATATTTACTTGCACATTCAAGTGGCCGAATAATGTCAACTTCTGAAACATCCTTAAAAATATTTCGAACCGTCTCTCTAAACGTAATTCGCACTGAATAAATTATTTTATTTTTTATTGTAAACACATTCTATGTTCTTCCACACGATTATTTGAATTAGTAGTTGTGGAAAGTATAAATAGCATAACGGAATTACAAGTATCATTGCAGCTCTTATAGGGATAGGTGTTGCAAATAATTGCAAAGGAGAGCACCATTAAGAGCATTGCCGTAACACCCTATAATCATCCATATCGTTGCTTTCACCCGTTAAAGGCCTTCAACACTTCAAAAGGGTTCCAATTTCATCACGCTTTAGACAAACATGATCTGAAGTCAACTCTATAATAATAAGGTCTATGTTAGAAGGGAAAGGCTGACTCGTATTGCCATTCTAATAAAGGACTGGAACTTCATCGATACCATTAACTTACACTACATTTGAACATTACTGACAAGTTTCAAGCTCGTAAAATTGAAGCCACTAAACAAACTTAATGGAAATGACACTCAATAAAACAGAAAATGAAACTTCAATCCTTGGAATGTGAAGATGATGGCACATCAATTAATTGGAAACCTGTTTTGATGGGATAATCGTACGTATCTCGGAGGATTTACAGTGATTGGCATTCTGTAGTACGATGTAAGTGAAGAAGATATCGCAGCCTTGAAAGATGTTCAAGGCTTGCAAGCAATCCCTCCATGGCAGTTCCACCAAGCTTATGCTTCCCAGAAGTAGAATACCGACAACTATTGTTCAGCCTTAGCTCTTCTAAAGATCACAAACTATCTAGTGGAAAACGTAGATGTGATGCGCCAAAAGGCATGCAACCTCCATCACTATGTCTTCCAAGAGATCTCGAGCCATCTCAGAATGTTCAGAAGTTTCAACAAAGTTTTGCAGCAATCCAGATAGAATGGTTAATTTCATTCAAATGCCCAATGAACGAGGGAAATTCATAGATAGCTGTCCTAATTCAGTTCCACTGTATCATATACTCTTATGCCAGTGAAAATTCCGAGTCTTGAGAGTTCAGAGAGAGGGAGGGAGACAATGATTGAAATATGCTTCTTTATGATATATGGCATTGGAAACATGGGGAGCTCTTCTCTGAATTTCCCAGGCTCATGTTCCTGGAAATTCGAAAACAATCAAGTAAAAGATCATATCAAATGGCTTCTCAGAAGGTTCTTTTGGCTCTTAAATGAATAGAAAACTGAACAAAAGTACCAACATATATACTTGGACCACATGCCAAATGTTTTCTGACGCAGCTATTTGGCAACTCAGGCATAAACAAGATTTCAGCCAAAAATATGCTTATCGCAATAACATCAAAAGGAAAATTTTCCCAACGAAGTTATCTTATTTCTTCCAGAATGACTCAATGCCTTGAAAAGATGCTAGCCATTCTCTTCATGCTTAGAGTTATAATCAGAAGAAATATTGGCTTGTGCACCAAGAATAGTCAAATATAGCTCTTCAACTTTTGACACATCAAGAGCTGTGCCTTCAATAACCTTGGTACGCTGTCAATCAAAATCATAATTCAAAACAGGATTAAATAAAGCATTCCAGCATTTAAATGTTTCTAATGAAAATAGTTGATATAAATTTGACTCTTACCATGTACTTGATAAATATCTTCAAGATTCCATAAACAGCTATGTTTTACAAGATTTCCATAGATTTCCCAGGAATGTCGTCTCAGTCAATTTCTTGTATCAACTCATGCAGTGATATGGTTGACTCGTAAAAATAAGACACTTAACAACTCACTTAATTCACTTCTTGAATTAAGTCATGCATTTATTTAATTCATTTCTTGAATTAAGTCATGCATTTATTCAACCAATTCTTTGAAAACAGGTACAAGTCCTTTTCTTTGTGAACATGTTACTCCACCCAACCCGTTTCTTCTATCGAGTCATGCATTGCTACAATTAATTTTGAAAAATAGATAAAGTTAAAAAGGCTTTGTCTTAGTTAACCAATTACCTTTTCAACTAGCTCAAGACATTATTTTGAATTAAAACATGCATCAATGCAATTCATTTCAAAAAAATGATTAGAAAAGCTTTAATATAAACTCAAAACTATTTCTTGTATCAAGTCATGCATTGACTCAATTCATTTCTTCACAATAGTTAAAAGAGATTTATCTTGAAAAATTTTTAATCTACTCCACCTCTTTTAACTTTGAAAAAAAATATATCTGCACAACCTAATCCATCAAAACTCACTTTCAATGCATACTAACTTATTACACAAAAAATAGTTTTGAGCTTTTCCAATTGGCTTTCCCATTCATTTTTTTCTTACATTGAAAAGAAAAAGTCAAATTTCTAAAGCTAATGGAAGGCCATTAGCATATCTCATTGACTTTCTCTTATAGTTATCTGTCAAGATAACTATGAATTCTTTTTTCTGATTCCACCCATTCTTAAACTCCAACTGCTCGTGACCTAATAATGATTGTCGATGTGCATGTTGTTTGTTAAGATCCATAGCATCCAACTTCGTCAACCCTAGAGGGACAGTTTCTTCTATTACGCCTCTGCACATGAAAAACGTCAAAATATAAAATTAATAGTGTCACCTATCTTAAAATATCTTCTATAACCAAAAAAACAAAAAAACTTTTCATCCGCACAAAATAATTCTTTTTCCATTTAAAATACGCTTTTTTAAGAGTCATTCCTGCTATCCTTCCTCTTCATCAAACGACTATCCACGCACCCATAATTAATCAGATATGCATCTATAATTACCAAATAATGCAGGACTTATCTAACCTTCAAGTGAAATGTAATTTAGCTAGTGCTAACTCAAATGTAAAAACAAAAGTAATATTGAACAAGTGATTTAAATGAGCTGTATCTCCTAATTAGAGTACCTCTTGAGATTCCTCTTTTTCTGTTCTGCGGATTCCACCTGGTAACTGCCTATCTTCTTCCTTACATCTGACCGGTATGTCTCATGCGCCATGAAGATAATAAGATCTCGCCGATGATCTGAAGAATACCGAAGAATTTTGACAAGCTTGTTCAAGAACCATGCGGGAGACTCAGAGTTACTAGAGAAGATGGCGAGGAAAAAAGCTGAGTCTACAGCAACCTCAGGAGGCGATGAGCACAGCTGATTGTCCCCTGGTTCGAATCTGTTTTGGCAAATAGCAACTTGAAGTATCCTCATCTCTGGCGATTTGGACGCGTACGGAGCCGATTCGATGGATAAGTTCAGCTTGACCGCCGTCGAGATTCGATCTCTTAGAAACCTTAAGATTCATCAATGTCCACCTACTGCCTCACCTCGTTGAAAGCTTTATGGGGAAGACTGTATTATGATTTTGATCAAAACATCTTTGCTTAAGCCTTAAAAATCAACGCCAAAAGTAGCCAACCAGCTTCTGTTCCCCTCTTTTTACTTTTTTTTCCTTGATTGAATGTTCCCATTGGTTGCCCTTGGAAATTACCAGATGACAAAATAAAAGATCCGGCCCAATTATCGAACTTTTTATCTTTTGGGCCCAGGCAGCATCCCCAGCATACCCATGCCTTTTTCCCCTTAACAAAAAAATTTACTTACCAATAAGAGTTGATCCAGTTCATAAAAAGGTCAGCTTATAACTTATAAAGCCGTGAGTTTAAATTTTACTGCTGATATGAGGACCTTATTAATGGGTAATTTGTAAGTATTTCTATAAGCATTCTTTGAAGCTGGAAGCATGTCATAGTCCTGGTAAGTCTATAAGACCCAACTCACATAAACTTTTTTGTTAAAAAAAAAAGATTAACTTAAATGGTTCTTACTACTAGCTTTGATTATTAATATAAGAACTCATTTGACTTTTATTTTAGTCCTAAATATAAGACCCTAATTCTCTGTGTCTCTCATATTTATCTATTTTTTTCTAAGGTAGTCCTTATAATAATGATAGTTCTAACTAATACACTTGATTAGCAAGGATATTTTAGAAAAGATAATAATTATTATAAATAACTAACTCAATTAGTTTCCTTAATTTACTCAAATTAGTGAACTAACGCTTATATTAAGAACTAGAGGCAGTACTACTTTTGTTTTTAATATAAAACTAGTTGACTAATTTAAGTATATTAAAAAAATTAATTAAGTTACTTATTTGTAATAAATAGCTGTTGTCTTTCCTAAAATACCCTTGCTAATCATGTGTATTAGCTAGAACTACTATTTGGTGAAACATTAAACATGTGCAACTACTACAAGAATTATCTTTAAAAAATAGATAAATATGAGAGACAGAGTGGATTTGAGTCTTATATTTAGGATAAAATTAAAAGTCAAACTAGCTCTTATATTAAGGACCTGAAGTAGTACCATATTTTAACTTATGAGGTTAATCTATTAGGAATGGCTAGTTTTTCACAATATAACAAATTAATGTTCAAATGCCCATTAGAGAAAGTGCCCATATTCAATGTCTAATAATTCCTCAAGCAAGATTGCTTCTAATATAAAGATATCTATGCCTGGCCCAAAAAAACTATTCTCTTAGATTTTTAATTTAGTACTTATGACTTTTTTTCTCTTGATTAAATCATTTACTCAGCCTCTGTAATTAATAAAGTAAAATTAAAAAATTAAATCAAGAAGAAACAAATAAATTCCAAATTAAAAATTAAATTTAGGTAACTGTAAAATGATTGTTTTTTTTTCAAACAAAAAAAAAAGCTAAAGGGTAAAGAGGAAGGGAAGAGATTGAAGGATTAGAGAAGGGGAAGAAGAGATGGAGAAGAGAAAGTAAGGCGAGAAAAAAACTTTCTGTCAATTCAATATCTAAAAATTAAAGTATAATGAGAAACCTAAAATTATTTATACTAAAATAATAATAAAATGAAAATAATAACAACAACTAATCCTAATAATAAAAACATTAAAATACTGATAAATCCTAAATAATTCAAATATCCTAAAAATATAATTAAATCATAATTATTTCTTCTCATATCTTATCATTTCACACCCACTTGAAGAATTCAGTTCCGGACGAGTTGAAAGTGACGCACAAAGTTGGGGAGGAAAGAGCGTGACTAGACTTTAACATGGGGCTTCCTTTTGGAAATCCCTTCTAATAAGTGAGGTACTAGAAGAAGAGACATTGATGAAAATAAAGGTTTGAATCATAGAGAGCATCTGAAAAACTCTTCCAGCAGCCAAGATACATTTGGAGTGATCTGTTCAACAATGGGGAGATTTTAGGAGGTGTAGCATTCAGAAGAGGTGACACTAGAGAATGATAAAAATGATTCTCGCTAGCCATAAGTTGAAAAGAATCCACTTGCATGTGTTCTAATTGAACAACCTGATCATTGCTCAAAAAATTATTATCGCTAGCGATTACAAGATCAGAAATCTCACTCACTTGAGTTTCAAGTGCGTCCAATGGCGCCTGTTGAGGATCACAAATAGGCTCCACATGAGGCGTGGGCAACAATTCAGTTGACGTTATAATCTCATCCTCTAGATTAGAAGGAGTAGCTTCTATTTTCATTAACTTGCTTGCTTCTTCCATTTGCCCGTGTTTCTCCTTGAACCGCTCTAGCATCTGCTTAATATTAGCTATTACTGCATCTAGATGTTGGTCGCTTTCAGCTTGTGCTTTACAATATTTAGCTTCAAGCTTGAGTTGTTCTTCATATTCTTCTTCAACTCTGCAGTGCCTTTCAGCTCTCGTGTAAGCTTCTTTAACTTCTTATTGTTCAATGCAGCCATAATGATCAATATATTGATTTTGTCTATAATACACATCATTATAACATCGAACACCATATCTATGTTGTTTACCATTAGTGAACTTAGTAATGTTCGTCATCTTTATACCATTGTGAGCTCGCATTGTATTGTTGACGCTGGGTGCAGTACTTTCTTCGACACCGACTATAGAAGCATCTTCTAGGATGCATATCTAAAGCCTAGTAATGGCAATGTGGTTCTTTACCTTTTTTTTATTCTATTCCTTCTCTCTCTCTATTTTTTTGGGGTACTTTTTCCTTCTTTTTCTTTTCTTGTTTTCCTATTTCTTTCTATCTCTCTTATTTTTTTGCCTCTTTTTTTTCCCTTTTTCCCCCTTTTTTTAGACTGTAAAATAAAATCAAGAAATTAAATAAATAACTTTCCTAAAAAAGTTGCAGCAAATAGTAAAATAACGACAACAGTTAAGAAAGTAACCTCCAAAATATGCCAAATAGTATAGTAATCTACGATGCAGCTTAAAGAGACTGAAAAAGAAAATTTACCTCAATGGTACTTTTATGATTCTCCTTGATTTCTGGGCAGGCTAAATTGAAGAACCATTAAATATGGGTTTGAAAGTATAATTTTGCACAAGAACTGGGGCTAAAATTGTAGTTTCTCCAAAAATTGAGTCTAAAGGTGTAAATTTTGTGAAAACCCAATCTAGAACGATAGTAGTGCGAAGGCACTGGGAGCCACGCTCAAAGCTTCTAGCCCCGCATGAGGGTGCGCGATGGATCAAATGACAGCAAACTTTAGGGATCAGATCGTGTTTGAGTATACGGTCCTATTGGAAGTGGTGTCATTGCGAACAGAGGTCAGTGGCATTGTGAATGACGCTGGGAAGTAGTGGTGACGCTAGTTTTGGACAGTGAGAACATTGGCAGTGCATGGTGGCAAGTATGAGGGCTGATGGACGTGAAAATTGAGGACGGCGAAGATGATTACGGTGGAGGTGTGGTGAAAGAACACCAGAAAGTAGGTAAACAGAGGAAGGATGCGGTGGGTGTGGGGTTTTAGTTCAAGGGCACATTTGGTAAGCCAGAAAAAAAAAAATTGTAGGCGTGTAGGATACACACAACTAGGCTCTAATACCAAAATTGATGTAAAACAAAAGAGAAAAGACAAGAAATAGAGAAGCAAAAAAAGAAGAAGAAGAAGGAAGGAACCATATTGCCATGTTACTCAGCTCTAGAGATGGATCTCAAAGGATGCTTCTGTAGATAGTGTCGAAGAAAGTATGGCACTCGGCGCTGACAATATAATGTGAGCTCCCGATGGTATAAAGATGACGAGTACTACTATGAGTTCACTAATGGTCGACAATATAGATATGGTGTTCAATGTTACAATGATGTGTATTATGGACAAAATGAATATTTTGATAATTGTGGGTGCATTGAACAACAAGAAGTTGAAGAAGCTTAATTAATTAATATTTTCTGAGATTGTTGGTTGTATTTCTTAATTTGGAATTGAATTTTCTATGATTGGATTTGGATTATGCAGTTTGAAATTTATGTGTGTGTGTGTTTACTGTTCAAGTTTTATGTGGTTGTAAAGTTCTTTGGTAGTTTGGATGAATTGTATGACTGTATTTTGCTTGTTAAGTATCTCAAGTTAAGTGTTCTTTACATAGAGAATCAAATTGCATTAATCTGAGCTTAATTGCATGCTAATCAATTTCTAATGATGTTCTTAATTGATGGTTGTTAACTAGAGTACTAGGACAACCATTGACTAAGAATGCTAGATTTAACCAATGACTAAGGTTTGTTTTTAATTTAGTAAATAATTAACTCTCAAACCATTTTGAGTAAGGATAACCCAATTTTTATTTTTCAAGAGGCATTCACTCATTTTTTTTTCCACAAAACCAAATTTTTATTGCTTGTCATCTTTTAATCTAGCTCATTTCTTTTAATTTCAATTTTACTTCACTTTTTCACTCTTTTTATATAAAAGAAAATCTACAAAAAGTATTTAGAAAAGTTTTCAATCTAATCTGCAAGGTAGCTTTCATATTAAAAAAAATCAACAAAATCCCTCTTTTATTTAGTAATTTTGATTTTAATTTACTTAGGATCTAATTTTTGGTTCTAATAAGAGAGCGACTTTAGTTTGTATCACTATAGTGCACTTTAAATTGAATTTAATTTGACCCCCAAGACGACATGAGGATCATGATGCTTTGTAGTTAATTATTTTTTAAATTTGCTAAATTTGTTTTTCTTTAGCAATTTTGATTCATGATACCATGCATTTTGTTTAAAATTTCATGGCAAACAGATATCCTTTAGATTCCTGTATTGGATTCAAAAGTTTTACTCTGAAAGAGCTCTATTTGTCAGGTTGAGATTATTATTGTTGTTTTGTTGGTGATAATTGTTGATTTGACACTTATTAGTTGGTTGATTGGAGAATGATAAAAACCATTTGGGATTGCTTATATTTAAAAGAAAATTCTACCGAAATTTTTTAAAATAAAAAGCAGTCCTTTTAATTTGTAATTAAGTATTAGTCAAATATAGTTGTTGACTAATACTTAATTATTTTATCTATTTGATTCAAATAACATAACATTTGAATTAAATAATTAGAAGTAAGATTGATAATATGTTCCTTGACTATGTAGAACAATAAATTATAATTGGATGAAAACTAAGAGAATTAATAAAAAAAAATATAAAAATGATGTTGAAAATTGTGCCTAATAAAAGTGATAGGTTATACTATTGTCTTTGTGTCAAGTGTTTAAACAATAGCCGACAGAGTATTCTTGAGATAAGAAAGCATTTCATCTATGATTGGATAAATTTGAAATACACAAATTAGATATAACATAGCAAAATTAGAAAAACTTATTTGTTTGGAGAAGAAAAAGTTATGAATGATAACTTTAGTGATAAAATAATTCCAGATATGTTCTGTGATATTAGAGCCGAATCCTTTACCCAGTTCAACACAGGAAAGTTGTATGCGAATTAAGCACAAATATATATAAAAAGATAGCAACTTTCTACGGTGTGAACAAAGACTTTGCACAGTGATTATACTATTAACCGCTGTGGTATAACCGTTGTGGAAAGTCCTCCATAAACTACATTATGGATGGCTTTTCAATGGTAGCTTTTTACTAGCAATTGTTGTGGGAAGTTGTTTTCACGATGGTTAATAAACCACTGTGAAAGCCTCTTTTTATAACATCAACAGCATATATGTTGCCTCTAAAATTACCGTTAAAATTTTTTTTAATCACCATAAAAAGCCTTTTATGGCAGTAATAAGGATCTATGAGCTTACATAAATAAATCAAATATGAAGAGATAATTATCTATATTTTCATGTGATGCCACAATTTTGTCCAAGCTCTCTTACTTGAACTTCCCGCCACTTGTCATTTTCCTCTAAGGAAACTACATGATTTTTATGCCTTGTACGGCGAGGTGTATAGAAATCATGTCCTTTCCTTCCCGTCATTTTAAATGGCATCCAATGGAAAAAGTCGGATTTGCATTGGGTGCTCATCAATTTTGATGAACACCCAATGCTCATCAGATCTGGACCGTCCAGATTAGATCTGGACGGTCCAGATTTAATTTTAATTTTATTTTTATTTTTTTAAGATAACTATTTTAATAGGTATAGGAGAAAAAATAAAGATAATCTCTTAACTATCATTCTTTAAAAATATAATTTTTTTATTTTTAAATAATTATTTAAAAATATTAAATCTAGACCGTCCAAATTAGATTTGGACGGCCCAGATTGCTCATCAGGTGATGAGTCCCCTCGAAGAATCTATAATCTCCCTATGTCTAATGGGGTGCTACCAGGTTTCTAAGAAAATGCCTAGTTTAACTTAAAATTCATATTTAAATTCAATATTAAATTCATACTATATATATATTAGGATAAGTATGTCCTAATTTAAATAGGAAATCTTCTTTCCATTCGAAATAGAAAATCTTCTAGAGAATTATTTTTAATTAACCAGAAGAAAATCGTCCTATATATTACAAGCAGGAAAGTCTCTAGATCTTATCCCATATATAATAAATTAGATAATATTTTTTTCCTAAGGTCATAATTGGAATCCTACTAAAATATTCTACTCTATTTAAAATGTGTTTTAAGTTATTTCCATGATAAACATATGTAAATACTATCAATTTTTTGGAATACATATCATAAGAAGGATTAGATATCCCATAAAATGTTTTCCTAATTATTAAATACACATGGATCAGCCTTTTCTTCTGACTATGAAACGTACTATAGTAACATTGCAAACAGACACAACAAAAGGTAGTATGGTATGAAGATTTATTATTTAACCACAAGAGCACTCAAAATCAGTTGGAGGCACCACAACAGCTTGAAGATTTGAGGAAAGAAGCGCTCTTTGCTGTGATCTCATGCACTGGCTTGTTTGTATACCTCATGATGTTGTATACCCATGCCCCTGCTATTGCTCCCCCCACTGGTGCTATCATATACACCCATATTCCTCTATACTCGTGCCACACAATTGCTGGCCCTAGGCTTCTCGCCGGGTTCATTGACGATCCTGTTACCGGCCTATCATACAATTACTAACGTGAATATCATTTATACACTACAAAAAAGTTGACTTTTAACGGTAATTAAAAATTTAAAAAATCATCATTGAAAGTGTGTACTGGCCCAAATTTTTTTCTTTTATATAGTGACAGCAGGTCAATGATAAATGTCAAGTAAAATTTAACAATTGGATTATAATAATTCTATAGAGTGCTAGAAATATATTAAAAATTTAGAAATGTGATTTGAGATAAATAAATAAATAAATATATATAGTCTCGAGTTCATTGACATATCATTTCAAATTCTGATGAAATGATATAATTTAAGTTTCCATAGATTTTGTCCATTGTTTTGACATTAAAATGTGGTTCCACAATTATCACCCAAAAAAAAAAAGTTGTTCCACAATCATAAAGCTAATATTATAAAGGTAATATTATAAGTCTACTCATATATATTTTTTCTTAAAATTTTAATTTGATACAAAAGTTGAATAAATCTTTTCCAACACGTAAAGTTTATTTATGGGCCAATTAGATTCTCTGGTCAAATATTGCTCTCTTAATTTGAAGAGAAATACGAGATTGTATGGATTACTTGAAGTGTTAGATCTAAGGTTAATACCCGGCGGACAACACAATAAGCATTACGGTTGCCCCTACGACAATCCCAGCCAGCTCACCAATCTGCAAAAATGAAAAAAAAAAAAAAACATATAAAAAGCCATTAGATCAATCCCAAAAAAATGATTATTTTGATACGCTTCTTATGCAACCTTCAACTTCAAGCATTTCCCCAAGTGATTCAAACAAAAAGTTACTCCTCCGGTCTTTAAGACCCAATTTGACTTTATTTGGTCTTAATTATAAGACCAAATCCATTTTCTCTTATATTATGTATTTTTTCCAAGATAATCCTTCTAATAATGATAGTTTTAGCCAATATACTTAATTAGCAAGGATATTTTAGGAATAACAACACTTATTTATTATAAATAACCAACTTAACTTACTTCCTTAATCTCCTCAAATAAGTCAATTGGGTCTTATAATAGGACGAGGAGTATGTTATCAACACAACTATAACATTTCCATATCAATATCAATTCAAAATATAAAAACCATAACAAGTCCAATTATTCAAAATCTTTGACTCTTCATGTATAATGATCATGTAACATCTAACTTTTTTATTTTATTGTTATTACTCCAAATAAAACATTTAGGGAGCTCAAAGGCCTTGTGATTTTGTGGCATGGATGCCAACTCCTCTATAACTGTCAGCTCACCGGTTCTATCTTATTTGTAATCTTGAAGTATTAGTGCCTATCGCTCTAATTTTTTTTTTTATATAAAACAAATAAGTAGACTCACCTTGATTAGCCAATGAACTTCATTGACTAAGGTATCTCTAAATGAAGATAACAAAAAGAAACTGGAAATGGAAATTACCGCTCTGCCATCAGTTGCCACACCAGAGATGACAAACATGAGGTAGAAGGTGATTAAGAATTCAACCACAAAGCCCTGAAGATACGACCCAGATAATAATGTTCCTATGAATCGGTCATGTTTTCCTGTGAAAACCAGTCTGAGAGTCACACTTGCAAGAGTGGATCCTAAAACCTGAATTAATATATAAGCTGGCACCTGCAACAACGGCACGAATCAGATCAACCATGGCTAAATTACATAAAACACTCCTGAACTTTAAACCTTTGAAATTTAATACTCCGGTTCTTAATATAGGACCTAATTATTGAGTTGATTTTGATATTAAATATAAGACCTATTTCTCATATTTATTAGTTTTTCCTAAATTATCTTTATGAATACTCCAGCGACTATAATCAAGTAGAAGAGGGAGGGAGGATATTAAGAAAGATGATTATAATGTTTTAGAAAAAACATGTCATATTTCTTATAATTAACTAACTTATCTAACTTTTTTAATCTAAATAAATTAGTTAAATAGGTCTTATATTAAGGACTCGAAAAATAATAAACTTCTCATAGCTTTCAAATCTTTGCGGATAAAGCCGAATTGTCAATTATATACTCCCTTAAACTTATATATATATATATATATATATATATATATAAACAAGCTTTATGGGTTGTTTGTATGTATGCATTTTAAAACCATGGTTTTATCAATATATATACATATTGATTATTAATTATAGAAATAATAAATTGATCTTACGTGTGATTATTTATATTTTTCAATAGTAATTTGCACATAAAAAAAAGTAATTTTGATAACAAGCATCTAAATACTCTCAATTTTATTAAAATTACTTTTTTCACAAAATCTATTCTTTAAAATTTCTTTTATTACTCTTTTTTTTTTTTCAAAAGCTATTCTCCAAAAACTAGTTTAAACACCCGCTTAAGCTTGTGCAAACGTGAGAGTTTAGGAGATTCGATGCAAAGTTTCAAATATTGGAAAAGTTATCTCTAGAGAATTAACATATAAAGTTAGAGGTTACGTATGATTTAGCCTATATATATAATTGGTCTTTTGACTCAGACAAATTTCATTTCGTGAAGGAAATCAAAATTAAGGTGATTAATTAGAGTGGTTAATTATACCTGTTTGAGGGGAAATCGTTTAGTGGAAGCAAAAGCGATAGTGACGGCAGGATTGAAATGAGCACCAGAGATGTGACCAAGAGAATAGACAAGAGCCATGACGAGAAGACCCCAAACGATGGCAATCCCAGGAAGCGTTACGACGTTGTTGTTGTTAATGTTTACCACTATTGATGCACCCCCAATAAATATTAGAAAGTATGTCCCCACCAACTCTGCCACCAGCTGTAATAATTAATTAATGTATAAGACACAAATCCAAAACAATCCAAAATCATATTAGAAGTTTTAATTAGTGGACTTTAAAGTTTGAGACTTTATTAGGAGAAGAGAGGAAGTGGAGGGACCTTCTGTAAGAAAGGGGTAGAGACAAAGATGATGGAGCCTTCATTAGATTTGTCATTCTTGACAGTAAGAACAACCTCGTGGGTTCCTTTAGGTCCAGAAGTCTCAGCCATCTCACCAATGATCGCAACAAAAAACTATTTTAGAGAGAGTGAGAGGTTTGAAATGGTGGGTCTAAGTTTGATAGAGGGTACGTAGTAGGGAACGCCAATTTATGGGCACTAAAGAGTCCATATATTTGGAGAAATTAAGAAGATACTAAATTAAACTATTTATATTTATCGTTTTTCTCTAAACTAATTTGTCTTCCTTATAAATTGATATATAATTTGATGATTCACATAAGTATTTTAGAGAGATTTAAGTATTTTAGAGAGATTATGTATTATATACTTTGATTAAATAATTTGATAACTTTCTTAATCTTCCTTATTTGTTAACTGGATTTTACATCAAAGATCAAAGGTATTGCAAAGGGAATGATGAAATAGAGCGAAATGTTTTTACAGTATTTTCTCCTTTAAAATCATTAAAATAAATATAAAAATTAATTTAGTTTGAACACTCTCAATATCATAACAAACAAGCACTATATTATATTACGTTCTATTTTCTATCATCATCACATTCTATCGCATTCTCCTTGATCCATTGAACCAAACCGGCTCTTAGTGATTTTCTTGAAATGAAAAGAGGAAATGGATTAATCAACTCCTTTAGTAGGAAAGACTAATCTCTTTCATATGCAAAAGATAAAGATTAGTAGATTCTTTGTGCTAGGTTTTCAAGACATATGATAAAAGTGGAAAACTCAACTATGCAATTGTACGAAAATTTTTATCATTTGCACTGATTTTATAATAAATTTAAATATTTAAAGTTGAATATTTATTTTTTATTTAAAATTTATATATTTTTAAATGAGTAAAGTGGTTCTAAAAACTAAAGTTTTTTCACAAAAGAGAAAATTCTAAATAATTAACTTGTTTGGATCTCTTTAATCCAGGGAAAAAAAAAAACAGAGAGGATGAAAGCGCAACATATAACTATATTTGTTCAAAACATACATTTGACAATCATGATTAATATTCTTTTTGGGCCTAAGCCATGAATCCATCATTAATATTTTTCAGATAAAGTGAATATCAGCAAGGTAAAAAATAGTAATAAATAAATGTTGTGCATTTTCTGAACATGAGGAATCGACATTCCCTGCTCATGTCATCGGTGAGCGGGGAATGCTTATTTCCCAAACGGCAGCGTTTGAGGATGAGATCCCATGTTTCCTTTTCTTCTTCTTCTTCTTCTTTAAATTTTTCATTTTTTATTTTTTTTGTTATTTGGGTTAAATTTTATGTGGCACTATAAAATGTATTTTCTTTTTTTCAAAAAAAAAATTTCAGTAGTAGCACCCACCATCATAAGTTAATTAATTTATAATACATCTAAAGACTAGAGTATTTATTAGTAGCACCCACTATTATAAATTTATTAATTTTTAGTGCACTCAATGTATTTTTTTAGTTAGTCGGTGTTACTGAAAAAATATTTCAAAGTACTAGATAGCCTACAAATCAATTTAGAATATTAGGTGCTACTGAAAAAAACATTTCAAAATACTGGATACACTAAAAAATAATTAATTCTAGGTGCTGCTAGAAAAATATTTTGGGATTTTTTTTTTGCTATGTTATTTTGGGATGTTGGATACACTAAAAATTAATAAATTTGTGATACGTAATGTTACTAAAAAAATAATTTTATGATACTGAATACACTAAAAAGTAAGCAATTTAGGATGCGAAATGTCACTAAAAAATTACAAATGATGGATACGACTTAATCAAAAAAATATAAAAAAAGGATCCCCCAAAAAAAAAAAAACAACGGCAGCGTTTGGGGTATAAGCATGTCATGCTCATGGATTCACTGAACAGGGCATACGGAACCAAAAATCTCGTGACCAAAGTCCAAAGCTTACTCATTTGCTAGGTTTTGAATGCTTCAGCACCCACACATCATAGCGCAGATTTGATCATCAACAAATAGTGCTTGCGAGGTAACTATCATAGTTATATGGCTACAATTAGCCATAATCCATATAATTCAAAACGCTACCTGTAGAGGCATCAAAATATAAGCTTACAACCAAGTCATCCATTCTTAAGGCCCAAAAAAAAAAAACACGCAAGTGATCCATTCCATATTTTTTTTATACGTTTATAGATTTGGTCAAAATAATATGCCTACATAAAACATATATTTCAAAGTATTATGAAGAAGCAATAATATCTCCATCAACATACTTTGCTACCACCTTGCTCTTCTCCATGGAGAAAACTTGCTCCTAGAAATTTAAGTTGGAAACTTGTGGGTGAGATTTCTCAGTTGTACAAACCTGTCAAAACAATTAAGCATGCTTAATATTAGATATATATCAAAACATAGCCACAACTTTCATATATAAGTGTACATGTTCAAGAAAAATTAACACTCATAGCCATGGCATATTTCCATATATAAAGATCATAAAAGCAACAATCAACATGATTATTGTAACACCTTCCTTTTAAACTACATAACCTTTCAAATAGAACCAATTGGAAGCACTTTTCACGGCCTTAAGTTAGAAAAATTCAAGTTTCAAAATTTTTAATTTGGGGTTACTATTCATTGTAACCCCAAATTTAGGTCAAATTTTAAAAAATCATAACTAATTTTAGAAAAACTGAAATGAGGTGGTTCCACATTGTACTTGAAACTCTTACAATGATTTTTAGAGAAAAATGCTCTCTGGTCTCAAACCCTTGTCAATCATGCTCAAATTTCACACAAGAAAACACTATTCATTTGGTAAATTTTAATTTTTTTCAGAATTTATGCTTAATTTTGGATAGTCATAACTTTTTATACAAAACTCTAATTTTGATGAATTACCATTTGTTTTAAAGCTAAAAATATGATCTATATGTCTACCAAGTTTTAGCTTAACATTCATTCATTTGGTTAGAGTAACATTAACATGAAAATTGACCATTTTTAGAGTTATTTTATCGTATTTTCATGTCTTTGGTTAACCATTCCCTATCTTGGCATTATGTAACATTTCTATTCATGTAAAACATGTCCAAGCACACTATTACTAATCTTTTACAACCACCAAGATCATAAGTGCAAGTATCCATACTTCATACATGATTACTACAGATTTGCATAAATAAAGTCTACATAAGTTCGTAATGTAAGCATATAAATTTTCAAGCCAACATCACTTCTTTGCCCTTCTCCTTAGATGGTCCAGCCCCTAGTTAGATATAAAAAGATGAAATTTCATAAAATCTCAATAGCAAAGAACCATAATTAACATACTAAACATGCAATGCAAGAATGCCATATGTCACCAATAAAATGTCATGCATACTAACATATTTTTATGCCATGGGAATGGAGCAAATAAACATGCCATCATACCACTCAACATTGCATATAATGTCGGCACATTATGCATGGAGTTAACATATCACCATCCATCTAACTCTACCACATCATGGAATAGAAAAATCAAGCAACACATAGCAAAACAAGCAAAGCAAGTTAGCATTCAAATTGCAAGTTCAATGTTACCTCTTTGATGATCAAAGTTTTTGGCCTTCTTCCCTTCTTCTTGCGCCCCTTTGTATGTTTGAACAATGCCTATCAGTTTATGCATAAACATATTCCACGTTACCAACAATGCCACATAAAACACTATTAACTATTAAGACAATTCCATAGCCCCTTTTTTCCTTTGATTTTTGACATTAATATTCCACCTTTGTTTTGACAAGTCTTTGAGGCCATTCTTATATAATTTTTCATGTAGAATTCAAATATCAAATTGGTTTTATCAAAATCAAACTCCTTCCTATTCAAACTACTCTTGGTCAAAAGGTATGCATATTAGGGTTCAAGATTTCATTTTTGATTCCAATGCTTTCAAGCACTTCCTCCTAGTGTTTTCCTATACAAAATCACATTGTAAACTCATTGAAATCATCAAAATAATCTAAAACAACCTCTAACCCCTTAAACTTAGCTCTGGTCAAGAGGTTCCAAGAGTTAGGAAATTTGGAGTTTCTTCCCAAATCAATCAAAGCAACAACCAAACAAGCTAGCTCAAGCCTTTAATCATGGTCTCTATCCTTTTCTAATCATTCTTCAATGATTTCAAAATCTGGACAGCCAAGTTTTCTAAGGTTTTTGCTACCAAACTCTACTTGAAACAAACTAAAACCATATCCAAATGGAAGCTTTTACATGCCTTGATTAACCCCTAGTCCTTGCTTGATGATTCCTTGCTCTTTTCAGCGTGTTCTTTCTTTCTTTACTCCAGTTTTTCAGCAGCAAAAACTCCCCTCTTCAATGGCCAAAGTAACCGAAATATGAAGGCTTGGGAGAGGGTATTTATAGAGCAACAATTTGGCCCCACCTACCTCCAAGTGTCCCTTAAGAATATGGTGTCTAATGTACATGTGTTCCCCTCTAAATACTGCCGAAATTTTAAGTGTGCCATGTGTCTTTAATACTCAAGATTTTAAGCTAATCATGTGACTAAATTGATTATTTTATTCTTTAATCTTTTGGGCTGGATAAGTCACAAAATTTCTAGGCTTCTCTAGCCCAATTTCTCTCCTGAAATGGTTGAAGAAAGGGGAAAGGATGTAGCCTCTCAAATCCTATGACATTCCCTAGTCCGATTTCACCGTGTAGGTTAAAATTTTGATTTAATTTTTAATAATATTTCTGGACCTCTAAAAATTCATTTTTTCACATAAAAAATTTTCTTTTAATGTATGAAGGTCCTATAAATTTTTTTAGAATTTATTTTACCCTCTAACTACCTGTATTGAATTTTCTCTGAAATCAGGTCTTACCAACAAGATTTCAATAATAATTATTCTAAAATTAATTCTTTCACTTCTAGAGGCTGGAAATAATTTAATAATCTCAAATAAATCTTCAAATAATTTTCTCATATTTTTCACAATTATTGTGGCCTCTATGTATTTTAAATAATTAATTCTGACCAATTTCCCACTGTTTAACCAGAAAAATATTAATTTAATGAAAATTCTGTAATAAATAATTTGTATGTTATTTTTACCTCTGGGGCCTCAAGTATAGTTCTAGACACTATTTTTTTTAATAATTTTTTTGGAAATTTTCTGAAATTTTTAACTGACTTTACGATTTTACTCTTTCTAGACTGATAATTTTAAAAATAACAGTCCAGTTAGGCGTTGGATTTCAATCTAAAAGTTGTTCCGGCTCTTAGTTTACTTTACTACTTGGTTCTCTGTCTAATTTATTACTTACATTTTCAAGGTTATAATTAGTGGGATGTGACAATTATCAATCTCACTTTCATGGCAAGCGAACTCTGTCACAATATTTGAAGCAATACTATATAAAGCGCTACATAACCTAATACTTCTTAAAAACTTGCTTTTTGAGGTTTCCATACTATAACACTATGCTAAGATCATTGTTGGGAAACTTAAGTGAAAAATTGGTAAAAAAAAAAATGAGCATCTTATTAACCACCATTTATAGTGGCCTATGCAACAAGAACTAGCTCAAAGCTTAAACATCAACTTTATGTTATTGCATACTCCTTCTTTTGGAATCCTATTTGATGGAAATTCCACCCTTCTAATGAGGGCTGTCCCAAGCAACATTGCTCATTCAATCCTTGAATTACCTGTTTCCATTTAAATTCCCCTAATCAAATTATCTAGTTTGGCAATAATTCTGGAACTTATCAAGTAAGAGATGGCACACATATATTTTGGCAGGATGAACTTATTTTGGCAAGCGTGAAAAATTTCTGGAACTTACTTTGAAAAATGAAGCTTCCTCTTAAGCAACTTCTTTTTTATGTGGAAGTTATTACATCAAGCCTTGCCTTCTATTGATATTCTTTATCTACACCATATTGATGTCTTGGGTCTTTGCTTATTTGGTTATGACGAAGAGGAGCCCTTGCTTCATTTTTTTGTTTACTGCCCCTTTTCCAAGGCTATTTGTTTTGGGCTACTATTTGTTAAAATTTATTTGGATAAACACAGGGTTGGTAGGAGTGGATTTTTATTCCAAATATCTTAGAGCCTCCCTTTTCTAGATTACTTCTGCAAGCTCATTGGATAGATCATCCAAACCCCCTCTGTCTTTTCATTGTGTGGGAGAGCAGGTCATCAAAATACCAAAGTTGGATTTAATCCATCACTTGGCAGGAAATTCTTTTTCTCATATTTCTGTTTTCTCTCTTTAGTGTTGATGTTATTTTTAAGGATTCTTTTCTTAGGTTTAATTTTTGTAATGTTGGTTGTCTTCCTTACTATAAGCTATAACTCTTTTTATTTTTAATATATGTCGTGTTCAAGAGAGAGAGAGAGAGGGAGAGAGATTTTCATACCATTTTTTAAAAGGTAAAGGTGCAAATATACTGATAAACTTATACTAAATGTGCATCTAGCACCATAAACAAACATTGGGTACAAAAATATATATGATGATTTTAAAAAGTTGCAAAAATACCATGATCGTTAATTATTATAACATTGACCGTTTGTTTGACCGAAGGTGTTGACATGGCTTAAAGAGTCTGATAAAAAAGAGTGAAGGTGAAAAAATACCTATGAACTTTTGTCAAATGTGTACCGGATACCATACACAAACCTAGGGCTCAAAAATACCTACTATCATTCCAAAGAAACCTAAGACGCTATAGTTGTTTAATTTATTAAAGATGATTGTCTAACTCAAACTTTTGACCAAACAAGCTAGTGTTTTAGTCTTCCTCCTTCAAGTGCAAGCCCCTCCTCTTTGCAAATTAGAGGAGATGTGACAAGAGCAACTGAGAGAGAGTAGCATTGCTCTTCTTGGAAAAAGAGAGACTTTGACAGATGAAATGAAGGAGTAAGTTTTATAGAGAGTTTTAGCTTGTCTCCCTTCAATGAAAGTGCAACAGTGAGGATAGAACATCATTAGGATCGGTAGGAGACTGAAACGTGATCATTTGAAAGGAGAAGTGAGTTGCACTTGAAGGAGGGAGAATGAAACACGAGCTTAGGGTCCATGTCACCTTTTTTAGTCAAAAGTTTAAATTACAAAGTCATCGTTGATAAATTAAACAATTGTAGCATTTTAAGGTTGTTTTGAAATGATCATAGGTATTTTTGCACTGAAAGTTTGTTTATGGTGTCAAGCACACATTTGGGACAAGTTCATAGGTATATTTGCACTTTCACTCTTTTTTATTAGACCCTCTAAGTCACATCAGCATCCAAATCAGCATCCAAATCAGCATCTTCAGTCAAACAAACGGTTGACGTTATAATAATTAACGATTATGGCATTTTTGCAACTATTTGAAATCATCATATATATTTTTGCACCCAAGGTTTGTTTATGGTGCCAGACTCACATTTTGTATAAGTTCATAGGTATATTTGCATCTTAACCCATGAATATAAAACTAATCATAAGAGAGGAATATACGTATGCATAAAAGTTTAAGGAAATTTATTGATTCCAAACATTAGGAAAGTTGCATGTAGATAGATAAAGTTCAACAGGATTACTTGTAATTTAGCCTCAAGGATATATATAATTAAAAGGGTTAAGGTGCAAATATACCTATGAACTTATACCAAACGTGTGTTTGACACCATAAACAAATCTTGGGTGCAAAAATATATATGATGATTTCAAATAGTTGCAAAAATGCCATAACCGTTAATTATTATAACGTCAACCGTTTGTTTGACTGAAGGTGCTGATTTGGATGCTGATGTGGCTTAAAGGGTCTAATAAAAAAGAGTGGAAGTACAATATACCTACGAACTTGTCCCAAATGTGGGCCTGACACTATAAACAAACCCTCGATGCAAAAATACCTATGATCATTTCCAAACAACCTTAAAATGCTACAATTGTTTAATTTATCAACAATGACTTTGTAATTTAAACTTTTGACTAAAAAAGGTGACACAAACCCTAAGCTAGTGTCTCAGTCTCCCTCCTTCAAGTGTGTAACATCCCTTTTATAAAAAAAAAATTGTAATTAAAATATATATATAAATATTTTATTATATCTACCCAAAAAAAAAAAAAACAACTTTCTATTAGGAATTTTAGGGGAGAGGGTAGTAAATGAGGTTGGAAAAAATGGGGTGTAGTACATGAAAGAAGAATGTTGGGGGAGGAGTAGTGAATAGAGTTGAAAAAATTGGAATGTAATAAATGAAAGGAAAATATGGGGGAGGAGTAGTAGTAAATGATAGAAGAAAAAGAAAGGGGGAAGGTACGGATGGAAGTGGAAATTGGGAGGACAACGGTGGAAAATTAAATCTGGGAGTATATATATATCCTCATCCCGGTTGTTTCTTGCAAGCTAGAGGAAGAAAGAGGAAGAGAAGAAGAGAGAGAGAGAGAGCGAAAGAAGAGAAAAGAGAGTGAGAAGTAGAGAGGAAAGGAGAGAGAGAGCTGAGTTGCAGAGTACCTGACCGTTTTGGGGATCATTTAGGTACACAAAACTACTTCTTTTTATCGTATTTTCTTCATGAATATTTTCTATATATTTAGAGTTTTATATTATTAGTTTCATTATCATGTTTAGAGAAAATTTTACCTTTTAGATATGAAGTAAATATAGAGTTTTGATAATGTATGACCTAGAAATTTAAAGATACATTATTAAGAAAATATAATCGGTTTATATTTGTTCAATGACTGTTTTGAGAATTTTAAATTGAGATTTTAGTTGAAAAACTTGTTATTTAGACATATAGCATGTTTTTACCGATTAAATTTAAGTTAAATAATTTATTTGAGTTATTTAATATATTATTGAGGTTTTAGTCAGTTTAAATCTTGAAAAAGTAAGTATATACTTTTTTAAAAGAATTTTTGAAGGCTTGAAAAAAATTGTAAATTGAGAATTTTGTGAAATTAAATAAAGTTACAATTTATTTATAACTCAAAGAAGTGTTTGGTTTAAGGAAAAATTTTAAAGGAGACTATAATAAATAATTCAGAATTTTAATATAAAATATTTAGATTTTGGGTAATAAAAATATATTTACTTAAGTTGTTAAATTTAAATAGCCTTATATGTAAATTATATTTTTCAAAATAATATTATATCTATTATAAATGCCTAGATTTGGGAGAGTTAATATATTTATGTAATTTTGGTTTAGAGGGTAGTTTTAAAATTTTAGAGTAGTTTTGGAGTAGTTCTGAGTTTATATTAATAAATATTTATGTGTAATTTTGTAGACCCTTGAGAATTTTGGAGTAAATTTTGTGTAATTATTTGTAAGCTAAAGAGTACCAGGTAACTCTAAAAATTCTTTCTTATACATGTGAATTGTATATGATTATATTGTGGATTTACTAATCTTATATTACTGAAATATAATATTATGATTTTTTTAAATAATGTTTTGGCATGTTACCTGATTTTAAGATTTGTTGCTAGTAATTATGATCAATATGAAAATATATTAATAGATAAGAAATTATCATGAGTTGCTGTTAAATGGTATATGAATTTTATTGCCATCTTATTTTTAATAATATATTTGAGAATATTTATGATGTACCATTATGTGCATATGACATGCATTGTTGGGTTAAGAATAGAAGGAGATTGCATGGATATAAAATTATCACGTGGTATGCTATCACTCGGTGCATAGTGGGATGGCACTTGTCAGGGCCCCTTCTTCCATGTTTTCCTTTGGCTGGGAATTCATTGGAGCTATGAGACATGTGACACCTCCCTATTCATAAAGGAGGGGAGCCATAGTCCGAGCTTGAGTTCTATATTTTTAGCAGGATATATCTTTAGTATCGGTGAGCCTGGAATAATTCAGTAAAATGGATTAGTTCTTATCGGACTATGTGTTAGCCTGTGGCTCCAGTCAGCGGTACAAGGGTGGACGGTGATATAAGAGAGGCAGCATATTGCATTATTTTTGGACATATTGAAAAAAATAAAATTGAATTGAATGTATCAAATCCGTGATTTTTAATATATACATATATATAAACAGATTTTTGGGTTATCATATGTGGTTTGCTTGTATAGGTTAGAATTTCAGTAGTTACTGAGACGTTTGATCTCACCCCCTATATTAACAGTTTTCAGGCGAAGGATCTAGTAGGAATTAAGGGAAGGCACCAATAGAGTGAGCCATGAAGGCTTTTGCGCTCCTCAAGCACATGCTATGTTTATATTTTTATTTGCCATGACTATAAGACTTTAATAGTTTATTTTGTTGTTATGTTAGAAACATTTTGAAATTATGACTTGTTTAGAGTATTAGTAACGTATAGATTTTTATATGAAATATTTTATCAAGTGTATGATATAATTATGATAAGTGTTACATTTTTGGTATTAGAGCTATAACGTTCCATGGCTTTTTAATTAACTTTTATGTAAAATATTTTCCAAAAAGGTTTGGGAAAAAAAATGGCTAGAGGTTATGGCAATTTAAATATAATAACATGTGCACTTCCCTTTAGTTTCTAGATTAAAATTTTATTTTAGTAATGCTGTTTAGTTACCTAGTGGTCCTTGTATTGTTATAGATAGGAAGGGAGAATGGTGAACACTCGAAGGACTAACTCTACCCCAGTTCCACATCAAAATGCTTCTTCTCGTCAAGATAATAATGCTATTTTGCGAGAATTATGAGATCATGTTATGAGCATTGGTCAAAGAGTGAAGAGACATGAGGCCGAGCTGCTGGCAATCAAAGGTCAACGTGATAGTCATCCAGAAGAAAATGGCCCTGTTGATGATAAAGCTCTGAGTAACCACCAGTCAATAAGTGATACTCTTAGAGGCACTGAATCGAAAGCTGATAACAGTGCACATTCTCAACACGACCTTGCGTGTATCACATTGCTCTGGGAAAGTTTTAGGAAGTTTGATCCTCCTAAATTTAAGGGTAGACTGAATCCATCTGAAGCTGAAGAATGGATCAAAAGGCTAGAGACTATATTCAGAATAGTAATCTAATCCTCACAAGAAAAAGTGCAACTTGCTGAGTAGTTGTTACAAAAGGCAGCA
The DNA here is from genome assembly GCF_004799145.2 of Neltuma alba. Taxonomy (NCBI): domain Eukaryota; kingdom Viridiplantae; phylum Streptophyta; class Magnoliopsida; order Fabales; family Fabaceae; genus Neltuma; species Neltuma alba. Next base: position 219,183 of record NW_021635117.1, read on the forward strand.
GGAAGTGGTGGGACAGCATTAAGCCTTTTGAGAGTGCAGAGATAACTTGGGAAAGGTTCAAGTAAAAATTCTTCCAACACTATTTTCCTAATGCCCTTAGAGCTAATCAAGACACAGAATTCTATGCCTTCAAGCAAGGAAACTTAAATGAGGAAGACTTCATCGCTCGATTTCTCGAGTTAGTCAAATATACTACTTATCCGCAGATGCAACATTACTCAAAATGGATGGCTAATAGGCTACTGGAAAAGGCCAGGCTAGAATTAAGAACAGCTTTAGCACCCTTAGAGATTAATGATTTTGAAAAAATGTGCACCAAATTGCGAATCATTGCTAGAAGAATGAGAGAAGAAGAAGCTAAGAAGGGGAAGGACTCTTATACAAGGTCCATTCCATTCATGAGACCTACGGGAGGAATCGGTAAGAAGAATACTTACAGCTTCAATAACTCCAAGAAGTAGTTTAATCAGCCCTCAAGGAATCAATCTGGTAGACCTTTGAGGAGTCAATTCAGTGGACCCTTGAGAATCAATTCAATAGACCTTCGAGGAGTTAGGTCAGTGGGGATAGAGCTCTTACAGGGGTTCTACAGCTCCTATCATTAGCACTGCCAATAATCAAAAGTGTGCCAAGTGTGGAAAAGTACATCAAGGAAATTGCATTATCTGCTTCAAGTGCAGGAAACCAGGCCACATTTTTATATTCTGTGAGGAAGGCTTGCAAGGGGTCAATGATACCAGAACTACTGTCCCAGGAAGAGTGTCGCTCTATCTCAACAAGAAGTTGATGCCACCCCTAATTTGATTAAAGGTATTCTCAAGCTCCAAGGCTTTGAAACTCAACCTTTATTTGATTCTGGTGCAACACATTCATTTATATTTGATGATTATGTGTCTCGTTTAAGTATGCATACGTATGAATTGCCTTGTGATTTGATTGTTTCTACATGGGCGGGAGTCTCGGTGAAAACTTCTAAAGCACGCTTGAATTGTATGATTGAATTTGAGGACAGAACATTCACTATAGATCTTGTTGGTCTACCCTTAGAGGGTATTGACCTAATTGTAAGAATGGATTGGTTGTCGGCGAATAACGCCATCCTAGATTATAGAAGGAAGACCATTTCTTTGCCGGTCTTCTTCGCCAGTTCTAGTAGGCCACAACTTTTATTTTTAGTGCAAGTTGAAAAGTGTATTCAAAAGGATTGTCAAGCCTATATGGTGTTCTTCTCCATTCAGACAACAACTAAAAAAGGCATAGAGGAGATTGCAGTGGTGAGTGAATTCCCGGATGTGTTTCCAGAAGAGATAACAGGTTTGGCTCCGGAGAGAGAAGTGGAGTTCTCTATTGATCTTGCACCTAGAACTGAGCCTATCTCTAAAGCTCCTTATCGGATGTCTCCATCATAATTAGCAGAGTTAAAAAAACAGATTGAGGAGTTGCTGGAAAAGGGCTTCATTAGGCCAAGTGTATCCCCTTGGGGCTCACCTTTGCTCTTTGTGAAGAAGAAGGATGGGAACATGAGACTGTGCATTGATTACCGCCAATTGAGTAAGGTAACCATAAAGAACAAGTAACCCTTACCTAGGATCGATGATCTACTTGACCAGCTATCTGGAGCGTCAATATTCTCTAAGATTGACTTAAGGTCAGGTTATCACTAATTAAGGGTTAGATCTGAGGATATCCCAAAAATTACATTTAGAACAAGATATGGCCACTATGAATTCCTTGTGATGCCGTTTGGGTTAACCAATGCTCCAGCTGTCTTTATGGATTATATGAACAGAATCTTCCGACCTTACTTGGATAAATTCGTAGCGGTCTTTATTGATGACATCCTTATTTACTCTAAGGACAAGGAAGAGCATAAACAGCATTTTAGAATTGTGCTGCAAGTGTTAAGCGAACACAAACTCTATGCAGAGTTGTCAAAGTGTGAGTTTTGGCTCAAAGAAGTAAAATTCTTGGGTTATGTTGTATCAGCTGAAGGTGTATCAGTGGACCCTAGTAAGATTGATGCAGTGTTAAAATGGGACAGACCACAAAATGTCATAGAAATTAGAAGCTTTCTTAGACTGGCAGGCTACTATAAGAGATTCATTAAAAGCTTTTCGCAGATAGCTATGCCATTAACCAGACTAACTAAAAAGGACCAACCGTTTGTTTGGACTGAGAAATGTGAAGCAGCCTTTCAGACTTTAAAGAACAAGTTGACCACCGCACCGGTACTTGTGATTCCAAACCCTACACAATCTTTCACTTTGTATACTGATGCTTCTAAGAAGGGTCTTAGGGCTGTATTAATGCAAAATGGTAAGGTAGTTGCTTATGCTTCTCACAATTGAGGTTGCATAAGGAAAACTATCCTACTCACGACTTAGAATTGGCAGCAGTCGTATTTGCATTGAAGATTTAGAGGCACTATCTCTATGGTTTGCAGTTTGAGATTTTTAGCGACCGTAAGAGTTTGAAATACTTGTTTGATCAAAAAGAACTTAACATGAGACAAAAAAGGTGGATGAAGTCTCTTACGGATTATGATTATGAGCTAAAGTATCACCCAGGGAAGGCAAACATTGTAGCAAATGCTTTAAGGAGAAAATCTATCCATGCAGCCCAATTGATGGTCAAGGAGTGGAACCTACTGCAGGATGTGCAAAGTACACCTATTGATATAATGTCTGGGTTAGTTGCTACCATGAAAGCACTAACCATTGAGAGTACAACTTAGAAGGAAATTAAAATTGCCCAGTTGGAAGATGAGTATCTACTAGGGGTTAAGGAAGAAGTTGAATAAGGAAAAGAGTCAAAGTTTAGTATTAATGATGGGATACTAAGATATAAAACGAGAGTGTGTCTCCTAATAATAAAGAGTTAAAGAAATTACTACTTGATGAAGCTCATAGAAGCAAATATACTATCCACCTTGGAGTGACCAAAATGTACCATGATCTAAAACGAAACTGGTGGTGGCCTAGTATGAAGAAAGATGTAACTGAGTTTGTTTCTCGTTGTCTAACTTGCCAAAAGGTCAAGATTGAACACCAGAAGCCCCCAGGACTACTGCAAAATCTAGAGATTCCAGAATGGAAGTGGGATAGTATCTCTATGGATTTTATCATGGGTCTTCCTAGAACTCAATATGGGCATGATGTTATTTGGGTGATTGTTGACAGATTGACTAAATCAGCCCATTTCCTAGTCATCAAAACAAATTACTCTTTGGAAAAGCTAGCACAGATCTATGTGAAGGAGATCGTCCGATTACATGGCACACCAAAGAGCATTATATCAGATCGAGATCCATGATTCACTTTAAGGTTTTAGAGATTGTTACAGGATGCCATAGGGACACGATGAGATTAGCTCTGCCTATCATCCCCAAACTGATGGACAAACAGAGAGAACCATTTAGACCCTTAAGGACATGTTAAGAGCTTGTGCAATTGAATTAAAAGGAAATTGGAATGATCACCTTCCTTTAGCAGAGTTTGCTTACAATAATAGCTTCTACTTAAGTATTCGGATGGCGCCTTATGAGGCATTGTATGGAAGAAAATGTAGATCCCCACTTTGTTGGACAGAATTGAGTGAGAGAAGTTTAATAGGTCCAGAACTGGTGGATTACACAACTCAGAAGATTAAGATGATACAGTAGAAGCTGCTTACTGCCCAAAGCAGACAAAAAAGTTATGCAGATAGGAGAAGACGAACATTGGAATTCATGGTAGGAGACCATGTATTTCTAAGAGTCACACCGATGACGAGCATTGGAAGATCAATCCGAGCGAAGAAACTCACTCCCCGTTTATAGGTCCTTATGAAATTTTGGAGAGAGTAGGACTAGTGGCTTACAGAATTGCCCTACCTCCACAACTGGCCAACATTCATAATGTATTCCATGTGTCACAACTCAAGAAGTACCACCCAGATCCATCTCATGTGATCGAGCCCGAAGAGATCGAGTTACAAGAGAATCTTACTTTCAAGGCCGAACCTGAACGCATTCTGGACGTTAAGGATAAGCAATTTCGAATAAAACTATTGGTTGGTTAAGGTTTTCTGGAAAGGAATGTCTCCTGGAGATGCCACCTGGGAAACTGAACAGCGAATGCGGCGGGATTTTCCTAACTTGTTTGATTAGGAAGAGTTAGATTGTGTAGTTTTGGTAATTGTGCTGTGTTGTACTTATGTTGTGCTATGTTGATGAGTAGTACTAATAATTGTGATTGCACCAGTTGCTTGAAGTAAATTTTCTTTCTTTTCATGTATCGAATTTTGGGACAAAATTCTTTTGTAGGCGGAAGAATTGTAACATACTATTTTTTTTAAAAAATTGTAATTAAAAATATATAATAATATTTTATTATATCTACCCAAAAAAAAAAGAAGAAACAACTTTCCACCTAATTTGGTGGAAGCTGTGGCTTTTGACTTAGGAATAGAATTTAGGGGAGAGGGTAGTAAATGAGGTTGGAGAAAATGGGGTGTAGTACATGAAAGAAGAATGTTGGGGGAGGAGTAGTGAATAGAGTTGAAAAAATTGGAATGTAATAAATGAAAGGAAAATATGGGGGAGGAGTAGTAGTAAATGATAGAAGAAAAAGAAAGGGGGAAGGTACAGATGGAAGTGGAAATTGGGAGGACGACGGTGGAAAATTAAATCTGGGAGTGTTATATATATCCTCATCCCGGTTGTTTCTTGCAAGCTAGAGGAAGAGAGATGGAAGAGGAAGAGAGAGCGAAAGAAGAGAAAAGAGAGTGAGAAGTAGAGAGAAAAGGAGAGAGAGAGCTGAGTTGTAGAGTATCTGACCGTTTTGGGGATTATTTAGGTACACAAAACTACTTCTTTTTATCATATTTTCTTTATGAATATTTTCTATATATTTAGAGCTTTATATTATTAGTTTCATTATCATGTTTAGAGAAAATTTTACCTTTTAGATATGAAGTAAATATAGAGTTTTGATAATGTATGACCGTAGAAATTTAAAGATACATTATTAAGAAATTTTAATCAGTTTATATTTGTTCAATGAGTATTTTGAGAATTTTAAATTGAGATTTTAGTTGAAAAACTTGTCATTTAGACATATAGCATGTTTTTACCAATTAAATTTAAGTTAAATAATTTATTTGAGTTATTTAATATATTATTGAGATTTTAATCGGTTTAAATCTTGAAAAAGTAAATATATATTTTTTTAAAAATAATTTTTGAAGGCTTGAAAAAAATTGTAAATTGAGAATTTTGTGAAATTAAATAAAGTTACAATTTATTTATAACTCAAAGAAGTGTTTGGTTGAAGGAAAAATTTTAAAGGAGACTATAATAAATAATTCAGAATTTTAATATAAAATATTTAGATTTTGGGTAATAAAACATATTTACTTAAGTTGTTAAATTTAAATAGCTTATACGTAAATTATATTTTTCAAAAACAATATTATATCTATTATAAATGCCTAGATTTGGGAGAGTTAGTATATTTATGTAATTTTGGTTTAGAGGGTAGTTTTAAAATTTTAGAGTAGTTTTGAAGTAGTTCTGAGTTTATATTAATAAATATTTATGTGTAATTTTGTATACCTTTAAGAATTTTGGAGTAGTCATGGCAAACAAAAATATAACATAGTATGTGCTTGAGGAGCACAAAAGCCTTCATGGCTCACTCCATTAGTGCCTTATAGTTAAGTATATGATATAATTATGAGAGGTGTTACAAAGTGCAGCTCACTTCTCCTTTCAAATTATCGCGTTTCAGTCTCCTGCCGATCCCAATTTTGTTCTATCCTCACTGTTGCACTTTCATTGAAGAGAAACAAGCTGAAACTCTCTACAAAACTTACTCCTTTATTTCATCTGTCAAAGTCTCTCTTTTTCCAAGAAGAGCAATGCTACTCTCTCTTAGTTATTCTTGTCATGTCTCTTCTAGTTTACAAAGAGGAGGGGCTTACACTTGAAGGAGGAAGATTGAAACACTAGCTTAACGTCTATGTTACCTTGTTTGGTCAAAAGTTTGAGTTAGACAATTATGTTTAATGAATTAAACAACTGGAGCATCTTAGGATTCTTTGGAGTGATAGTAGGTATTTTTGAGCCCTAGGTTTGTGTATGGTGTCTGATACATATTTGACAAAAGTCTATAGGTATTTTTGCACCTTCACTCTTTTTTATCAAACTCTTTAAGCCATGTCAGCATCCGCGTCAGCACTTTCGGTCAAATAAACAGTCAACATTATAATAATTAATGGTTGTGACATTTTTGCAACTTTTTAAAATCATCATATATATTTTTGCACCCAAAGTTTGTTTGTAGTGCTAGACACATATTTGGTATAAATTTATAGATATATTTACACCTTTAGCCTGATTAAAAACACCTCAACTTCAATAAGGATCCATCATTGAAGGGTAATAATCTTTTATTGGAACTTGTTTGACTTCTTGGACTTGGAAAATCTTTTTTTTTTTTAAATTTTGTATATGAGCTGTTAACGATTATCATTGAAAACTATTCATATGATTTATGCCGGGAAAGCTTTTGTCGTTTTAAATTTTTCTTCCCAACCGAAGAAGAGAAAGTAAAGTGGGGATTGGAGGGAGTGATGGTGGGGTAAAGTGACTCACCCTTGTTGCAATAAAATCGGGATTTGGATTGGATTCTTGAATTGGTTTGCTTCTGAAAACGCCCCCACCGTCTTCCTCCTCTGTGCTACGCTCTGTTAGCATTTGATTCGCCATTTTCGCTTTCGAACAAGATTCTCCCTGTAAACAGCATATTCGAGGCCTTCTTCATTTCTGGGTATGGCTTTTTCTTTTCTTTCTTGCTATCCTGTTTGTTCCCATGGGGTTACACCTGCTTTGCTCGAGTAAACTGTGAATGGACGGTGGGGGGTCGTTATCCTTTCAAATGATCTTCGTAGCCTTTTCAGTTTTTTTTTTTTTTCCGTCTTAACTAGAACAAGGGAAAAAATGAATTGTGCTCATGATCTCACTAGATTCAGTTTGAATTTTCTGGATCTTGCGTTCTGTTTTGCTTTTGAGTTATTCTTCTGGGACCGTTTGTCATTCAAAACACTGAATCGAGGACCCTATTATTCATCTGTGAGGCAATTTTTTCACATATAGAAGATTAAGCCACTGCTATGGAAACTCTTTTCAATATTTATAGCCAAGCAAGTAGTCATTCTATGCTCAACTACTTGTTCTTCTTGAGAAAGATTAGATTTTTGATGGGGTTGATATTTCTATTTAAACATTTCATGATATTTTATTCTTGATTATTATGCTTGCTTATGTTTATTTCATTGCTTTCGAAAGTGTGTTACTATGCTGATGCGAAGTGAAATAACCCTATTAACATTGGAGGCATTTTTTTTTTTTTTTTTTTTTCAATTTCATCTTCTTTTTTTTCTTTTTTTTTTAAAAACAGGCATGGCAAATATACTAATGTGATGCGAAAAAATACAAATAGATTTCACAAATCAAACGCGCTCATAGCATTTCTATAAAATATCCCCTGTCATTGCTTATTTTTGTCATCTTCAGTTTGGTAAATTTCCATGCAGTCCCATGATCGATCAAGATGAGCTGGTTATATGATGCATGAAAATTTAAGTTTTCTGTTAGAACTCAGGGTTAGAAGTTTAAGTTTTCACTGGGCCCTGACATTTTTTTTTTTAATTTTTTAATTACGCTTACTATTTTTTTTTTTCCCCACTGCAATACTTGATTCACAAGTTGAATATGGCATTGAATTGTATATTAAAATCTCATTAGGTTGATTCGTTGCAATTTACCAGCCCTTGATTAGGTGGATTTCCAATTTGGTGACCCAGAATCTAGTCGTTTGTCTTGATCCACAAGCATTATGCTTAAAATGTGCCATATCACAGTACACTTTATAGTTTTGTTAATGGGGATTAGAAGATTCATGATTTATTTAATAATTATGCTGATATGACCTTTTAACTTTTAGATTTGACATCTCACCCACTTCTGTTAGCTTCCCTCAGTCATATGCCACATGGTTTAGGTTTCTATTACTTGCACACATCTGTAATTCTAAAATTACGAAATATTATTAATGAGTGACAGTTGAGCCCACATCATTGTGATTAATTCTTCTTCTCTTGACCTTCCCTTTTCTCTGGACACTGGTGTAATGGAGCTTGAGCTGTCAAATGGTAGAGTAAGGAGAAAATAGAGTTTGGGTAACATATGCAAGGAAGGAAAAATATCTCGTGTATCTGATGAAATTTATATTCTACTCCACTCCACAGCACTATATTTATATGTCATATATCTGATAATCGACATGGAAAAAAGTAAGTATACTGAATGCGTTCAAGAGTCCAAATTTGTGCTGTGTCATCACTTTTCCATTGTTACTTCACTGCTTTAAGTTGGACATTTCTGGTGCTTCTCCAAGCTAAGATGGGGGAAAACTATTCGGAGTCTGGTCAATGATATATAGGTAATTATGTGTCAATCAGGAATTAAACCATCAGTGAATGTTAAAATAAGGAAGACTCTTGATAACAGTTTCTTTATTGTTTTTTAGCATGTTTCTAGTTTCCTTTAGAGGCCCTAAGTTGAAGGCTTTTCATTCAGCTTAGTGATGAAATAAAATGCATCATTATTTTTCTCTTCTATCTCTATATTCTATCCAATTTTTCTCCCTGTTTCTCCCATGCTTGACTCCCTTATCATATACCTGTCTGTATTTCTCTGAAGAAAGTTCATTTGGTGCTTTGAGTGTCAGAAGCAATATATTGTTTTTACTCTCCATCTTAATTTTACTTGGTTTTGTGCTGCTATTATTGCAATTATTTGCATTGAGCTGGTTTCATCTTTTGTTTATATAGATATATTCCTGGGTGTTAAACTTGTGAATAAGGCTTCCAAATTCATGGCCTTTGGGCACTACCTATCCCAGGGATGGAAACCCAACCCTAGTGATGATGAAAACTCCATGAACGGTTGCTTTGATTGCAACATATGCTTAGACTTTGCTCGCGAACCGGTAGTCACTCATTGTGGCCACCTTTACTGCTGGCCCTGCATCTACAAGTGGCTTCATCTCCAAACTGAGACCTTAACATCTGATGAGCACCCTCAATGCCCAGTTTGCAAAGCTTGTATATCCTCTACCACAATCATCCCGCTCTATGGTCGAGGGCAGGCCTCACTGGCTCAAAGCGAGCGCCACGATGAGAAGGAATCGGATCTGGACATTTCTATACCGCCAAGGCCACCTGCTGCTAGCGTTGAAGCTCCATTGCCATCATCTTCTCCTCATAACACTTATCAGAATCAGCATTCTGCTACTTCTCTAAACCTTGAGAATGCTTCTTCATCACCGCGGGTTGTTAATGTTGGTGCTACCTTGATGCCAGGTTTTCATCATCTTCTGCATGGGATGTTTGGGGAGATGGTGTATGCTAGAGTGTTTGGCAACCCGGAAAATATATACGCCTATCGGAATTCTTATCATGTGCTGGGCCCTAACAGCCCCAGATTGAGAAGACAGGAGATGCAGGCAGACAAATCCTTGAAGAGAGTATCAATTTTCCTGTGTTGCTGCCTTGTTTTGTGTCTTCTAGTGTTTTGAGAACGTGGTCCTGCTTTAAAGAGGTATCGTCCATGAGCTTTGTAACATACTGTATTATGTTGGCTGTTGAATATGAGGCTAGTGAATGTGTTCTTCACCATTTATTGTACACTATGATGGAGCCTGTCAGCTCCACATTGCAGAAACCCAGAATGAGAGTAAGCAAGCTTTTTTCTTTTCGGTCTCTTCTGCAATGGATAAAGATTTGCGTGTCCATTTTTAGCTATATGCGTTTGGTATACATTGTATCTGTATTTGATGTTGAGTGAACAAGTATTTTCATTTTTGTATCTTAATTTAATTTATTTTTATAAGTTGATTAGGCATGTTTTTTTATGTAATGCAAATGTAGGGAATATGAGAAACAAGTTGTAATGTTCATAATGGTTTTGCAAGAACCCCATACATAACCAACCTGTAAGAACCCGCAACGGGGCCCCAAAATTTTTTTTTTTTTGTGATGATAACATGGGACATAAATTATAGACTCAGAGACATGAAATACTCTTTCAATTTTTAATATAAGATTTATTTAACTAATTTGATTAGATTAAGGAAAGTAGGTAAGTTAGTTAATTATAAAAAATATAATATATTTTTCCTAAAACACCATAATCATCTTTTTTAATATCTTTCCTCTTTCTTATACTTGATTATGATTGAGGAAGTATCTATAGGGATAATTTAAAAAAATTGATAAATATGAGAAATAGGTCTTATATTTAGGATCAAAATTAACTCAATAATTAGGTCTTATATTGAGGACCGGAGAAGTATAACAAATTGTTCTCCTAAAGAAAGACAAAAGTAGAAAATTGAAATAAAGTGCAACACATCAGGGGATGGGTGGTTGGCTGGTTGCCAATTGCCATACGTCACTTGAGCTACTCATAATCATAGTGTGCTATTACTTCTGATCTTTAATATAAGATCTAGTTTGCAGTACAATTTATACTGCAAGCTAAATCTTATGCTCTCCCATTTTAAAATATAAGTATCAAATGTTTGAAGGGATTTGTTTTTTTGGTCATTTAATGTATTTTTCTATTTTTACTCCTAATTAATTATGTCTCTCATCTTTTGTCCCTGCTTATTCTCTCTAATATCTTGTTTCCCTCATTCTCCCTCCCACTTGCCTTCTTCATGAATAATGATGTTTTAAAAAAATAAGCTACATTTTTTTTCACATATTTATTGTTTTAACTAATTTTTTAGCTGCGTAATTTAGTTATTTGATGCTTATATTCTGAAACACATGGGATATTAAGCACCCGAGGTAGTTAAAAAAAATGCTTTGCTTTACCTAAATAAACAATACAAGATATACATTGTGTATAAAATTAAATTGAGGTCGATAAATGAGTTGAGGGGATGAATTGGAAAAGGCATCACAATTACAATCCTTACCAGTTCGCTGGGGCTGGTTTTGGGCTGAATATGTCAATGCATCAAGCCGCACAAATTTTTTTTCTTATAGACTTCAATATGAACCATACAACCCACATAACCCTCAACCTTTTTTTTTTTTTGGGTTTAAGCCTGATACACCCTTTATTTTAAGCTCACATGTTATATGCTTCATCTAATCCCAAGGCGCCATTTGTTAAGGAAACGTGAGGAGGTTGGGATCGGCATTGATATTGGCATCACTCATTTTAACATGTTTTGAGACAATAAAAACAATACTTAGAATTGAATAATACTACCGAGATAAGATTGCATAATGCCACCACCCTCATAGTATTGGAAAATCATTTATGACATTGAAGAATATTTTAACCAAAATTATCCCTGCAACATTTCAGAAACAGGTATTTTTATTTATTACAAGAGTATATACCACCTTCAATCCTAAGACCTTGTTTGACTTTTATTTTGGTCCTAAATATAAGACCCCAATCCACTTTATCTCTTATATTTATGCATTTTTTCCAATATAGTCATTTTAACAATAATAGTTCTAGCTAATACACTTGATTAGCAAGGATATTTTAAAAAAAACAACACCTATTTATTACAAATAACTAATTTAACTTCTTTCCTTAATCTCTTCAAATTAATCAACTAGCTCTTATAATTAGGACCAGAGGTAGTATTTATATAATACATGACTAATTATAAAATTAAATTAAATTAACTTTCACCCTAAATATTACATCATACCAAACATAATTTTAAAGCCTTATTCCGACTCCCACTCCCAATACCTTAAAATTCAGGTATGTGTACCATACCAAACAAGGCCTAAATATATTATCTAGTTGAGGGATTTTAATTCTAAATGTAAAATTTAAATGAAATTTATCTTTTAAATTGATATTTTTTTTTCAAATATCCATATAACTTATACATATTAAATGAGGTTTTTATTAATGTGATAATTTATTAAAAAAATCAACATATAAATTTTTATTAATAACTAATTTAACTATTTTTCTTAAAAATATACTTTTTAAAATCAAAGGGCGTATAAAGTTTAAGGACATTTTGTCACATTCCAAAAATTTTCACCTGGCTATAAGAGATTAAAAATTGGGATGAGAGTCAATGTAGGAACTAGATGAGGAGACAAAACAACTTTTGATATGAAACCTTGATAAGATCCAAGCTGACATTTTCATAATGATGGGTCTAGGGAGGGCACAATAGGAAAATTTAAGAAAAATTCTAGAAAATCTCCAAAAAATGGAAAAAAGTGTAGAGTAGAGCTTTTGGAAATTCAGTTGAGGCCCAAAATATAGAATTTCGGTGAAAATGAATTATTACAAAATTTCCTAAACAGAGGCTTTTCAGGAAAATATTAGAAAATTAGAGTAAAATAATTATTTTAATTAGTTAGAGGCATCAATAAATTTGGGAGATTGATGGATAAATCATCTAAATATTTTTTGGAATTTATATAATTTTTTTAGGACTTGGAAGTTCAGGAATTAATTTTAGGAAATTTATTTTCTCGTAGTAACACCGATAAAGGCCTAATTGGAGAAAATTCAAAATAAATACCTAGAGGTGGTAAAAAATTATGAAAATTTTCAGATCATATTCCCACATTAAAAGGTGAATTATCATGGAGAGAAATAAATTTTTGGAGGTCTAGAAAAATTATGGAATGTTACTAGTGAATAGTAACCGATAAAGTTCCAAATTGGTTTGGGACAATGATTTGGTTTGTGGGCCAGCTTTTTGAGCCAACCCAAACCATTTGTGGGCCCACAATAGACCCATTAAAAACCCAATTTCGTGCACCTTTCAGGTCCCTCCATTTTTATTAAATAAAATGTGAAATTAAGAGATATTTGTGTGGAAAAAAAAATCTAGAGAATGGACACTTGTTTTAAATATGATCATTCCAGCATTTGATGACTGTCACCTACACCCTTGAGGTGTCCCAAATTTCGTGCTAATTAAGGGAAAAATGGCAGAGTATTTGGTCTATAAATACCCCTAGAAAATACCAAGAAAATGTTAGAAAATTAGGAAAAATAAGGGGAAACTCTGTCACTGTTCATCCAGCAATCTTATTCAAAAATCTTGAGGTGTTTTAGGCAAGAAATCATCCAACATACACTAAGAAAATATTAAGGTATGTCTAACCATCATTCTCCCTAAGTTTTACATAGATTAAATAAGGATTTTTGCTTGGGAAAATACTGGAAAAATACTGAAAATTTTTGAAATTTTTGGTTGAGATGTGTGATGTTTAGGAAAAGATATAAACCTTAATAATCAAGTTTAATAAGGAAGATTAAGTGGTGTATGGATTGATTTTTGGATGAAATTAAGATTAGGGTTTTGGAGGAAGCAATTCAGTCAGCACTGTTCATCCAGGAGCTGATTGATTTTGCTTGGTTTGATGATTTCAATGGCTTTAAAATATGTTTTTGTGTAGGGATATGTTGTTGGAAAGTGTTTAAAATCATTGGAACCAAAATGGAATTTTTGGAAAATAAATACCCCCTATTCGGCTAAGAGGAGTTCATGGGGAAGAAGTGTGATTTTTAAAAATCTAATTGCACCATTGGATTTCTCATGAAAAATTGTGTAGGATTGATTCATGAGATGATTGATTTTAAAGAAGGAATCAATTTGTTAAAAATCAAAGAAAAAGGGGGGAGTTGTTAAGTTAATGTTAAAGTGTTGGAACCAAGTTGTTTTGTGATTAATGTAACCTATGTTTATGCTTGGTTTAATATACATTGAGAAAAGGAATTAAGGAGAAGCATTGCTCCTTAGAGGAATTAATTGGACAAGCTTTACAAATGTAGTTTTGAATTATAATTTGATTGTTTATCTTACTTGTTTATTGTGATTGTTGATGCTTGGATTGGAGGAACTTTGTGGTAATCTTGATTGTGTGATTGACATTAGTTATGCTTTGGCCAAATGCTTTGTGGTATGTCAATGTGGATAATATAATATTCCTCTCCTTGCATGATATTTGGTATGAATTCTTATGAGTTGGGAATGGTTTGGATTGCATGACATGTCACAATTAAACTTACATTGATTTACATAATAATTATAATTCATATGCTACTAAGATTTCTTTGAAATCTCATTCCTTCTATGTTATCTTATACACTAATTAGGAAGTGGACCAAATATGGAGCAAGGAAAGGAGTTGATCTTGGGATAAAGGAGTTTTATGAGCATTGTATTATGGTGAATTGTTATGCAATGTGTAATGAACCTTATTTTATGATTGTATTTAGATACAGATGATGTTATGACATGTATTATACTTTACCCTCATGCTATAATATTGTAATTATGCATGGTATATTAAGGAAAGAATGTGGAAAAAGGAAAAAGGAAATAAATTAAAGAAAGAGGCAAGTAGGGGATAGAAATTCCCTAAATAGTATCAAATTTATGGCACATAAAATAATAAGCAATTGTTGGAGCTTGGATCTGAGATTTTGCAAGCTAATAGATCTCATTTTTAGCTTTAAAACAAGTGATAATTCATTAAATTTGGAACTATGTGTGAAGAGTTATGCCTTTTCAAAGTTGAGCAAAAATACTAAAAATTTGAAAATTTACTAAATGAATAGTACACTTTGATGAATTTTCTGAAATTATTCTGGATAGAATTGAACCTAATGAGTATTTTTCGTTCATATAACTCTTAGCAAGCTTCGCATGAAAATTGGAACCACATCATTTTGATTTTTTTAGATTTAGTTATGAATTTTCAAAATTAGCTTATTTTTTGGATGAACAGTGTACGGATAGGATGAACAGTAAAAACCTGAATTTTAAAATTTTTCATCCAGAAACACTACGAAACACATTATAATGGTTCTAATTAATGTATAATGGGTTATAAAGAGAGGTGTAACACATTTTACCAAATAAAATGTGTTAGATAATTAACTAAGAAGTATAAGATTAAGATGTAACTCTAAATAATTTATTAAAAATTATTAATTGATTTTCAAAAATTAGTTTGGATAACTAATGTGTTAAACTATAGTTATTTATTGTTCAGTGTTGAATTAATTTGATCTGCTTGCCAGTGAGCCTTAGGTCAAATGGCGTAGCCCCACTTCTACTATTGAGCAGGATGAGAGATCAAACCCTTATGTGATATGGGGAAAGTGTGAGTTTGTTGTGTTTGGGTGTGTGAGAAGTTCCTCTTACGAGTAGAACAAAGAAAGGTGTATGAAAAAAATATGGAAAAATGACATTAAGATCCCATACAAGCAAATATACAGCAAAAATGTCCCTTGAAACGTGATAATTCTTCTGAAGTCCCAAAAGGACTTGGCTGCCATTTTCAGAAAGTTAAAATGACTTCCTTACCCTAGCATATCAGAGACAGAAGGTGCTGAGATGAGTTTCCTGCATAGTGTGGCTCTATTACAGCTAGGAAAGAGGACATGGAGAAAGAAGGAAGGAACCATTGATAATGAAGTATCTTTCCCATGACCATTAATGAAGTCCAAAGAGGTTCCATTTGAATCTTCACAAATCTTCAGGTCTGGAAATTTCTTTCCTCTCCTCTCCTGGAATATTTTTCTTGATAGATTGAATTGTTTGGGAATGAGAAATCAGAAAATCGTTTTTTCCTTTGGTACTGTAAATCTTTTGTTTTTGGTCTAAGATGAACAAGTAAATCAATGGAAAAATTGTGTTTTTAGTTGGTGTGTGTTGATGATTTAAGTTGGGTGTGTAGGATGACTATGGGTGCTCTGTTTTTGGGTTGCTTTTGGGTGGTTTTGCTCTGTTCTGACGTTAGTTTAGGGGCAAAGGAAGGAAAAGATGAAGGTTAGTCTGGGTAGAAACCCTTAGCACGAAATGGAATATTGTGTTGTCAATCAGGCCATGATAGTTGTCAATGTGTGCCGCGACAGTTGTCAACATAACTCCTTGACTTGTCAACGACAGTTGCGTGATTCTTGATGCAGATTTAAATTACTGATGGCGAGTATGCCTGGAAAGCATCTATTGTACTTTGTTCATATAGGAGGAAAGTTTATAAATGATGAAGAAGATGATATATGTGGGAGGTAGTGTAAGAACAACAACTATAAAAGAGGGAACAAGTTATGAAGAATTGAAGGAAATTATATCATCAATTGTTAGAAAAGAAAGTAACTCATTTCTTTTGAAATTCTTAGTTGTGTTTGATAAAAAAATATTTGTAGAGTTGGTAGATGATGATGAGGTAGAAAATTTGACAAAATTCAATGAAGAAAGTGGTCATGTGTGTATAGAAGAGAATGGAAATAAGGACCACATAAAAGCAACAAGGGATAATGTAATGGAGGAGCAAGATGTGTAAGTTTAGTTTAACAAAACCGTTATTATCAATATCAGTTGTTACTGTCTTGCTACTAACTTGTCAATGCATGCACCCTGACTTGTCATTTCTTGCAGGATTGATCAATCATTTGGAGGTATTAATGGATTGTCTTTGTCTCTACCTACCTTATTTGATGAGATTGGAGAGCCATCATCAATTTTTTATGCTGTTGAAATGATCCCAACACCTACACCACAAATGAATTCCATAAAATGGAAGGATTTGATTATTGGAGAAGGACAAATATTTCCAAATGCCATTGCCCTCCCAAAAACACTATACGGATGTGAAGGGAATATTTTATAAATGAGTGTGAAGGGAATTTTTTGTGAATGGATACACACTAATAGTTAGTTTCGTAATTATATGCAACCCCTATGTTTTTTTTTTTGGGATGAGTTGTGAAACAGGTGTAGTTTTGTGTATATGAAGGTGTAAATGAAAGTTGGCTATGAATTAACATGTTAGATTCTGCTGTCATTTTAGTTGTCATTACCTGCACCCTGTATTGTCATTAGACCTGTTATGACTTGTCAATAGAGCACTATGACTTGTCAATTAATTTGCTGATATAAGTTGTCAACAATATGAATTCAAGTTACTTAACTTGTTTTAGTATCATATGATATTTTCAATCACTTTATCATATTATATTTTGGTTATATTGTCATATATAATCATTATTAATGAAGTGTCAATGGTGACACTATGACTTGTCAATGGTCGCACTGTGACTTGTCAATGGTAGCACTATGACTTGTCAATAGTGGCACTATGACTTATCAATGGTGGCATACTGACTTGTCAATGGTAACACTATGACTTGTTGTTCACCGAATAACTTCTTAAAAGGGTTGGGTGTTGCAACGGATATGATCAGGAGTCGCGGCGCCTTACACAGAATGATAGCTCCTTGGGATAGATGGGAGAGCCGTGGTGGATGTAGTCAAACGCGACGGCGAATTATCAGTTGTCAATGGTGGCACATTGACTTGTTAATGGTGGCACATTGATTTGCCAATAGTGGCACTATGACTTGTCAATGGTGGCACACTGACTTGTCAATAGTGACACTATGACCTGCCAATGGAGCACTGTGACTTGTTAATGAAGGCACTGTTCCTTATCAATTGAATATAAATTTGAGTAATACCTTCTTCTTAATAATTATATTTTAATACAAATATTACTTAATATTATAAGTAAATGACACCTTTGGTTGTAAAAATTTTGAATATCAATTGTTAATATCCACACATTCATTTGTTATGAAATTGTTATATCACTTGTCATTAACTCCGTTATATTAATTATTATTACTCATGTTGTTAATTTCTATGTTGAGTGCTGTTGAGATATACACAATTGAGAATTTCAAAAGAAATGAGTTACTTTCTTTTCCAGCAATTGATGATATAATTTTTTTCAATTCTTCATAACTTGTGCCCTCCTTTATATTTGTTGTTCTTACACTACCTCCCACATATCTCATATCATCCTCTCCATCATTTATAAACTTGTTCCCTATGTGAACAAAGCAAAATAGATGCTTTCCAGACATACTCGCCATCAGTAATTTAAACCTGTATCAAGAATCACGCAACTGTCATTGACAAGTCAAGGAGCTACGTTAACAACTGTCGCGGCCTGATTAACAACACAATATCCCATTTCGTGTTGAGGGTTTCTACCCAGACTAACCTTCATCTTTTTCTTCCTTTGCCCCAAACTAACATCAGAACAGAGCAAAACCACCCACAAGCAACCCAAAAACAGAGCACTCATGGTCATCCTACACACCCAACTTAAATCATCAACACACACCAACTAAAAACATAGTTTTGTCATTGATTTACTTTGTTCATCTTAGACCAAAAATAAAAGCTTTACAGTACCAAAGGCAAAAACGATTTTCTGATTTCTTATTCCCAAACACAATCAATCTATCAAGAAAAATATTCCAGGAGAGGAGAGGAAAGAAATTTCCAGACCTGAAGATTTGTGAAGATTCAAATAGAACCTCTTTGGACTTCACTAATGGTAATGGGGAAGATACTTCATTATCAATTGCTCCTTCCTTCTTTCTCCATGTCCTCTCTCCCAACCGTAACAAAGCCATACTATGCGGGAAACTCATCTCAGCACCTTCTGTCTCTGATATGCTAGGGCAAGGAAGTCATTTTATCTTTCTGAAAATGGCAGCCAAGTCCCTTTGGGATTTCAGAAGAATTATCACATTTCAGGGACCTTTTTGCTGTATATTTGCTTGTGTGAGACCTTAATGTCATTTTCCCAAAAAACATCCTTATATTTTGCATAACTGGCTCTAAACAACCAAGAGAGCTAATTGAAAGCTTTTAAGAAGTCCACTTTTAAAGCTGCAATTTCCTTCTCCCATTTTTGGCTGGATGAATGAGTGAGCAAGTCCATAGTAAGCAAGAGATTGCCTCTGATCAATTTTCCTTTCAAGAAAGCACTCTAATTTGACACGATGTGAGGCTAGAGGAACTTTTATTCCATAGCAGAGTACCTTGTTGCAAAGACTTGTTGGTTTGAATCTCTTAGGATTTGTGGTCTATTTGATTAATGGTCTTGCTTAAGGAGCTTAATAAGTGTTCCAATCCCTCGAGTGACTATCTTTACATGGCCACTTTGAATCAGATTACATTGTTTTTGAAAAAAGGAGGCATGGAAGCCATCTGGGCTGGAACACTATTCTTAGGAGATTAAAGACTGCTTGCTTGATTTCTTCTATTGCAAGGGGCTACATGAGGTGATCAATATCATTATGAGAAAGTGAAAGAATGGGCAGTCTTGAGAGATCATTAAGTATTTTGCCTAGCTCGGGAGAGTTTACAGAATGATGAATATCCAAAAAGTAGTTAAATGTCATGTTCAAACACACACACACACACCCATATGTGCGGGCGCGCGCGTCCTTTTTAAATATTTTAAAGTATATATAGAATATATACAAGAAATGAATATTATTATTTATATTTTATTATTCGCACGTAACAGTTGTTTTTGACTAACTTATAATATGCAAATGATACCATATGTTATGAATTTTATTTAGGGAAAATCCCAGAAAAAGCCCTTGGAATATGCCAAATCCCAGATTGGGCCCTTAAATTTCGAAAATGACAGATTGGGTCATTGACCCAATCTGTCATTTGTGAAATTCAGGAGAATTGACATTTTTGCCCCTGAGCAAAAGTGAGTAGTTATTCTCTAAACAAATCTAGGTAACGCTTACACTGTTCTAGTGATTACAAGATTCGTTGTAGTTAATAATAAGGTACCTGACAATAATAAGATACTTGACTATGAAAAAATGAGTAGTTATTCTCTATACAAATCTAGGTAATGCTTACATTGTTCTAGTGATTACAACATTAGTTGTAGTTAATAACAAGACACCTGACTATGAAAAAGTGAATAGTTATTCGCTATATGAATCTAGGTAACACCTAAACTATTATAGTGATTCCTTGAATCATTGTAGTGAATGAATAAATGAGGGCAAAATTGTCAATTCACCTGAATTTCACAAATGACAGATTGGGTCAATGACCCATTCTGTCATTTTCGAAATTTAAGGACCGAATCTGGTATTTCCTATATTCCAAGGACCTTTTTTGGGATTTTCCCTTTTATTTATATATATATATATATATCTATTTTTGACCTGAAATTTTATTTTATATATTTGATATCTATAATTTTGTGAATAGTATGATATGTTACAAATTTTATTAGGTACATTGATAGTTATAATGGTATGTGAATAATATTCATAACATATATTTATTTTAGGCTAAAATTGATTTTTATTACTTAGCATAGATATCTGTCAAATTTGGTTAAAAAAAAAAAAGAAGATCGGTCAAACTATTCGGAGACAAGTTCTTGACTACGAGTCGAGGACTCAACGGCCAGCGCTACAATCCTAGTTCTAGCTGAAGATTTGAGTTGAGAACTGAACATTTCTCTGGGCACTCTGCTGATTGCTTTTACACTTTGAAAATAATACAAATCCATATTTACAATATATAACCACAAGGCTCTGCCATTTCTCAATTTCTTCTTCTTCTTCAAGTTTAAAAAGCTTCAATTTAGCAGATCTTAGACTCATCAAGTGTTCATGAAAAATGGCGGGTCGGTTCGGCTTTGCTTCCTCCACTTCGACATCCATGATCGTCACCAACACGCCTTTGCAGGACCTCACCCTCACTAAACTTGCCTTCTGCTCCCCTTCTGATCTTCAGAAGTTCGCTGTCTCTGGTTATAGAAACGTCTTCCTGGCTTTGGTTGGCGATTCCTTTGTCTTTTCTCTCGCATATCCTTTTCGATTTTGCAGAAATTCCATAACAGTTTTACGTCTTCCATTATTTATTGGCTGCTAACTGAAAATTGGGTCGAATAACTAGGCCTAGCATCAATTTTTATAATGCCAGTGTGAGTTTAAATTGGATGTTTACTTTGTTTAATGGGTTTGTGAATTAGTTCTCAATAAACTTCTTTGTGGCCTTAACTGATTTATACTGCTCATGAGAGCATACGTAATGGCCATATAGCACTTAACTCCATTCAACGTCGGTGTGTCAAAGTTTCTGCTGCTGAATCCATATCTGTGTGCAGTATAAATCAGTTTCTGCTGCTCAGTTTTTCAGTTTCTGATCTATCCTATGATTTTAGATTCATCCCACCAGACAACTTCAACCTTGCGGTGTTAACACTTGAGCTGGACTTCATTAAAAAGGGCAGCAGAAGTGAACAAGTACATATTTTAATAATTCATTGTTGAAGGTACCGTTTTTATTCTATCAGCTTTATCATTATCATTCTGATGCTGTGTTTTGTAGATTGATGCTGTTCTCCTGTCCAAGCAACTTAAAAAGAGATTTATAAACCAGGTGGCATCTTTTAGCAGGTTAATTATGCCTGTTAGTTGGCTAGCTTTGGTGACTTGGTCAGTGGCTTAGTTATCATTTATTGATTACCGATCAAACAAATTGGTGTTATATATGCATTTTAGTTGTTAAACTTGTATATGGTTGCTGGATGACAGGCTTATTTATATATACATGCATAGGGAAAATACAAGAAAACAAATGCTACCCGAAGTTAGAGAATATTTACAATAAAACAAAGATATTCCTCCACTTCTCCCAAGTTGGATAATAGATAATGATCATTTCCAACTTGCTTACGCATTCATTAAAATTCTCTCTTCAAAGTTCCTTGGTGAGTACATTAGCAGCTTGCTTCTTCGATAGAACATATACTGGACACACTGCTCCACTTTTGAATTCTTTTCCTTGATGAAATGTGTATTCACTTCAACAAGTTTTGTTCTATCAAGTTGAAATGGAGAATGAGATATGCTTATGGCTTACCTTACTATTAGAATAGAGCTTAATAGGCAATTCCACACCAATATGCAGTACTTTGAGAAGTACTTGTAACTAGGATGTGATAGGGTTCTGAAGGATGAACTGGACAGTTCTAATAAAATTTCATTCTTGAACAAAAATCCATTTATTGATTTATTTCATCTATTCCATGACTGGAACAAGGGGATACACGTAACACCACAATTTTGAATCAATAGAGAGATTTTAGGAAATGGCGAATCTATTCACTCTATCAATAACCAAGCCAGATTTGGTGTATCATAAGGGATGTGTATTTTCTATTGATTCCTCTGGATTGGAACAAAATCAATTTTTGAATGAGACCACAAGCCTCAGATTTCATGGGTTACTGTTTTAAACTCAGCTTTTACCACACTCCAGACAGCATATTCTCTTTCTTGCTCCTCTGACTCCGAGTACTAGGTTGCCTCAACCTAAGGTACAATACCGTGAACTTGAGAGGGAAAATTCCTTTTTCTTATTTCTAAATGGCACATTACATCTCAGTATATACACCAAGAGGGAGACAAGGTAATAAAATCTCTAATGATTTCTAATAAAACTAAGAAATACTAACATAAAACCGAATAATAAATGATAGCATATTCGCACACTCCCCCTCAAGCTGGATCATGGATATTGATCATGTTCATTTTGCTTATACTGTCATCAACAGTGTCTCTTAGAAGTCCCTTGGTAAGGAAATATGCAACTTGCTTCTTTGATGGAACATATTTTAAGCACACTATCCCACAACCCAGATGTACATTTGTAACTTGCTACATTGGGTTGTTCACTTCTTTTGAAGAATAATCCCTTTCTTGGGGTTCCTTTTAAGCATCTCAAAATCCTGTAAATAGTGCCAATGGCTTTGTAGCCTAGTGGCATGAAACTTCCCTGTAAGTGGAAGGTCGCAGGTTTTGTTTTGCTTGTAATTTTAAGCTATTAGTGCTTGCCCCTTTAAATTAAAGAATAAAAATTTTGTATACATCTCGTAGGTGGAATTCCTGATTTCATTGTTGATTTACCCTATTAATCTCTCCTATATGTATCGACTTGCTTAAAGGAACAAAATTGAGACTAAGTCGTCAATTGCTTTGCTAATTTCTTCACTTATCTTATGTTTTGAAGACCAAACTATCATGAGGCAACAGTAAATGCAAGCTTAAGCCATTGAGTTTCATAAATACATTCCTATCCTGAGATGGATATACCTATTTGAGGCCAAGTGCTATCTTGATGCATCCAATCTTTTGAATTTCCAGCTTAGATCTTCGATTCTTGGAGCATCCTTTTCTAACCTTTATACTTGATTTGTCCTTGAGCAAAGCATGATGTTGATGTTCCATTCGCTTCACTTCAATGCTCAATCTTCCTTTCTTGGACAAATCTATATTGAAGATATTGACTTACAAGCCAAGTAGTCATTCCATTTTACATTTTACATTTATCAATATGCTTGACATGATGGCGTGCAGTACAATACAAAAAATGGTTTACCATGCTTGTGGAATTCTTACAACTTATATATCCAATTTATATGCATATAACAATTAGAATGAGTTGGATATATGATAAATTAAATAACATGACTTAGAGAGAAATATGATTCAATTAAGCACATATTAAAGTTTTATATAATGAATAAATTCCTCTTGTGATCATTGTATCTACGAAACATTAAACATGAAATATCAAAATGGTGATATATTTGTTCCACATTTATTATTCCATACCAATACAATTGAACAACATAATTGAAACTCATTTAAAAAACTTTTTTCCCAAGTTATTAATATTATTAACTCGTTTCCTATTTGTCATTATCAAAACTTATATTAAGATCATTTGGTCTAACAACTGTATCAGTCCTTTTTCATTTAATTGTTATGGCTCATTTGTTTTAGTTTTGGAATGTGGATCTTATTAATTGCAGGTTATGACAGCTGGGCAGAAAGTATTATTTGAGTACCATGGAAATAATTATAACTTTACGGTCAGTCAAGCTGTTGTTGAGGACCAAGAGAAGCAGACTTCTCTTGAACGAGGGATGATTTCCGATGACACATACATTATTTTTGAAGCATCACGTGACAGTGGAATTAAGGCAAATTTACCATCTGCAATTGACACATTATTTTTTTTTTCACATTGTTTATCTAATTTATTCTTACTGCTTATAAATTGTAGTTTCCCTTTTCTTCCCCCTCCCCCCCGGTCATTAAGTGTAATATGATGAATTTATGGACTCCTTTCCTGCCAGAATGGCCATGCCAAAAACTTTTTAGTAATGTCTTCGTGCCATTAGAAAGAAAAATCTACTTATTTAGTATTGATAATTGTTATAATGCATTCTTTCTCAAAGAACTTGATTATCTAGTTTGCAAGTAGTACATGGTTGAAGTGTTGAAACATGAATGATGCCTAAAATTTTAGGCATTTATTTTACTTAAATCGTTATTTTTCCTTTCCCTTACCATCAGTTTGTAAAAATGCATGATTCAGATGAAATATTAGGCTATACTTTGCTAAGAAAATAATGACAGTTGAGGCATTTATTTTCTTCTTAATTGCACCATACTGATTATAGTTATATTTGGACAAGTTTCTTGATTCATACCATGATTCATACCATGTTTTGCAGATTGTCAATCAGCGTGAGGCTGCCACTAGCAACATTTTTAAGCAGAAGGAGTTTGATCTTCAGTCTCTGGGTATTGGAGGTCTGAGTGCTGAGTTTGCAGATATATTTCGAAGAGCTTTTGCTTCTCGTGTTTTCCCTCCTTATGTGACATCCAAGTAATATCATAACTCACCTAATCTTCTGGCTTATGATATTCTGTGTTCTGATTCCTAAAAGTATTTGAGGTTTCAGGCTAGGGATCAAGCATGTGAAGGGAATGCTGCTTTCTGGGCCTCCTGGTACCGGAAAAACTCTAATGGCACGTCAACTAGGAAAAATTTTGAATGGCAAGGAGCCAAAGGTTTGTAAATTTGTTAAAATAAACCTGGAGATTTTGAAGTTGCATCATATACTTGTGTATCTATAAAAATCCATCATGTGTGCTATCAACATGTGTGCTATCAAAAATAAACCATAAGTGGGCTAGTGATTACATTGCTTAGCTTTTCATTTGGTATCTTTTAATCTCTTTATTATTTATCAAAGTGTGCGCTCAATTTTAGTTTTTAGGTTTTGACTGCTTATTATTGTTTTTATTTTCTTTCTTTCTTTGTTTTTTTTTTTGGGGTAAGATTGTTGTTGATTTTAAATCTATGCTTGATATGAAAATATCTGATCACTTCTTTTCTGAGGTTCTATGACCCTTTGATTTAATCAAGAGAGTAATGTTTCCACCCTTTTGCTTCCCTAAAACATCTGAATTCTTACTATGATTGAGAATAGGTTCTCCTGTAAATGTTGTTGAAGGTGAATCACATGAGTAATGACTGACTTTCTAGCCCCTCCCCCTTCTTTTGGTGATCGACTGAATTTCTACTTGTGTCTCAAGTGTTGATACTGTCTTCACTTTTCCCCTCAATTCCTAATTGACATGTTTGATTAATGTTTAAATCTTGAAACATTTAAATTGCCATTTCACTTTATTATTGTTGGTTGATATTATTTTTTGAGGCTGATGGAACTACTTCTTTTTTGGTGTGACTTGTGGCTGTACTAGATTGTCAATGGCCCTAAGGTCTTGAGCAAATTTGTTGGTGAAACTGAAAAGAATGTGAGGGACCTCTTTGCTGATGCTGAACAAGATCAGAGGACCAAGGGTAAGGACTTTCTACACATTACATATACCTATAAGGAGTTATTTGTAATCATCATTGATCCAGGGAACCTTTATTTAATTTGTCGGGTATGAAAGTGATTTGCATGTCATCATTTTTGATGAAATTGATGCTATTTGTAAGGTAATTTTGTTTTTTAACATTTTAAATCAATGACATTTATGTTTTTTGATTCATATTGTTGGTGTTGTCAATTTTTTGTTTCTCCCCAATACGTAGTATATGTGAGCTAGTCTTGTGCAATGGAATTCTTATATTTTAACTGTGGTGAAGCTATTCTGTATTGTTATCAATGTTTTGTTAGTTAGTAATGTGCTTGACAAGAGAAAAGACTTTGATTCATTGGCTTGGCCGCTCTGCATTTGCTTGAGTTGTAATGCTGGGAACATGATTGTAACATTTTGATTTGGGACATTAAAAGTTTTGCATTTTGTTCTGACTTGTTTTGATGTTATGTTGTGATTCAATTGTTTGATACGATAAATAAGTATCCATTTCTTCTGCAGTCAAGTGGTTCAACTAGGGATGGTACCGGAGTTCATGATAGTATCGTGAATCAACTTCTTACTAAGGTCAGTAAAGATCTTGAATGTTTTCCTAATAATTTAAAATAATTGAATTGTCAAAATTTTTCATTCATAGTTATCAATACATTTAATAAATATTTTTCTTTGTTTTCAGATAGATGGTGTGGAATCACTGAATAATGTTTTGCTTATTGGAATGACCAACAGAAAAGACATGCTTGATAAAGCTCTTTTAAGGTCATTCTCAGAGCAGAGGGCAATGAATATGTATCTTGTAATATTCAAAGGCATCAGTATAACAATATATACAAGTTTCCTAATAAATACGAGGGAACTTAAATTTGTAGGTCTTTATAGTTTTATCTCCTTTTTTTTTTTCATAGATACAAGGGAAAATTAATTTGTAGGTCCCTGTAGTTTCATCCTTTTTCAATCACGTCCTTGCAAATTTTTTTTTTGCCCCTTTTTTGACGGTCCTTGTAGCTTCACCTGTTTTTACTTATGTCCTTATATATATAAATATATATATTTATTAGGTCTGTGTAGTTCCTTTTCTCTTTATTAGGTCCCTGTAATTTTTTCATTTGGTCTGTATAGTTTCACTTGTTTTTAATTAGGTCCTCATATTTTAAGTGACAGATAAAAGGGAAAAAAAACTACAAGGAGCTGATTAAAAACGTGAAACTGTGAGGACCTAATAACCTGATTAAAAACTGATGAAATTATAAGGACCTTATTTTTAGAGAGAGAGAGAGAGAGAGACTATAGGGACCTGATTAAAATCAGGTGAACCCATAGAGACATGCAGATTAATTTTGTTTGTGTTGTTATTGTTTTATGCTAGCATTCCATTCATTTTGCTCGTGTTGCCATTGGAACTGGATCACAATTGCCCCAACCTTTGATGTCGTGTTTGTTGACAAGTTCTTCATTTTCTCCATGCAACTTCTTAATCTGCTAATGTCTTCCTTCGTTTGTATCATCTCTACTCTCATTTGAGTGGGTTTTTGCTCAATCTCTTGAATTAGTTATCTGAACCGTTTTTCCTTTTCCATTGGTTTGAGAGACTGATTAGATACTGATTATCAATGCAAGCCATAACAATAGAATAAGTTTTGTAGTAACCTTAAATCATTTGATAGAAGAGAACTATACACTGAGGTCCCTTTTCATAGCAGTATTAGGGCATTACAATAAGGTTTTTTATGCTCAAATAACTTGACACTTATTCTTTCTCATATAACTTTTTTTTAACTCTTCTAACAAAGTACTATTTTTTAATAGTTTGCTAACACTTCCTTTGTGTATCAGCTTGTGATTGACTTTTGGAGCAGCTCTGTGCGTATTTATTTTATTCTAATTGTCTATCATTTGCTATATGTGATGTAGACCGGGTCGACTAGAAGTACAGATTGAGATAAGCCTTCCTGATGAAAATGGCCGATTGCAAATTCTTCAAACTCATACTAACAAGATGAAAGAGAACTCTTTCCTCACTTCTGATGTGAATCTTCAAGAGCTTGGTATGTGATTAGTTTTACATTACTACTTATTTGATGAAATTAACCAATTAATTACATGCTTGAACCGCAAGCTTGCATTAGCAAAATGATTTTCTTGAGGGATATTTAACCTTTTTTCTTATAATATTTAATGAGATTTGGTTGAGGGTTTAGGTTGTTGATAGAACACAATGACGTTGTGCAATCCATATAACCAACCTGCTTGTCTTATAATATTTTATGACCAGTTTCTTTAGATGTTCTCTAAGGGAGAGTTTGGCATGTTAAAAACATTACATTGTTGCTAGCTTGTTAACCATCAATGTCAATATTTATATATGGGAAAATTAACCTTTTAGTCTTTCAACTTTTAATTCACTTATAATTTAGTCCTTCAACTATGACTAGGTGTGACTCAGTTTTTGAACTTCTAACTCACTTATAACTCAGTCTCTTATCTTTTTATTTTTTATATTATGATACTTGTCATCTATAACTCATCTTACATGGCAAAAGTTTACCTCCAACTCAGCTCCACGTGGCATGCAATCTTGCCTCGCCAACTCCTTCGCATATTCTGTTCGTACTCTGCTTTTCAATCCAGTGAAGAAACAGAGTAGGAGGAATTGCAAAAGGAAGGAGCAGTGGAAGATGAAGAAATTGACTTTATGGGTTAGCCTGAAGCGGCTTGTTATTGATTCTCGGCTTGACGCTAGGCGAGCTTCAGTGCAAGCTTTGGCAAATTAGCCTATGGAGGTCGCTGACCCTGAGAATCATGAAACAATGGAGAATTAAAAAAATAACTAATTTCTTCAAAATATCTCTTCTTTACTAAAATGGAT
Organism: Neltuma alba; assembly: GCF_004799145.2. Lineage (NCBI taxonomy): Eukaryota > Viridiplantae > Streptophyta > Magnoliopsida > Fabales > Fabaceae > Neltuma > Neltuma alba. The sequence continues at coordinate 247,700 of NW_021635117.1, forward strand.
TTCATAACCTTCGGAATCATAGTCGCCATTACTATTCTCTTCTTACCATAAGTTGTTAAATTACCATCCAAGCCACTTGCAAAAGTGGTTCTCAGCTCACCTCCTACTTTCACTTACGTGGACAAGATCTCTTTTGGTTCGAGGGCTTTTTTTTTTTTCAACTCAAAATCCAGTTGGCTTATGTGGGGGTGCATTGATTTCATGGCACCGAGTAGAAAGCAGATTCAATGGGCATTGCTTACTGTTTTAGTTGTTGGCTTTTGCTTGGATCTGGGAATTGGATGCAAGTTCATTCTGAGAAAACTAATATAGAGCGTGCGAAGGAGATGGAGAAGTAAGATTACATGCCATGTGGAGCTGAGTTGGAGGTAAACTTTTGCGTGGGGGATGAGTTATAGATGACAAGGATCATAATGTAAAAAATAGAAAGATAAGGGATTGAGTTATAGGCGAGTCAAAATTTTAAAGACTGAGTCGCACTGAGTCGTAGTTGAGGGACTGAGTCATGAGTAAGTCAGAAGTTGAAGGACTAAGAGATTAATTTTTCCTTTATGTATAATGCATAGAAAACTATACTATTCGTAAATCATGAACATTGCTGTTCATTTATTAGACTCTATACAATACATGTGACCCATACCCTTTTTTTAGATATACCATATGACCCATATCTAGTTTTATGTAAATTTCAGTTGATTTCAAATTATACTTTGTCTAAAATTTGCTTTTAAATTAGTTTTAACTTTCAATACCAAATATTGGTTGATGAAAGTGGGTAAGTTTTTTTGGAATGTAGAGTGGAGTGCATGTGTGCCTGTGTATATACGAGTAAAATTTCCTAGCCTCTCTCGTTTTGCCTTAATTACACGGACCTTTCATCTATTTTTAAAAATATATACTTTAGTCCAAACCAATAATTCTGTTAAGAATATTCTCAAAAATATTTTTTAATTAAGTTTTTATATTAAAATAAATTTTATTTATTAATTTACCCATCATCTTACTAGATTCCTAATTTTGGCTAAAATTGTTTTTGATAAGTTTAAGAGTTTTCTTTTCTGTTTCCGTAATTTTAATTTTTAATTCTATGTTTGTTCAATGTTTTCATCATACCAGAACATAAGCTTAAGTAATTTAGTTAATGTGGACATAAAAAACTTGGTTAAAAATTTGATTAATCCTTTTAGTAAATATATACTTGACTAAATGTGTTACGAAATGTTTTCACCAAAAAATGTGTTTAAAAATTTTAAATCATAAATTTAAATGTTTTGTATAATCTCTCAAACTTGCATCATTTATATTATATTATGCGTTTGAAATAGGTTCTTATCCATTTAAAAGAAACCTAAATAAATAAGTTTTAATGAATGTAATGAAAAATTAAAATTATACAATTTTATAACACAATCAAAGTTAATGAAGTTTACAAAATATTAGAATGTATGAAAATATATGTATTAGAATTATTTTTTTGGTTGTATGGAAATTATTTTTTTTGGCAAATCTAAATTTTTAAGCAATTATTATGCTATAGAGGGATATTTTGGTCAAAAAGGAAGATTCAAACTTAACACTCGACTAATGGTTTGGTGGATGGAAATGAAATCTCAAATATAAAAAGAAGATTTGTGCAATATACATTTTAATTTATAGGAGGTTTACATACATTTTCAAAATTTAGAAGCTTTTGTAATTTAGGTAAAATAGCTGGGTTGTTAGTGTAATTTAGTAATTTACTCTCTCTCTCTCTCTCTGTATACACACACACAAAGAGCGAGGGAGAGGGAGAGAGGAGACATATGAAAACTTTTGATTCAAATATTAGTTGATTCAGTAAAAGCCGCCTTTGTATAGAATCGATTTTCCAGGAATTTTCAAGTTAAAGTTATTTAAAACCAAATGCTTCAATTGTTGAATAAATGCCTAAGACTGTTTTTATTTTTATCACAAACATACGCCTGTAGAAATGACCCTTTTGTGCTAGGAGGGGACTGTTACTGTTAGAATATCGCATTAGTCTGCTTTCATTCTTTGTTTGGTTAGATTATAGAAATCCCACTACCACAAATGTTTAACATGCGCCTCCTATGAAGAAAAACTGAATAGGATGTTATTCATAATCACAAATCAGTTATTCTGATGAGGTTTCCATTGATTCGTGGAAATACTAGAGAAACAAAAAACACTTTTGATGTCAGAATGCATAAATCATTTCGTCTAGACAAGAAATAATCAAGTGATATGAACTGAAACTGACTTGATGAATCTATCATTGGATGTCATGTGAATTTGCTTGTTATTGTCTTGTGTAGCTGCCCGAACAAAAAATTACAGCGGTGCAGAACTTGAAGGTGTGGTGAAAAGTGCAGTCTCATTTGCTTTAAATAGACAACTAAGTCTAGATGATCTCACCAAGCAAGTTGAGGAAGAAAATATCAAGGTAACGATGGAGGACTTTTTGAATGCACTCCAAGAAGTTGTTCCCGCATTTGGAGCTTCCACTGATAACCTTCAAAGATGCAGGTAATGATTTTAATTACAAGACTTTAGAGTTCTTAGAAATGGGCATATTAGTGTTATTATATTTACTAACGATGAAAATATGTGATTATTTTAATTCTAACCCGTTACTTGTCCATACATTTTACATATATTGAGTGTAGCTATGAGAAATAAGTTGTTGGGCTGTATGATTTGAATAATATGGCAGCGTGGTTCCTCAGCGAGAATGACAGTATATTACTGATTTTTCTTTGCCAGTTTGTTTTAGATTTTTTAGTTGAAAATGTTTAGGGAAAAGGCGATTCTTGAGCAGTGATATTTTGGGATTGTTATTTTGCCTTTCTAGAGTCAAGTTGCTACTGTCATGATATGTCAATAAGATTGTAGGATGATATACAAGATTTAACATCTCCCACCTTCTCTGAAGCATTGATAAATATGTTGCTTCATTTGGATGTGGACTCTACTTCCTCTTTTTCTTTTTTCCCCCCTCTTCATTTGGATGTGCAAACCTTGCACTTTCTTTGAATGTGGAACACCAAATAACGTTATGACTTGAAAGGTTCTGGGATGATACTTTATGTAACTCAGTTGGATAGTTTTACTTGTATTTTTACACCTCAGATGTTTCATTGATGTTTTAGTTATTTCCAAACTGTATTTAATAATATATTGAAATTCGAAGATTTGTTCACCAATATTGCTGTTTAAATTTAGACATATTCGCAGCCTAGAAACTCATTTTGTCATTTGATTTCTAGAGTCCATGGCATTGTAGACTGTGGTGATCGGCATAAGCACATTTATCAAAGGGCTATGTTAGTAGCAGAGCAAGTGAAAGTGAGTAGAGGAAGCCCACTTATCACCTGTCTTCTTGAGGGTACTAGTGGCAGGCATGTGAATTTATATCTTCATTTGCATCTGCTACGGTTATTTCTTCATTTGCCATTGCTAATGGAAAGTTTCTGAATATACCCTGCTTGTTACAGTGGCAAAACAGCACTTGCAGCTACTGTTGGTGTTGACAGTGATTTCCCATATGTGAAAATAGTAAGTTTTCTCCTTTTATAGAGATGTCCACTTAAAATTAAGTTTAACTTGTTTCTGATTTTGATCTTCTGTACTATAATTGGTCAGGTTTCTGCTGAATCAATGATTGGATTACATGAGAGCACTAAATGTGCACAGATTATCAAGGTTTACCATGAATGTGATATGGATTATGGAGTCTTGTGGTGTCTATTGAGTTCATATAATTTCTCAAAAATTAAGCACTTCCTGTAATAGAAAGCTTCTCTAATCTTTCTTCAACTTTTGTTTTATACTTGTCCTATTTGATTTATCTCTGGGACGTTATATCTTCAAAAGTGATTTAGGTTTGTAATGCCTAGCTGGTTTTTTAAAATAATAAATTCAAATTCCTTCTGTTTGTCCACGCAGGTGTTCGAAGATGCATACAAGTCACCATTGAGTGTCATTGTTCTTGATGACATTGAGAGGCAAACGTTTTAACCATTCTTTTACATGCATAATAATGTCCCCCCCTCCCCCGGGGTAAGTGTGTGACATTGGTTCAGTATTTATGCAGGTTATTGCAGTATGTGCCCATTGGTCCGCAGTTTTCAAATTTAATTTCACAGACATTATTGGTCTTTCTTAAACGGCTTCCTCCAAAGGTTTCTATTTATCCTTGACTTATTTAGGGATAGCAAGGGGAGGAAAGGGATGCTAGCGAAGTTAGAAAGAATAATATGGGCGGGATCACTGACTTACTTGGCCAGGTTTTTTGCTTTTCTTTATAATAATAAATTAGGTTGAGAACAAGGCCATTACAAGTGCAGGTACAACCACAATTTGTACTAGCCTAGCTTAATAGTGAAGAATGGGAAGAGGATATTAGGGCATGATATGGTCAATGATGATGCTGGGGATTATCATATATTAGGAATAAAGCTATCAGTCAAGGCCAGATTTAGGGCATGGTGGGAAGCTGGTGAAGACTTAATTTTGGCGTGGGAACTTATGAGATTCCTGGAAAATAACAATCTAAAAGGAATGCCGGACAATTATTTTGTAAGAATATCTACCAATTGGTTACCAAGAGGGACAAAGGGAGTGCAAATTAGACCTCTTTCCAGCTTCTTTTCGATAAAGTGCGGTTAACTTCAATGTGCTTTGTTCAGTCATGTTGAACTGGATTGTGAACAATATTGATAGTTGACTTGTCACAATAAAGTTTCATTCGGCCTTCCCATTTGACATTCAAGTCATTTAAAATTATCTTTATCCGTAACAACTTGCATATCCTTGGTGAAATGGCTCTATACTTGGTCTATGCCTAGATCTAACCACCATATTCTACTTCTTGCTTCTCCAAGTGATGAGATATGTGCCAAGAAAAGTACACTAGCTTGTTGTAGATCTCGTATCATCTAGAAATTTGGTATGATCTGCATCAGTGTATGGCTCAAGTGTCAACATTTCACCTAATTTAAATAAGAGTTAAGGTGTAATTTTAACAACAAAGTTTATCCTAAGAGGTATTAGGTACCATAAAGTTTATTTAGGTACAAAAATATACACGAAGTTATCAAAAGGGGGCATCTGGCACCACGCCGTTAATGTCCGTTAGTTTACCGTTAGAGAGGCCCATGAAGTTAGTTTTAAGTTATATTTTTAACAACAAAGTTTAACCTAAGGGACATTAGGCACCATGAAGTTTTCTTCAGTGCAAAAATATACATGACCTTTCTAAAAGGGAAAAAAATAACAAAATTCTCATACTCCTATAAATGTCCATTAATTTTTTTTTGGGTCCCACTAAATATCATTTTTTTTCTCTACTCATTCCTACTTCTCCTTCTCCTTAGTACAATGGACAAATTTGGAAAAAAAAAATTAAAGAAATAAAACAATTACTTAAATATAGCATATAGTATATGATCTCTCTAAAATATTTATACATATCGTTTGATTATATATTAGTTTATAAGCTAAGCAAATTAATTTGGAGAAAAATGATATATATAATACTTTAAAGTAATTTATTTAACTTTTTTTAATCTTCTCAAATTAGTTTATTACGTCCTATATTAAGGACTAGAAGTAGTACTTGGGTACAAACAATGAACCTCATATCTTAGAAGAGAAAGGTGTTGTTCTGTGTAAATACATATAAAAGACTTGGAGGCTGAGAAAATAACATGACAAAAAGAGTGTGCGTGTTGACTATGATGAGAGAAAGATGGATCGACTTGGAAGTGGAAATGGAGGAAGAGAAAATGTAGCATTTGGTGGGACCCAAAAGAATTAAATTAATAAACGTTTATGGAAGTTAAAGAATTTTGTTATTTTTTTCTTTTTAGAAAGTTCATGTGTATTTTTGCATCCAAGTAAACTTCATGGGCACCTTGATGTAAACTTTGTTGTTAAAAATGTACCTTAAAACTGATTTCGTGGTCCCCTCTGACAGTAAACTAACGGATGTTAACAACCTGGTACCAAGTGCCCCCTTTTGACAACTTCGTATATAGTTTTGCACCCAAGTAAACATTATGGTGCCCAGTGCCCCTTAGGGTGAACTTTGCTGTTAAAATTGCACTTTAACCCTTTAAATAAAATTCTTTTTTCTAGAGTGCCAAGTATTGAAGTATTCAATGCAGTGCTGTTAAATGTGACCCTTTAGGATTGAGCATAATAGGCCCGTCACACTCATTGCATATGCCATGTTAGGTCTAGTGCCCAAGATATAAAAGTTTTCCAAAAGCTTCTGATAAGACTCTTTGTCAATAGTATTATTTCTTAGAGATTTACAAAGTCTATGATTTTGTTTTATTGGTGTGTCCACTAGTTTACAACAACCTGCTTTCCCTCTTCTAGGAGATCAAGGATATGTGAGTTGAGATATAAAGATGCCATGCTTGGAGTGACCAACTTCTATGCTCAATAAGTATTTGAACCTTCCTAAATCTTTGATTTCAAATTCTTTTGCCACTTGTCTTCATAGAGAGGTGATTCCCTCCAAGTCCTCTCATGTGATTGATATCATCAATATAGAGATAAGTATTATTGTTACTTCCCTTGAAATTGGGTGTTTGATGAAGAGTTGTGATCATCTTCTCTCCACTTGTATCCTATGCTAGCCATTAGGACTGCACATAGATAGGGCTGGGCGGGGCATGACTCTTGCCTGATGCCCAGCTTAAATGATCAATAGGCTGCATTTTGGAGCCCGCTGCTTAGCCCTGCTTGGTGAAAGCTCAAGTTATTCATGGCTGGGCAAGGCAGGGTAGGGCAGGGAAAGTGATGATGCACTGATGCGTTGTTCATATTATGTGAAGGTTTTCACGAAACCTAATAAATAATATTTTGATTTTTAAATGTATTTTATAATTTCACAATTTAGAATATTTTAAGAGAAGAAATATAAACAATACACTACAAATTTATATATCTATTTATCATTTTATATCTCCTTATAATTATTATATAATCAAACACAACATGATAGGTTTTCAAACAAAATCCATAATCAAATATATCAACAATTTAAATCTTAAAATATATAATTCGGTCATATATGAATATTACATGTGTGTTTATATATTAAATATAATTATATATAATGAATATATGTATATTATATATTAAATATAATTATATATACTCTGGCCAGGGTAGCATACCTTGCCCTGCCTGATATTTGGCCGTACTTGAAAATTCCTCTTTATTGTTTGGGCTGCTTTTTCAAAGCCTAGTTGGGCATAATTTCACCAAGCTCAAGTGGGCATTGCAGTCTTTTGAGCCTCATGAACACTCTTACTAGCCTTATAGCAGCAAGGACAACAAGCTTATTCCACTAAGTGAGAGAGGCTACATAGATAGTATGACATGATTATGCTCTATCAACAACCAGATCTTTAGATATGTTGTTAACCAAAAAGTCATGTTCAATGACCTTTTTGAGCATCCTCCTCGGTCTTCCTTTGCCCCTTTTAAAAAGACTCCAAATTGTTTGATCTACCCTCTTCATTGGCATCTCTAATAGCCTTCTCTGCACATGCCCAAATCACCTCAAATGATGTTCAATTATTTTCTCTTTGATGGATGCTACACCTACTCTTGCTCTGATATTATCATTTCGTAAATCTACCACTGCTTTCATAAATCTACCAACAATGCCCTTGCCATATGTTTCAAGCCATAGAGTGCTTTTCCAAGTTTGGAGCCAAAACCAAGTGGAACCTCCATATGTATCTCCCATAAATTATCCTGCGAAATGGTATTTTTCACATCAAATTGCAGTAAATTTTCATTTGTGATTAGTAACCAAAGATAGCAGAGCATCCTCCCAAACTTCATACCGTTTTAAGGGTGCTGTTAGAGTGATATTTGGCAGTGGAGACCCATCTACATCCGGTGGGCTTCTTTCCCTTCGATAATTGAACTTGATCCTGTGTTTTGGTATTCTCCAGTGCTTTTATTGCAACCTTCTTTTCTTTGACCCTATTATCACCACCTAATGTCTCTGATAAAGTTTTAGGTAGTGGAATGGCCTGTAGATTGGTGAGAAATGTTCTGTGGCTGCAAGAGAACTTCTTGTGAGAACTACAATGGATATAAAGGTCATTTAATACACCTTTGAGTTCCTTTTCTGAGGAGAATCAAGAGGAGAAGTGGTAGTTGCCTCAATATTTTCAGGAGTGGGTTCAAATGATTGCATGGGTGCAGGATTAGATGATTGAACCCGCACTAGTTGAGATGCCTTCTCTTTGAGAGAACATGATGTGGACAAGTGGTGGTTGAGAGTTGGTTGAGCTTTTGATGAGTCACATGATGAAGTTGGAAGTCAGTAAGGAAGAGGTCATTGCCCAGATCATCACTAAGAGAACCCTCCTTTTGAAGAGGAGAATTGAAATAAGGTTCAGATTGATCAAAGGTGCAGCGGCTAAAACAAAGATGTTTTTGAAAAGGATGATGACAATATTTGTACCCTTTTTAGGTGGAGGAATACCTAACAAACACACATGTGAGAGCCTAAGGATCAAGTTTGGTCCTTTGTTGAGAATGCACTTGCACAAATGCAACACACCCAAATATTCTAGGAATGAGATATTCAAATTTGGGAACATTGGTGAGATTTTGTATAGGGCTCTTAGATCTAAGCACCCGGATAGGAAATCTGTTAATAATATGCGCAATATATCTTATTGTTAGAATGGCTGGCCCCTGATAGTGTTTTGGAACATTGTCCTATGCATCAAAGAAGGACGACTAAGACCATGGTGATGAAGGTAAATCTGATCTTTATTTGAGCTGACGTTTTTGGGCTGAAAGGAGGAAGACAATAAACTCTGAACTTTACTACTTCTTCCATTGTGTTCTTCAAGATGGTAAAGCCCATAATAGCCAATTAGAGACATAACAGACTCCTGTATGAAACTGCCATAACTACTTGGAACTAAAATTACCTTGGGAATTGACAAAGCCCTTGTGGCTTGAAGGCTCTTCTCCTGTTTGGTTGGAGGGGAATAGAAGGAAGGGAAAATTCTAATGAATTCGATTTTTAAAAAAATGAATCAGTGAGGTTATAAAATTTTAATAAAGAGAATGTATAAGATAAAAGAGTAGGGAAAATTACTGAAAACTCTTAGCCCCACTTCTCTAGGCTTCAATCCATGGCTACAAGGGTTAAGCTTCCCAAATTACCCCCCCCCCCCAAAAAAAAAAAACTTGGGAACTATCCCGACTACTTTACAAATAGTCTATTTAACATTGAAAGAGACACTTCCTCCTTCAAAAAAAAAATCCTTCTTCCTGGACGCATTTGCACAATTCTTTATTTAACTCTGCGCTTGAATAAGCACTTCCCACTGTCAAGCTTTATCTCTTGGAATTGAGGAAACGGAATTGGTCTGATAGATTTACCCAAGTTGTAATTCACGTGAAATGAAGATAGACATCCAAGGTTCTTTATATGGCTGCCATACAAATATTATTTGATATCACAGCAGGCACTATCAACCCCATAAAAGTTGGCCCCTATTTTGCTATAAAATTTTAATTCGAACATTAAACCATAACACCATATTGCAACAATCAATTCTGCAAGGACCTTGACAAATTCTACCTGAAAAATGTGCTCATGAAAGAATGACTATAATTGAAGAAGCAGTACTGATTCAAAATTACATCCAATTACAACACCCTTACTCAGACCAAAACTCCCTTGCAAACGCACAATGATGCAAAGGCCATTGAGATGCCTCTGTTACAAAATTATAACCGCACAGATGTTAGAAATAACTGATACAGCAAAGTTATGAAATACAGTTTCAGAACACTGGCAAAGAAGATGGGCAGAAGGACTTCTTATGACACAAACACACACTACCAACAAAACAATTAAGAAGTAGAACTTCAAGAATATTACTGGCTTGCCGACTTTGAGAGGTTATCTCTCTCCAACATCATCTGACAAAATTTCTCCTCAGCTTTTCTCTTTATCTACCGGTCAACAATTCTTTAACTACTCCCTTCTGCCTCTTCATCACTCTCCTCCCCTTTTCTGGCCTTTTTGTATATCAACTTTTGGATCCTTTATTTGCTTATTAATCGTACAATCCCTTATGTTTCCTTTTGTGAATTTTGGTGGCAAAAATGAGTTGGGACCCATCAAATTCTCAGCATCAAGTTCTCTTAAATTATAGACACTACCTTTATAGACTGGTATTCAATAAATGAACGAGAAACCTTTCTGAAGTACATGAAGGGAACCCTTGTCTTTTAGTTTATTGGTTCTTTCAGGGTGGTAGTTGGCTAGGGCTGGGATTCATGCTGGTCCCATTGACACCATGTAAAGCAAGTGGTGTGATCAACAGTTGGAAAGAAAAGGAAGGGATACTATTCAAAATATACTACTGACATAATAATCGTATACATAACACTGAAATTGACTTTTTTATGGTGATACTATAACCACACAAAGACACTTAAATCCTTTACTTTGGGGGTGCTTCAAACTGACTTTGCTAAAATGTCAGTACCTCTTAAGGTTTTTCATGATTGTTAGTGCCTTTTAATTCTGGCTACCATTTTCTTGTCAGACCCGTACTGTCCAATTTACCATTTGAACTCAGTTTTGAATCATACCCGTCAAGTGTTGATTAAGTCAATTTTAACTTTCTGTTGCTCTTATATAAACCATATTGCCAGGGTAAAACACTGCTGGTTATTGGTACGACAAGTGAGTTGGTTTTCTTGGACTCAATTGGATTTTGTGACACTTTCTCTGTTACTTACCATGTTCCTACGTTGAGCACAAATGATGCAAAGAAGGTATACAATTTTTGTTGTTGACGTTGTAATGTTTTATCGTTTCTCTTAACTACTTACACGGTACTGATAATGCATTATGAAGGTTTCTGTTTTAGAAAATTTAACCTGTTCTTTGTCATGGTTTTACGATATCATTTTCTGTTGTCAAAAGAAAATCAGTGGCTTGATTTAAAGGATGATTTATGTTGAATTTTGTTCTTTTTCTCAACAAATGGCAACATATGCTTTTGTACTAGTCAACATATGCTTGCGTGAATGACTTGAGGTGTATCATAAATTAAAAAGGCCAAATATTATAGCGTTTTTATATTACTGTAACTTGACCATAGTTTGTGATTTTCTCTTTTTACTACTTAATTCAGGTGCTACGGCAGCTGAATGTTTTTGCCGATGAAGATATGGATGCCGCAGCAGAGGCCTTGAATGATGTAAGCTTAATCACCTCTTTGCTCTCCATCGGCTCAATGATCTCTTATTTTGCTTGACGGCAGGAGAAATCCAATTATTTTGTATTACAATGAAGCAAAAGCTTCACCTTTGTTACCAATTCTGCTTTATTAGAAGAACGGGACATTTGGAAGTTTGGAATTTTCTTTTGATTTTTTTCTCTTTAGCCGCAAATGGAGTCCTTTTGCTTGTTGCTCTCTTTTCTTTTGTTCCCCCCCGGGGGCATACTTGTTTTGGCACTGTCTCCAACCCTGCTTATGCTCCATTTGTATTTTCTTAGATGCCTATCAAGAAGCTATACATGTTGATTGAGATGGCTGCCCAAGGAGAGCATGGTGGATCTGCAGAAGCCATATATTCTGGCAAAGAGAAGATTCAGATCTCTCACTTCTATGACTGCCTCCAGGATGTTGTTCGTATATAATTTTCCTGATGTGCCTTTACAGAGCAGAATGGATCTTTAGAAGCAACAGGGAAGAAGAAAAATTAACATCTCGGACGTATGATTGCCTTCAGACCAACACATTCTTATCGGGCTCACAATTTGGAAGTTTAGTGATATCTTCATGGTGTCGTAATCTTCTCCTTTTTTATTTTCTTTTGTATAGTTATGCATTATTATGTTTAAATTTAATGTTTAATCTTTTCAAATGTGTGCTATCCGTGTGCTGCCAATATGGTAGTCACTTCCACCAACTGATTTCAATATTGGTAGTGATGCTTACATAGAGGAATGTGATCAAACTCTCCAGACAAGGAATTTCACTATAGCATGCGGATAAGTAACAGGAAGATTCGCTTGGAACCATAAGCGTTTGTGTCCCAAGGAACCATTTGAAGGGGGGAAAAAACTGCATCCAATCTCTGAAGATACAAGTAAAAAAAATATACTTCTGCTATTTGTAAGCTAGATAAAGAATTTTTTTAATTTTACTTATAAGTTATCATTAAATCTTTTTTATATGAATGTATAATTAGTATTATTTATTTATTATGTAAGCTTTGTACTTTTGGAATAGAGTGTATATTTTATATCTCAATTGGCACCTCATGTCTCCTCGCATAGAGGAGGTCATGGATTCTATACCCCACATGGCTGAGTGGGGGTGTATGGGTCTCCTCTTTCTACGAAGGAGGGGGTTTAAATTCGAAAAAAATATGGTTAAAATCTAAAAGTGATTAAAGTTTAAAATATAATTAATGAAATTTAAGTTTTTTTTTAAGTTTTGATATAACATGTTAAAAGTGACTCGCAAATAATATTAGAGTATTTCATTTCTTATTTACAAATAACTATCAACTAATTTAAATAAAGAAAATTAGCTAAATCAATTGCTGTACTTATAATTATTAATTTTTTGAAAATTGTGTTTAAAGGAATGCAATAAATTTTATGCCCAATTATATTAATCTCTCTCAATCTTTATCCATCATAAGCAGACAATATCCATATTAAGGCATTATTTTGAAAACAAAAATAATTGCTTGATAGATTTTACAAAGTGACTTATAAACGGGAATATAAAGAGTTGTTAGAAAGTTGACTTATTAATAAAGTGTTGTTAATCTCATTTTGATTAGTAGAAAAAGTTTATTCTATATCAATTGGTATCAGAACCTAATTTGTTTTACATCATAAAGCATGACATATATATGATGTCTTTTTCCATTGATTATTTTTACTTGTAATTAACTCATTGATATCTTCTAAAAGTACCATTACTCTATTTTCCAAATTAACACCACTTAAAACAACTTTTTTTAAGGAGTAAACTTCTTGAAGTGAATAACAAAATTGTATGACATAGCTGAACTTAGATAATTTTTTAATACATGATTTTTTATAGAAAACTCTTAATTTAAGCATTAAACTCTTCACTATCACATCTATTAATTTTGGGATGCAGTTTATTAACTTAAGAAACTATAGATGGGTCATTTTAGATGTTGCTAACAATAACATTTTCAAATTATCTATATTAGATAAATTCAAACATTCAAGATTGAAAAACTATTCCAAGTCACATAGTGTTTCAGTTATGGCAAGAAAAAAAAGGTCTAACTCTGTTAGTAGTATAGCAAGTTTACTAAAACTGATAATGTAGCTCAATTTGTTTACATCTCGAAAGTAATAATACAAATGAGACTTTTCAAGTTTGATACAGACTTACGCAAATGATTGATGTTAGTCTAAGTAAAATAAAATATTTTAGGAGTATGCATGTTGCTGTAAAAACCATCTAGGTTCCATTTGAGATAATAATTATAATCTAAAAACAATGTGAAAAGTTTAGAGTAATTAGATGTGTCATCATTTTCCATTTAAGATTTTCTTTCTGATTTTCATTCTTTAACAATTCTATCAAATTCATGCAAGTTTATGCCATATTTTCTTTCATCTCCTTGAGTACCCTCTCTTTCACTTCTCTTCCCTCCCTCTTACCTTCCCCATTTTATTGGATCATTTGGTATCAGAGCTTAGCTCATCCTATATTAATTGGTATCAGAAATGTGTTTGTCTTACATCAATTAATATCAAAGTCTAATTTATCCTCCAGCATAAAAATGATGATAAATTCATATTTTAACAAGTAATTATATTTTATTTTGAGAATTGTTATCAATTCAAATGCGCTAATTTGTATTTAATGTGATTAGTTTGAATTAAATATTGATTGCATCAAAATATAGTTTAAAAAGAAAATTTTGTCATAATTTTATATTTGCTTTTAAATATTTGATTTTGGGTCTTTATGATATTATATCATCTCAATTTATTTTGTAGGTCTTAAAAAAAGAATTGAAAAACTGGAATAAAAGTAAATAAAAAAAAAGATAAATAAAGCAAATCAATCAAAACACACCATTTTTAGGGGAAAAAAATTAGGGTATTACTTTTAATTTCATCATGCTACACAAAAAGAGAACCAAGCTGGTACTAATTTTCAATCCTCAGCATATTCTGTCTTCTCTCTTAGCAAGAAAGAAGACGAGCCTTTATCTCCTCACCACGCTGCTCCCTACCTCTCCATTAGCATAATTATTTTCTCTTTTAACTAATAGCGTCCTTTACCACCACTTTTGGCCTTCACTGGTTTTTGTTTAATTGCATAAATTCTTCCATACCCAGTTGTTCAACTTGGCTTCTATGGACTCCTTGTACTTCAAACATGTTGTGGATGCTTTTAGAGCCACGAGAGGCTAATATCATTATGTTTCTTGGAGATGGATGAGTAGCTTGAGCTTGGAATTTCAATTATAAGAATATTTAATTTCCAGTTATTTCTCTCGAGCTTGTTGGATTTTTCCTATATTAGGAATCTTGTTATTTATTGAGATTATATATTATAATTTTTGTCAGTTAGGTATTTGCAGTTGCATTGAAATTGTTTTATTTGGCATATTGTTGAATTGTACTGCATTTGGATGTCTCTGTGAGCATTCATTATTAGGAAAACAAATTTTATTAACTTAATTTAAATTGCATATCAAATAGTTTTCGAAGGTGCTTTAATAATTAATTATTATTTAACGTTTAGAGTAATCAATTGTTAAGTTCACTTGACTCAAATCATGTTTGGGATTATATTTTGATTTGGTACATTTTTAACTCCTCTTTTTTTTTTTTTAATAATCAAGCAAGGATAGCTGTCATTTTCAAGAAGCATTGTCATCATTAATTTCCTTAGATCCAAATTTACGTTTTTATTCTCTATTTTATTAAGAAGACAAAAAATTGTAGTTTAGATTTATTTTAGGGAAAATTAATCTTTTGGTCCCTGTAGTTTTTACTCATTTGTAACTTAATCCCTATACTTTGGCTCGGTGCAACTCAATCCCTCTAGTTTTAACTCGGTTGTAACTCAGTCATTGAAGTTTGATTCGCTACAACTCGGTCCCTATAGTTTTATCTATTTTATAATTTAGTCCTTGTGTTTTTTAAAAATAAAATTATATATATAATAAAAGGAGGGACTAAATTATAAAATGGTTAAAACTATAGGGATCGAGTTGCAGCGAGTCAAACTTCAAGGACTGAGTTACAACTAAGTAAAAACTAAAGGGACTGAGTTGCACCGAGTCAAAGTATAGGGACTGAGTTATAAATGAGTAAAAACTATAGGGACCAAAAGATTAATTTTCCCTTTATTTTATTATTTTCTTAATTATTTTTATTAAAAGAAAATCTTTTTTCAAACTCATTTTTAATGCTTTTGTCACTTAATTAACTTAAAAATTAATAAAAGGTTATTTAAAAGACATGATCTGAGTTGTGCTATGCTACATAATTTAGTTTTTTTAAAAAAATTTAATTCCAAGATGACTAAAGGAGCTTAAATCACACAACTTAAGTACGTTTGTTCATGTCTAATGATCACTATTATAATGAACTCATTGATATCTTATAGAAGTGTCACTGCTTTGTTAGCCCAATCAATACCGCTTAAGACAACACTTTTTAAGGATAGGCATCAAGCGAATGCACAAAAGAGACATAATGATATGACAGATGAATTTGGGCAATTATTTTTTGAATACATAACCTTTGTCCAGAATGCTCTTAAATTAGCATAGGCGTTAAACTCTTCATTGTCACAAAAGTTGATTGAAATGACTCCCAACTTTCTCAAACATGGTAGATTTTTTACACTTACATCTATTGATTTTGAAATGTAGTTCATCAACCCTAAAGACTGTATATTGGTCATTTTGGATATTGATGATGATGGCAATTTCAAATGATCTGTACCAAATAAATTCAAACATTTAATATTGACCAAACAATTCGATTCCACAAGGTGCTTAAGCGATGACACAGTAACTTAAGGGTCAACTTTATTTATAGTAGAAATTTCTCTAAAGAAGGTATGCAACTTAAATTTTTTACATCCTAAAAGTAATGATGCAATAAGGCATTCCAAGTTTGATACAGATTTGGGCAAACACTTAATATTGGTTCAAGATAAATTATTTTAAGATAGGTATGCTGCTGAAAAAATTATTTGGGATAGATTTTAGATTATAGTTACAATCTAAAACCAACGTAAAAATTTTACAGTAGTAGGGGATGCGTCATCAACAATTTTCCATATGTCACTCAGTTAGAAAAATCTATACATCTGAAAATGAAGAAATTAGTACACATAAAAGCTGCAATAAGTATTTCAATGATTTTCATTAAAAAAAAAAAGTAAGTTTTCCATGTCAATTGACATCAAAATCCAATCCCAATGTCATATAGGCAAAATTCACATAAAACAATCCCTAACATACTCTAACCTATAAAAGTATCCAATACATTGTCAAAATAATGTCTCTAACTCAAGAGAACAATACACATATCATCCATTGCAGTTTCAAAGAACTAAAAATCCAAAGAAGAGACAACTCGGTATGTGGCGCGAAGAATGCTAAAAAAGCAAAGAAAGAAAAAATTACAATGGTGACAGCAATGACGGCAGGGACAAAGAACCATGATGGGGATGTCAGAAACGTGGGAGAAACACTGTGATGAGAGGAGGAGGAAGTTTGGAGTGAGGCACAATGGTAGACCATGACAACGAAAGATGTAACACAGTAATCTCCCGTTTGGTAGAAGTATTGAAAATGAGAAGTAGGGATTGTGATGGCAATTGAAAAAATTATTAAAATAGTATTTAGTAGGGGTAATTGCTTGTTGTATAGGATTAGGAAAACCCATAGAGGTACGATTGGGGAATACCACTTTCCCCATGGTATTTTCCAATTCCACATATATGAGTTTGACTAATCCCATCTAAAAAGTAATCTCTTATGCTAGGTACTTTTTTAATAAATTTTTTGAATCCCAATCCCTAATTTTCAATGCTTCCTATCAAATACAACTTAAAAGAAATGAAGGTATGAAAATCCTATACTATTAGGGTCATTGATTGATCACGTCGCTTATCCAACAAATTAACGTAGAAAATACTATGTTATTTTTATAAGATTTTTATGACTTTTTAATTTACCACGAGAATATACTATGTTGGTTGTCCATATAACTAACATGAAAACTTTAATTTAATTCAAATTATATTAAAAAATGCCCCCTCACTTTTCTACGTTGGTCTCTTTTATAGTGGTGATCCTTGGACACTATATACACATTTCAAACATATTTATTTTATACTCTATTTTTTTATTAAAGATTAGTTTTAAGTAGTT
The DNA here is from genome assembly GCF_004799145.2 of Neltuma alba. NCBI lineage: Eukaryota > Viridiplantae > Streptophyta > Magnoliopsida > Fabales > Fabaceae > Neltuma > Neltuma alba. The sequence continues at coordinate 265,178 of NW_021635117.1, forward strand.
ACAGCTTGATCGTTAAAAAAATTCTTTGGGTTAATTAATCTGGAAGTCCTTATAGTTTTAACTAATTTTGAATTAGGTCCTTATAGTTTTTTTTCTTTTTATCAGGTCCTTATACTTTCATCTATTTTTAATTAGGTCCTCACATTTATTTTTCTTTTTATTAAGTCCTTATAATTTCACTAAAATTTTAATTAGGTCCATCTAGTTTTAATTTTTATTTATTAATTAAATATGAACTTAATTAAATAAATTAGTACTGAAATATAAAATATTAATAATTATATAATAAAAGATAAGTAATATAATTAATTAATTAAGGAAATTTTTTTAAAAAAATTAATTTTTTTTGCTAAAAAAATAAAATTATTATAATAATTCATTATTTTTAGAATATTATTGTTTATAAACTAATATTACATAATATATACTATTTTATGTTTATAAAATAGTACTATTAGAATTTATAAAATAAAGAATAAAAAATTCAGGGACTTACTTAAAAATAAGGTGATCTTATAAGGACTTGATAAAAAGAAAAATAAATGTAAGGACCTAATTAAAAACAGGTGAAAGTATAAGGATCTGATAAAAAGAAAAAAAATTATAGGGACCTGATTCAAAATTGGTTGAAACTATAAGGACTTGCAGATTAATTATCCCAAATTCTTTTTACAAATTGTTTTCAAGTTTCTTTATACGCGCTATGCTTACAAAAATCGGTTGAACATTCTTGCAACTATTCTTCAATTTCGTCCAACACACACTGATGCTTTGTTTTACTGAGAAAGATTTTAAAGATCTTGAAAATTTAACAAACACTTAATTTACTCCCTCTTAGATGCATTGCCATTTCCAACAATGAATTTTAAATTAAAATAATATCATAATTTATAAGTCTTTCTCCAAAATTTATAAGTCCTCTTTAAAAAAAAATTACAACTCAATTACTATATTTGACATTTATAAGTGAATGTGTTTTCTAAAGTATAACAAAATTTAAATAATGTGATAATTTACAAATCCTCCTCCATGTACATTTACAAAGTCATCTTCTAGAAATTTACAACTAAATGATGGTGATCTAATGATCGACTGGTGCATAACTAGTCAAAGTAAAAAAGGTTTTTGATCTTTTTTACATGGGCAAGAGATGCCACAAGTCCAGAAAATTATTTGCAATTTTCTGGGGCCTTGTTTGTATTTTTTCCTATCCGACAACGATGAAGAAAATAACTATTTATTGGAGGAATAATATTGGTCCATTTTTCAACCTTTCATTTTATACTAAAAATTTAAGGATAAATTTAGATTTTAACCCTTTAATTTAAGTCTGGAAATAAATGCACATTTCTTGGTAAAAAGACGATATAATTTAGAAATATGCATTTTAGTTTATACTATTAATACTGAGAAAGAATATTCTAAAAAAAATTATTGGAGTATATTTTTTAATTAAAAATTATATTATCATAAATCTTGTTTACCAATTTGCCCCTCGTTACACTAAATACCTAATTTATCTGTTAACATTAATATTTAATAATGATCTATTTAATTTTTTAATTAAATATTTACTAATTATATCATTTTATAACTTTATAATTTAGTTTACAATATATATATACCATCACAAAACATTTTCAGCCAACCTATACACTTAAAATATTTTTGCATCCTTTTTATAGTATATATATCTCTAGTAATATGTTCCCATCTAGCATTTGATCTAGTTATGCACGATTATTGGATACAAACACACCACAAATAAAAACAAGTTGGCAAACTTCAAAACAATTTTCTATGAACAGTACTGTGTTTCCTTCCTTGTCGTTGCGTGTTATAAGGGTAGTAGTTACAAAGGAAATAGCCAAAATCATTATTATAAATAAATCATCATATGGGGGTATATACGTGTGCCATTGTATTGGTTATTTCTTCAGCAGAAAGCCAGCTTCTATTGGAAGCAATCCCATATTGAAGAAGAGATGGAAATCTCAAAAATAATAATGTTGCTGTTGGCTTTCCGCACCATCATTGCACTCCAAATAATGGTCAAGGTTGAAGCTGAAGGAATGAAGCCATTGGTGCCAGCCTTGTATGTTTTTGGTAGTTCTTCGGTTGACGTTGGAAACAACAATCATCTGGACACTGTAGCAAACGCAAATAAGTGGCCTTATGGTATTGATTTCAATAATAAAAGGGGTCGATTCTCTAATGGCGGAAATTTGGCAGATTTTGCCGGTAAGGTTATTGTGTGTGTGTGTGTATCACTCAACTACTATATTTAGACTAGATCGGTGGGCCCTTGTGATGGTGATCATTATTGTGCTTATGATATTTATTTGCTGGGAAAGCTATTTTTTAGGTATCTGTACTTTTCACTTTTTTTAAAAAAATTTGATATCTATTTCCTTTTCTCTCTTTATCAAATCTTTTAATTTTGTTTTGTTAGTATTATTAGTTCCAGTAATTTTACTCTGTTAGCGCCCTTAGCCTTTGGGTAAGTGCTGACGGTACTAAAAGAGCGAAGTTAAAAGATTCGATCAAGAGAGAATAAGGGATAGGTATCAAATTAGAAATTAAAGAAAAGTATAGGAACTTGCAAATTTTTTTTTTTTGTTATATGTATTTGTCGTGTATTTCCTCCAATTATTATTGCATAGAAATAATTGACTAAAGTTTAAAATATTTTTATTTTTGTTTTCTCTATAGCTTTTAAGTTGGGTTTGCCATCGGCTCCTGCATACTTGGAGGTGAAGAAATCTGGAAGACTAGATCAAATAAAAACAGGAATAAACTATGGATCAGGAGCATGTGGAATCTTGAACAAACCCAGAGTGGTATGAGATGACTAAATCGCTCTTTTGACGACAAAGTTTCTTTAAAATTCATTGTTTCCTTTTATGAGTAAATCTTTTTGTTTTATCACAAATACATTCTTCTTCTTCTTCTTTTCCAGGGAGCTTGTTTAAGTCTTGGGACATAAATCAATTTCTTTATCTCTACTGTTTAAAATAATCTGCCAAAACAATGATGAATGAAAATGAAATCCGTGAACATCTGGGCAAATCCATATTCCTTTTATTTGTTGGCATAAATGAAAACAACCCTGCGGCAAATGGCAACATTACGCAACGATTTAAAGGACCAGAGTTTGCAGATTATCTCCTTGACCATCTTTCTAACCATATCCAGGTTCATGTTCTACCTTCTTCGACTTTGCTCTGCTCTATCACACACCTATATATATGTCCTCTAGTCATAACTAATTTACAAAAATTAAGAAAATCGGCTAAGTTAGTAATTTGTACAAGATATATGTTGGTTTCTTAAAATAGTACTTCTTTAATCACTTACTTTGAAAACTCTCTTGATGAGTATAATTAATATGAATAATTTGAAGGACAAATTATAAATCTAGAAGATGTAACGGGTTGGAGAGGCTTATTTCTAGAATCTTCATTTTGACCTCAACAAAAAAAACAAAAAGGAACTTATGTCACTTATCAATTTAGTGCCTGTTTGGTAATGCGTTTGGGGAGGGGAAAACTAACTTATAGAGGTGATAAGTCAATTTGCAAATTTGGAAGCTGTTTGTTATAGCGTTTGGCCAATCTGACTTATGGGTCAAAAGTTACCTTTTTAAGCATGATTATAAAAACACCTTAAACTTACTTATGATTTTTGCAAAAGCACCTTTTTGAAATTAAAAGATATTTTTACCTTTATATTTATGATATTTTTATGCTTCTCTATATATTCCTTGTGTTTCTCAATCAATTTTTAGTTATTTATTTTTAATATTCTCTTAAGTGAAAATAATTTTTAACAGTTTTTATAATATTTTTAATTTTGAATATTATTTTTCATTTTATGTTTATATAAATTATGCAGAGTATATCATCCAATTAATTATGTAATATTATTTGGTTAAAAAATTTTCACATTATTATGATTTCTAATTTAAATATATTTTATTCATTAAATATAAATTCTTCATATTATAATAATTTTATTAAAGTGGTTCTTATATTTAGGATCAGAAGAGTATATTTTATAAATTCATATTTTTTATTCTTTAATAAAAGTCATATCCTTGGCTATTCTACAAACTAAACTTACTTATTCGATCATAATCTAAACAACCATTTTACGTTACAGACTAACTTTTATAAAAGTCAATCCAAATATAAATCATATTACTCAATCTCACTATTCTACAAGTCAGATTGAGAATAAGTTACTTTTTCTACCGCTAATCCAAACAGACCATTAGTGATTGAATTCCACTGCTAATCAATTAGAGACATTTTTTTTTTCTTTTTGTGATGAAATTCGCCAAGTTTATTGTATAATTGAAGGAGTGTACATGAAGGCTTAGTGCGCAACATTTTTACTAAAGCACCAGCTTCTACAATTGTGCATGTCTGCCATACATAAACACATTAGAGCCATGTTAATTTTCTAAACACATTACATGAAATCTAAATAATAATTCATGGTATTCGTGATTTGTAAATAGTATAATTTACAGTCAATTTCATATTTAAATTGATATTTATTTATATTTTTGGTCAAATCTTGATATATTTAATTTTAAAAGAAGTATGTATAAAATAAAATTAAAATAAATATAGTCTTCTAATTGCAGAAGCAGAACATTACATTAAAAACCAAAAATTTTGAACTTAGAATTAAGTACATTTTCAATGAAATCATATCATCAACATGATATAGAAATGATGAATTAATAATGATGCACAAAATATACCTTAAAAAGAATCTAAATAAATATTGTAAATTATTATTGTAGTCCTACAAACAACTAACTAACATTTAATTCTACATTTTCCCCCATTATTTTCAACAATTGTAGACACTCTATGATCTTGGAGCTAGAAAGTTCATGGTGCATGGAGTTTCAATTTGTGACCCAGGCGTGTACGAGAGCAAGTGTATCAAAAGATACTATAGGGACAAACTTCCTGGGAAACTATCATCCTTACAAAGCAAGCTCTCCGGTTCCTTTTTTACAATGTACGATACTTATGCTGTGCACAAACACTTAGTGGACAACCATGAAAAATATGGTAAACAAATATATATATAGTATAAAAATATTTATAGAAAGTTCACTATTTATAACCTATGAATGATGCATGACATCTTAAATTTTATGCAAATTGTATGCTTTACATTCTAGTTTTATTTCTAGAGGCCATTTCTGATTATATATTGTTCCGTACATGAATTTGTGTAACAGCTTTCAAGGCATATATCTTATGAATATCCCTGGCCATACTTACTGATTAACGATAAGTCCAATGCATTGTATATATAGAATTAAAAAAATGAATCACATTGTTTTCAGTTTATGGGGAAAATTAATTTTAAAAGCCTCTATAAATTTACCTGATTTTAACAGGGTCCTTATATTTTTTTATTAGTATTAAATCCTTATAATTTCACTTAATTTTTGATATGGTCTTTGTAGTTGTTTTTTTAATTTTTATCAGGTTCTTATAGTTTCTTGTGAATTTTAATTAGGTCCCTATAGTTTCAATTGATTGATAGAAAGAAAAAAAGTAAATAATAGGAACTTGATTAAAAATCAGGTGAAACCATAATGACATAATAAAAATGAAGGAAAAAAAACACTACATGAACCTGATTAAGAATTAGATGAGGCTGCGGTGACTTGCAGATTAATTAATTTCCCTACTGTATATATAATTGCATATTTTTTCTGATTATATCGTGTATTTTACATAGTTTTGATAAAGTAACTATAGTCTTACTTTTATTCATATTTTTGATTGATGACTCATATAACTTTAATTTGTTCTAAATTCTTATTCAATAGTATTAAAATATTAATAACTATTGATATTGCTTGTGATATTGATGATTTAATAATTTACATGGATTTATTTATTTACATGCACAGGAATCACGGACACAGAATTTTTGTTATGTAAATGCCACTAAAAAGGTGTGTGCAGATAGAAGTAAATACATCTATTTTGATGAATGGGGTCATCAACCTGAAATCGCTTGTAAGATTTCTATGAACAAATGCTTCAGTGGAAGCGTTTGTACTCCTTACAATCTTTATCAGTTGGCCAAGATCCATTAATTAGCAATGATGAAAAATTTATTATATATATTTAAATGATTATCGATGTTCTTCTAATTCATTATTATCCATTCAAAAATTCTTTTATAATATTTCTGTATTTGGTTAGAATTGTAACTCAGTAAGGCTTGAAATTTGATAGAAAAAGGAGTGGGACAAACAATGACACGCTAATATAATGTTTGGGCAAAACAAATTAAATATTGTTACATTAAAAGAATATTGCATATGTAATGCATGCAACAACGTTTTTGTTGCTGGGTCCATTTAAAAAAAAAAAAAAGTTAAAGATTATCTTATCCTTAAACTATTCTCTAAGAGGCATATTGAATATTTTAAACTATCAAATGATGCAATGCCGCTCTTAAAATATTCAAAAGGGTAAGAATATCATTTTAACCGACAACTTCGATTTCTATTTTAATAATATCTTATTAAAATAATATATTAAAAATTAAATATCACTTTTATATATAAATCTTCTTCACGCTTTGAGATTTACTTACAATTTAGCTAGTGTTATAAATTGAAGCCAAAAAAAGCTACTGTTATAAATTAATGTGTGATAATTTGTAAACTTTTCCCCAAATTTATGGATCCCTCTGAAAAATTTACAGTTCAACTAGTGAATCTGAGATTTATAAGCGAATTTATTTTTCAAACTAGCTAAGTTGTAAATTAAAATAGTGTGATAAATTATAATTTTCCTCCTGCACAAATTTGCAACTCATCAATTGGCATATTCAAGATTTTATAAGTGTATGTATTTTTTTTTTTTTTACACTGACTGAACTACAAGCTAAAATTATGTAGTAATTTATAGGTCATTTTTAAAAATTTCAACAAACTAAGTACTCCTCCTATCCTAAATGTAAGACCCACTTTGTAATATAAATTACATTACAAAGTGAGTCTTATATTTAGTACGGGAGGAGTTTTAATTTTTTTTTAATAATTTTTCCCTACTAGTAACTTTGGCAAAAATGCAAATTTTATGAAATGGTTCTAGTGGAGCAAACTTCAATCCAACTAGAAGCATAAGGCAGAGGATCCTTTTTCCCCATATTTGTTCGTTATAGTAATGGAGAAATTGGGCCATCTTATTTAGAGTGAGGTTGATTCTAATAATTGGCTTCTCTTTCGGCTGAAGAGACATGGTACTGTTATCTCCCATATGTTTTTCGTAGATGATCCCATCTTATTTGCGGAGGCTAGTTTAGATCAAGTAGGGCTGATTAAAGCCAGTCTGGATGATTTTTGTGTGGCTTCGGGTGAAAAAGTAAACACTATGAAGTCTAGAATCTTCTTCTCCCAGAATGTGAATCATATTTGTCGAGATGAGATCAATAAATTTCTTGAGTTTACTCCCACTGCAGAGTTGGGGAAATATTTGGGAGTTTCCCTCCACCACCACAGGGTCTCGAAACACACCTATGAGTATATGCTTAATAAGATGGGTCAACGGCTTACTAATTGGAAAGCGAATACACTTTCAATGGCAGCACGGCACACATTAGTTTCTTCTGTGGTTTCTGCTATACCGAACAACACCATGCAAGCGACCTTGCTTCCGGTTAATGTTTGCAATGAGATTCAAAGATGTAAAACCTTCCTGTGGCTTTGTGGAAGGGGCAGACTACATACAAATTGTGCTAGCGTTGTGAGAGGGATGAGTACGCATGAGTTGTGATCTTTGCGGGGCTGCTTAGGGACATGCGCTCCATGCATTACGTGACTGTCAAGTGGCTCGTGCTTGCTGGGAAGAAATTATTCCTAATCAGTTCAAGGCTAAATTTTTTGACGGTACGGATTTGGTTGGGTGGATCCACTGGAACATCGGTCTCAAGTGTAGGGCCATGGAAGTCTCTTGGTGTGTTTCGCTTGCTGTTCTAGCCCGACGAATCTGGTTAAACCGCAACGAGGGTGTCTTTCAACATAAAATGCAGGGTTGTTACTCCATTGTTGCCAAGGTTAAAGCTACGATTGCTTGCTCAAGTGTAAGTTCCAGTGGCGGTCTCACCAAATCATGCAATGCTATTGGATGGAAGCCTCCCTTTGTGGGTTGTGTCAAATACAACGTGGATGGTGCAGCTGTGTATGGGAAGAGGTTGACAGCGTGTGCAGGAGCTGCGAGGGACCATGAAGGTCGCTGGCTTGATGGCATCATGTTTCATATTGGGGAAGGAAATAAGTATCATGCACAAGTATGGGCTGTCCTTTGGGATCTAAAAAGGGCATGGGATATGCAATGGCGTTGGGTGGTCATCGAGACTGACTGTAGAGAACTTGTAGATACTCTCATCACCGGCTGGCAGGATGGTCACCCGGAGAAAGGGCTGCTTGCGGAGATTCAGGGGTGGCTCGAAAAAGATTCTGATGCGAGCGTTGCTTGGTGTGGGCGTGATGCAAACATAGTGGCTAAAGCGTCGTTGAATGTGGATGAAGGAATTTTCTCTCTTAGTTCTCCTCCGGACTTTGCTGCTAATCTTCTTATGTCTGATCTAATACTGTAGTTTTTGCTTTTTCTGTCGCTTGTGATAAAAAAAAGATATGATTTCAAGTCATCTCGTTTTTCTTTATTGATTAACGGCATTTTAATCAAATAAATTGAAGTTTTATTACTCTCTCCTATCGTAAATATATGAGTTAGTACTTATATAGATGGGTCTGCTTTAATTTGGTACTAAATGAATATTTCAATTCACTTTTTCTTACGCATGCTTGTTAAGAGGGTCTAAGGGAGTAGTTTCAAAAAAAAAGTAAATGATTCACGGGAATAGTTTTAAAAAGCCAACACATATATTTTAATATAATTAACTTAACTAATTTTGTTTATAAATTAATTATTGAACTCTTACATTTTAGGGTCAAAGGGAGTTAAGTTCTGGACTGTTCAAAAGCTTTTTCTAAAACGTACATGAGTGTAAGCTTAAATAGATATTTGAAAATGGAGGTAATAGTAGCAAGCATGCTGTTTCACTTCTCAAAACTTTAATATTCTGTTCACATGCCTCATGTTGTTGTATGGCAAGTGTACTACATTAATTGTTGACTAGGTCAATGCCTTTCTTTCTATACAAACTTTTCCTTGGGAGGCATTACTGTGATGCAAAATGTCCTTTATCAATGGAGGTTATGATTTCTTTCCTCTTCCTTTTATCAAAATAATTAAAAAAAAAGTTTCTTCACATTTAATACTTCCTTCCCATCCCTTCATATCAGTCTCAGTTCTGAAATATACTACACAAACCAAATAGAGTACATACTTAAATTTAGGCAATTTATATAAATTAGTACATTTATAAATATCAAGTGTCGGATAGAGGTAACATAATTTAGACTTTTTTCTATAAGAGATATTGTCAAAAAACATGCATTGATTACGCTTAAAAATTTGTTTTGGGACTTGTATATTTAAAAACAAAAAAAAGTTAAAAATTGTGACTTATATTAAGGGATGGTGGAAGAACTTAAAAGCTTTGCGGAAATAGTCATACGAAATTCCTTTTAATATATGCCTTGTGTTTGAGGGTAAGGGGACTTAAGATGATCATGCCAATATAATGAACTTATAACCTTACGTGTGATTGACTAAGTCAAGGCATTAATTAAGCCATATAGCTTTTTTATTGTGAATTGTAAAATAAGTGGCGAAGGTTGTGTTCCCCTTCAAACAAATTAACTATGATGTTTCCATCGATGAAGTGTCAAGTTCCATTCACAGGTTTCTTGCATGCATGTTGGAGGCAATAAGTTTTCGAGGAACTACGGCATTATATATTGCATCGTGAAAACCATAATAGGCAATATATATTGAAAACATGTTTTTTCAAGTAACGAGAGAGCTTGAACCCTTATCAGCCACTGCCTTTGATTCTGGATACAAGCCTCTCTTTTTTTTTTTAATAAATAAAAACTGTATTTCATGAAGCTCAAGGCTTCAGATGTCAAACTGAACCAATCTCTTCTTCGACATCCATTCGTTGATAGATAGTGATTGATTAAGAATACAGAAAAACTCTCCACGTATTGTGAGAGGACTTAGCTAAAAAATCAGCAAAGGCATTATACTCTCTAGGAGAATGTTTAATCAAAGGATTAAGATATAAATTTACCTCGGAGGTCTTCACTTAGGAGCACAAGGTATCCAAAAGCTTTTTTTGGAAACAAATTTGCCTCAAAAATTTAAAATCATAGCATCATTAAAAATGTTAACAATTAACGTTATCATTTTAACAGCCAACATTGAGTTTTTTTAATGATAATGGATAATGTTACTACGATTTTAAACTTTTGAGACAGATTTACTTAAAAACAAACTTTTGGATACCCAGTGCTCTTAAGTGAAAACTTCCAAAACAAATTTATACTTTAATCCTCAATTAAAACCTGTCAATTCGTGTAAATTGACTGATTAGCATCATCTATAATATCCATAAAAGAATGATTCCTATCAGTGCCCTAGCAATCAAATTAATAGCCTCATACAATCAGAATATAGAATAATATTCCTAAACCCTTTACTCAAACATAAAATATATAGCTCTAACATAACCCTTCTATAATATCCTTAATTAACTAATTTGAGTAGATTAAGAATATTAGCTAAATTAGTTAATATGATATGTTTTTTCTCCTAAAACACCATAATCATCTTTCTTAATTTTCTTCCCCCTCTTCTGCTTAATTATGGTTAAGGAAATATTATGTTAGAATGACAGTACACCTAAGAGAGGGGTAAATTGGGTGATAATAAAATTTTAAACTTAAAAACAATTATTGTAAATGAAAGGAGATCGAGTTAGAAGGATATCACCAAACGAGAAGGTAAATCAAGATGCACACATCAATTTATACTGATTTGATCTTAACCATTTGACCTATATCGTTCTCAGAGTATTTATGAGAGTTTCACTATACTCCAAGATTTGTAGTAGGCTCTTAGCATTGCAGTACTACAATTAATCATTCTCAATCGCTCCCTCTTACTTCCTTTAAGGTTACAACCCACTCAAAATTTCCACAATCTTGAGTAATCCTCAAAGGATTAATAATTGCTTAAGTATGTCTCTATCATACAGTAATAAATGAACACTAAGGCTCAGTAGGTAAACTTAATGAAAACAGAGCACTGAGAGTAATAAATTTGACAACATGATCATTCGTTCTTCTTTTATGTTGCTCCATTGAATGCTTTGTCTATATATAGTCGATCTTTATTAACTATTTGTTAGACTTGAAGTAATGTTACCATTGTAAAAGTAGTTGAAGGCGTTGGTAGCTTGTGATGATTGAGGTGTAAATGTTTCTAATAAAAGTAGCTCAACAACATCATTTTTCCGTTGAGTCATTTGATCTTGCATTAACCTTGCTCAAACTTGTCATTAGTATTTCAAAGTAGTAAGAAAAGACAAATGACAAGCAATAAACATATTTCAAACAAGTTGACTATAATTAGCTCAAAGATCAAATAATTGAACTGAATAGGTGATTATTAATAACATTATCGATAATTATCTTTATCGATAAACTCATCGATAAATATCCAAAAATAAAAAAACTAAATTGTGAGAAATAATAAAATTCGAGCACATTTTATCGCAAATCTTATCAATAAATTTTTAAATGAAAATAGATAGATTATCCCTAAAGCTTATCAAAAAGCTAAAGACTGGTAATTTAACTTGCAAAACACTTGTATTTATCAATAAAATTATTGATAAAAGCATTTGTTGATAATCTTATCGATGAATATTACTAGGAGAACCATTTCAGAGTTTAAGTTAAGAAGATTATCGATAACCTTATTGATTGTTAGCAAAAGAAATCCATTTTATAGTTAAACTAAACAAGTTATCAATAATCTTATTGATAAATGAGATTATTGATAATCTTATCAATAAATCATTGCATTTTGCCGTTCAAGACAACTACTTAGGAAAAAAAATCAGAGTTTTTATCAAAGTCCTTATCAATAGTTAATGTTATCAATAAGCTTATTGATAAAAGTTTTTTTCCCTTAAAAAATGACGTATTATTGATAATTTTATCGATAATCTTATTAGTAATTACAAAGTTAATTTCAGCAACCAAGTTTTAAATAATTGAACCAAAAAGCTTTCTTTGTCATCATCAAAACTTGAATACTAACATATCAATAGGATTAATTTTAAAAAAATTAATAAATATATAAAATAGTTCTTAAATATGGGACCAACATCAACTCTTATATTAGGGTCTAGCTCTACATTATCTGGCAGCACTAAAATAAGCTTGCAGCAGAATCCACTTATCCATCCACCCTCATTGTCCACATTGCTGCACCATAGCCACTATTTCTATTACCCAAGATTGAGCCATCATTATACATGCAAGTAAGGATACATGATTGACTTCTGCTATGTAAAAAAATATTCTTTCGATTCTTAATATAGGACCTAATTATTAAGTTGATTTTGGTTCTAAATGTAAGTTATACTTCTCATATTTAATTAATTTTTCCTAAATTACCTCTAACGATACTCCTTCAACTATAATCAAGTAGAAGATGAAGGAGGATATTAAGAAAGATGATTATAATGTTTTAGGAGGAAAAAAAACATGTCATATTTCTTATAATTAACTAGCTTACCTAACTTTCTTAATCTAACCAAATTAGTTAAATAGGTCTTATATTAAGCATAGAAAGAGTATGTATATTGTACATAATTAGAACCTTTGAAATTAACAAGATATTCTCAATTTCATGTCTTTGTATGCATACACACATATAATTAAAACAGACAATAATGCAACTAGCGGATATCTTATGAATGACATTCAAATAAATTAATAATAATTAGTATTAGAGATTTTTGAATCATCAATAAAATACCCAATATTTGCATCACATATTTAATTACACACACAGACGCGCACAAACCTACATAAAAACTAACATATACATACAGGCGAGCACACGCACACATAGATATACTACCTCTGGTACTAAATATAAGAACTAGTTGACTGATTTGAGTAGATTAAGAAAATAACTTAAATTAGTTATTTGTAATAAATAGATGTTGTCTTTCCTAAAATATCTTTACTAATCAAGTTTATTGGCTAGAACTACCATTAATTATTAGAAGGATTGTCTTGAGAAAAAATAGATAAATATGAGAGACAAAGTGAATTGAGATATTATATTTAGGATTAAAATAAAAGTTAAACGAGGTCTTATATTAAAGATCAAATGTAGTATATATATATGTATGATTAACAATTCTAGTTACATCAATATCTATTATACAATCTGTTGAGATTATATATATGGGTTCTTTAATTTGCGGAAAATTCATGATATACTGTATGTGTGGTATATATAATCATTGTTGGTGTGTTATAATGACGGTGACAATCCATTATTCATGCACACATATAGTGGGCATGCAAGTTTTAATTTACTCATGTTATGACTTTTCTATTTGCAATTATAAAAAGTGTACTATGTTTATGAACATATTGGTGGATATTTATTTTATATTAAAAGAAATTTTTGTCAATTCACTTTGTTTCATGAATTTATTATTTTTTTAAAAAATTCTATTAATTGCAAATATATTAATTTTGAAACTTATAACCCAAGTTTCTATATTAATTTTATATGAGAAACTTAATTGTCATTTTTTTAAAAAAATTTTTTTATCCTCATCTGCAATTTCTTCAAGTTTTTTATAAGATGTCAATTTACTTTGTTTCATAGATTTATTATTGTTTTCAAACAATTCTATTAATTGCATATATATTATAAGAACGAGTATTTATCAGTGAGAATAATTTTAAACGCAAATTATTAAAGGAATTATTTTAAGATAAATTAGTACACACATCTATTATAAATAAGTGAGGGTTAAACAACACTTTTGTCCCAGAAGCTTTTAAAAAGAGGCTGTGGATATCTGGAAGTTTTGTTGGTGCAATTTTGTGCCGAAAATATTAAAAACGTAGCAATTTTGTTTTGTTCTAACAAACGTTGACCAAGTTAAAAAAGCATTTTTGCCCCAAAAATTTTCAAAAAGGAATTTTGGGTATTTAGAAGTTTTTTTGTGTGCAATTTTTGCCCCGGAAGTAGTAAAAAATGTAGCAATATCACTATACTCTAAATTGTCACTTGACTCTTATAGAATATATCAATTTATAGGTTAGCTAAATTAATTAGTTAGAGAGAAAATGATAAATATTAGAACGAAAGGAGATTAAAATCTTATATTTAGAATTAAATTTAACTTTCAATTAACTCTTATACAAAAAATAAAGAGTATTCATCTATATCTTTAATTAACTTTTTTATCATAGATAAAACGCTTTTCAATTTTATTTTTTATATAAAAACTAGAAATACGTTTATTTTACATGTTATATGGAGCTTTTAAAATGATCACTTAAGTAAATAATTTATTAAAAAAGTACTGATTATAAATTTTCTTATATTTTATGTTGATATATTATCTTATTGTAAGACGCCGCATCATCATCACACTGGGGGGGGGGGGAGAACAAACCAAATCAAACTAGAAATATTGTTAACCCTTTGGTAGATTAAGGGTACCAAAAATGGTAAGAGAATATATCAACATAAAATATAAGAAAATTTATGGGCAGTACTTTTTGGATAAGTTATTATTTACTTGAATGATTATTTCAAAAGCTCCATGCAACATGTAACTCTAGTTTTTATATAAAAATAAAATTGAAAAGTGTTATATTTATGATAAAAAGTTAATAAAAATATAGATGAATACTCTTGATCCTTAGTACAAAGTTGGTTGGGAGTTAGATTTAGTTCCAAATATAAGATTTTAGTCCGCTTTGCTTCTCATAATTATCATTTTTCTCTCAGACTAATTTAGGTAACTTATAAATTGATATATCATATTAGAGTCAGGTGACAATTTAGGGTAGGATGAAATTACCACATTTTTTTACTACTTTCAGAACAAAATTGCACCCAAAAAAAAATCAGATATCCACAGCTCTTTTTTGAAAACTTCCAGGACAAAAATGTTTTTTTACCTCAGTCAACCGACATTGACAATTTGGGTCTGTTAGGACAGCACCAAGTTGCTACGTTTTTAGCACTTGTGGGGCTAAATTGCACCCCAAAAAAAAAAAACTTTCGGGTACTCATGACTTCTTTTTGAAAACTTTCAGGGCAAAAATGCTATTTAACCCAATAACTAATTTAACTAATATATTTAATATTTATAATTTAATTGTCTAGTATCGTTATGCAGCATAATTGCGTAATGTGAATAATATACACATTGCTATATAAAGAGGAGTGCGAATAGCATTAGTGCACCGTAGTCCAGCATTAAAAACTTTTCGTGAGGAAGATGATAAGAGGTTCCAAAGCGTCACGGCTATGGCTTTTAGCTTTCTGTGCAATTACATTTAGCTTTGGTTCCTTCCAGGTTTCTGCTACTTCACGATCTCTTTTCCACTATTTCCCTGAGCCAACTCAGGTTGGATACGAACCTACTCCACCACTTACATGCTGCAGCAACACGCCTCCGCCACTTCCACCACCGTCGTCTGAGTCACCACCTCTTCCACCTTATTCTCAAACCCCACCATATTCATGGTCGTCTCCGCCTTCAGTACCATATCCTCCGGCGTTTTCTCCTCCGTGTACTTCTGAACCTCCGCCATCTTCATGGCCTTCTCCTCCTTATACTTGCGACTGTCCGCCAGGTTCATCTCCATCAATGCCATCACCACCGTCATATACCTTAGCACCGCCAGATGTGAATGAGTATCCACCACCGTACCCATCATCGTCACCTCCTCCGTATACAGACCAGTATCCACCAACTCCGCCATATTTACTGTCTCCTCCGTCGTGGGAAACTCCACCGTCTCCATATTTTGACGGAGAACCACCATCAACGTGAGCAGCACCTAATGACTGTGACTCACCATCCATATCTCCTCCTTCAAAAAAGGATTAAAAAAACTCAAAATTATATGTTCTGCCTACTACAACCTCATCACCATTAATTCCCATCTCCTCTGGCTAAAACTTCTAGATTTTAGGTAGAAGTTCATATATAGATGTGTATGAATAAAACTTATAGCTCTATTTTAATTTTACAGTGTTTTACATTTGTGCTGAAAGTGCGGATAAGGTGCAGGGAGGAAATTGAAGAGTCTGTATATATATGTATGTATATGCCTAATAAGTGGTTGTCACTACTGTTTGCATCTTCTAATACATATTAGTGTATTACGTTGTTGTTGTTTCTTCTCTCTTTTCTCTCTCTTCTTTTCTGTTCTTTTGATTTAAAGCATGGACGGTGGCCAAAGCAAATGAAAACCATGGATAGCTAGTAAAAATTATTTCTTTTTTGCCTAAAATAAAACTATTACAATGCATATGTGTTAATCCAAATTAATATATGGAGCTCCTAACAATATAGGAACTAGGAAGGCCACACAAAGTGGTTTCAAGTTAGGGACAACCATCACGTTAGATTTGGATTATCTTCATATTTTTTGTAATACATCTCTCCAATATTCAGAGGGGCGTTAGGTTATATTCAATAGTTTGCAGCATGGTTACCAACCTAAAACACAATTTTGCACATCTATATCTCCCAATTCAATTATATCTTTTCTTTATATGTGTGTTCATGTGAGGCTATGTGAGGCAAATAATGGGGAATCCTAGATAAGAAAATCAGTAGTCCTCCACTCTTAAATGTTGGAACTAGTTATAGTTGATTTTATTATTAAATATAATATCTCAATCCACTTTTTATCTCGCATTGATCGTTTTGTTCCAATCTTATTTATTTAACTTATAAACTCATATACTCACTCATCTAGCCTTATTTATAAAGTAGAGAGAAAAGGTTTTTCTTAGTTCTATTTGTAAGTCACTTTATTAAATTTTTAACATGAATGTGCTATTTTGTTCTTCATTTATTTTAGTAGAGATAGCTCTTTTAAAATGTGTATATATTAAATAGGGATAAAGTTAAAAAATTATTATATTTTAATAGAAAGTTAATGTTGTTTAACGTTTATTTTCATCTGTGTGAAATATGCTAAAAATACCTTATAAATAGAACCAGAAGAGTATAATCTAATCTTATATGGGATTGTTATAGTGATATCAGGTCACATTTGTTAGACTAAATAATTTATTGGGAAAAACTCTTTAAAAAACACTTAAATAACCCAAATTGTTATTTGGTCACTAAATTTGTTAAACTTCTAATTAAGTCACATGACCCGAAAAACTATTTTAAATTTTATGAAATGACTCTAATGTCCTTTTCATTAGGAAAAAAAGGAATTCTAAATTAACATATTCCATCTTATAGTTAACACGTTTCAATTCTAAATTAACAACTTTCTATTTTTGTAATACAAGTGCAGTAAGTTTTTTTAATAAAATTTGATCACAATGCAATCTTAAAAATTAGTAAATTTGATAATGTAATTAACAAGTTTTAGTTCTAAATTAACAACTTTATGTCTTTATAACACACTTGTAATAAGTCTTTGAATAAAGCTTTATCATAATATAACCTTAAAAATTAATATGTTTTATTTTGTAGCTAACACATTTGAATTCTAAATTAACAACTTTCTGCTTCCGCAACAAATTTGTAGTAAGTATTTTAAAAAAAAAAACTAGATCACAATATAACTTTAAAAATTAATAAGTTCAATTACGTATTTAACAAGTTTTATTTTTAAATTAACAACTCTTATTTTCAGCCCATGAAGATATCATTACTCTCATTTCTTTAAGTGTCATCCCGTCTCTTACGCTTTTTATCCCAACACTCCCTCTATTATATTGACTTTGGCCTTCAAAATTCTTGACAAACTGGCCACCAACATGAATAAAATAAATAATAATAATAATAATAATAATAATAATAATAATAATAATAATAATAATAATAATAATAATAATAATAATAGTTCTTTTGCTATTGTTTACCCTGAAGTGAGTGTCATTTCTTATTTTTCCCAACCTATAACAAACAAGTTACTACTCACTATAAAATTTATTCCTAGCCATGATCATTATCAAATTTTTCAATCAATCAAACAAAATCTAGCTTCCAAGGATTTTAACTGGTTCCACTCAGTTATTAACAACAAATGTGCCCTCATAACCATGATTGTTATCATTTTTCACAATCAACATCACACAACCTACTTTCAAAATTTTACAACTTCAAATTAAGTTTTAACATGTTCCACTTAGCTATATATTGACAAAAAACGTGTCCTAATCACTTCTAACAGAATTCAACTTCAAGTTTTAACAACTTTAAATCATGTTTTAACACATTCTACTTAGTTAGTAACAACACACGTAACCCTCAATCCTCATAGCATTCTACATACCGAACCTTCATGACCAAGCAAACGCAATCAGTTATCTTACATACACGTGTTGTAAACCCTACATCACACTCGCACTCACACACGCCCACACACACATATATATTGATCTCTTAGCTCACCTTAACAGCAACACTCCATGCTCTCGTTTATCTATTTTCATGAGGCACTTCTCATTGTGCTGCAACTTTTTCTCCCTCCCCAACAAAACCCGTCACCCACAATCCATGCTAAGAAAAATGAAGAAACAAGATAGCATGATGAAACTATTATGAATATAGGAGAAAGATTTAATATAAAAACTAACTATTGTAATAGTAGACACCAAGTTTTTCACATTTGAAACTTCTACGCAACACAAGAATCATATATAGAAAATTCTCATCTCTCTAGGTTTTCAATGAAAGGTGCATTAGAGTCATTTTATGAAATTTTAAAATCCTTCTTTGAGTCATGTGACCTTATGAGGAGTTTGAAAGATTCAGTGACCCAAATAAAAATTTGACTTATCTAAATATCTTTTTAAAGGATTTTTCCTAATTTATTTAGCTTTTTTATTTCACCCAAACTAACTTGTAAGTTTTAAGGAGCAGAGGAGTAACTAATAACTCTCATGAAGGTACGTGGTTACTAATTAATAGATCCCTTGACTTCTGCCAAAAAAATACATATAATTCGTAAATTATATTCTTTATTTTGACCGGGAAATATTGAAGGAAGACTTGTAAATCACCACATGATTAAAAAAAAAAGTTCTCACGTCCTTCTCCAATACTTGCGATTGCAAGTCAAAACAAGAAATTTACTACCTATCCTACTGTGTGATTTTTGCATAAATTGTTAAGGGACCTATTAATAATAACTCAATTTAAGAGAATCTATTAGTAGTTGATATCCTTGTTTGAGACTCATCTATAATTTTCACTTCTTTCATTTGCGTGTGTCAAATTGAGAAATTTGCACAAGCTGCCAACAGGAGCTACTTCATTTTTATATGGGTGTTTGTGTTTCATTTAGGACATGTAGTGCGGATTTAGCATTTCAGAGTGGGAGAAATAAGTTATTCATATCTAGTTTCAAAACTCTATTCAAAGCGGAATTCATACAATTAATGTAAAAATTAGACAATTAATTTGAGAAGATTAAAAAAAATTAATTAAATTTATTATTTTTAACAAATATATATTTACTTTCCTTAATTGCACTCTCTAATTATGCGTATTGAAAGAACTATTTGATAAAAATTTCTTACAATAAATAAGAACATTTTAAGAAAAAACTATAAATTTATGAGACAAAATGAATTGCGATCTTTTATTTAAGACTAAATTCAATTCTCAAGAGAAAATATTATTTACTAAGTTATATTGTTAGTTAACTTGCCTCAATAAACATATAATGAAATATAAAATTTGGAGGGAAAAAATTAATTTGACAGTCCTTATGATTTTAACAAATTTTTAATTAGATCTTTATATTTTTTTTTCCACCTTTTTATCCAATCCTTATTGGTTGCTCAATTTTAGAATCACTCCTTCCATTGGATATGCCGTTAGATTAAGCTGACAGAAAGTGACGTGGTCTTGAATAATATTTGACAAAATTCACGCACCACTCCTCCCTCGACTTTTCTCCCTCCCCCTCCCATTGTCGCAAACATCATTATCTCTCTCACACAATTATTTCCCTCTCTCCACCATCATCGTTATCTCTTGCAGAAGCTTCACTCTGTATTTTAGATTAGTCATTTCCTTATCTCTCCTCCTCCATTGTTGCTAATCTTAGCTAAACAGGACTCAGCGATTCTCCATAAAACAGAGTTGTGATGGTGACTGATAGCTTTCAACCGGTACTTAATCTTCAACTGGACCACCTCCTCCATTTTTCTGGACTTGACAGAAGGTCGGCTTTCCACTCCGACATGGTACATAGCCTCATCGAGGATCAATTTTCCCACGAGGGTGTAAATCTTGACGCACTTTTTCTCATAACTAGCACAAATCATGCATTCCGCAATTCTTTCTCATGGTAGTATTTGCCTTCTGCGACGAAAAAAAGAGGCGATTTTGGCATAAGGACATTGGTTAATGAAGGAGCGAGCGATCTCAATGTTCTCTTCCATCAATGAGAGAGAATGTCGAAAGTGGGGAGGAAAGTGGGGTGGATAGCGAAGATAGTGGTGCAAAAGAGAGGAGAGAAGATTTGAAGATGATGTTTCTCATTCCTTTAACGAAAATGTGAGAGAATTAGCCTCAAACCCATTTCTTAGTCTGAGTTAATGATTAAGAGATTCAACCATAGAAGAGAGAGAAGACTTGGTTTGAGAAGAGAATACGACGATGGTGGGAGGGGGGGAGCATGAGCACTGTGAGAGAGTTTGAAGGAGGGCGAGTGGAGGGAGGGACGGAGTTGTGCGTGGGCTTTCAGATACAGTTAACTAACGGGATTTGTAACGGAAGGGCTGATTCTAAAATTGAGCAAACAATAAGGATTGGACTAAAATTGAGCAAATGGAAAAATTAGATTGTCAATCCTTGTAGTTTCACCAAATTTTAAATTAGATCCTTGTATACATTATTTTTAAAAAAAATAACAATCTACACAATACAAATTAAGGGTAGTACAATCATACAAAAAAAAATTTAATGAGACCCCTAGATAGGACCAAAAAAATATCTCTTTGCTTTATAAATATGATCAAAGAAGCACATGGATTCATAAGAGCCAATGCTGGTAGGCACAGCATAAAAAATAAAAAAAAGATCCATAATAACTTTGTTGATAAGTATGGCGTAAACAACGCCGCTAATAAGTTAAATAGGTAGTTTGCTTGAATTTCTGAAAATGGAATGCCTCATTCAATCCTTAAACCCATAGGATTTAAGATTAAGGGGAACTCATATTTTTAATACAAGGGTTAGTGGTAGTTTGTTTCATCTGGATTGAAAACCATGCATTCAACAACTCAACACTCCAACAATGCAGCAGCAGAACACGGTAAGCCCGATTTAACTTCCAGAAACGTGAATACACAGTCTATTTTTAAGAGAGTGTGTCATACAACTCAGAATACTCTAATTTAAAGATCATAAAGCTCGCAGGCTTAGTAAACTTCAGCTAGCACAAACCAACTCCATATTCAAGTCTGAAGATTAAGATTACCACGTCTTAAAGATGCAAAGACAAGAAGAACATGCCAGAACTCACTCTACACGACGACGCTTGTTCTTTATGTCATCAAAAAACTGGTGAATATCAGCAGCAGTGATTGGCTTTGACGAGTCTGCAGAGTCCTGTCATGGTATATAAAACAATAGTTAATAAAACAAGGCCATGCACCCTTCTCTCACCTCCACAATTCTGAACAAATGGTAAAAGCACTAAATAAAAATGCTTTGCCATAGATATTGTACCAGAAAAGCACGAAGCCCGTCCTTCATTTCCTCAATGCCCTTCAAGATCTCAACTTTCTCTACGTGCCCAAGTTTATTGAAAAAATTCAACTCAGCACCCTCCTGCTGCTGCAACTTTTCTTCCCTCTTTTGCTTTCCTATTTTCTCATACTCCACAATTGAGTCTTCTTTGTCTGCCAGAAAAGCAATCTTCTTCTGATTGTAATACTCCAGACACTTCTCACATTTGCATAAAGCATCTCTCCAATTTTTACAAAGGAACATTGGTTTACTATCTGTACTTGGAGGAGCATCAGCAATGTCAACACCAAGGACACAATTGGTATGCAGATTGTTGTCTTTAGTGCCTGGATTTAAATCTGCACTGATAGCACAATTTTCTCTCTGAAGTGGATCCTTCCCTCCAGCGACAGATTCAGAATCAGCTTTAACTTTTGAATCCTCAATTTCAGGGGCTTTAACTTCTGAATCCCCAGTTTCATGGGCTTTAACTTTTAAATCCTCAGTTTCAGGGGAACTATGAGAGCAGGCATCACTTGTTGATTTTTCAGATCCGCGAGTTGAAGGCATACCTTCTGACGCAACTTTACCCTCATTACCTTTAATATCAGCATCTTGCTGCTTTCCTGCAGCCCATATTGCTTCAGGATACAATCTTAAAAAGGAACATACTTCAGAGCAGGCTCTACATATGAAGTCCTCATACAGAGGCTCTCCTTCATCATCTCTTGGTATCTGAGAAATAGCACGAGCAACAGAAAATTAAACAAGGTAACATTAAGGACGTCCCTATTAGAAATTTCAAAGTTGATTACATGGAGATACAGAACAACTTAAATCAAATATATAACTATCATCATCGTAGGAGAAAATAAGTTACCCCATCACATAAAGCTTTATGATTGCACCTGACAACAAATGCACTGTCCGCTCTCATAAATTTGATCCACAATTAAGAAAAAAACATTAATATGCAGCAGGTGCACGCGTGTTTAGAGGATAACAAAAAATGTCCAGTCAGTAATGCTTTTACCACCTTGACATTAGCTTCAAGTGAGAACTGAAGGAGAACATGTCAAATCAAACACAAAAAGATGCCAAGACAAGAAACCCATCTTAAGATGCATGAGGTACTTAAACTAACCAAAACTAACGTCTTGAGGAGCATAATGATTAACGTTTAGGATATTAGAAGAGGTAGAACAGAGCCACATAAAGGTGTGCCAAGGAAAGCATTTTATTACAGAATACATAAAATTGTGAAAAAAAGAAAAAAAGGTAAAGGGAAGAAATAAACAACCGTCAACATCATCAAAAGCCAACAATAAACCAAGAATAGCTCAAACAATACTTGCTCAAATGGACGAGGGACCATTAGAGGCAAGATTTTGAGCAAACCTAACGTGCCAATGACAAATTATTTTGAGTTTATTAAATTATCTACAAGCTCAGACTAACTCAATTCAAAAGATCCACTTTAAGTGATTCCTGTAAGATCCTGAGCCCAAATAAAATTTGTTCCAGGCCAAGTGATAGTTGCCACTAATTTTCCACTCAGCAGCAGGAGATTTAGCATTATTTAAAAAAAAGAAAAAGAAAAAAAAAGGAAAAAAAAGGGGAAAAAAAAAAAGCCAAGAATCTTCAACTTCATATTCTATGTAGCATAAGCTGAATCGGCAGGAATCTATGAAGTTATCTATGATTGTAATCAAGGACTTGGCAAAAAATAACCCAAGCCCCAGCAAGCTAACTCAAAAGACCTACAACAAGAAGAAGAAGAAGAAGCCTTATCCCACTAGGTAGGGTCAGCTACACGGATCACATTGTGCTCTATCAACAATCAAATCTTAGATTGGTTGTTAACTAAAGGATCTCGTTCAATAATCTCATTAAGCGTTCTCCTTGGCTCAAAAGACCTATAACTGATTAGCTAAAATTCAAACTACATTGAAAGCCCCAGCCGAGACTGACACAAAAGAAAAAGATCTAAAATGGTTAACAGAAGAACAGAGACCTCGCTCCAAGATACCAACCTCATCAGAAGACTCTAGGCCAAGATGCTCCTCATGAAACCAATCCTCGCATAAACAGCACTGGATCATCTCTTCTTGTTCTACAGCATCTGGATCCGGATAAGGCCGACCACAGGTGCAATATGAACCTTTGAAGTTGTGATTGTATGCATTCTCAACATTTTCAACATCCTTGTTGGCAAAAAGCTTGCAATAGAACTCCCCAAACTTCGAATTTCCACAATCACACCTGAAGTTTCTTTTTGTCCACAGTTCCACGACCTTAGCTCAAAAGCAGTAATGAAAACCAGAAACCATTCAATCTTGTATTGAACAGGTAAAAACAACAGTATAAAGGAAACAATAGAAAATTATTTTAAACAAATGATGACAACAAAATTTATATCTTAAGAGAAATGCATAATAGTTCAGATTTGTTTTGGAAATCCCTCTATACTTTGGGTTCAGTACAAACAGCATAATGTGATGTCAGTGTCCCATTCTAATTGTCAAAAGGAGAGGTATGCAAAATCACATCTTTAATCAGTTCAGTTGACCACCATTCTGCTGTCCTTATGGTAGAAAAAACTTACCTGATGGCCATCATGGCAAGCCAATGAGCAAGCAGTGCAAACTCCAGCATTCCCATCGGGGGTGCAGGTGAGACAAGAGAAAATTGCTTGCCTTTTCATATAGCCACTGTTATAGGTACACTCCTTGCCATCATCGCCCCCTAGAACTAAATCAGCTTCCTAAGAGAAGAATTTAAGTATTTGAGTTAGAAAAAAAAATGGTACTATAAACACATTCAATTCAAGAACAAAGATGAATATAGAAAACATGAGATGAAATAAGCTAGCATTTTAAAAAGATCAGCTTAAGCATAATCATAATTTCTTATAAATAAGAAAGACAAGCCTCTATCTATCTATGCAAAGTGCACAAAATAAGAGGGTGACTATTCACATTTGGATGAGTACAAGTCAATATATGGTAAACGTCACGCAGCAAAATACTATTGGTCCCAAACACATTGAAAAAATGCTCAAGAAAAAGAGATCAAACTCATAATAGATGAAGAAAAATTTATTACTTTTTCAGGCTTCAAGGCTCAGAATCTCAAAGTACTACAAAACAGATTATTTATGTGAGACTTCAAAAAGAATGATTTCTCATCAAACAAGTGCACATTAAGTGCTTTTCATACACTTAAGTTTGGTAGCATAGTTATGCATTTCTAAAATCCCGCACAATAACTCATAGCTGTCATTTTAAGTATATTAAGCACAGGGAAAAATTATAAATCCAGCATAATTGAGAAAAGTGGTCTTTCACTTTGTGAGATTATTTAGAAAGCTAGTGATACACATTTAAACAAGTATTCTTTAACTTGTAATTTCAATAGTTTTTTTAATCACTATTATTATGCAAAAGTCCAAATGTTACCATTGTTTATGCTAATTTTCCTGACACACACATATATATAGCTTATCCATAACATTTTGCCTTTACCTTAATGCTTTTCTTCACTTGGACAAACACTTTTCCAGCGTTTCTAGCTCAAGGGCATCACGTAAGCCAAGGTACTGTCACAAATGGGCCTACAATTACTAACTCAGACTGTAAGACCAGAACTAATGGGCTGAATGGACCTAGGAGATGTGGAGTGGATTAAGGAAGAAATAGGGCTAAATAGAAATATGAAGAGGGTTATGGAGTGAAGAATTTTGCTGAAGTTGTCTACCCTCTCAGACGTCTATCTTCTTTCCTGTGGCCATTGTCACTGACCCATTGCGGTGGTACATTTTCTTTTCTTCTCTCTTATTATTATACTTTCCTATTTCTATTATGCTGGAGCTTTATGGCTTTTTCTTCTCTATCTGATACTGCAGCTACTCTGTGACTGAACCTTACTGCTATTAATATTAGATTGGATGTTTAAGTCTTCGGTTTGAGTTAAGTTTATAGTCATATAATTAGTTGATGGGTGTGATCATTACAGGCACCTCCTGCATTTGACTACCTTGAATAAATCTCAGTCTGCTCCTAAATCATTCTGATTTTTTCATCTTTAAATTCATATTGCACATAAGAATTCATGAAATGAAGCAGAACTCAAGTCTAGCATCATCTAGCAAACATATTTTGAAGCCTAGCAATGTTTTCAACTATGAAGAGCTATTGCGTTTCACTTCAATTGAGATTCGCCTTATCCTCTGTCTCTAGCATTACCCACCACCAATTGAAGAAAATCGTGCACTAAACCATTATTCATGGAGCTATTCGTTTTAAACCAATAGTATAGTAACAGTTTTGTCGATCAAATAAAGCTGCGAGCAATTAAATGGATGACTGCCAACGCCAGTAATAGAAATTCACAATCACTTGCACAGGCAGGAAAATGAAGTAAAAGTGTGAAGAAAAAATAGACTCACAAGCTCCCGGTCCTCAACTTCCTTAAGATATTCGTGGATTGTAACTGACTGCTCAGCTTCATCATCAAAGGCATCGGTCATTTTTATAAAATATTTGCGACTAGAAAAACTCTACTGATTTCGGAGGTCTCTACCTTGTTCCTAACATATAATAAGAAATCGAGTAATTAATGAAGCATCAATGGCATAAATTTATTTCTCCATGGATTTACATGGATCCCCGGAAAAGAAAACCCTAGGTTCTACGAAAACTAATGCGAATTTCCAAACAAAAAATATGGAAATTTACAAAACCCACAAAAAAAAATTTATCGAACCTAATTTTGAGAGACAGGATTGTTAGGAAACTCAATGTTCCACTAGATTGTTCAACCAATCAACATTGAAGCTGCAGAATTACGTAGACCGATTGCACGGGAGAGAGCGCGGACGAAGTAGAGAAATGAGTTAGGGTTTTATATATGCCAAGGACTATCTGGACATTTTCCCGCCATGTCATGGGATCAGCGTCATGAGTTCTAATCCTCAAGGGCAGGTTTGTTAGTGAGAACGAAGGAGTTTTTGGAAACACCTCTGTATATTTATTTTGTATATCGTTAAAGTATTTTTAAAATTATAGTTTTGATTTTATCTAAACACCTCCTCAGTTTGTTAGTAAGAATTAATTTTGGAGTGTTTGAAATAGCTTATAAATAATTTTTTTATTATAATTTTACAGAATACGAGATAAGTATATGAGAGGATTTCTGTCTTGATTTACATAAAACGTGCTTATAAATGTTTTTAAATGTTACCCCAAGTAAGGCCTTTGATGAAAAGTGAAGGAATTGAAGAAAAGAGAAACTTTCAATAAAATACCATTTAAAATTTGATTAAGGTACAGATTTGTTTTGAAAATTTTTACTTAGGAATGCTGGGTACTTGAAATTTTTTTATAAGCAAACTTATCTCAAAAGTTTAAAATCGTTGTAATACTACCTTATATTGTTAAAAAAGTATTAAAAGTCAACGTTGCTATTTTAATAGTTAATATTAGTTTTTTAACAATCAGGACAATTTCAATATGATTTAAACTTTTGGGGCAAACTTACACCTAAAAAGAACTTCTGGGTACTCAACACTCCTGTGTGAAAACTCCCAAGACAAATTTACACATGAACCCTTTAAAATTTGAAACAAGTCATCTCAATAGGCAAAATTTCCTTTTATCTTAGGTTATTGTTTCAACTTCTTAGAAGTATTTTCATGCAAGTCGAAGCAAAATTCTTCTTACATATTTCATACATTGTAAAATTACTTCTTGAAACATCCTTCCTCTAACTTCTCAGAGTACGTGTCTGGAAGTGTTACGGTTCAAGTGATTCACTAACTAAGCCTGTAGATTGAACTTTGTGATTGGTTCTCGGGTTAATGTTCACTAGTTAAATTCCAGATTTTCTGTCTAACTTTGAGCAATCATAACTCTTAGCACACACCATCCGTTTTAAGTGATCTACTACTTGTTTTAAAGCTCAGGTTGTGTACTTTAATCATGCCAAATTTTATGGGCAAAGTTAGTCATTTGTCATACCTCTACTCTATCACTATTTTGTTGCTCAATTAGGGATAGCTTATCCCCTAACTTGTACTACCAGTTCATGATTAGGACTTTCCATAGGTAATAACATTCCATTCATACACTAACCATTCCCATACATTATCATAGCTAATTATACAACCCAACATTATCATTTATTATCACATACCATCAATGGCACATTTACAACATATATTGGTATATACCATGTACAACGTAATACAACAAATTTCTCAAATCTTTTCTTCTTTCCTTGTTTCCACTTCATGTATCCTTCGCTTGATTATATCATCTATTATGGTTGGTTAAGGGAGGGTGAGATTCAGGAGAATCTCAATAGCAAACATTACCATTTATGCATGCAAAATGGATACAAGTGTATGACATGCTTTTGTGCACATAACTTTATCATTCATGCATAGTGAAATGCCATGGAAAGTAAGCCAATTCATTTATATTCACATAACATAATGCCAAGACATGCTTAACTAAACATAGCAATCATAATTCAGCAGCATAGCTTAGTCATATCATGGCATTCATAGCACATACACACACACATCAAGCACACAAGAAAGATAAGTTCGCTACCTTGTATTCTTACACTTTCTTCTTGCTCCCTTTTGCTTCCAACTATTAAGGTTGCTTGCTCAACCTTTGCTATCCATTTTTCTTGATGTCTCATAGCCCTAAATATATCAACACATCATTTCCATTTATTTATTAGAAACATGGTAATCAACAACATTAATACTTTGTTTTCTTTAAGCTATATTAGCTTCTAACTTTTAAGCTTGATTTTCAATCTTTCTAAAATTAATTCCACATACTATTCCCACACAATTTTGCATGTAGAATCTATATCCAAGTTCAAAATAATCAAAATTAAACTCCTCCCTACTGAACTTGATCTGGCCGAACATAGGGTCCTAGGGCTCAACATTCCACTTTCAATTATGATACTTCTAAACTTGTTTTCTCACCTTTACCCCACATAATTTTTTATTTTGAACACATTGGAAGCATCAAAATCCAATCCTAACCCCAAGAATATTACTCAAATTACATAATTATGAAATTCAACCAATTTCAGCATAAGACCACTTGATTCGTGTTCTTTTCAAGGCTTTGAACATTATTCTAATATCAATTTCATCTTCCTCTTAACTTAAGAATTTCGTGCAGCATAACCCCACAGGGTTTCAAGCTCCCAAAAATCCTTAAAATCCATAACTAAGCTCAACAACAACAATGTGAGTGAAAACTACATCAAAAACCATGAACACACCTTGTTTTGGAGTTGGATCTTGCATATGACCACTTGACCTTTCTTTCTCTCTCTAGAAACCATTTTGCTAGAGCTTCCCCAAGGTTTCCATGATGTTGGACGAAAATGAGGGGTGGGGGGTATTTATAGAAAACAAGACTGAATTTGGGCCATTGATCTTAAAAATGTGTGGCTTGATCTGGACCGTCCATTTTCTCTTTTAATCTTGTGGTGACAAGTGTCTCATGACATCATGCTTACATCATCTTGATAACATCATGCTTACATCATTAATCCACATGCTTTTAATCTGACTGTACACGTGTCTTGCATTCGACCGTACACTTGTATTGCATCCAGCCGTACATGTAATACATTCTTTTCCCATCTAATCATACACATGTCTCCTCCATATTCCTTCATCATTAAGGCATTAAAATAAGAAGGAAATTAATATAAAATTCGTGCAAAATACAACCCGTAGGTATTCCTCCACCTATCTTGTCATTCTGCACCGTATAATGTACTTTTTAAGGCCCTGACTTACCCAGGACCACTGAGACATATTATGGCACCATTTTATCACCTCAAATAAATCCACATAGCATTATATAACATGTCCAAAGAGAGAGTGATGCTCTTCCCTTGTTCTTCCATTAAAATAATTAAAATGATTAATAATATCTATTTCGGAGTGAACTTGACTGAATTCTTTCTACCGGTTTACAACTCCGAGAATCTATCTCTGGGTACCAATACTATTCATTTATCACAAGGAATTTCTCTAATTTTTCTTAAGTCAAAAGTCAACCTCTAGACATTTGACTTTGACTTCCCCCAAATAGTATGTAAATAGGTTTTAAATTCCATTAAAACCAACATCTTCGCTTTCTGGGGACAAAATTATTTTTAAAACCTATAATAATTCCTCAAGTATTCTTCCCTATTTTCTTCCAATTATATGAGGCCTCCCTATACTTTGAATAATTTATTTTTAAAAATATTCCAAAATAGACAAAATCCTAGGAATTCCACAAATTCTTTCCAACGGCATTTTCGTCATTTTTAGCCTCATGCAGGTCTCTAAATCTTATTCCTATTTTTCTAAAATTTTTCTGAAATGTTCAGGCCTTAACCTACTATTTCCCATTTTTTGGGATTTTCGGGCATAATTTCTATTTTTGCCCTTATCAGTCCAAAACTTTACAAAATTACAATTTTACCCCTGGTTTGGCTTAACCTCAAAATTCACCTCATTGAGGCCTCCAACATAACTATTGGCCTACAATCATCTCTATTTCTCATTCCTAGGCCTCGAGACTTATCCAAATCTCTAAATTCCTCTTTTCTCAGTCCCAGAAAACTTTCTCTTTTGCAATTTAGTCCTAGGGAATCCCTCTATCCTTCTGGGAATCTTTGGGACCTCTGCCAAAAAGGATCTGGTAGCTTACTCATTTTAAGCTAATTTCGGTATTTCTAGGCCCAAAATTCAGGATGTGACACTTCTAAAATGCTAATACAAATACTTTGTTAGAGTATCAAATTAGGATTTCAAAATTTTGACAAAAGACGAAATTGCCTAAACAGGTTTTTTTTTAAGATAAAAGGGAAGAGAACGAAGGTGCAGATTTTAGTCTAAGTAACCCCTCCCCACTATCATGCTCTAAGTATCGTGCATCCATTATCGATGTTAAGGAGAGTGGCTGCGGAAGAAAGTTATTATTGAAGAATGGGCATTAGTTGTGAGTAACGAGCGATTTCTTATTATTAGCTGAGGGTTATAACACCATGCTAGAGTTGATTTTTGTTTGCCCCAGTGTGGTAGTTTCATCTCTATTGATGTGCTTTGCCAATCAAATAGGTTAAGTTAGTTTCTACAAATGACTGTTGTTTATTATCATGTTGGGTCAATTAACTAAGGATAAATTGATGAGTTTAGTATAGAGAATAGCAAAAATTGAAATGATAATGATAATATGAAATACGTTAGTGTGGGAAAATAGCACAATATAACTTTTGATGTTGATGG
The DNA here is from genome assembly GCF_004799145.2 of Neltuma alba. Taxonomy (NCBI): domain Eukaryota; kingdom Viridiplantae; phylum Streptophyta; class Magnoliopsida; order Fabales; family Fabaceae; genus Neltuma; species Neltuma alba. Next base: position 296,454 of record NW_021635117.1, read on the forward strand.
GTTTTGTGTGTTTAATTGAACTTGGTTTGGGTACTAAGGAGTAGAGGCTATTCATTTTTTTTAAAATTTTTTTCATTTTTTTGAACTATCAAAATTTGCATGGGAATGGAAAGAAATAATGGAGGCCAACTCCTTTAAATTTCTGTCATTTTATATAAAATGTATTTATGTTTTACTTGATATATTTGTGAATAGCCTCATTTATATGTTGTTTACTATACTTGTATAGTCAAATGACAACATTGATATGAAGCAAAGTAAGCATACTCATTTATGGAATTAAGTACACCTTTAATGGGATTGACTATGCTTATTTAGTTAATAATAACATTGTTGCTAAGCAAATGCAGTGCACTTGTTTATAGAGTTTATGACACTTGTGTTTCAAATTGACTACACTTATTTAGTTGATGATAACATTGTTGTGTAATGAATTATGCACACTAGTTTATGGGGTTTACTACACTTGTCTTTGGAATTGATTACACTTGCTTAGTTAATGACAGCATTGTTTTGACTTGACATATTTTCTAGCCTATAATCATTAGGTTTTGTCATGTCAATTATCACTATAGTAATCATGGTCCTATTATAAACCTTCTATTGGGATGTAAGTTTATTGTATCTCTTTACATGATCATACACATAGACATGGACAAGCTTGATAGCTATGCAAAAATATGCGCATGGAAGTCTCGACATTTACCATGTTACACATATGAATTCGTGTAAAAAAAGATTAATGTGTGGAGCTTCATGTAATATATGGACATAAACCCTATCTCTTTTATCACTTTTACATCACTGTTAGGCTAATACCATTTCTCTAGTTACTCATTGTTGTGCTTGTTGCAAATATCTTCTTTCCTACCTTTTTCATAATACTTATGGATAAGTTGGCCAATATCGGCAAAGTTTGTAATTATGTTATTCCATCATTTAAATAGGAACTTACTCAAAGCTAACTTATCAACATTGCTATGCCTGTGAAGTCACTCAACTAAATGTGAATTGAAATTTCTCATGTTTGATATTACTTTATCAAACTCAATCTCAAGCCTCATATATGTAATGTCATCAAGTAACTTTAGTTGATCATTCTTTATCAGACCACTGGTTTTTCTCTTACCTCTATTTAATTTAATTATTTATGTGCTAAAATTTCATTTACATACAATAATAGTATGCATGCTTGTCCCATCCAGATATTACTCAAACAGTTCCTATTATGGTTTTGTGATGGTTTAACATAATAATAGTTGGATTACGTCAACTATCTATTTGATTAAAGGCACAAACAATGTCCAATCTTCATATGCCTCTTCCTTCATAATAGTGATTGCCAAAGGTAACAATTAATTGTATACATCACATGCCAAAGCCAATAGTAGTATTCCCTTATATAGTCTAATGAAATGATATGTCTTTAGAATCAACTAAGAAACCTTTTATAAAACACCCATATATTATGATAACATGTTCAAACCTATTGTTTCTAGTAGCTACCCATTCAACTATAGTTTTCTTATCAATTTCCTTCAAATGTTTACATATCTATGGTATTAATATGTATAAGTGCTTATGCTTGCCTTATGTTTCCTCTAATGCCATTTGCTTTACTCCTAACAGTTCCTTCTATTTGATAGCATTCATCTCGACATCAGTGTTGGTGTAATTTCTACTTCACATTGTAGTCTTACATGAGATTCCTGACCACATTTTTCTAACATATGTGCTCATCAATATTATCCTAGCTTTCTGATAAAAGAAACCTTTGTTCTAATGGTCCAAAGAATTTCTCAATGCTCTATGCATAATTACAACTTTTTTTTAACAAATTAACAGCTAGAATATAAGCAATAACAACTACCATAATGATAAAAATTTTCATGTACATTTGTGGATCATCAATTACATTTGATGTATTTCTTATTACCTTTAGATGTTATATATGAATTTATGTTATGTCGTCATTATATTAAAAAAGATCAACAACTTCACTATCATTAATTAGATCTACTAGTGTCCTATTATCAAAGCTTCCCGTATATTTCATGTCACAATTGTTAACATTAATATCAAACCATCTTATATCATTGGCCTCAAATTTTCAAGTTTTATCCCATTTTTTAAATCATTTTCCCTGTTATAATCCCACCATTATATTTAAATTCACCTTCAATGTTGTTAAAAAAAAATTTCACCAGCATAAGAAAAAATAAATAAGTGCTTTTGAAGATGCTAATCTAATATTAAACGTCATTTTGCATTCTAACATACAACAAACAAGTAAATATATTCATTAGAATATTAGTTCTCCAACAAGGATATTTTATCAATTTCGAAAATGCATATGGTACAATACAGTCACTTCCTCTATTAACATTCACAACTTCATCTTCACTATTAACCACATACTTCCTTATCATTATTGTTAATACTCAAACTTTACACTCAGTAATCGCAGTGTAATACCCAACAACTTACTTACTATGTTTAACATAACCACAATATAAAAGGAACTAACACTCACAGTCCACGATGCACCATATCTTAGTTATAAAAGATTTTACTCACCTTAAGTACATGACCATGTTTGAAAAAGATTGAACTCCTAACATGGTTATAAAAATAGCCTTTCTTGTACTTGATTGACGCAGTTATAATAGAGAATAAACTACTATCAAAATAATTAAATCAATACATCAGATCTACTTATTCACCATACATGTACTATGAGTCACGATGCAGATCTAGACCCCAATTCGGGCTCTTATACTAAAACCAAGCCAAATTAGAAAACAACAGAATAAGAATTCAACAAAACCACACTCAACAAATATCCAAAAATAATTCAATGAATGCCCATGTTTGAGGTGGCAAATTAGCAAAAGATAACATAAGTGAATCATTTGCGAGGTAGAGTCCCTTTGCTACGTGACCTCTAGCCTTAGACTCCTTCCCCATCACGACTCCTTTGTTGATCTCACCTACAAAAACAACAAAGTGAGATAGATGTCCTAATAACATAAATTCCTACCCATCTCACCTACTAGCACCCTTAAAAGGCACTAGGTGGACTAATAGTTAAATTAAACATTAATCATGTCAATTTTAGACCACCAAAAGCAATATAGTACATCATATAAAATAATATCAAAGATCATCATATAACAAGTCATAGTGATCAATATTGTTCATTAATTTAAGTTTGATCCCCACCTTATATCCTCCTTATACCTATCAACTTGAACCCATGGGTAGAGCCTTACCATATGACTATTGACTTTTACAAATATCCCTCATGTGCAATGTGGATTGACTAAATTCGGTAAAGCACACGCGGGCCATAGGCTTCTTTTGAAAAGGTGCATGCTACCCCAATAGGTTTACTACCTAGTATCCTAATGGATATATTGCCATCGGGGTTTACTATCCTGAGATACTCCTTAAGTGTTGCAAATAAGGGTGTGTTGCCCTCTCCAAATTGCAAATAATAGTGCATTCTATGAAGGTGAACTACCTGGTTATATACTATATCTCCATCACAACATCTCCCTGTTATTATAGTTTAGACAAAACTCACAATCAAGGCATTTTCATTTCATAAGAGTTTCATCATGATATCAGTTTCTCAATTCTTATTAGTTATTACCACATACAGAGCATTGAGGTTTAGTTCATGTCATAATCACAATAGTAAGATATCAACACAATAGTACAACATACCTCGGCTAATTACAATTTATAAAATCATAAGAATATCACAGAGTAATGTTCTGGACCTTTCACTGCGGCGAAGATAGGGAGCTACATCTCGCCATGGCAACATTAAGGCATGCTTTGCCGAGGCAAAATGCATAAATTGCAATAAAAAAAACCAAGGGAGTTCTAAAATCCAATTTTTAAAGCTTATATCTGGTCTTAGAGTTCTAGAAACTTAATGTTTTCGTAACAACCAGTCATACTAATCTAAACCTTAGATAAAATTGGCAATTCGGATATTTTCTATTTATTTTTCTTATTCCAGTTCCTTTAAAACTTATCCCAGAGGTTACTCTTTAATTAATGGCCCTCTCAAAGGATCTAGTAGGAGAAACTAATAAGAGTTTACCTTACTAGGATTCCCAAAGCTGTTGTAGAGATTACCCAAAGCACACTTTAACATTCAGTAAACGTCTACTGTTACTCTGAGTCAAATTATATCATAGAGTTAAAGAACTACTAAAGATTTATCAGACATATAGCAAAACCCAAGCTAGATGAGGAGAAACAAAGGGAAACAGAGTTATGAACTTTTAAAAGAATTGCTCTGAGAAAACCCTAATAGAGTAAAGCTCTCTCTCTTAATAAAATTTAAAAGTGGTGGCATGATCCTGACCTTTGACCTCAAGCCTAAAGTAGTCAACAGTTCCAATAATAAGGCTCTTGGTGAGAGTCTTGAATTTGCTAAATCACTCCCTAAATTAAGGAAGATGTAAATGGTACAAAAGGAAGCCACATAATGTGACGTGAGAGAGGGAGAGAAAAAGAAAGAACTTATTAAAAAATGAAAATAAGGAGAAAAGACATGAGGGAGACTTTGAAGATATATTTTGATTGTGAAGGAGAGGCAAAACCATTCTTGTATAAGTATATATATTTGACTGTGAGAAAGGGTCAGGAAGGCATCCATGAGAGGATGACTAAATGCACAATAGAGTACTGGGAAAAAAAAGCAACAAACATTAGGAGGAATAAGGGTATGATTGGGTTAGGCTTTCTTTAAGTCATTAGTATATGCGCGCGTGCACAAACATATATATATTGATTTTAATTATATATACTGTTTGTTTTATAAAATAAAATTTAAATATACTTATTTTAAGAGATCCAGATATTAAAATATGTTTGAATATAGATTCATAATTCCATAACTTTTTTCAGTCTTATAAAATCTCGAAAATTTTAATTGGTGAAAATGACAAATAAAGAAGCTAGAAAATATAATATTATAAATTAGGCACCTGAAAGTTGAAAATGACAGAGAAGGAAGTGGTGCCTAATTTGGTATTTTACAAATGCAGTTAAATGACTAAATGTCCTTATACCAAAAAGTTTATTAACAAGTTCTAAATTGGTAATGACAAGTGTTAAATAGCAAATACTGAAAAATGTATTAGTAATGACAAGTTATTTATTAAAAGATTGTGAACTAGTAATGACAAGCTTGATATCCTTTTTTTTTTTTCCAAATATGATACAAGGGCATTTTAGTTATTTAACTATATTTGTAAAATACCAGATGAGGTGCCATTTCCTTCTCCGTCATTTTTAACTCTTAGGTGCCTGAATTGGAAAATGATAATTTTGAGATTCTTTTTCTAAAATTTTCCCTTTTAATTACTATTTACCTAAAAATAAATTTTATTTAATCATCTCCTAGATAATATATAGATTTGTATAAACCAATTGTTTCTTTGTGTACTCTTTACTTAATATTTGTTTAAAATTACATATACATATATATTTACATTTATTTCATCAATGAATATATTACAATTAAACACAGTTACTTTTTGACAAGTCTTTATGAATTATTTAAGATTTACCAAATTTTATAATCTTCTTGACATTTGATTGTCTCTATTTTTTCCCCCTCAAATATACATATACAATGTGCCTATGTGTAATTTTTTGCTGTCTTCTCTTATAGAGAGATACACAACATTATTATGATTATGTTCTTTGTGTTTATGACTTTTAAAACTCTCAAGTTTATTGATTCATTTGTTTTATATAGAAGCAACTAAATAATTTAATTTCTCTCTTATTTAATTTGTTGTCCTATTTTTTAAGCATATTGTTTAATCCTATATCCTTTTAAGGGCACTATTTTCATTTTAAGCCCCTAATTAAAAAAAAATTGGGATGTTACAGCTCCAGCAAGCTAGCTATCGGTGGGAGGAAGTCTTAGTTTTATTAGAAAAGTGGTGAAAGAGGGATTCGATCCCACAACCACCTCCATCATAAGATTATAGGTGACTATTAAGCCACCAAATTTTATCAACATTATAATACAAAATAATATAAGAGAAATTGGGTATAAATCCAGGTTTGAAAAATTAATTGGGCAATGGTACTTGAAACATTTAGGCCCTTGAATGTAATTAATTGTATTAGGAGAAATATCAAATTATCCTAATTGCATATTGTTGATCCAAAGTTGCATATGGTTGATCCTAATTGTATACTGCGGATGTATAGTTTTATATGGGACTTTATTGCATATCACAAATCCTAATTGCGTATCATTGGTCCAAACTTGTATATTGGTAATTATAATTGCATATATATGTATTACTATTTACATAAACAAATTCCTCTCTGCAGCACTAAAACATATTCATATCTACAAATTAACATTACAGAATTTGTACATTAGGGAAGGTGATTTGCAGTTTTGCACATTATGGAAAGGTATTTGCATATAAGAGAGGTGATTTGCATATTATGAAAAACACTTGCGTTTTATGGAAGATACTTGCATATTATTAGGAAATCTCAACCCATTGAAAACTCCTTATTGCCTTAGTCTACAGAGCTTTGCCACTGTCAATAGCTGCCACAGTGACCATTAACACCAAATTCAATAACGAAAATCATTAATATGCAACCCATATGCAATTAGTCATCCTTATATACAATTAGAATTACCAATATTCAACTTTGGATCAATGCTAAGCAATTAGGATATGTGATATGTAATAAGATTCCATATGCAACTAGGCATCCACAATATGTAATTAGAATCAGTAATATGAAAGTTTTGATTAACGATATGCAATTAGATTCCATGATGTGCAATAAGGTCCCATATCTAACTATGCGTCTATAATATGCAATTAAAATCAGTGATATACAACTTTAGACCAACAATATGCAATTAGAGTAATTTTGTCTTTTTCCTACTATAATTAATTACACTCAAGGACCAAAATGTTTCAAGTACCATTACTCAATTAATTTTTCAAACAAGGATTTATCCCTAATTTTTTCAATAATATATAAATTAATTTCTTAGTTTTGTGACAATTCCTTATTTTATCATGATTTTTTATATCTTATTTGAGGATTTTATCACATTTATTGGGCTCAAATGTGTTAATTGTGATTAACTTGAACTAAAAATGATTGAATGAAAATAGAGCTAAAAAGAGCAAAAATATCATATTTTAATGATTTATTCTAATTGATTGATTTTTGAAAAAATATGATGTTACACTATCTTAGATTTTACTATAGAAAACTTAAAATTCAAAGCTGAAAGTGGAAAAGATAATTGAGAACCTAGAGAATCGAAGAGATAAACTAGAAAAAGTCATAAATTTCAAATTAGGGTACAAGTATAATTTGTTTATATTTTTCTTTGCGAGAGACAAAACGAGGGAGGCGGATGACAGAGGAAGAACACGACCTTCATTTCTTTCTATTTCACTATCGCATCCTCCACTCTCCACTTCTTCCAGTTCGTAGTTGCTACAATGGTGATTGAAAAGTTGAAAGAGCTCAATGGAGCAACTCAAATTACCAGGAGCAGCTGAGTGTGAAATCCCTCTTGAAGCAGAGAGCTGGGACAAAGCTTGGAGCAATCTAATTAGGGAGTTTTTATTACATTTATATCTCCAGTTCTAGTTTTATACTTTGATTATCTTAGTTAGATGATTAGATTTTGATTTTGGAGTTGTTACATTACAGTTGTAGTGTAATTTGGGATTTGAATGTTGAGTTTGATAGTTGTGCACTTAGTTTGCATTGTTTAATTCTTAACCTGGTTGTTTGACATTAGATTGAGTTGGTTTAATGTTAATCTGTTAGGTTAAGCTGCTGCCTGCTGGTTCGATCTCACAATGATGAGATTGTTGGGTTTTGAATGTGCATAGCTGTTAATCCCTTCTAGTGGGACTTAATGAGGGTTGTTAATTTTGTTATGAACTCTTTTAGTTAAATGGGTCATTAACAGGTTAATCAATCTAAGTTTAAGTATTTACTTAAACTAATTGGTTGATTTGGAAATTAAAACTCTATTATATCTTTTGAAGCAAGAAAGGCACGATTTAAAGCTTTGAAAGGAATTCATTTCAATTGTTATATCTTTTAATCAAATTTCTTTCCTTTTTAATTCCAATATACCTTTTCATTTTATTTTCATAAAAGAAAATTCTTTAAAAAAAGTATTTAGAAAAAGTTTTCAATTTCTTTTGCAAAATAGATTTTAAATTAGAAAAATCAACAAAACCCCATTTTAAATAGTAATTTTGATTTTAGTTAATGTAGAACCTAGTCAATTTTGGTTCCAATAAGAAAGACTTTGATTTGCATCACTTGCTGAATTCTAAATTAAATTTAATTTGACTTCCAAGGTGATATGAGGATCACTTTGACTGTAGGTCATTCATAACTCTTAATTAGCTATTAATTACATTTTATTATTTATTAACAATGTTTATTCAATTGTTCACTGCACCTCATTGGCTATTTACTGTAAAAGATTAGCAATTAACAAGGTCGCTTTTTCAGGTTATTAACAATTTCTGTTGAGCTATTCACTATGTTGCTAGTTATTGGCAACTTTTGCTTCACATTGACAATCATGTTTTTTTTTTTAAAAAAATTTCAGACTTGATTCTTAATTAAATGAGGCCTTTTATTAATAAAAGTAGTGAATAATTTGAAGTCAAAGGACTCATTTATTTCTTTTAACAAGTTTGCAATTTATAAAATGTGATTGTTAAATACTAAGAAAAAGTTGTTAATAGCTAATTAAATATAATAAATAGCCTATTACCAAAAAAAATATAATAAATAGCCAAAGAAAAGTTGCCAATGACCTTAAAGAGTTGGCTTGTTAATTGCTAAACAAAATTTGTTAGCTAATGGAATATAGTAAAATAATTAAACAAAAGTCATCAATAAACTGACAAAATGGCCTTGTTAATAGTTAAACAAAAGTTGCTAATAACAAAAAAGAGTGATCATGTTAATTGTTAAACGAAAATTATTAATGGCTAATGAAATTTGGTGAATAGTTATCCTCCCACTAGTTGATTCAATCAAGGAACAAAAAATCAAATCAGATACTAAGCCGATCGAGGTAGTTGCTTAAGGGTTAGTGAGTAAGACTGGGCTCAACTCAGAATCAAACAGATAATATTAAAATAGTATAATTTAATTGAAAATAATAAAACACAACAACATTAATAATCACTAATAACAAAATTCAAGAAAATGCAACAACAGTTTGATTATAATAATAACAAAATACCAAAACATTGAAAATGTTTTTTCTTATGATTCTTCAATAACTAAAATTAATAATCATTGATATCAAAATTATTATTAAAATTCATTTAAATCTATAGTGATTGAGATATTAAGAGTTGTATGAAAAAAATAAAACAAATAACAATATAATCATTTAAATCGATTTATTACTGCTTCACACCTTTGAATTCGATAAAAAGGTTGGAAAAACTTTAAAATAAAAAAAAATCTTTTGGCCTGAAAAATTTTGGGATCTGACACCTCATGGAAATTTTGCAATTTCACAGCATCTCTCCATCATTTAATAAATTTTCGGGTTTTTTTTCCTATCATTATCCCTAAAAAATTATTATTTATATACTTTTTCAGTTTCTTTCACACCATTATGAGCAATTCTTGCATCAGACCGCCAACCCTTTTTTTCCCCCTTAATGAAAGTAATTCCGGCTGCTCTTATAATTACTTCCTTATCCATTTCTAGAACAGTACAAGAGATAAAAGATTTCAGTAACTTTTTTCTAAGTGAAAGGAAGCATAAATTTTCTTGTAGAAAAAAGTCTTTACTTAGAAGAACTTAAGCGCGGGATAAACCTAGTAAAAAAAAATTAGAACATTATTTCTCTTCACTACATCTCTATTGCAGTATTGAACCATCCGGATCAAATTTTGATGGTATAGATTAATATATATTTTAAAAATTCATCAAATCTGAATAATTAAACTCAATCCAGCAGTCTACAGTTGGAGCAGCCTCTCCTCTCCACTCGGTGGAGGAAAGCCGCTTCTGAAGAAGCTTGTGGTAAAAGATCATCCAGGAAGGCATATAGCTTGCTCATGTAGATAGATCCACAATAACAGTTGGCATGCTTAAAATATGACAACCATTTACAAGTGCTATGCAAACATAGAACATTATAGCGTCAATAATGCTGGAACCACGATCAAAATCGTCATGAGACTCAATTCAATACACGCAGCTATAATGGCTCCTACCAAATGTTCCCAGTTATTTGGTGTTATTGCACTAATCCTACTCAGATAGAGAAGACTTAAGTTCACCATTGTTTCGCAGCTCCATCACAATATCGCAGCCACCAATCAGCTCACCTTTGTAGTACAGTTGAGGAAAGGTTGGCCAATTTGAGAACACCTTCAATCCCTGCCTCACCTCCTCATCAGTTAGTATATCAAAGGAACCAAAACTTACACCCTCAGCTCGCAGTGCATCAACAACTTTGGAGCTAAAGCCACATCTCGGAGCATCTGGAGTGCCCTTCATGAACAGCATTACGGGTGAGGAAGCTATCAGTTTTTTCAGGCGGTCTTCAATCGATGCTTCTGGAACACCTTTTTCATGTAAGACCTTCTTGAGTTCTCCACTTTTTTGCATCTCCAACACGATGTCTGATCCGCCAATAAGTTCACCCTTGATATAAAGTTGGGGGTAGCTAGACCAGTTTGAATGAACTTTAAGTCCTTGACGGACTTCTTCATCAGCAAGAATGTCAAAACTCTGGAAGGGGACATTTTCCTGCTGGAGAATTTCGACAACCTTTCTGCTGAAACCACACTTTGGTTCGTCAGGTTTTCCTTTCATAAACAGCATAACAGGGCTTGAGTTTATTAGGCTTTCTAGTCGGGAAGTTAACATTGTACTTAAGCCAGTTGATTCTGATATGCCCCCCTTCGAGTTACCTGATTCCGTTACTTTTCCCTCTGTATTAGTATCAATTCCATGATCTTTGAACACATCCTTCAATTCACCACTCTCATGCATAGCAATTACTATGTCACAACCACCCAGAAGCTCTCCTTTGCAGTATAGTTGGGGATATGTGGGCCAGTTGGAAAATTTCTTCAAGCCCTCACGAACCTCATTGTCCGACAGGATGTCAAAACTTCCAAACTCGACCTTCTCCTTGTTCAAAATTTCAACAACTTTTTTGCTGAATCCGCATCTGGGCTCCTCAGGGCTCCCTTTCATGAACAGCATAACAGGTTGAGAGTCAATGAGCTGCTGCAATCGCTTTTTTAAAGTATCCCTAAGCCCTGGTTGCACTTTACTTGTTCCCTTTGGAGATCCATTTTCCCTTGCCATTTCTTTCACTGTTTCAAGAACAGTGGGGCCTGCAGCTAACCCAAGGCTAGCAGGAGAAGCAGCATCTCCAGGATTAATTGAACCTGCAACTCTAGCAACCTTATTGGCCAAACTTGACGGATCTGCGCCCTCTAATTTATCGAAGGTCTTGCCATCCTGACAGGAAAAGAATTTCTGTCAACTATTGAAACTTGGAAAACCAGGTAACAGGTGCCCTTTCATAGTAACAAGGGTTAAAATACAAAGAGCAAATCAGCAAAAATTGAGAGGAAGTTTAACAACTCAAAAGATATTATAATTCCAACAAAACTGATATAATGCCTCAATGCATGTGGATTTCTCTTTTATTTTAATAAAAAAAGAAAAATAAAAATTAAATAATTATAATAGATCACTAAAAGCTAAGAAATATAGACCACAACTCATCTAACTTAACCAATATGACATTGTCTCCCCTGTTTAGTATACACATCAACTTAATGGAATTATGGAACCCGTCCTAGAATGTTCCCTCAGTCTAGCGCAGCAAACGAGCATGCACACCTATCTATTTTATAACAATCCTTATAATTTATACACAATGATTGGACAGAGAAAATACTCAAGTACAGGAAATTTCCTCTCAAAACTCACAAGTCATGGTACTATTAAATACAACACTAACCATGCCATGAATAATTCACATATTGGCAAAAGGGAAATGGCTTTGCTAGGCCATCTAAGGTTTCCTATAGAACTCAACAGCAGGTAAAGTAAGACATCAAAAAACTACATAACTAGTGAAACTCTGGAAAATTGGTGACTACACATTCACCCCACTTTGATCTACAGGCCACGTATGCTACACATGCACAAATGAATCTTTATATAAACATACTCTCCTTGTTAAGAAAAGGTGCCATTATTTCTAACCAAAGCAATCAAAGGCAAAAACCACCCATTACATGCTACAGCCTCAAGGTAAAAATGCACAAAACTTAAGGAAAAGAAAAATCATATGTGAATGTAATGTAAATATTTGACAATAACAATATATGGTTATCATACTAATCAAGCAAAATATTCATATAAACTGCTAAATGTTTGGGATGTTACTTCATAGTCAGCTGTAAAGATCAAAGATCATAATCAAAAGATGGAAACGCCGCAAAATTCTCACAAGAAACAAGTCGATTTATATGGAGTATAATTTTTTTAAACAAACTTTTGTCAAATTTTTTAGACTCACAAGTCAGAAGTCCAGAATCCATTTAGCATGTAAACTTAAACACTTAGCAAATAATTAGATCTGAATTTAAGCATACATATCAGAAACTCGTGAGATTGAAATTAAAAATGTGCTGAATAAGAGTGCATCAACTAATTATTGCCTAGACCTCTTTCTGTCTCCTTTCTAACCTCTGTAAATAGGGTTTATCCATATTCCAAGTTTAAGTATGCTAGTGACAAGAAAAGTTAACCTATAAACCAGTAAAAGTTCATATGGATTAACAATAGCTGATGGAGAAACTATATCAATATTTATTAACTGAAAATAAAACCTAAAATGAATCATAAAACAAAGAAAGAAGTATTTTTTGAGGACAAACTATAACACTAGTTGTACATATATCAACATCAAAGCGCCAAGTAAATGAAGAGTTTTTATTGCATATTCACGTTAAAATGAAATCCACACATAACCAAAACACTGGATCACAATTTAAAAGTGAAAATTGAACAAAGATCTTGAAATCAGGGGCTGGGCCAAGAAAATGTGCATAGCAGCAATGTGAGGACCAAGGAGGCTTGCTGCATTTTAATGGAGGGTTGATATGAAGGCTTCTAAAGTACTGTTCGCTGCAGAGCAGAATGAAACACTTTTGGAAAGCATTTTTCTTCAACTATGAGATGGTAGAGGCATAGTAATGACGGAAAAGTGTGCTAAATAATACGAGATTCTGAATAATAGAAGAAGAAGAAGCCAAACTGAGCGTTACTAAAAACCAAACACGTGCGAATTTAACAGAGTTTACCTGAAACAGAGCTTAAGTGCAAGTTGAACCGTTTTCCTTGTCCTAAACTCTTAAGGTATACTTCGCTCATAGAGCCGAAAGGGAAATGGACTGAACATATAAGCATCATGTATTTCTGTTTGAGTTGTGTGTGTGTGTGGATATATCGTAATATGTATCTTCTGAAGCGCCTCTCACTAAATCACAAAGAATAGACAGTTTCGGTTTTAATGTTCCATGAAAACCTTCCTCTTGCATCAACTTTTACTCTAAGCCTAGGGAGATCATGCTCCAATGCCGACCCATGCCACCCATGACATGTACCTCAGAACATCCAGCTGAGATACTTACACTATACTGTGGATAACGATCATATGAATGGAGTTATTTTCCCATTTCCATTTTATGAACTCTATAATTAAAAAAGCAAAAGAAAAAAAACAAAACAAAACAAAACTTATGCAACGGCTCACAGACCACCGTCCGCAAATTGCCGACCCACCAGATCACAAACAAAATTTACGAATAAAATGGCACTCCAAACACCGTACCTTGCAGAAGACAAAGTAAGGCACAGCAGAAACCGAATACGCCTCAGATATCTCCGGCTGCTCTTCAGCTTCAACCTAAAACAAATGGGAGAAAAACGAATTAGACATAATAGAAATAATAAAGACCTTCAAAAGAAAAATTGAGGGGCAAAGACATAATCGAACCCTGAAGAAATTTGCATGAGGGAAATCAGTAGACAAGTGGGAGAAGACTTGGTCCATATGCTTAGAAGCATCACACCACGAGGCCCAGAAATGAAGGATGACTGGTGCACCAGTGCGAATGAGATTATCAAGCTCCGCCTTTGATTGCACATCTTTCACTGATCCACCCATTTTTGTGAGGTCGAGGCACAAAATTGAGAGGTTGTTTCTGCCTCGATGATTAAAATTCAAGCAGATTGACAAACTGCTGCTTCCCAACCCTAGAGGAAACAGCGAGAGGTTTCTGACTGAAAATAATCTTTTTCCTTTTTAAAAATATAAAAACAATAGTTTTAGGCTTTAGGTTCCGAATATGATTAATGATCTGCGAATGAACGCTGGCTTTCATGATTCGTTTTGCTTCCGAGTGTCAGCTCGGAATAGGATGCTTTTATAAAGTTTTTTTTTTTTTTTTAAAGTATTTCTATTTCATTTATTCTTTTCAAGGAACATGAGTTAGACTGAAATTAACTCGAAATCAAACAAGTCATATTAAAATATATAATTTAATTAAAAATAACAAAATATAATAATATTGATAATCTCTAATTATAATAACAAAATATAAGGAAATATAACAAAATTTGATTATAACAATAATAAAGTACAATAATATTAACAATGTCTATTTTTATAATTCTTCAATAAATAAAATTAATCATTACTAATACCAAAATCATCATTAATCATTCAAATATATCGTATTAGGAGTTGAATGAGTAAAAATAGAACCAATAGTAACATAATTATTCACACTGACTTTCACTAGTTTTAATTGATTCACCCCTAGTTCAACCTAATATTATTTTTTAGTTATATCTCGCATCTTAATCTTATTAATGTTTTACAACGGTGGACGCACTATAAAGAATATTAGGGTACTAGAAGTTTAAAAAAAATAATTTTAAGGTATTAACTGTATTATAAATAAG
Source organism: Neltuma alba (assembly GCF_004799145.2). Classification (NCBI taxonomy): domain Eukaryota; kingdom Viridiplantae; phylum Streptophyta; class Magnoliopsida; order Fabales; family Fabaceae; genus Neltuma; species Neltuma alba. The sequence continues at coordinate 311,536 of NW_021635117.1, forward strand.
ATCAGAGTGTTGGATGTATTTAAAAAATTCTACCATTTGTTAGTATAGTAGTACACCTAAGAGGGGGTGAATTAGGTGTTCCTAAAAAATTTTACTCAAAATCAATCAAGAAAATGAAATAAGCTTGAGTTAAAAAAATATCATTGAAGGAGAAAATGAAGAAAGAAGCACATAGCAGATTTATACTGGTTCGGTGTTAACTACTTGACCTACATTCAGTCCTCAGAACACCTCTGAGAGTTCCACTAATCCCCAAGATTTAAATTGGGCTCTTGACACCTCAATACAGTCACTCTCAATCACTCCCTTATAAGGTTACAATCCCCTCAAGATTCCCACAATCTTAAGCAACTCTTAGAAGAGTAATACAAGTTTAAATATGTCTTTCACAAAGAGTATTAAATGAACTCTAAAACTCGATAGATAAACTTAATGAGAACAAAGCACAGAGAGTAATAGATTTTTCTACATAGTTGTTCGTTCTCTTCTCTTCTTGCTCCATTGTATGCTTCATCTATTTATAGTTGAGCCTCATCAACTATCTGCTAGACTTGAGATGAAGTTACCATCGTAGAAGTAGTTGGAGATGTTGGCATCTTGTGTAGATTGAGTTAGCATTTAATGTTGTCAGATTCTTTTGCTTTTTCAGCATCATTTTTCCGTTGAAGCTCTTAACCTTCAATCGTCTTTTGAAACTTCTTTGCTTATATTATCTGTGAACTTAAGATACTTAAAGAAAGAAGTGAGAGATTTTATAAAACAATTTTAAGCGAGAAGTGAAATAAAATCAAATAAGTTCATCTTCAAAAAGGATCAAAGAATACTCAGATGTTCTTCAAGAGATAGCTTTCTTGAATATGTATTGGAAAAAACTATTCAAACAAAATATAGAGAACTTTTTGAATATATATTCGAGAAGACCAATTCTTGAATATATATTTGAGAAAATTGTTCAAAGTAGTTTAGCAAAACATAGAAAGCTTCTCAAGTATATATTCGGGAAGATTAATTCACGAATATGTAATAGAGAAAACTAATTAAGAAATATTATTTTGCTCAATAACTGACTTGATAATGCTTTTGCTTGATAACTTGTTCAAGTATGAAGTAGAAAATAGAACTTCTGGTCTTTGACACTTTAACTCTATTGCAAACAGAATGAAGGTCAACTTTGAGTGATCATAAATCTTTCAATTCAAGTCCAAATATTGTGAATGACTATTACCAGAAAGCTCTTTGAGTCTACTTTCCAACAGAAGAAATTCCACTCCAAAATTTATTGTAATTTCAAAGTTATCTCCATTATAGTGACTAAAGGTTAGGGACAAGGTGTGAATCTTAGTAGCAAATTTCAAGTAGCATATCTCCTTCATATGAAGTCATTGGAGTTGATCTTAGCATCCATATTGATCTTAGCATCCAAAAACCGTGTTCTAAGTCTAGTTTCATATGAATTAAGTTTCACCTCAAACGGATTTGCAGTTTAGAGATATTGTAGAAATACTAAACATATGTTAGAGTTGGATGAAGAACAAAGCATAATATAGTATGTGGTTTCTCGATAACGTGTTGGAGAAACATAGAACTCAAAAATGTACTTGAGAAACACATGTGAAAGTCATCTTTGAAGGTTATGTTTGAGCTTAGATGAGGGGCAATTCAAGGTATGTTGATATAACTTCCAATTTGATCTTGCAAGTTCTTATTTCTTTTATCTCTGTACTTCTTCTTTTGAATCAATCTCATGATAAATCCTTTCTCCTGTTGACCAAACTACATAAGATAATCACATTATGTTTACTAGTTAGTCAAAGCATGAGATAAGCATTTGATGCAAATGTCTTGCTCTAATATTTGACATCATCAAAATTAATCATATGTAACACCTTTGAATCAAAGGCTTTGATCCTTAAGATTAGAGTACCATAATTAATTTGGAAATATTAAGAAAATTAGTTAAATTGGTTATTTTACATGAATGTATGTTGGTCTCCCTAAACTACGCTTTCCAATCATGTGTATTGGATGACTGGAATTATCTTTTGGTTTAAATGATTATATTGTTATTAGTTTTATTTTTTCCCATTCAACTCTTAATATCTTAGTCACTATAGATCTGAATGAATTTTAATGATGATTTTGGTGCCAATGATCATTAATTTTAGTTAGGTGAATCATGAAGATAAATATTCTCAATGTTGATATACTTTGTTATTGTTATAAACAAACTATTATTGTATTTTCTTATATTTTGATCTCAAGTTGACCAGATCTAACTCACTAACCCTTAAACCACTAGCTGGAACCATTTAATGTTCGGTCCAATTTTTTGTTTCTTAGTATTCTTTTTCTATTTGAGTTAGAATGTTCACTTTGATCTCAATCATAAATGCAGTATTATTTGAATACTAATCATTTCTATTCAAGCGAATCGTCTTTCATGCACATATATATACCAAACACACTCAACTATATATGGGGATAAGCTCTTCAATTTAAAGAACTTTTTTAAGTTCAAATCTTATCTGAATTTTTTCTTGAGATATTCTAATTTAAGTGATCTCTACATCTCTTTGATCACAAAATCATCTTCAAGTCAATTATGAGATCTTATACTTTTATGCTATTTACTATTACATATATTCCAATTGATTAAGCAAGATTGAATATCATATGAGAAGAGAATGTTGAAAATCACCTCAAATGTCATAAGCATTTAATGTAGCTATTTGTTTTAAGTTTCTTTCAGATCATTAGTCCAATTGATAAGAGGAATGTCTTTAACATCCAATCATTTGATCAATTTTTAAGTAGAGGAGAACATTCCATGTAGCAGAAGCCATTCGATAGAATTAAATGTGGTAACATTTTACAGAATTTATTACTCTACTAAGAACATTCCTCATACTTTAATGTTCATTTATTAGCTCTTATAAGAGAGAGTTTGATTGTATAAATGTCTTTTGTTGATTTAGAGTTGTTAAATTACTAGAATTAAGGGAGAGTGTTTTTCAAGTACTGTTAAACTTCAGTTTGTAAAGGGGAAGAGAGAGAAAAGTGGAGAGAGAAGCTTTGAGAGACTGAGTAATATGTTAGCCAATCTTGGGCCCCCAAAACAGCTTCCAAATTACCCCTAGGGTGGTTCGGTTAGCATTTAGGGATTGCCAAATAGCATCATGAGTACAAAGAATAGAGAGGGAACTATGATTTCTTTGTCTTATCTAGCTTTGAGTTAGATTGTGGCAAGAGAGATGGGAAGGGAAAAAAAAAAAAGAGGATGCAACATGGAGAAGGTCAGCTCACAGGAGAGGTCCCCCTGGCAGACTGAGAAGAACCCTAGAAGACGGATGACGATATGGAATTCTTTGGCCATCCTGTGGAGCCATTATCTTATAAAGAAGTATTGAAGCCACACTACTACAAAAAAGAGTTTTTATGATGCTAATTACAGTGGTTATCTGGCAAAATGCTGTGAAAAAAATGGCAATGGCATTTTTACAATTATATGAAAGGACATTTCACTTTTCATGATGGTATTTTTTACGGTGATTTTTTAAAAAAAAAGTTCTTAAAAAGTCTATTAGAATTTTAAAACCATTTCCATCGCATGATTGTTTTTAACTTTTTACTGTTAAAGCTCACGGTCCCCACTGTTGTTTGTCACATCCCACAAAATTTAACATTGATAAGAGGGATGAAAAATTAAATTAAGGGCCAATAGGAAAAGAAGACCAGCTGAGGAAGCCAGACATGATACAAGATCCAAAAAAGGTCTGGATCGATATTTTCAAAATTATTGATCTAAGAAGGATAAAATGAAAAAATTTGAGAAAAATTCTAAAAAATTTTCAAAAAATGGTAAAAAGGTAAACTAGAGGTTTTGGAATCTCATTTGAGGCCTTGGAAGTGAAAATAGTATGAAAATAACTTATTATAGAATTTCCTGAAAACAAAGGTTTTTTGGGAAAAAAATAGTAGAAATTGAGCGAAAATAATTCTTATAATTATTTAGAGGCCTCAATAATTTTAGAAAAATATAAAATAATTATCTAAATATTTAATTGAGTTTATAAAATTGATTTCAAGCTCTGGAAGTGCAGGAATTAATTTTAAAAAATTTATTTTCAAAAGTCTTACTAATAAAGCCCTATTAAGAGGAAATTCAAAATGAATAGTTAAAGGTGGAGAAAAATTCTAAAAATTTTCAGAATACCTTATTATATTAAAATAGGATTTTTCATGAAGAAAAATGTAATTTTAGAGGTCTGGAATAATTATAAAAGGTTACAAGTGAATAGTAACTGATATAATTTAATATTGCTTGAAATTGATATTTTCTAAGTGGGCCATCTTCTTGGATCATTCTAGATCAGAATTGGGCCTCATTTTGGGCCAAGAAAGCTCAAAAGTTTTTTGTAAAATATGGCCCAACATTTAAATGGATTTAAGTTCAATTTACACATAACAATCAATGGAATATTCTTGAACATAGGCACATGGCAAGATTAGAAATTTTGAGGCATGTGATATCAACCTCATGGCCTCTTAAGTGGCAACCTAACATGCCACATATGAGGGAAGGAAGGTCAGAAATTTTTTTTATAAATACCCCCTAATTACACTGAGTTGGCCAAAAATTGACAAAAGAGGAGATTATTGATCTTAAGAGTGAGCTCTAGATAGTGCATTTGAAGGAGGAAGTACCAAGCTTTGGTCAAGGATTTATTAAGATAAGTTTGAGTTTTATTTTGGTTAAGTTTAAAGCTTGTTATGGTAAAAAATTTAAGCTGTAATCTAAGGTTATGGTGGTGCCATATTTTGGTCAAGTGAAGCATGACTTAGGGAAGGATAGAAGTCTTGAAAATGAGTTGAAATTACCATATTTAAGTGGTATTTAGATTGATTTTTGGAAGAAAACCAAGTTAGGAACTTTATACCTACCATTCGGCCATAGTGAAATTTTAGGGTAGGAGTTTGTTTTGATGTGTTTTGATCAATAAATAAAAAATCGGACCGGACACTGAACCGGTCTAGATAGTGGGTCAAGGATTAATGGGTCAGACCGGAGTCAGACCGAGGTCAAACCGGTCATATTAAAATAATATAATTTAATTAGCAATGACAATAAAAATAACATTCATTAATAATAACCATTTAACAAAATACAAAAAACAACCAACGTGGTTTAAAGTTTAAACATTTAATTGTACCAAATTACCATTAACAAATATATATCTTCATCACTACAGAAAATCAAAATCATCATTAAATTCATTGGCAGGGCCAGGAATGGAGACATCAATAGTTGGAAGAGGAAAAGTAGAAGGAGTAGCAACATCATCTTGCAAAGGTGGAGGTTCAACAATATTCATATCATCATCACTACCTAAATAAGACAATAATAAAATGTCAATTAAGTGTAAATCAATATGAAAATAAAAATATTTATAACTTCTAAGAAACTAAGATAATAATACCTTCATTATCCCTCCCAGGAGTTGTCAAATTTGAAATGTCTTCATTGTTGAAAACACTTTCAAATGTCGCCACATCTCTATCATCAAACTCTAGAACAGGATCTTCTTCAGTCATCCAAAAGTCCACCAAATCAATGTTTTCATAGTCAATAGGATCATAGCTTGCCTTCTGCTTCTTCAATGTACTCTTGACAAATAAAATTTCAATTAGATGTAAATCCATATCAAAATAAAATCAGCCATAACTTATAAAATTACCTATGCTTCAATTGCAAGTTATAGTTTGTGAAAACTAAATCATTTAGCCTCTTGTGCTCCAATCTATTTCTTCTTTTTGTATGAATGCGTTCAAATAAACTCCAATTCCTTTCACAGCCAGAAGAAGAAGAAGTTTGACTAAGAATGCGCATCGCAACATGTTGCAACTCTAGCACTGAACATCCATAATATGTCCACCATTCATCTAAATCATGGAAATATCAAATATAAAATTAGTGAATGACCATCAATATACTATTAACTATTAAATACAAACACTTACAAGGGTCAAGTTTCTGTGCTGCTTTTTGACATGATGGTCTACTGAAAGATTCTTTAGCTTCATGATAAGTAGTTGCTTGTTTCATTACCAAGAAGCCATCAACCTCTTCGTCTGAGTATGACTCCACCATATCAATTAAAGCCATCATTAACTTTGACTTGATCGGGCAGTCTGGAGCATATGTGATTGCAGGATTCAGCAAATATGATGCTCCATGAAGATTGGTCTTCAAATGCTTATCCCATCGAGTTTGAATGATTGTTGTGTATGGCTTATACAGGTCCTTGTTCTTCTTAAACATCTCTTTAATTGCCATTTTTTCCCTTCGCATACCTTCATAAACATAAGGCAATGAAGGCTTCTCATCTGAATCAACAATTCTCAACAATTTTATAAGAGGAGATACAATTTTCACAACTTGATAACAATCATTCCAAAACCGATTGTCCAATATGATTGCACTAAAATTTTTTCCTGCTTCAGTCCTTGATAATTTGTGGTCCACAAAGTGTTTATCAACAACTAAAGCTTACAAGTCATTCTTGTGCATATATATGCTATGCAATGTAATAAATGTGGTAGCAAACCTTGTGGCATGAGGATGCATAATTTCTTTCCAAGTTAGTCTTTTCCTCAGCCATGATAAGAAAACCATATGATTATATGCAAATACAATTATCTTTGATGCCTTTGATGCAAGGTCTGACACGAGGCATGCTTGAAAAGTCTTTCAATACAAGATTCAAACAATATGCAGCACAAGGTGACCAATAAATACTTTTATACTTCTCTTTAATCAATCTACCACATGCTACATAGTTAGCTGCATTGTCAGTCACCATATGAACAATATTTTTAGGACCAATCCACTCAATGACTTCACAGAATAGTGTGAATAGAGTTTTGGCATCTTTAACTAGATCTAATGCATCAACAGACTTCACAAATACCATACCATGTGTAGAATACACTAAGAAGTTTATCAAAGTACGTTGTCTAACATCAGTCCATCCATCAGCCATGAGTGTGCAACCATTGTTTTTCCATTTAGCTCGATGGCTATCAATGAGTAACTGACATTCTTTTCTCCAGTCACTCAACAAGTTGGTTTTAAAATCATAAGCACTAGGAGCTTAAAACCCAGGCCCTATTGAAGCAATGTCATCCACAGCTTTTTGAAATAAAAGACAATCAAACGCCTTAAACGGAATGTAGTTTACAATAGCCCATTCAGCAATCAACATTTTAACATTATGCTTTGCTTCTTTAGTTGCTAATGCACTCTTAATGCTAGGTTGGGAATTAGGAGTTGTCCTAGGAGCAAAAAAATTGTCTATGCTCCCAGAAGCTTTCCTCTTCCTCACACTACTTGTGACATTTGGTGATTCAACATGAGTTTCTTCGACTTCCTCTTCTATGTTTTCAATAGTTTTCTTCTTTGACCCTTCTTTTAAAGACTCTGCCATTTTATAATGTACATCATGTGGAACTTTTTTACAAGCAGCTATTTGACCAACAGTGCCAGCAAGATGTTGCTTTATCCTATTTATCCCACCTCCTCTATAACTATTAGTACAAAAAAGACACGTATATATATTTTGTGTTCCTTCTTTTTTGTACACAATATGTGCCCATGCTAGATCAGTTTTGGCAAGTAATGAGGATGTGGGTGTGGAGGTTTTGGTAGGGGGATTTGAAGATCCAGTATTAGGAGTCATGTTGTCACTTCCAGAACTTTGGTTATTTGAAATATCCATCACTGCTACTAAAAAAATAAATCAAAAGCTTAACACAACATTAATGATTAAACAATCAAGTTATTCAGTTTCAGATTTCATATTGAACAAAGTGGGGAACCGTCCATAGTTTTAAAATCGAAAACATATTCAAACTTCACTACTTCAGTATATAACTATATACAATGACCACAATTTTAAACCAAACACGGTTCACAATTTTGAAACCAAACAAGTAATTCTAAACTAGAGCATCAAATTATTCCAGAGTACCAAATTAATGAAATTATTCCTTTATGCAAACCAAACATAGAATATCCTCAAGCAGATACAAATCCATGGAATCCATTGATGGGTTCAGATTTCAGAATATAATTAATTTTCATAGAATATCCTCAAGCAGAAGCAGAATTCAGATTCCAGAATGACAAAATCAAACCATAAAAATAATAGATGGTAGAGATTATCACCGTCACTTCCAAGTTCAAATGAAAATGGGTGAGTTTGCTGAGAGTGGCCGAGAGCAGAGACTGAGAGTTCAAACGAAAATTGGGAGTTTGGACTTGGGAGAATTGAGATCAGCGAGCACTCAGCCACTCACTAACAACTTAGATCGACGACGACAGGGCAGGGAGCTTCAGGCGAGGCACGGGCAAGGCGAGGAGCTTTAGGCGAGGCGACTGTAGGGCACCGAGCAGCTTCAGGCGAGGCAGGGGACGATGGTCGACAACCACACTGAGAGTGAGGGCAGTTAAGAGTGCGAGCTTCAGCGAGCTGGGAGATTCAGTGAGCACACGGTAGTGAGATTCAGTGAGCTGGGACCGAGGACAGGGCAGTAAGCACATGGCGGTGAGATTCAATGAGCTGGGACCGAGGATGGGGAAGTGAGCACCGACGGCTGCGGACGACCAAGGACGAGATGGAGATTGGAGACCGAATGAGGAAGAAGGAGACGGGTGCGAGTCGAGCGAGGCTGTGTGAGGGCGAGCCGGTTTTGGATTCGATTTGCATTTTTTTTTTAAATGAAACATCATCGTTTTTGGGCTCTGTAGGGGGCAAAGCAATGAACCGGATAAACCACCTAAACTGGCAGTTTACCTGGTTTAACACCGGTTCTTACCGGCTCAATCGGTTTACCACCGGTTCAAACCCTGGCCGGTTCTTGCCTTAACCCAGACCGGACATCAGGCCGGTTCACCGGTTGAACCGACCGGTCCAGTCTGATTTTTTTTCCCATGGTTTTGATGATTCTAATGAGCTCAAAGGTTATGTTTTGTAAGGAAACACCAAGAAAAAGTGTTTGGAATCATTGGAATCAAAATTAAAAATTTTGAACTTAAAGGGGGTACTATTCGGCCAAGCTGAAATGGAAGGGAAGAAATGTGATTTTGTAAAATCTCAATTGCTATCTGAATTCTACATAAAAAAAATTGTGTAAGAATGGCCCAAGAGATTGATTGAAACAAAAAAGAAATAATTGTCAAAAATCAAGAAAAGAGAGATTTTAATTGAGTTTAATATCAAGTATTAGTGTTTATGCTTGAATCATTGGTAATTTGGAATATGTTTGTGCTTGGAATGATAGGCATATTGTAAGAGATCAAAGAGAAACACAATTTGTAACATCCAAAATTTATTTGGGCTTTATAGTGATAATGATCATATAAAGAACAACCAAGAGAATTAAATTATCAATTTTTCAAGTTTATCATTATCTATGTTGTGCCAAATGTTCTATGGATACAAGTTTTTTAATAAACCAAACTCTTTCTTTTTTGATTTTAGGCCCGAGATTAAAGAAATTAGAGATTTAGAAGTGAATCAAATTGAAGGAATTAATCACAAATAGTTACCTTATATGGGTGCATATACACATAAATAAGTGCATTGAAAAAAATAAAAATAAAATATATATGTATATGTATTGAAAATAAAGAAATCATAGAAAACAATAAAAAAAAAGAGAAGATAAAATGGATTGAAATTCAAAACATTTAAAATCTTGTATGTGAAATTAGATTTAATGGGAAGTTAAATTTAAAAAAACAATTGGTTTAAATTTAAAATATATATATCTCCGAAATCTTGGGAGATTTTCATATAGTCTGATATATCTTTAAGTTTAATAGGATTTGAAATAATAACAATAACATTAAGATAAGATATATATATATATATAAATTAAGTAAAGGTAAATTTATTAATTTTAAGGATATATTAGCCTACCCTAATTCTTTTTCCTCCCACACATTTGTTACTTAGTTGCCGCTCAGTTTTTCATTTAGCCTTCACTGTTGTGGTCTTTCAAAAGTAGTTGCTCCTTCTTCTACCATCATCCCATCCTTATAAATCCATATACATTCAAGACTCTCTTTGAGAACTTTGTTGCATGATTGCTGGAGAGGAAGAAGAAATCAGGTAACTTGAGGTTTTTTCATGTGTGTGTAAACTTTATTTGTTGTCATTAAATGTATAATGATGGTATTATATATATAGATACACACGTATGCTTAAATGATGCAAATAAATTGATAAGATTGAAAAGGAAAAAGGATAGGATTGTGTTATTTTCTATCATTTGAATTCTCTTTCATGCGTGATTATTGTTGTGGAAATTTATGGCGGTTTCTTTTCTTTCAAGCATGCTTGCATGTATTGGATTTGTTGCATATTCATGACATGCATGTGCAGTTGGACTGGGAATTTATGATATTGGTATATAAGATATACTGTGACCATGTGGTTTGCCTCCACTTAGCATAAAGTGGTTGGCCTTTTTAGGACCCCATTTCTTAATACTTACCTAGCTAGGTTTATAGAAAGGGAATGTGAGACAGTGATACTTCCTGGTTTTGTTGTTTAAGGAGGGGAGCCATAGTCTAGGCTTGTGCTTTATACCTTTGGCCGGGTACATTCCAAGTACTGGAGTAGCTTTGCTTGGTCCAGTATGTGGGTCAAACCGTGAATAAGCCTATGGATCCAGTTTGTAGAATAAGGTTGGACGGAGCAATAAGGGAGGAAGCATCTATTGCATACGAATAGGATATACTTGTGATTGTTATGACATTAATTATATCAATTGCAAATGATTATTTAAGTTGCTTCATTAGTTGTTTATATAACCGAGATTAATTACTTGTGTGTAAAGGTTTGTATGTGCATGATTAAACTCTGGGTTAGTGCTCATCTTTTTAATTTAACATTTTTAGGAAAAGGCTTAAAATGAGGGAAGGCACTTGAGGAGTGAGCTTGAAGGCTCTGTTGTATTCCTCATATGTGGTATATGTTTCCTCCATTTATATTTAACTTTGCCATCACTCTAGGATATTTCTTTTGTGTTCATTTTTAAAAGAAAAAAAGAATATACTTGATTTACATGATAACTCTGCTAATTTAATACTTAAAATTCTATTTATACTTTAACCTTAGTCTTAAAATAGTTTTATTTTTGCTTGTTAATAAGTATACAATTTTTAATCATGGTAGACTTTATCTCTCTAGTTTTATCTTTTCTACCATGGTTAACTTCTATCAGTCATGTTTCAAACTTTTCTACCATGGTAGATGTCTTTTGAATTTGTCTTCCTCGCAATTACACAACTTTACGTCATTATGATCATTATGAAAGAATGGTGTTACATTTTTAGTATCAGAGCCAGGTTGTTCTATGGCCATTTATTTGTTTGTTTTTGAAAATATTTTTTTTTTTTGAAAATTTTTTGTATCTTTAAACTTCTTAGAAGTCATGGCAATTTAAATATAAGAGGTGGACTTCCCCTGTTGGTTTTAGTATTATTTGATTGATAGAAAGTAATTTATAGCTCAACACCCAACTTTCCATTTGCTTGTGGAATTGTACATAGGAGGGAAGAATGGGTGTTAACCCAAAAATGTTTTTCAACTAATTTGTAATGAGCACCTGCATTAGAATGTTGTGATGTAGGAGCAAATAAAGATAGGGGAAATCTCAATTATAAGAGATGTTTAAAGTTAATATTGGATTGGTTAAAGAAATAATACTAGGAATAATACCCACAACAAAGAAGCACTACTACAGATTTATTCATATATGATGCTTAATATTTGATGGTTATTATAATGTCAAATATAATGAGACGGGGTTGTAGGGAGCTTTTACTTGATGGTTCTTAAAAAGAACCGTAAAATATTAGGAAAATAAATTTGATGGTTGTACCAAACAAGGGTCAAATATTTTTAATAAAAAATTTAAAAGTATTTAGTTAATGGTTGATATTGATAAGGGTCAAATATTCTACATATTTTATCCTTCTTCTTTTTAACCCCCGATGCCCTTTTGTCCCTGTGTGAAAAACTTGACCTCACCTCACTATTCCAGATCTCCGAGACCTTCGGTGAATTCATCCTCATCTTGCTCCTCTTCCTTTTCTTCTCCCTCTCCATCAGCAACAATGTCGACCACCACACAGATCAAAAAGAGATCAATTGGAAATCAGAAAAAGAGAAAACCCTAGGCATAGGTTGAAAAAAATGCACAAATCAAATAAGAATTGATGGTGGTCGTCAACACACTAATCGTGCTATTTATAGTGGCCTCTGAAGCCTTAGATTTCAGAGTTCTGTCATTCAACAACAATTCCATAATGATTTGTGTGGAGTTTGTGCGTGGCAGAAGAAATCAAGAAACAGAAACATGACATGTAGTCTTCTTTCTCCCTCGTCGCTCCATCTCCTCCTTCCTCCCATCTTCTCATTTCCAATCACAAATAATACCTCGCTGCCGCTGCTGCTCAGCCCAACCACCACCGCTCTTTGATGACCCTTTGGAATGACGATGTTTCCCCTGGCCAAGTTGGCGAATTGGGTCACACTCTCCTCACGACTCTTCAATCCAATCCAGGACGGCACTGGCAAGAAGGAGAGGGACCTCAGATGAGCGGCTCAGATGTACTCTGGGCATTACAGAGAGCCAGCGACCATAAGAAGAAGAAGAAGAAGAAGGAGAAGAAGAAGAAGAAGTAGAGGAGTCATCCCCTGTGAGCAGTCATAGGGAAGAAGCAGACGGGAATGTGGATTGTGCCAAAGCTCATTCCCTGCGTATTAAGAGTGAGTGGGGTAATAAATTGGACAACCTGGAGAAGTATCTTTGGGAGCTTTTTGATATAATCTAAATGTGAGTTCAAGCAAGCTTGTAACTTTTCGCATTTCAACTGTAAATATGCCTTCTGTCCACCTCTAATTTTGTTGCATATTTGAGTACACCTTTATACAACTACTAAAGGATAATAATTTTACGGTAAAGAGATGGGATGCTCTTTTGCTTTCTTTTCCTCTGTTTTTTTGATATCAAATTCTTAGGTAGCTAATACATTGATGTAATCTGAAAGGGATGAGCTCCACAAGTATGATCATGAATGAGATATTGATGCACTGGAGAAAACTAGCTTGACGTGAAAGTGACTACCATGAATAGCTAATGCGTTGTTGGTTTTGTACTCAGTTAATATATCGCTTCACCTATGTAGCACTGAATCTATTAAGACTTAGCAAGAATGATGAACAAAAGCAATAATGTATTTATTTATTTTTATCAAGTGATTTGTTTTTTTCATTTGTAACAAAGTGACAATTGTAATGATTTTATTCTTTTCCTGCTTGCAATCTGTTCTAAAATTAATGATATTATTGTTTCCTAATTTATCCATGTGTCAATGTGGTTTCTACTTACAGTTGCTGAAAAAGAGTGACTGAGAATGGGGATTCAAGTAGCTACTGAGTTAGAACGTACAATGTTGCTATTTTGCACTTGGAGGACATGTGAGTGGAAGTATTGATCCATGATTTATTGACAATCTACAATAAAGGCATACAAGAATATTGTGACAATTTCTTCTAGACGGTGAAATCTTCTATTAGTGGAATTTCCTCTAGAATTCAAGAAATTCATGAGGCAATGTTCTATTATATAAGGAGTGCTCAAGTGACTAATTTGTTTTAAATTGTATGGTATTTATGTGTAGTGTATTGGATTTTGAATTTTATAAATATAATTTTTATTTAACATTATCCTCTTGTTATTATTCAATGATGTGTTGTGTATTATAATAAATACTAACAATAAAAAATAAATTAAAATAAATAGCAGAAAATAATTATATATAATAAAAAACAGTAAGACTACTTTATTTGATGGTTTTTTTAATAAAAAAAGTGTCAAATAAGGTCACCTAAAAGGTGGCCTTATTTGACGGTTATTGTTAAAAAGTGTCAAATACGGTCACTTAAAAGGTGGCCTTATTTGACGGTTATTGGTGAAAAACTGTTAATTAAAGTCACTTTATTTGACAGTTATTGGTAAAGAACAGTCAAATAAGGTGACCTTATTTCACAATTATTGGAAAAGAACAGTCAAATATTCTTTAAATATTTGATAGTTCAGAACCGTAAAATATTCACTCAAACTTTATATGACACCTGATTATTTGACGGTTTAGAATTGCCAAATATGATAAAAAAAAAATAACCATCAAATAAGTTTATTTTTGTAGTAGTGAAGAATCAAGTGTAGGAAGTTGAGGCAACTAATGATTTGGGCAAGTTAGGAATAAGAAAAAATGAGAAGGGCTAGTTCAGAAAAAGGAGGGAAATTTTAAAACCGTAGATACAATTAGACATTATCATGATCACATTGTGTGGTTAAATTTCATACTCTCATACTGTTTGATATTTTATTTGATATAAGTAATTATGTCTGTCTTAATTTAATTCTGATAGGTGATCTCATGAAACTCATATAAGTGTGTCGCAATGTAGGTTTAAATTTGAAAGTTGCATGGGACTATATTTATATATATATATATATATATTTGAGAAAGGTACAAGATTGTGGGCGGAAAAAGAAAATTGAAAAATTTATGTTTAACAAACTAGGACCAAGGTCAGTCCTCAATCTTAACAGGGCTATAAGTAGTGACTATCATGCGGCTAGAGATGGACGTGACAAACATCAATTGAAAAGGGTTGAAAATACGATTAATTAATTTTTTTTATATAGATAGATGATTTGTAACTGAGTGATAGGTTGGAGTCCTCAAGTAAAATTGGACTTATGAATGGTTAGATATATTTATATGGTTTAGCCGAATTTGTTGGTAGCGAATTTAGTGGCAAGGAAAAAAAATCCTTAAGTGACTTCATTTGATATAAGTAGAAAGGTTGAGTAGTTATATAGGCAAGTTTCTTTAATTGAAAAAAAAAATATAGTTACATATATATGCCTTGTTATATTACTTTCAAAAAGTTACTCCCTGGGCAAAATAAATAAAGACTATGAATAATTAATTTTTTTGTCTATCAAATTAGGTGTTGAATCTACCATCTCCTCTGCATTTTCGAGTCTTTTCTAAGCAGTGATCATATATGTTCATTTTAAAATGGATATTAGTTGAGTTGGAATTTATAGTCCATTTTTTTGGTTTTGTTTTCCCTTTTTTTATTTTTGAACTTGTGTTATTTAACTGTGTGCTATGTATTTGTAATGAAAAAAATCAAAAAAATAAATTAAATATATTTTTGAATACTGCTTGTTAAAAAAGAGAGGGTGAATTGTCATTGACCCTAAAAAAAAATTTATGTATTATATAAAATTTGAAATGAATTATAAATTATAATTTATATATGATACGGCTTGATGAAAAATTTATATTAACCTATATTAAATTATATTGACTTATACTTTATACTGATTTAATGAATAAGACTATTTTTATCCTCAAAAGTTAAATGTGTGAAAAGTAACGGAAAAAAATGGTGTGTTGGCCAAAAAAAAAAAAAGAATGCTAGGTCACATCTAAAGATTTGTACATATTAATTTCGATGAGACACAAAAAAAAAAAAGGTATGATTACACTAAAAATGCAAGTTCTAGGATTACAGAAGCAATGTTTGATTGCAAGTGACCTATTATTTTTTAATAGCAGCTAGGAATGCATATGTTATTATTTTTCATATGTCCTCATACTTATGATTGTCTTGGGAGTATTGTGGTTGTTATTCCTACGCTTGACTTTTAGGAGTTATATATTGTATCACTCTATGGATGTGTCCATTATTAAGAAGTGAGATTGTGAATGTCACAGGTCGTTGAAGGTTTAGGTTATATTGAGTGTAATTTGTTGTGTTATGTATCCCTTAGTGATATATTAGGGAATTTTTGTTCATTAAAATAATTAACTAAATTTGTTGTGGAGTGTTTTCTTCTTTAGGGAAAAAAAAGTTTTAAAATATACGGTTGTATTATGAACTAGTAGCCATTGATGGGAGAAAACTTAGCTAACTTTTAAAGTGCAATAAGAAGTGAACCCTTTGAGAGGGGAAAAAAAAAAAGAAAGAAAAAAAATTGTCTCAAACATTATTTGTATTAATAATAACAGTATGGATAAACATCAAAGTATAAAAGCAACAATAAAGTTAATGTTAGAGAATCTTAGAAAAAAGAATCAAAATTTTACTAGAGAGATTGGTGGCAAAAAAAAAAAATAGGGACAGAATAAGGTGGTTAGAGGCAGAATCAATGGATTATTTATGAATAATATTGGTAAAAGTGGGGGAAATACTTAAAATAAAATTTTAGCTTGGGAGGTAAGCTATAAAGATATCTAAAGGGTGTAAGTTTATATATACGATCGGTTAATCTTCCAAAGATATGTCAGGTAAAGGGAAGGAGACCGCGTTTCACTTATAATAGTTTTGTTTCAGGAAAAGGAATAAATAAAAAAAAAATTCTTCTGATAAGCATTTGGTTTCAAAGGATTTGTAATGCAACTATAACTCTTGATACAGTATCATGCTTTTCACAGATTTCATTATAAATAGAAAATTTTCATGAACTATATTTTGACTAGTAGTTTACTCAATGATCATATATCTTTTTAAAGATTTTCATTTGATTCAATATGCAAACGAAATCTTAACAATATGTTGAGTTAAAAATAATAATAATTCTTTTCAAATATCAAAAGATTTTCATTTTATCTTAGTTAAATATGTAAATGAAAATATTGAATAATAAGACGTAGGAGGTTAAGTAAGTTGTGTAGAGAGTATGACAGAGGTGGATGACTTGGGTTTTCACATGAGGCTGTGGATTATAGTAGATACTATGTTAAGTTTTGGGGGATATGTCTCTCTGACAATATGAAAGCTGCATATGGGGGAAAAAAAGAAAAAGAAATTGTTGGGTTAAGATTTAGTTAAGAACAGCACTATACTATTTTTGGAATACACATTTAAGAAATAAAACCATCTGGCTTGTAAGTGTCGTGTGGAAGGAAATGACTCTAGGTTATGCAACTTAATAATGAAACAAGATTATCCCCACCCGTTTGCTTAGGCATGTATTTGTTAGTATGGTTGCTTTGTATATATTTGGTACGTATTTGTATGTATGTCTCTAAATTTTGAGGATAAAATTTCTTTCAGGAGGGGAGCATTGTAACATCCCAAATTTTATTTGGGCTTTATAGTGATAATGATTATTTAAAGAAGAACTAAGAGAATTAGATTATCAATTTTTCAGCTTTATCATAAAAGATTAAAGAAATTAGAGATTTAGAAGTGAATCAAATCCAAGGAATTAATCACAAACAGTTACTTTATATGGGTGTATATACACATAAATAAGTGCATTGAAAAAATAAAAATAAAGAAATAATAGGGAAAAAAAAGAGAAGATGAAATGGATTGAAATTCAAAACATTCAAAATCTTGCATGTGAAATTAGATTTAATGGGAAGTTAAATTTAAAAAAAAAAACTCGTCTAAATTTAAAATATATATATCTCCGAAATATTGGGAGATTTTCATGTAGTCAAATATATCTTTAAGTTTAATAGGATTTGAAATAATAATAACACTAAGATAAGATATACATATATATAATTAAATTGGGAAAAAATTTGATTAAGGACCACAGATGGGAATTAATTTCAAACATCAAAAAAAAAAAACTAAAATTTCAGTTAAGGATTCTGAAATTTCACTGAAGGACTCAGGGGACAAACTGAAATTAATTGCTGAAGCCATTTTACTGAAATGTCCTACGAACTATATCTACTGAAAAGGAAGAAGAAAGAGGGAAAAAGAAGAGCTTGTGTGTGAGGTAAACCGTTTTTCTTAAAATTTTTGTTTTGTTGAGCTGTAGAAATGAGTATTCAAATGCATGGGTAAGTAGGTAGTGAGGGAGAAAAAATTTGATATAGTTTTTAAGTTTAGAGAGAGATTGTTATCTTCTTCTCTTTTGAAGTTAATAAACATGAGATGTTAATGATTTTTGAAAAGTGGGTGTGAATGGGTGAACACTGACTGTAATATATTGTTAAAGGAACTTAAGAAGGAAGAACTGAAAGGAAAATGGGTGAATGTGTTGAAATGTGTGATATGAAAATGAAATGTGTAGAAAAATGATAACTTACAGTTGTGAAAATATGTATTCGGATTGTAAATTTGCAAATTAGAGTTGCGCAGGAAAATGACAATTTAATGTTATGAAAACTAGTATTTCTGTTGTAAACCTATAAATTCCTGTTGTTAACGCATATTGTCTATTATTATTGAAAGTTAATTGAAATTGATAGTTGAATGATGTGCAGTAATGGATTATAATGGCTACTGCTAGTGGGAAACAACTATTTTATAGAAGTATGAGTTGATTAAGTGCTTATCTATGAATGCATTATTTTTAGATTTCAATCTTGTACTCCACTGTGTCCCTTGTCTGATGGTTCTTAATGTTGTGCAAAAGGAAGAACTCAATCCCTGAGGTCAGACTTGCTGTGGCGGCTCATTACTTATGCAAGAAATACACAGTTGGCAGCTATTGTACAACTACTTGCAAAGATACAGACACAACCAAGACAAAATTGAAAAAGGATCTGTCAGCTCAAGATGTCTTTTATATTAGCAAAGGATGTGTTAATTTTTATGCATAAGGATTCCCCACAATTTCATTTTGTGCAATGAACTATACATTATGTGTTTATTACATGTCTAGTAATAATAATATATTTTCCTCTGTAAATTTCATACTTTGAGTGCAAATGTTGACTACTAGAATTAGGGAATTTGCAACAATAATAGCTAAGGTTACAACAGGGGCTCCTGTTTTTACAAGTGTTTTTTTTAATATAACTGAATCATTACGCTAGAGCCTGTCAAGCGTGTTCACAATTGGGTTTAGACAATTTGCAAAAGGTGTTAGGAAATTTAGAATAGGAACTTGTGTATTCATAAGTGGACTTGCGTAATTGGCAACAGGAGGAATGTGCTAAAATGATACGTGCGTTACAACGGGAATTAGAGAATTTGCAAAAACAATAAATTAATTAACAACAGAAATACATCCATTCACAAATAGACAAAATCTTTCATACATTTACAGTTTTACCAGCCAATTTTAGCGCAGAACTTGGGATAGCTTGTCATCACGTATAGTCATGAAATATTTCAACTATCAATTCATTATACGAAAAATATTGCAACCCACCACCAAATATGCCCACTTACTCTCGTGCACTGTCCAACTATGAAGCTTGTCTGAAGTCTTTCTCATTGTTGTAAACATAAACATGCCAACTATTATCATTGTCCTCAATTAATTGTCCTACTTCAATATTATCAATAAGGTCCAAAAATGTTTTCCTATTCAAACTAACTGTATACTTCATTTTATATTGACCATTGCCTGGCCAAACTTCATTTGCTACCATGCTTTGTACTTCTTCATATATCATCTCTTTTCTGATCAATCTTCTACTTATAATACTCCTTTCATATACCAATTTTCCTTCTAAGGTCTTCACAAATTCCCCTCCTATATGGAAGATGCAAAATAGTTGTTTTCTGCTACTGGTAGCCATTTATAATCCTTTGCTTCACATCATTCAACTATCAATTTCAATCAACTTTCAATAATATTGGACAGTAGGTGTTGACAGTAGGAATTTGTGAGTTTACAACAAAAATACTGGTTTTCATAACATTAAATTGTCATTTTCCTGCGCAACTTGAATTTGCAAATTTATAATCCGAATACATATTTTCACAACTATAAGTTATCATTTTTCCAAACATTTCATTTTCATATCACCCATTTCAACACATTCACCCATTTTTCCTTTCAGTTCTCCCTTCTTAGGTTCCTTCAAGAACATATTACAGTCAATGTTCACCCATCCACACCTACTTTTCAAAAATCATTAACACCTCATGTTTATTAACTTCAAAGGAAAAGAAGATAACAATCTCTCTCTAAAGAAGAAGATAACAATCTCTCTTTAAACTTAAAAGCTATATCAAATTTTTTCTCCCTCACTACCTACTACTTACCCATGCATTTAAACACTCATTTCTACATTATTCACCTATCACAACCCAATTATGCTCAACAAAACAAAAAATTTGGAAAAAATGGTTTACCTCACATACCAAGCTCTTCTTTTTCCCTCTTTCTTCTTCCTTTTCAGCAGATATAGTTTGCAAGGCATTTTGGTAAAATGGCTTCAGCAATTAATTTCAGTTTGCCCTCTGGGTCCCCCAGTGAAATTTCAGAATCATTAACTGAAATTTCAAATTTTTTTGGAGGCTATTTGAAATTAATTCCCATATGCAGTCTTTAGTCAAAATTTTCCCATTAAATTAAGTAAAGGTAAATTTATTAATTTTAAGGATATATTAGCCTACCCTAATTCTTTTTCACCTCACACATTTGTTACCTAGCTGCAGCTCAGTTTTTCATTTAGCCTTCACTGTTGTGGCCTTTCAAAAGTAGTTGCTCCTTCTTCTACCACCTAGGCATCCCATCCTTTTAGATCCATATACATTCAAGACTCTCTTTGAGAACTTCATTGCATGATTGCTGGAGAGGCAAAAGAAATCAGGTAACTTGGGGTTTTTTCATGTGTGTGCAAACTTTATTTGTTGTCATTAAATGTATAATGATGGTATTATATATATATACACACGTATGCTTAAATGATGCAAATAAATTGATAAGATTGAAAAGGGAAAAGGATAGGATTGTGTTATTTTCTATTATTTGAATTCTCTTTCATGCATGATTATTGTTATGGAAATTTATGGCGGTGTCTTTTCTTTCAAGCATACTTGCATGTATTGGATTTGTTGCATATTCATGACATGCATTGGCAGTTGTACTGGGAGTTTATGATATTGGTATATAAAACATACTGTGACCACGTGGTTTGCCTCTACTTAGCACAAAGTGGTTGGCATTTTTAAGGCCCTGTTTCTTAATACTTACCTGGTCAGGTTTGTAGAGGAAGAATGTGGGAGAGTGACACCTAGTTTTGTTGTTTAAGGAGGGGAGCCATAGTCTAGACTTGTTACACCTCTCTTTATAACTCATTATATGTCAATTGGAACCATTATAAGTCGTTTCGTAATATTTCTGGATGAAAAATTTTAAAATTCAGGATTTCACTGTTCATCATGTCCGCACACTGTTCATCTGAAAATGGGCCAACTTTGAAAATTCATAACTAAATCTAAGAAAATTAAAATGATGTGATTCTAATTTTCACACGAAACTTACTAAGATTTCTATGGATGAAAAAAATTCATTAGGTCCAATTCCATCCAAAATAATTCTAGGAAATTCATCAAAGTGTATTGTTGTTTGGTAAATTTTTGAATTTTCAGTATTTTGCCCAAATTTAGAAGGGTATAACTCTTAGCACACAATTCCAAATTTAATGAATTATCACTTGTTTTTAAGCTAAAAATAAGATCTATTTATCTGTAAAATTTCATGCCCAAATTCCAACAATTGCTCATTATTTTATGTGCTACAAGTTTGGTACTATTTAGGGAATTTCTATCCCCTACTTGCCTCTTTCTTTAATTTATTTCCCCTTTTCCTTTTTCCACATTCCTTCCTTAATGTGCCATGCATAATTCTAATAGTAGAGCATGAGGGCAAAGTATAATACATGTCATAACATCATCCATATTTAAATACAACCATAACATAAGGTTCATTAACATTGCATAACAATTCGCCATAATACAATGTTCATAAAACTCCTTTATCCCAAGATCAACTCCTTTCCTTGCTCCATACTTGGTCTACTTTCTAATTAGTGCATAAAATGATATAGGAGGAGTGAGATTTCAAAGAAATCTCAATAGCATATGAATTATAATTATCATGTAAATCAATACAAGTTTAATTGTGACATGTCATGGAATCCAAACCATTCCCAACTCATAGGAATTCTTACTAATTATCATGTAGGGAGAGGAACATCATATTATCCACATTGACATACCACAAAGCATTTGGCCAAAGCATAACCAATGTCAATCAAACAATCAAAGTCATCACAAAGTTCCTCCAATCCAAGTAACAACAATCACAACAAACAAGCACGATAAACAATCAAATTATAATTCAAAGCTACCTTTGTGAAGCTTGTCCAATTAATTCCTCCAAGGAGCAATGCTTCTCTTTAATTCCTCCTCTCAATGCCTATTAAACCAAGCATAAATATAGGCCGCATTAATCACTAAACAATTTGATTCCAACACTTTAACATTAACTTCACAATTTCCCCCCCTTTTTCTTTGATTTTTAAAAAATTGATTCCTTCTTTAGAATCAATTATCTCACGACTCAATCATACACAATTTTTCATGAGGAATCTAATGGTGCAATCAGATTTTTGAAATTCACACTCCTTCCCCCATGATCTTCACTTGGCCGCATAGGGGCTATATGCTTTCAAAATTCTATTTTTGATTCCAATGATTTTAAACACTTTCCAACAACATATACTTACACAAAAACATGTTTTAAAGCCATTGGAATCATCAAATCAATGAAAAACAAACTCCTTCTCTATGAACAGTGCTGGCCGAAATGAAGAACCAAAACCTTAACTTGGTTTTCTTCCAAAAATCAATTCATACGCCACTTAATCTTTCTTATTCCACTTGATTATTAAGGTTTCTATCCTTTCCTAAGCATCATACATCTCAACCAAAAATTTCAGAATTTTCCAGCATTTTCCCCAGCAAAAATCCTTATTAAATCAATGTGAAACTTGGGGAGAATGATGCTTACACATACCTTAATATTTTCTTGGTGTATATTGGATGATTTCTTGCCTAAAACACCTCAAGATCTTCAAACAAAGTGGCTAGATGGACAGTGGCAGAGTCTCCCCTTATTTTTTTCCAATTTTCCAACATTTTTTTTGTATTTTCTAGGAGTATATATAGAAAATTCAAGTCTTCTACTTCCCTCTTCAATTGGCCAAAATTGGACACCTAATAAGGTGTATGTGGTAGCCATCAAGTGTGGAAAATATTCAGATTTGAACAAGTGGCTTTTCTCTAGATTTTTCCACACAAATATCCTTTAATTTTTGCATTTTTGTTTAATTGCTTGAAGCCTCCAGATTCTGCACGAAACTGGGCCCTTATTGGGGCTCAATTTGAGCCCCACAAATGGCTTGGACTGGTCCAAAAAGATGACCCACAAACCAAATCACTATCTCAAACCAATTAGAAACTTTATCGGTTACTATTCATTAGTAACATTCCATAATTTTTTCAGACCTCCAAGAATTCATTTCTCTCCATGATAATTTACCTTTTAATATGAGAATATGATCTGAAAATTTTCAGAATTTTTTACCACCTCTAGATATTTATTTTGAATTTTCTCCTATTAGGCCTCTATCGGTGTCACTACGGGAAAATAAATTTCCAAAAATTAATTTCTGAACTTTCAAGGACTAAAATCAATTTTATAAATTTAAATAAATATTTAGATGAATTTTCCATCAATCTCCCAAATTCATCGAGACCTCTAACTAATTAAAATAATTATTTCCCTTCAATTTCCCTTCAATGTCCTGAAAAACTTCCGTTTACGGGAAATTCTGTAATAATTTGCTTTCACTGAAATTTCACCTTTTGGGCCTCAATCAAGTTTCCACAACCTCTACTCTACACTTTTCCCATTTTTTGAAAATTTTCTGAAACTTTTCTCAAATTTTCTGTTTTTGCCTTTCTTAGACCGATAATTACGGAAATGCCAGCCCGAACCTTATCAGAGTTTCACATCAAAAGTTGTTTCATTTTTTCATCTATTTCCTACATTGACCCTCATCCCAATTTTTGATTCCTTATAACCAGGTGAAAATTCTTAGGATGTGACAAGGCTTGGGCTCTATACCTTTGGCCGGGTACATCCCAAGTACTGGAGTAGCTTTGGTTGGTCCAGTATGTGGGTCAAACCGTGAATAAGCCTATGGATCTAGTTAGTGGAATAAGGTTGGATGGAGCAATAAGGGAGGAAGCATCCATTGCATATGAACAAGACATACTTGTGATTGTTATGAAATTAATTATATCAACTGCAAATGATTATTTAAGTTGCTTCATTAGTTGTTTATATAACCGATATTAATTAATTGTGTGTAAAGGTTTGTATGTGTATGATTAAACTCTGGGTTACTGAGACGTTAATGCTCACCCTTTTAATTTAACCATTTTAGGAAAAGGTTTAAAATGAGGGAAGGCACCTGAGGAGTGAGCTTGAAGGCTCTGTTGTATTCCTCATGTGTGGTCCATGTTTCCTCCATTTATATTTAACTTTGCCATGACTCTAGGATATTTATTTTGTGTTCATTAAAAAAAAAGACTATACTTGATTTACATGATAACTCTACTAATTTAATACTTAAATCTATTTATACTTTAACCTTAGTCTTAAAATAGTTTTATTTTTGCTTGTTAATAAGTATATAGTTTGTAATCATGGTAGACTTTTATCTCTTTAGTTTTATCTTTTCTACCATGGTTAACTTTTATCAGTCAGATTTTAAACTTTTCTACCATTGTAGATGTCTTTTGAATTTTTCTTCCTCGCAATTACACAACCTTACATCATTATGATCATTATGAAAGAATGGTGTTACATTTTTGGCATCAAAGCCAGGTTGTTCTGTGGTCATTTATTTGTTTGTTTTGGAAAATATTTTTTGTTTTTGAAGAAGTTTTGTATCCTTTAACTTCTTAGAAAACATAGCAATTTAAATATAAGAGGTGCACTTCCCCTGTTTGTTAGTGGCAGCTTCACCCAAGAGAGGGTGAATTGGGTAAGGAATAAAAGTTTTAACATAATGAAACAGTGAAGTAAAGTAATAAAACAGAGAAGGGTGAGTTAGAAGGATTTCACCGCAAAGTGAAGACATAGGATTTATGCTAGTTTGGTCCTAACCACGTGACCTATGTCCAGTCCTCAGAACACTTCTGAGATTTCTACTATGATCCCAAGATTAAATGGGCTCTTGGCACCTTAGTACAGTAATTGATTTCCTCAATCACTCCCTCTTACTACCTGTTAGGCTACAATCCCCTCAAGAGTCCACACTCTTGAGTTACTATCAGAAAATGAGTAAAAAGGTGTATCAAACTCTCTTACAGAGTGAATGAATATTAAACACTGAAGCTTGATGAAAAACAGAGTATTGAATGCAACAGTCAATATTTCAAGAGATGGTAGCTCGCGTATTCAACACTTCATTCAATGCCCTTTATGCCTTTTATAGTTGGAGAAGTTTAATTAACCGTTAGACTAAAGAGCTTCAAGTCGTTGGAAGTTCGGTTGTGTGTGTTCGGCAGTTGCAATGGTAGTTTGCCATTAATGCCTCTGACACAGTAGGCTAAAGGCTACTAAATAACTATTGAATTTCGTAATCTGTAATAATCCTTGAAATAAGTCCTCTTTCAGAAGGAAACTTGTTAAGATAATTGAACAAGTGATGATCATTGATATTCATATAACAATTAGAAAAGCAATGAATCAATCATCAAGTACTTTAAATATGAACTTAACATACTTGATCGAGGTCTTGATCGATCAAGTTATCAACTAAACGTAGGAAAAAGCTTGAATCAGACATGTATATTTATCAATTAAATTATGGATCAACAAATGATCGAACAAGTGATCAAAAAATGGTGAGATATGAGTACAGTGACCTCTGAAAAGATTATGCAAGAACAAAACTTTAAAGTCTTCTATGCCTTTGAATCCTTTCACTAGAGAATTAAGACTAACAGGAAGGCCGAGAAAAGCTTGAAGAGAAATATTCAAAAGATTTTGACGATCACCGTGAATAGCTATTATGAAATGACCTGGGTCAATAATTGAATAAGTGATCAAAAACTGTTCGATCGATCATATTATCAATAAGGGTAAGAACGAGAGAAATAGATTTTCAAAGAGCATTGATTGAATACTTTATCGATAAATGGGTGATAGGAGAACCGATCGATAAAGGTTTAAAAAATATTTTCACAGAGAAGTCACAGAATATATGATGATCGAGTAAATGATCGATTAAAGCTTAATCAATTAAGTGATCGAAAAATTACCATTGAAAACTTATTTCAAAAATTCCAAGAAAAACCTTGATCGATCATGTTATGTGAAAATAGAAGTTTCAGGAAATTGGATGATCGATCATTTAATCACTAAACCAATGATCGATCAGGTGATCTGAAAAATGACTTAAAACAAGCAAGTATAGTGAAGGTGGTGATGATCAAATATTTGATCGATAAAGGACTGATCGATCAATTGATCGATTAAGGATCCTAACAGGAAACTTATATAGAACCTATTATCGATAAACCAATAAGTTAACAAGTAATGTTAAAACAAGTTATCGATTAATGATTGATTGATTAAGTAATCGATAAAAGGTAAGTTAAACAAAATATAAATTAAGTATGAGGACTTTACCATTTATCTATGTTCTCATCAATAACTTGTTAATCGATCAAGTGATCGATAAATGCTTACCAGAATTGTGTACCTTTTTCTATTAGTTGATCAAAAATTAAATTATTGATCAATTAATCGATAATCTTCTGCAAACTTATACACTAAACAGTGTTAATGATTATCGATAAATTGATTGATCAACTCATGAATTTTGGATTATCTAGCAAGTTATTGATCAACCCTTACTGCTAAGTTACTATTATATTGAGACATTTTATCTGACATATGATCAATTAACCTGTAATCGATCAAGTGACCGATCAACTTACTGAACTAGAAATTACTTAATTTGTTATCATCAAAACCTTAAGTATAACATTCTCCCCCTTTTTTATGATGACGAAACATAGGTGTAATATTAATCATATTTGATCAGATAAAAATTTAAAACAGATCCAGAGCTTAGCAAAAACTCATGACATATAACAAAATTCATCAAACTATCAGAATTTAGCAGAAATGTATAACTGATAACATTCAAACATTGTCAAAATGCATAATCTGCCAAATCAACCAGTAATCCCAGACTATAAATTACAAATAACAGTAATAGAAAAGCACAACAATAGAAAATCTAATCAAAATTCTTCTCCCCCTTTTTGTCAGCATCAGAAGATGGGGAAAGAGAAGAGATAGTAGGCAAAGTAAATAGGGAAAGAGGGAAGTTGAAAAATGGGAGAAAGAGCTTGAGAAATGGGTGCAATAGTAAAAAAAAGGAGTAGGTTGAGGGACAAGGATAATGGCTAGGTGGTGAAAGGAGGAGGAGGAGAGGATGTGGAAGGGACAGAAGGAGAAGTAGATGTAGGAGAGGTAAAGATAAGTGAGGAGGGTGTTTCAGGATCACGGTGAGAAGAAGAGGGTGGATGAGATAAAAGGTCTTCAAAGCTGAAGGAGGTACTGGGTGTAGAGAAGTTGTTGTAGAGAGAGGCCACCATTCCTTTAAGTTCTCTGATATCCTTTTCCACATAATCAAATCTCTATGAGACCTCTCTTTCCAAGACTGCCATGGCCCGACGATGTAAATCCAACATAGTGTAAAGGCCCTCAAACTTTCTATCTGGTATCTTCCCATAGTCCTTGGCTGTAGCATACATTCTCCTTTCAAAATCTTGAAGTTATGCCTAGAACATTTCCTTGATTAACCTTTCCATAAATGATGGTCCAGAAGTGTGAGAGGGAGCTGCAATGGATTTGCTTCATCTTGGGGTCCGGAGGTACTAGCAATTGGTTGTTTCCCCTTTTCTTTGCATGCCAGTTTTTGTGAGGGTCTAAGGGGCACAAAGATCTTCATCTTATTCAGTTGATTGATGCCAAAAGTGGGGACCTTCACTTTGACTTCTCCAGGCTTAAGAGGTGCAATATTATGCACTTGAAGTAGATAGGTAGCCAACTGAGGATATGGGATAGGAGTAGACTTGGACTTGTTAAGAACAAAGTCCTTCATCTCACTATAAATTAGGGCTCCTATGTTGATCTTTTCTACTCTGACAATTCTGGCCAACAACAGATAATCATCTTGGTTGAGGTGGGAGAAACTTCCAGATTTGTTGATCATGCTCCTTGAGTAGATATAATGGATTATTCTATAATAATCACACATCTGCTTAGGAGGAAAACTCAGCTCACCAGGATAATTATTACTCTGCATGAGGATCTTATAGGCCTTAATATCATTCATTTCTCCTCCCTTCACATGGTCTTGTGTCCCTAGTAATTCATTCAGCTTACCAGAAGTGAGAATGAAGGATCTTCCTCTGAGTTTCATTTATCAAATTGTCTTGGTCATCAAACTCTTCAATCAATTCCATATTGCAATAGAATCTTTTCACTACTTCAGAACAGTATTCCCCACCAATGCTTAACCATTGGCATAATACTCTAGGGGGTCACTTAAATCTAAAAGAATTTTCTTATTCGTTTTTAGGCTATCTAAACTTACAGAAACCACAAGACACATCTTCCAAGTGGCAAAATCTGACTTAAACTTGGTCAAGTTCATATCCTTATCTAGATTCCCAATTAGAAACTCAGATGGTTTAGAGGGAATACCTTGAGCAGGTTGAAACACTCCTTTACTTGTTCTCTATTTCTTGTGTCTCGGTTACCTTGGCATTGGGATATTCAAGGCCGTATCCACAGCTTTCTCAATTGAGACCTCCTCATCAGACTCAGTCTCTAATTCCTCAGTCACTACTGGCAATTTGGATTTAGACTGTGGAGATCTCCTCTGTGGTGTGGGTTGTTCACTGCTTTCAGCTCGACTTTCTCTGATTTTAAGCACCCCTCTTTTCTTTGAAGGTTTTTCTCTCACCTTCAGTCTGTACCTCGTTTTAGAAGTTGCCTAAGTCAATTCCTTGGACCGTGTTGGCTTCTCAGTGCTTTCTTCTCGGTCACTTCCTGCCTGCCTGACTCTTGCCATTTCTCGTTACGCAGAAGGATTCTGAGAGACTAAACGATGATTTGAGCATTTGAAGGGTTTGGCAGTGATTGAGAGAGCTTAAGGAGTGATTTTGAGTAAAGTGGAGTGAGAAATTTAATGAAACAGTGGATGTTTAACCATTGCATGAAAACAGTGGGTAACGTTGATTGAGTTAGGGTTCTGAAACTGACGGGGGTTTTTTAAATTCTGAACATTATAAACACAAAACTGGTCGATCAAGTTATCGATCAATGTATAATCAATCATCTATTCGATAAATAGGAACACACAAGAACACTAAAGCAATTATTGATCAAGTTATTGAACAATGAATAATCGATCATGTTATCAATAAATGTTAAGTGAAAAGCTCATACCTGGTCTAGTTTATCGATCATTTGATCGATTAACTACTTATCAATAATTCTTACCCATCTGACTGATTTAATTGAGATTCTATGTTGCTGTTGATCAATGTTTTGATAGATAATAGAGTGATCGATCAGCTCAGCAATAATTCTCCTCCTATCATCTCTAATCACCTCCATTTGCCTTGTTTATCGATCAACTGATCCATCACTTGGATTTATCGATCAGGTGATCAATAATTTATGTTAACCTTCAATAGATAATTATCAATGTCTTCATCAATCATTCCATACTCTGTTCACCTCTATTTTTTGATGTCCGAACAGAGCTTCCTATGAAACAACTTTCTATCCACTCTGATGCTTAAGTTACTCTTCCAATCATCAAAACTTTAAACTCAAATTAAAGATGTAATATGAGATTTCTTACAACTCATCGGGATTTACCATTCCCAATTCTCTTTTGAAGCAATTGAATTTATGTTGATCAAGAGGCTTTGTGAATATGTCTGCTATTTGATATTTAGTGGGAATAAATTTTACCTTTACATCTTTCTTTTGAACATGGTCCCGAATGAAGTGATGTCAAACATCAATGTGCTTGGTTAGGGCATGATGAACTAGATTCTTGGACAAACTTATTGTGCTCGTATTGTCACACATGATTGGTATCTCCTTCAAATTGATTCCCAAATCTTGTAGTTGTTGCTTTAACCATAGAGTCTGGGCACAACAACTGGCAGTGGCAATATACTTTGATTCTATAGAGGATATTGCCACAGTATTCTACTTTTTGCTCGACAACGAGACGAGGCATCCTCCCAGAAATTGACATTGCCCACTGGTACTTTTCCTATCCGTTTTATAGTCTCCATGATCAGCATCTGAGTATCGCATTAGATATTTTGCTTCTTTCTTTGGATACCAGATTCCAGATTTGGTGTTCTGACAAGATATCTGAGGATTCTCTTGATGGCTTCTTCATGTGATTCTTTAGGAGCTGATTGGTATCTCGCACATATTCCTACACTGAATTGAATGTCTGGTTTGCTTACAGTGAGATCGAGTAGTGATCCAATCATTCCTCTATACTTGGTCAGATTCACGTCTTTGCCGTTCTTGTTTGCGTCTAGTAAGATGGTTGAGCTCATAGAAGTTTTTACATTTTTTGCGTTTTCCAAGCCATATTTCTTCAGTAACTCCTTAAGATACTTCATCTGGGATATGAATATTCCGTTTTTCTTTTGTTTGATT
The DNA here is from genome assembly GCF_004799145.2 of Neltuma alba. Taxonomy (NCBI): domain Eukaryota; kingdom Viridiplantae; phylum Streptophyta; class Magnoliopsida; order Fabales; family Fabaceae; genus Neltuma; species Neltuma alba. Next base: position 342,187 of record NW_021635117.1, read on the forward strand.
TGCAATCCCAGGAAGAAGTTCAATTCTACCATCATTGACATTTCAAATTCACCTTGTATTAACTTAGCAAACTGTTGGCAAAGATCCTCATTAGTAGCTCTGAATATAATATCACCCACATAAATTTGAACAAATAATAGTTCCTTTCTACTTCTTTCAATAAAAAGTGTAGCGTCTACTTTTCCTCTTTCAAAACCTTTTTCTATTAGGAAATTGCTAAGTCATTCATACCAAGCTTTGGGTTCTTGTTTTAAACCATATAACACCTTTTTCAGTTTGTAAACATGATCAGGAAAATTAGGATCCTCAAAACTAGGAGGTTGTTCGATGAAAACTTCTTCCAAAATATAACCGTTCAAAAATGCACTTTTAACATCCATTTGATATAATTTAAAATCTTTTATGCAAGCAAAGGCTAAGAGTACTCGTATGGCTTCCAATCTAGCTATTGGAGCATATGTTTCCTCATAATCAATATCTTCTTCCTGATTATAGCCCTTAGCTACCAATCTGGCTTTGTTCTTGATAATTTACGCATATTCATCAAGCTTGTTTTTTAATACCCATTTGGTGCCTATGACTGGATGGTCATTAGGTCTGGGTACCAATTCCTAAACTTGATTCCTCTCAAATTGGTTTAGCTCTTCCTGCATTGCTACTATTCATAATTCATTGGACAGAGCCTCATCAATATAGGTTGGTTCAGTGTGAGAAATAAATGCAGAGAAACGTACTTCATTGAACACTTGTCTCTAGGTTTTGACCCCTTCATTGACTTCACCAATGACTTGATCCAGAGAATCGTTTCTATTATGCCTCCAAGCTTTAGGCTGTTCTAAATTTTCTTGAGAAAGAGGTTCATTTAAATCATCCTTATTTTCTAAAATCTCTTCTGAGGGTACTTTGTTTGAAGATTTGTTCAAGTTCAGTTTTTCAAAACTTTGAACGATCTCAGCATCATCATCTAGAGGTTTTTAAATCAACTCAGTTTCAGCAAACACAACATTTATTGACTCTTCAATAGTAAAAGTATGTGTGTTGAAAACTCTATAGGCTTTACTACGGTTAGAGTGACCGAGAAATAAACCTTCATTAGCTTTAGGATCAAATTTACTGAGATTTTCTTTGTTGTTGTTGTGAATGTAGCACTTGCTTCCGAAGATCTTTAGATGAGCCAAATTAGGCTTCCTTCCTTTGTACAGCTCATATAGATTTTTCCTGAGCAATGTCTTGATGTAAGCTCTGTTGGAGATATAGCAAGCTGTGCTCATTGCTTCAACCAGAACACTTAAAAAATCCCTTTTTCATCCGATATTGCTCTTGCTATTTCTGTGAGCACTTTGCTCTTTCTTTCCATAACTCTATTCTATTGAGGAGTTCTTGGTGCTAAAAAATTGTGGTCAATCTTGTGCTTGTCACAGTAGTCCGTGAATTTTTTGTTCTCGAATTATCCTCCATGGTCAGTCCTGATTGACACACTAGAAATACCTTTCTTATTTTGGACCTTTTTAACAAAAATGATAAATGCACTAAATGTCTCATTTTTAGAGGGAAGAAACAGAGTCCAGGTGAATCTCGAATAGTCATCAACTATCACAAGAGTATATAAGTTTCCATCAAAACTTTTGACTCTTAATAGACCAACCAAATCCATGTGAAGTATTTGAAGCGATCTTTCAGTTGAGACTGTCTTCTTAGATTTAAATAAGGACTTTGTTTGTTTATCTTTTTGACAAGCATCGCAAACAATGTCATGTTCAAATTGAATTTTAGGTAAACCAATAACTAAGTCCCTTTTTGTTAATTTTGAAAGCTGATTCATATTAATGTGAGCAAAGCGTTTATGCCAAAGTGAACTTTTCTCATTTTTGCTAACAAAACAATTTTTAGAAATTTTTGAATCAATTTGAATAGTATAGCAGTTACCGTCCCTTGGTGCTCTCAGCTTTACATTCAATTCTTCCTTCTTTAGTGGTAAATCATCTTCGCTTGATGATATTCATATAAGAAATTGTGATATATCATGATATATCGTATCCTTTGCTTGATGATATTCATATAAGAAATTGTGCTCGGGATGTGGATGAGAGAGAGATTAAGTTTGTAATTTTTAGTATGGGCTCGCCTGGCCCTGATGGTTTTAATGCACTTTTCTATCAGAATCAGTGGCATAATATAGGGACCTCGATTGTACGCTTCATTAAGTCTCTCTTTGCTAATCCAAGTGCAATTAGAAAAGTGAATAAAACTCTGATTGTTCTTATTCTAAAGAAAGATCCCCCGAAAAACTTCAGAGACCTTAGACCAATTAGCCTGTGCAATGTCATATATAAGGCAATTATGAAAATTATTGCCAACAGGATAAAAAATTTTCTGCCACATATTATCTCCCCAAACCAGTGTGGTTTTGTTCCTAGTCGACATAGTTTGGATAATATAATAGTCGCACAAGAAGTGGTTCATTCCATGAGAACTATGAAAGGGAAGAAAGGCTTTATGGCAATTAAACTAGATCTCGAAAAGGCATGTGACACGAACTGGAATTTTTTGGCAGGGTGTTTAAAGAAATTACAGCTGCCCCCACACTTCATTGACATTATATTAAGTTGTGTTAGTACAGCTAACCTACAGTTACTCTAGAATGGCAGTAAAGCAAACTAATTTTCTTCTTCTAGAGGGGTTAGACAAGGTGATCCAATGTCACCTTATTTGTTTGTTATCTGTATGGAGAGGCTGGCACATTTAATTCAAGAGCATATGGAAGCAGGACATTGGAAGACTATTTGATTAACAAAGTAGGGTCCTCTACTTTCCCACCTATTCTTTGCAAATGATATTATCTTATTGGCCGAGGCTACTATGACCCAAGCGGAGTTGATTAAAAATGCTTTGGATATCTTTTGTGAATGTTAGGGCCTGAAGGTTAATGCTCAAAAAACTCGAGTACTTTTCTCGTCAAATATGAACCATAACAGATGTAATGAGATTAGTTCCAAGGTGGGATTTACTCAAATAGCAGATGTAAGGAAATATCTAGGTGTTCCTCTTCATCATAAAAGATTGGATAAAGATACGTTTGAAGGAACCATTGATAAAGTTAAGTCTCATCTAGCATACTGGAAAATAAACTCTCTGTCATTGGCAAGTCAGGAAACTTTGATCTCCTCTATTTCTTCAGTGATTCCAGGACATATTATGCAAACTACGCTTCTTCCCGCAAACTCATATGAGATTAGATCGTAGCAATAGGCGATTTCTTTAAGGCTATTCTGATGCCCATAATAAAATCTCCTTAGTGGCTTGGGACACGATCTATTTAGAAAAACGATGTGGGGGGCTCAGCTTGAGGCATGCAAAGTACCTGAACCGGGTGTTGATGAAAATAGGGTCACAAATGATTAAGTGACGCAATGCACTTTGGGTTAAAGTCATACGACAAGTATAAATATGGTGGTGATATCATTCCAAAAATTGACTTAAAGAAAAGTGGCTCAACAGTATAGTCAGGATTAAAGAAAACCTAGGATATGGTTGTGAGTGATATTGAACTCAATGCGACAGGAACTAATGTTAGATGGCGGTAGGAGTATGATGGTAATTTTTTGTAAAAGCTACTTATGGGAAGCTTTCCCAGGAGCATGTTGACTCGAGTTCAAAGTGGGAGCGAATCTGGAAGCTTAAGATTCCTCAACGGTACAAAACATTCCTTTAGCTTGTGGCTAGGAAGAGCTTGCTAACCAACGCCACAAGACAGAGAAAGGGGATAACGGATAACAAATTATGTCCTGTGTGTGAACAGGAAGTAGAAGACATTATGCATGTTCTCCTAGATTGCAGGGAGACCAAGCTTCTTTGGCGCCAACTAGTGTACCCATCACATTGGCAGATGTTTAACTCTTTAACTTTGTCCGAGTGGTTATGGTGGAATATAGATCAGAAGTCTTCGAATGGCATAGAGTGGCACACGCCTTTTACAATCATTGTTTGGTGACTTTGGCAACGTCAAAATTTATTCATCTTTGAGGAGAAGAGAATTGATAATGAGACCATCATTAATAACGGTAAAGCCCAAATGCACATTCTCCAATCTGCATGACAGAAACTTAAGGCTCTAATATTGTAGGTGCCTCCCAGAATATCTCTACAAAGAGCTAGCATGCACTTAGTGAGGGGTGGGTGAAGGTGAATGTTGATGGTGCCTACTCCGTTCCTCAAGTACCAATGCTTGTGGCAGCCTAGTACGCGACGCTCATGGTAACTTCCTAACGGGGTTCCTTTACGGTATTGATGACAGAGATGAACTAATTGTCGAGCTTTGGGGGTGCCTTCATGGATTGAAAATGGCCTAGGATGCTGGGTATACAAAGGTAGTCTTGGAGACGGATTCTTCTACTGCAATCAAGCTGTTGTCAACGCCAGCTGATAAAACTCATTAGGAGCATGTAATTATTAATAAAGCAAGACACCTGCTTGATCGAGACTGGGAGGTTTGGGTTGCTCAGTTGAATCATTCAAGTAATGAGGCTGTAGACTATCTAGCGAAACTGGGACTAGGAGCTGTGCATGGCTTTAGCATAATTGATTATGTCATCAACGAGCTATCTGTTATTATTAGGAAAGATAGTCCTATGCTAGATAGAAGAGGTGGCAGGAATTAGTTGAGGTCTCTTGTTTTTTTATCAAAAGAAAAAGCTTACGATAAGAACTTTTAACTTGCCAAATCTTATGGCTAGGTTCATCTATTTGTTCAATATCACATGCTCACTAAGTTATGGTATTTAACCATTTTCTTACCCTTTTAATGCAATTCTTTAGGCATTTACATCATAATTAAGCCATACAATCCCTTCATCATACATATCAATACATATTTATAACTTGATTATAATTTAGATAAAAATAAATTTACAAATTCATAAAGTTTAAAGTATAATTCAAAGTTTCATAACAGAACATGTACTCCTTCATGGTAACTCCACTTCCTTGCCTTTGCTTATAAAATGTTCAACCCCTAGATTGTATCATTTTGGATAGGGAAAGGGTGAGATTTTATAGAAATCTCAGTAGTAAAAACACCACAACAAAAATGCTAACAAGGCAATGTTATACATGCTATATATCAATCATCATTCACTAGTATTATCATGCCATGGAAAAGGAGTTTATAATCATACCATTCAACAACTCAACTATGAATATTGCCAAGACGTTAAATGCAAGGAGTTTAACGCATCACATCATCACTAGCTCATCTTCCTCATGGCATAAAAACATATAACAACAAAGAAACAATACAAATTAACATTAAAGTAGTAAGTTCTTGTTACCTCTTTTCAAACCTTCATCCTTGCCTCTTTTCTCTTGTTCTTGGGGTTCTTTTTGCAAATAATCAACTCTTCTAAATTCCCTTAACCCTTTTCTTTAATTCTTCAGGGTTTTTGAATCATCTTTTCTGTAACAATACCCACATGCTTTTCCTATATAATTTTGCATGTAGGATTCATATTTAAAACTAGATTCATCAAAACCCAGCTCCTTCCTATCCAACTTCATTTAGTTGAAAGGTCAGGGTCTTTAGGCTCAAAATTCTATTTTCAATTTCAATGCTTCCAATTACTTTTTTTTAGCATTTTCCCATACAATTTCATCATTTAAACTCATTCAAAGCATCAAATCAACTTGAATCAAACCATAAACTTATGTTGTTAGCTTGGTCGAAACTTATGTATCCATAGGCAAATTGGATTTCGTTTAGGAATCATGCATATGTACAAGTTTTTCAACCTTTTCTATTATTTAGTCCCAAAGCCAACTTCAAATCATTAATATCAAGTGTTATACCATGTTGGGCAGCACGTTCTCCTAAGGTTTTTAGCCATTAAACTCCATTAAAATTAAACCCAAATCAAGCACTAACCATGGTATTTAAACCCTTAAGAGAATCCTTCACTTACCTCATGAGGTTGCTTGAAGTTGGTTTGGTTTCTTTCTTCTTCTTTCTCTTCCTTTTCTCTTTGTTTTGAGAGCAAAACCTCCCCCCAGATATCTCTCTTCGTGCCCGAAAATAGCCTCTTGTATAAGGGTATTCATAGACAAATTTTTGACCATTGGTTTCCTATTTTGCCCCTTGTGAAATATTATAATTCTAAGTCTAGTTGTCCCCTTTATCAAAACTTCCACTATATGATCTTGCGATGTGTCCAAGACATTTTTCTCGTGCTTTATAATATATAATTTTAATTATTTTCCAAGTTTTACCCTCGACAACTTATATAATTCCAGCCTTATCCTTTTCATTATATTAGCATCAAAATAGAGATAAATATAAAGAAAATTTTATGTACAATTATACTCTCAGTAATTCCTCCAACTCTTTTACAACTTTACACCATATCGAGTTCTTTTTTGGGTCCTAACTTAGTATCTTATCGTAAATACCTTCACATGACATCTTTTGTGCATGCACATGAAGAAACAAAAGTTTTTTACTTTGTCTCTCATTAAAAACATTAATAATTTTATTTAGTAACAATCTTGACCAAATTCTTTTTATTGCTCAATAACTTATAAAATCTATCCCTTGGTGCTAGTAATTCCTTTTCATCAAGGGGAAATTGTCTAATTTTTTTAGGCCAAAACTTAACCTGTAAGTATTCTATTTTTAATTTCCCTGAATATGGCATAAATAAGCTTTAAATTCCTTTAAAGTAGGGGTGTGCATGAAGCCCAAATGCCCGCAGAGCCCGCTCGAGCCCGAAGAAAAATTGCCCAGCCCAGCCCGAAAAAAAAGAGCCCGAAAAAGAATGGGCATCTTTGGGCTGGGCATTTCATGGGCAGGGCTGGGCATCGGGCAGGACATGCTACCCTGCCCATTTGGCCCTGCCCAGATTATATATATTATAATTTATAAAATAATATTAATATATTACATTTCTTTACCTAAAAAAAAGTTATCTCCCTCCTCTTTGCAATTTAACTTATTATTATTACATGTCTATTAGTTTTCTATTTTAGGGGATCTAATTCTTCTAAAGAAGCAGTAGTATCTTGTTTTTAACTTGTTCTTCGTGAGCTTTATTGTGCATATCCTATTGTTTGTTGTTGTTGTAGTGTTGGCTATTTATAAGTCAATCTTCCTCTCTATGTCATTAACAACTTTCTTTGTTAGAGAATGGAGTTCATACATTACATATTTGTATAAATAAACAATTTTAAATATTTATGCAAGATAGAAAACAAGATTGGGGTAGGAGCATGGAAAGAAAATTGGGGTTTAATTATCTGAATTACATGTTTTCTATTTAATTTATATTTAGTTATTTTGTATTAATTGTTTATGAACAAGTCATATGATAGAAAGAAGTCTTTTAGTTGTATGGACTGCTAACTGCATTGTATCGCATAATAAGTATTTACATATTAAAAGTCGTAATATTAAATTATTATGAGATTATAAGATTTTTTATTTTTCTTTTTACAATTATTTTCACCCCATTTTTATATGGTCTATGTTATTCCTGTTAGCCTATTGCTTCAGTTTTAATATCTTTTTGCAATCCTTTAGGTAACATTTAATTTTTGCCACTTAAATGGATAATCAAGTTTCTATTACATCGCCATCCCTGGCTCCCAATGGAATATCTCAATGTGCTTCAACCCCTCTTCAATTTTTTCAGATGTTTTATTCTTTTCTCAACTTTCTGGAGATTAATGCAAACCGTTACAATCTTGAGAGTTGTTTTGTTCTAAATAGATTATGAATATTATTTATTTGGATATTTCCTAAGACTTGTTTTGAATTATTTTTGGATAATTTTAATGTGTGAAAATATAAAATTATGAAATGTAATTTTCTGGTATGGATGAAAGTTTTTTTACATGTGATATCGGTAGGTCAGCACTATTTGGGCAGCAAAGCCCGCCCTGCCCAGCCCGCCCATGCCCAGCCCAAAATAGTTAGGGCTTCTATGGGCAGGGCCGGGCAGCGGGCTGCAAAATGCAGCCCGTTCATGTTTCGGGCTGGGCATCGGGCAGGGGTTCTGCCCTGCCCAGCCCTGCCCATGTGCACCCCTACTTTAAAGCGAACCTCTTTACATTTTGGAGATGGAATCATTTTTAAAACCTCAAATAATTCCCTAAATACTTACTTCCTGTTTTTCTCAATTATCTGAGACCTTCTCATATTTTAAATAATTGATTTTGACTAATAACTCATAATTTTGGCTATTAACTTGTAATTAGCCAAAACCTTAAGAATTTTCTGAAAATTTCATGCATACTTTTCATTATTCCTCTTTTTAGCCCAAAAACTTTTGAATTTGCAATTTGGTCTCTACTCATATTTAACCTCAAGAATCATCTCTCTTAGGTTCCCAACATAATCTTTGACCTTTATTCATCTCAATTTCTCATGCCCGACCCCCAAAATTTCATTGAAGCCTCTATCTTTCTCATTCCTCAACCTCAAAAAACTTTTAATTTGTAATCTAGTCCCCGAAAATCCTCTTATTCTTTTAGGAAATTTCTGAAACTCCCGCCAATTAGGGTTTGGTAGTCTGCTTATTTTAGGATATTTTGGGTACTCGCAGGTCTAAAAAATTCAGAATGTGACAATAAGGGGAGATTATGGGGAATGGCTAGGAGGTTTCTCCTTAAGGATAGCAAAGTGTAACATGATAGAGTCTAAAGCAAGGGGATTATTGGAAGGGCTAGAATTATGTTGGAACATAGGGTTTAGGAACTTAGAAGTAAAGTGAGATACAATTTTGGTGTTGGAAGCCATTAGCAACAGAGCAACAATAGATGGCAATTACAACACTTTTTGCAAACATCTAACAGCTAATTAATTTCGAATAGCAAGTGCAAATCAACCACATTTATTGAGAGTATAACTGTTATGCTCATAGGATGGCTTCATTTAAGCTTGGAAGAGTCATTTACTGGTAGGCTCTACCTAGTTTGCTTGGGCAATTGCTATATGAAGATCTCGATGGTTTATAGGTTTTATATAGGATTAGTAGTTAGTTGTTTTGTGTTTATCTTTGTTCACAAAAAAAAAACACTTTAGTTTGTAACTTGTAGTTCTCAAGTTTCATGAAACTCTTAAGAGGTGCCGAAAGACTAGGTATATGTTAGGTTGGATCGAGTTAGTATAAATTATTATGTGTTAATTTTCTTCATATCTCAAGAACCTTCAATGACATCTCTCTAACTTATCTTTGTGATTTAGGTTTGATTTCTATTTAAAGTTAAAATTTTTATTATCATCCAATTCACTCCTCTTCTTTGGTGAGTTATTACCTAACAAAGTTTGTTGATTCATATTCATCTAGATAGCTTATTATTTACATTAGATAATTGAACATTTTTAAAATTATACCTTTGGTTATTAAGATTTTAATTTTTACATTCTAACATGTTAAACAATTTGCACTACTAAAAAAAGCTTTGTTTTTATAGCACTTGTTTTTCATTTTGTAGTGCCTATGAAGTGTTATGTTGCATTTTGAAAATGCTATAATTGATTGATATTCTATAGCAGTTTGTCAAGAAGGTGCTAAAGAAATACTTATGGTACTGTTTAGACAAGGGAAAATTAATATTTTTGTCCTTCAAATTTTAACTCAGTTATGACTCAGTTTGTAACCTATGACTCGATCCATCAATTTTAACTCGCTTAAAACTCATCTCTTAATTTTTTTTTCCTTTTAATAAATAAATTTTTATCATGTATAATTCACCTTGAGTCATTACTTAACCATTTTATATGGCAAAAGACATTGCTGACATGGCTTCCAAATAATCTCCATAGTGAATCACCCACAATACCTCCCCTCCCCTATTTCCCTAAGAACTCGATGGAATGATAATAACCCTCTTGTAATTAACCTTTGATGCTCAGGACAACACTGGTACTCCTCTAACATACTCTATTTGGTTATAAAGATACTGAGAAGCATTAAATCTCTAGAAAACTTTCAAATCAACAAAAACCATAAAGTAGAGAGCAAGCAAATGATGGAATCAAAAGCGAAGACAATTAGTAATTTTTCAAGAAACCATTCAACATTAATTAATCTATGAAACTAGTTATAGAATGAAGGATAGTGGGTAAGGTTGCATGTGCTACCTTGGGAGAAGGAGAAAGCTCAAAAAAAAAAAAGACCATGAAAACGCAAAGAACAATGCAAGAAGTAGTTGATAGCTTGAAGTCTATGGCCATGGTGAAAAATGGTTAATCCATGATGACTACAATAAGCTTATTGATGGGATATTAATATTATCATATATGGCCTTTTCTATCATCATCATTCTGTTGAGTTTTGAGAAAAGAGGGGAGAGAAGGGACTGTGGGTGATCAATGATATTATGGAGCTTATTTGCATTAAGCTAGATTGAAAGAAATCAAACTATGGTTGCAAACCTCATATACAATGAATCTATCATGTAAATTTGGATATGATTTATTTGAATGTATAATTAATCTCACCAAATAATTAAAAGATTAGATACCATAATATGGCATTAAATTGTGGCTCTTTATTAGATATCTTATCTTAAGCCATACAGGATATTAAGGATTTATGGCTAACTAGGCAGAAAGAAGATGAAGAAAATATAGAGAAACCAACATATACAATCAATGCTAAGAGCAAAGCTCGAGGTGGGTCATTCTATTTTAGATCCATTATACATGAATCCAAGTAACCAAGAAACAAAAAAAAAAGTAACAAAGCTTTAATAAGTTTCAATTAAAGATTCAAATGCTCAATTCAAAAATAATAATAATAATAAAGCCTAAACACAAAAGCAAAGTAATAAGCAATCCATCACATTGACTTATGCTATCTCGACCCATGTATGATTATTGTTATAGAAAATTAGATACAAATCCTAAGCAAGGCTCAATTCAATATCTCGGGACACATATCTAAATCCACCATAAACCCAACCTCCAATTTTGTTAGACATATCCCAATAAAAGCTAATGATTTAGAAGTATAGAAAAGGAACACATATGCCCATTAAATAAAAAACTTGAAACCTTGTACACCTAAATCTATTAAACAATCACACAAAGTTTGGGAACATAGAAGAAACTGATATGAAAAGGTGAAAATAAAAACTTTGATAGTAAAACAAGACTAAAGTAATCAACCATTGTCTAGCACACCTAAGTTACAAACTTTATCTAACACAGTATGATTTTCTTGAAATCATATTTAACAAAGTAACATTACCCATTTAAAAAACACATTTATCGTATTTAAAACCATTGGCAAATGGGCAAACTTACCCATTATAATATTGAAAAGAAGTACTAGGCATCATAATAAAATGTCAAGGGGAAAATGCACATGAACTTTTGAAAATAGAGCAAAAATGCCATCTCTGTTAAATGATTTAAATGTCTATTAGTTCTTTTTCTTTAAGTCCATAAGTGAACAGTTGTCACCTCTTAGCTACTTTATCTCTCTTATCTCAATCTACTCTCTCTCCATCTTACCCTTCTCTATCGTCAACTATCCTTTGTTCTCACCCTTCTTCTTTAGGTGAGAAGGGAATCAAAGTTGGTTTTTCCATTGAAACATCTTCAACAAGCCCAGTGGCAAACTCAAGAGATTTACCTCTTCGATTTGAAAATTAATCTAACAACACTGCCTTTGTTACATTAAGTGAAACTAAAGGAGCAGAAGTTGAACTATCTCTAACTTGATTTAAAACTTGATTAGTTTAAGGCATTTCTTATTCAAAAATTGAATATGAACTTCAAGGGAAGATTGTAGTTTTCTCCTAAATCCCCTTTCAGATTAACTCCTAAGACATGCCAACACAACTACTAAACCAGAACCCTTAGCAGGTAAGTTTGTCTTGGTTGCACCAATTAATTCATCTTTTCCATATTGCTTGATGTGATTATTTTCTTGAACAACTACTCCCATGCTTTTTCCTTTTGTTTAAAGCATGATCCTACACTACTATTTTTTTGCAACTTCCCATTGGTTCCTTCAGCTAACCATTGGTTACACTTGCTTTGCTTGAGTTTGTCATTGTAAGTGTGCTTCCTTAACATGTCCATAATCTTGGTTTTAAGCAAAAGGAGCTCTTGACCAGAATCACTATGGGCATTGCTAATGAGCTATCAGAAGTAAGCATCCCAAGGAAGAAGCATAAGAGTAGGGGAGAGTTGATGACGAGAAGGGTAAGAGGGAAAGAGAGTAAACTGAGATGAGAGAGATAGTGCATCTAAGAGGTGATACCTATTGACTTCAAAGGAAAAAAAACTAATGGATCTTAAAAGCAATAGATGGCATTTTTGCTTTATTTTTAAAAGTTTATGTGAATTTGTTCCCCCAATATTTTATTATGGTACCTAATATTCCTTTTCGATATTACAATGTGTAAATTTTCCCTTTCACCCTGGAAACAACAAACCTTACCTAAATAGATGCAGAAGCTTCGATAGATGCATAAGCTTTGATGATGGTGTGGAGCTTCGCTGCTATAAATGGCAACAAGGCTATGAATAGCAGGGAAGGATTCAAATGACAATGCTTTATTGGGGTAGGGTCACCAACTATGCTTAGAGCTTGAACGATGTGGAGTGAAAAAATTATAGGGAGGGTTGGGCATGATGGGAATAGAATGAAAGAAGACAAGAAATGGAAAAAGAGAAAGCTTAGAGCACCAAAGAGGAATGAGAGAAATGTAAAAAATGGAGTTTCTTTCATAAATTCAAAGAAAAATGGAGATTTGAGAGAAGTGGAGATAGTAAGAAAACATTAGGTTTCAAAAGATATTAAAGAAAAGGCTATCGCTACATTAGATCATTTTATTTTAATTTTGTAAAATTTTTAAAAACAACCATGTTGCACTTGGCCAAGAATGCACTACATATTATGTCACAATTTTTTAGATATTTATAATCACATGTAGTGGTTTCTTAGGAATATACGATAGCAAGTCATTTTTTTTTTTTTTGAATTTTTAAAAATCTTCAAAAACTATTCTGTAATGCTTTTTTTGAGGAAGCATTACAAGTTACATAATAACTTTTGTTTAAATATTTTGGAAGACTTTTAGTGCTTGGTCAAATAAGCACTATATGTTACTAAAAACCATTTTTGTAGTAGTGTTACCCTATATTTAGTTGCATCACTTTCCATTTAGAGCCACCAAAATAACTTTTTGCAAATTCTGTTAAATCATAATAGCTTTGGGCTGCATAGTATATTTATTTTATAGGCTTCTTACATAATCCTCTCTCTTAGTTCAACTACAGCAGGTACATAAAGTCCTTCATGGTATATGACAAGACTACTTTCTATTATATTGAAATTTTTAGTTTTACCTTAAAGTTCATCCCATTATTTATTTGTAGATACTCTTCTTCTAATTAGGCATCCTTTATTTGATTGTGTAATTGATTCTCTATATTAACCTTACTCATGAATAACTTACCTCCATATGTATGGCATAAGAGATTCACATCTTTAAAAATTTCAATTAACATATGTTCTTCTATCATCATATTGCTACATGGATTTAATTAGTTTGATCTTTTATTTATTTCACATGTAGTACTATATATGTACATAATATTATTTTTATTTATGTCACTAACTTCACTGTCATTTCGATCAATTTGATCGTATAACCATGACCCAAAGCTATTCTTTCGATTTAACATTAGGTTTGGTTTTAAAATATTGGCTGGGACTACTTCAAAATTTAGACATTCCCTAGTGAAAATAGGATAGCATCTCCATAAATTTCAGGATGAATTTTCTCTATGGAAGGATGCATAGATTGCCACTTTGTTAGATAGAACATATTGAGAGAACCATAATTTGCCCAAATTTGGTGGATGTGACTACAAGGAAGATTGAAATGATTACATAGAAGCTACTAACTACATGAACAAACAAAAGAGTTATACAAATCATTGGATGATACTTTTGAAATTTAGTATACATGATCATATGTTTCTAAAGGTTTTACCTACCATAAGTATTAGTAGATCCATTAAAGCCAAGAAGTTAACACCCATATTCATTAGCCGATATGTTCTTGTAGAGATGATTGATATTATTTATCAAAATGCTCTACCCTCACACATAGTGTCACACCTCTCTTTATAACTCATTATACATCAATTGGAACCAATATAGCATGTTTCACAGTGTTTTCGGATGAAAAATTTAAAGTTCAGAATTATACTGTTCATCCTGTCCGTATACTGTTCATCCGAAAATGGGCCAACTTTGAAAATTCATAACTAAATCTAGAAAAATCGAAACAAAGTGGTTCCAATTTTCACACAAAGCTGGCTAAGATTTCTGTGGAGGAAAAATAATCATTAGGTCCAATTCCATCCAGAATAATTCCAGAAAATTCGTCAAAATGTAATGTTCATTTGGTAAATTTTCGAATTTTCAGTATTTTTGCCCAACTTTGGAAGGGCATAACTCTTAGCACACAACTCCGAATTTGATGAATTACCACTTGATTTAAAGCTAAAAATGAGATATATTAGACTTCCAAATTTCATGCCCAAATTCTCACAATTACTCATTATTTTATGTGCTACAAATATGGCACTTTTTAGGGAATTTCTATCCCCTAATTACCCCTTTCTCTTTTTCCACATCCATTCCATAAAGTACCATGCATAACTTTAACATTAGGGCATGAGAATAAAGTATAATACACATCATAACATCATCCATAACTAGATACCATCATTACATAAAGTTCAATGATACCTTACGCAACATAATATAACAACATTAATTACATATTGCTCCACTATCCCAATACCACTTCCTTGCCTTGGTCCATGCTTGGTCCCTTTTCCTAATTAGTGCATAGAATGACATAGGAGGAATGAGATTTCAAAGAAATCCCAGTAGCATATGAATTATAATTATCATGTAAATCAATGCAAGTTCAATTGTGACATGTTCATGCAATCCGAACCATTCCCAACTCATAAGAATTCATGCCAAATACCATGCAAGGAGAGGAACATCATATCATCCACATTGACATACCACAAAGCATTTGGCCAAAGCATAACCAATGTCAATCAAACAGTCAAGATCACCACAAAGTTCCTCCAAATCCAAGCAACAACAAATCACAATAATCAAGCAAGATAAACAATCAAATTATAATTCAAAGATACCTTTGCAAAGCTTGTCCACTTAATTCCTCCAAGGAGCAATGCTTCTCCTTAATTCCTCCTCTTAATGCCTATTAAACCAAGCATAAACACAGGCCATATTAATCACAAAACAACTTAATTCTAACACTTTAACATTAACTTAACAATTCCCCCCTTTTTCTTTGATTTTCAACAAAATGATTCCTCCTTTAGGATCAAACTTCTCATGACCCAATCCTACACAATTTTTCATGAGGAATCCAATGATGCAATTAGATTTTTAAAATTCAAACTCCTTCCCCATGATCCTCACTTGGCCGAATAGGGGGCTATATGCTTCTAAAAATTCTATTTTTGATTGCAATGATTTTAAACATCTTCCAACATTAAATCCCTACACAAAAACATGTTTTAAAGCCATTGGAATCATCAAATCAAGCAAACTCAAATTGCTTTTGCATGAACAGTGCAAAACAAAAATGAAGAACCAAAACCCTATTTAGACGTCAAGGATAAACAATTAAGGAACAAGATCATCCTGATTGTGAAAGTCTTCTAGAAGGGCAAGACTCTGGGTTACCGTACCTAAAAGAAAGAAGAGCAGATGCAGCATGATTACCCTAACTTATTTGATTGGCATGTGTTTATGTTGCTACTTTTGAAATTTGGGGAAAAATATTTTTGGCAGGCACTATTATAACATCCTAATATTCAATCTCAATATTTAATTGTTATTAGGTGTCTATTTATGTGAAAGTTGAGTAATTAGGTGGTTCTTTATGATTGATTAAATTGTAGAGGTATAAGAAATGGATTAAAGGATGAATTTATGAGTTTTAAACCCTTTTATGTTTCCTTTGCCCTCGCAAAATGATTGCTTATTGTGGCAAATGTGCTAGAATTTTAAGCTGTATCACTTTTGTGTCATTCACTATTATGAACATGTCAAAATCTATTTAATAAATTAGGCAAAAGAAGTAAAACAAAAAACAAAAAAGGAAACAAAGAGAAATGATTTGGCTTTGTTAGGGTTTGTGATTTTTAACCTTTAAAGTGTTTTTGGGCCTCTCAAAACTAAGGCAAGCGTTTCTAACTTTATTTTTACCTTTCTACTAAGTTTGAGAATTTGAGATAATTAAATGGTTAAGGTTTTGAGGCATCCAAAACTTGTGAAAATTTGATAAAATATTTTAAATTTGAATGGACTATTTAGACTAAGTAAGATGTTTAATCAGCTTAGTTTTGTTGAATTTCAAGTTTTGTGATTATTAGAGCTAGGGTTTGATGTTAGAGTTAGGGTTTTGTTGGATAACAATGATCTAACCATTTGAGCTGGGGTTTAATTATTAGGTTATGCTAACATATATTATATTTAAATTTTGATTGGTTTAGAATGTTGTTTAAGATTGAATTTCACATATAGATATTTTGAGGTGGATAAGAAGGTTAGGATTGAACAAACTGAGACAACAAGTGAATTTCTAGATGTATTTTCCAAAGAATTGTTTGGGTTTCCCCTAAAATGAGAGATTGAACTTTCCATTGAGTTGATGCTTGTAATAGCTACAATTTTAAAAGCTCTTCATTGAACATTTCCTTTAAAGTTAGTCGGGTTAAAGAATCAAATAGAAGAGTTACTAGAAAATGGATTCATTACCAAGTGTTTTCCCATGAGGATCACTAGTACTATTTGTGAAAAAAGGATAGTAGTTTGGGATTGCATGTCAATTACTAGTAGTTGAATACAATAACAATAAAAAGTAAGTACTATTTTCCTAGAATTGATGATGAGTTACACTAGTCAGAGTGATCTTCAATTTTTTTCAAGATTAACTCGAGGTCAAGGTGTCATTAGCTCAAGGTAAGGGTGGAAGGTATTCTAAAAATTATTTTCCATATGAGGCATGGACATCATGAGTTCTGGGTTTAATCAATTTTAAGTTTTGTGATCATTAAAGCTAGGATTTAGTGTTAGGGCTAAGGCTTTGTTAGATAAGGATGACCTAACTATTTGAAATAGGCTTAATAATCAAGTTATGCTAAAATGACTTATATATGAAGTTTAATCAATTTAGATTGTTGTTTTAAGGTTAAATTTCACATATGGATATATTGATGTTAAAACCTTAAGTGAAAAATTAGGGATTTTGACTAATTAGAGTAATTAAAAGCCAATGGATAATTTAGATGAGTTAATCAAGCAGTTGAGCAAGAAATGTTAGTATTGGAATGATTGTATGTGATTAGTGGTGAGAGTTAGGATATTTAGAGGGTGTTAGAGCCTCTAATTTTATTGATTAACTATTCAATTAGTTTTTCCTCTAATAAGTAGTTATCTTAATTATATAGATTGAGTATGGTGGTGATGACTTGAGCATCAAACTAAGTGTTATCGAATTTTCTATTACTTTGACAAAAAGTAATCACTTTTCATCTATTGTGTATATAAGTATGTTGTCTTTAAGTGCTTTTTAGTTTATGAAAATATGAATTATTATTTGAAGTGTTATGAATTATGATATCGCATTAAGAAATTCTTGTTTTTGTGGGATTTGTTTTGTAAAATGTGAAGTTTGAAATGTGTTATGCCACAAGGAATATCTTGAAAACTTGTTAAGTCTAATATCCTATAAAACCCCATTGAGTTATATCATGAGAATCCTATGTTTTTTAAGATGGTTGATGATGATGATGTTATCTAATACTATATGGTAAGATTGTTGGTGCATGATGGTTAGCCTTTTTGCTCATGCTCATTCAATTGGTTTATTGAGGGACTACCCACTTGTTCATCAAGAGGCTACAATGCCCCTCTGTTTCATCAAGGGAGAACCCATGATTTGGTTTCATACCCTATTACCTTTGACAGTCCACACCACATATATGATCGAAAATCCATAGGTTTAGTGGTGAAGATAAGGTAGTTACAAAGGATTTATGATAGGTAATTGGGGTAAATCCTCAATACATTGATGTTATGAATTTGATATAAATCTATATCCCGTAATTGTTATCAATGTCCTACTTAACATATTACGAGCACATAATGATATATATGATGAGTTAGACCATTAGTTACTAAGACATTGGCCTTATCCCGGTGATTTAAAATTTCAGGTGACAGCTCTCATGTTGGTCTATTAGGGAAAGCTTGAAAGGCTTAGATATTTGTGTATATTTATATTACCTCCTTCCTTGTTATGTGCTAAATACTTGTATATTGCCTTTTAAGGCTCATTTGCATACTCCAATTACTTTTGAGAATTAGTATTTGACATAGCTTCTAAATTTCTTGTTTCTAGGTAAAATGCTAGTAGTAAGCTAAAGGCCTTTTGGATTATGTGTGACTCAGTGGATCAACCATTTTGAATATGAAGTTAAACTCTTTTTTAATTTCTACCATGGTTAAGTTTTAAAATGTGAAGTCAAATTCTTTTCTACTATAGTAGAACTCTATTGAGTTTATTCCTTTTCTACCATAGTAGTTAGTTAAAAGATTTGAAATGACTAAGTATTTGGTAATAGAAAAAACTTATTACATTCTTAGCCATAATGATTTTTATGCATTTTTTTCAGGTCTAAAGGGGTTGTTTAGGAATCATGAGGCTTTTATTAATTTCAAATCATTCATTGAGACAAGTTTTTTTTTCACATTTATTAATTTCCAATTCATTCAACTTATTAGTGTTATTGATTTTGTTGAAAATAGTATTGAAGAAAATATACAATTTGATTATAATGTGTCTCATATATATTTTTTAGAAGGTCAAGAATAGCTACTATTAATAGTTGTTACATCAATACATGGTAATTATGACACTTTTATTAATTTTAAATTATTTATTGAGTCATTTTTCTTACATTATTTTTTTTTTTGGCCACCAAGTTTTCTCTCATTAGATGAATATCTTTGTAGTGCTTTAATATTCTTTTTAGTCATAAGCTACAAATTTTTGAATGGTTCTAGTCCTTTTTATAAGCTACACTTCAAAGATGTCTAAATATTTAATACACTTTTTTCATTCTTACCCTCAATTAATTACATTTGTATCTTATCTCTTTTTGTCACTCTTTCTCTCGTTTTTTACCTACTCATTCTCTTTCTCACTCGCCCTCTCTTTAAATGGTTAAATCCAATGTTGTGATGCTAACAAAACTAAAAAAGAAGTTGTTATGTAGGAATACTCAAATAATAATATTGTCGAATATATCTTTGTGACTGATTTCTCATATTCCCCATGTTAAGCCAAGTCAAATGTTGTACCACCTTAAGGTCTTAATGTGTCATGTGAAAGTATAGAGTTAAACCTATTCAAACCTAGTCAGAATGTTCTCTCATAGTGTGACATAGACTACTCATCATCAAAGCTTTGATATGAGTTCATGCTTGTTCATCAAATTGTCTTGGTAAGTACAACCCAAACAACCCTCTTTTTATTTTTCAAGATGCAATATTCTTTTCTTTTTAAATGTTTGTGAAATGCATTATTTCACTGAAACCCCGGAGAAGCACCATTCTAGCAAAAAAGTGTCATTTGGGATAGGTATTTTAGTCATCTTTAATCTCTAGTTGGGTTGCTCTAACCTAATTAGAGCATCAGTCAAGTCCATCAAACCTTACACCTTATCTCCTCATTTTCTAGCATATCTGTAATCTCATATTTTAATGTTCTTGGTGTCATTTTAATTGTATTTTCCTTCTCTACACATTCATGGTAATATTTTGAAACTATGGTCAAAAAATTTGAAATCCAATTGATAAAATTAACCATGGCAAAAAAGATAAATCTAGATTTACCAAAAGTCTACTATAGTTAAAAGAAATATGCATACTTAATAGGCAAAAATAAAATCATCTTAAGACTAAACTCGAAATATAAAGTCTAGAGAGTTTTCAAACCATAACTTAGTATCCTAAAGTCATTGTATAAATCAAGTACAGTCAAAAATCGAAACCAAAAGACACATCCTATAACCCATCATTCATGGGTTCAGTGTTAAGAATCACACCTTCTCAACAAAAAAGGAGGCGGTTCAATACCCTGTCGCAATACTTAGGGAAGTCTAGGAGTGATAAGGTAAATCCCTGAGGGTCTATTGTAGGTTTGCCATGCCCAATATGATATGATCTAAGATGAGCTAGATCAAGCTCTTGTTTGAATCCTTACCTAAAGTTTGTTTATCCAAAATAAAAAAAAAGGGCACGTCCTATAGGCATGGAAAAATTAAACATGTGAAGCAAGCATGCACCAAACAAAATGAGCATGAAAAAAGCCTTAAACTCATTACTATGGTGCCTTCTTTGGTTCCTACTCGAACCTTCAGCTAAAAAATATTAAAGAGATGAGTACAAATGTCTCAATGATCTAGATACAAATAACAACTAATATAATCAATCACAATTTGGCAGGGATAGAATTAGATCATCATCCTTTTGAGAGGAAGAGTATTATGTTCTTTAGGAGTTATGAATGGGATATTAAACTATATACCTGATTCTCCACTTGTCCTCACAATTTTTATCATGTATACTATTAGATCATCATCCTTTTGAAAGGAAGAGAGTATTATGTTCTCTGGGAGCTATGAATGAGATATTAAACTAACTCCCTCCTTGTCCTCTTATCCCCATAATCATATCCCTAACAACTATTTGATATTTTGAAAGAAAAAGAGAAAACTACATCATAAAACCCATATTTTAAAATACGCCTCACTTACTGAGCCTTAATCAATCAAGGGATGGACTTGATATAACCCAATATTAACTCTTACCAAAATAATTATATAAATTATTATGCACAATCTCTTTTGCCTTCTTAACTCTATAATGAATTTCCTAAACTTTTATTTTTCCTTTTTGATGAGGGGGAAATTCTAGAAGGCATTAACTTGTACACAAGCAAGGAAGACTTATACAGTCATCATTTGGAAGTGTTAAAAGATTTGGCGGAGAGTAGAGAATATGCAAACCCAAGCTCTTATGCAACGCTAGGTTATATTAGCAAGGGAATCAATTGCCTTCCCAAGAAGCTTGCAAGATTTCTACAATCCACTCCCTTTGCAGCAATTCCTTGGTGCAAGAAATTAATCCGAAATGCTTGGATAAAACACAGGACACACTTAGCATCACTCTAAAGACGTCTAAATCCCATTTCCCAAGCAAGCTGGAGAGTATTAAAAATGGCCCACAATTCAGCTTGTGTTATACTACAACGTCCTATATCACAAATGATACATTTTATATCCAGTTACCATTGGATCCAAGATTATGCCACCAGCGCCGGGAATATTGTGATTTTTGAAAGCGCCATCAGAATTACACATTATCCAACCAAGGTGCGACTTGGTCCGATGGATGCTTCAAACAGACTTTTGAAGGTTAGACTTGATCAAATAATAGAAAGAAGCCTCTGCATTCTTAAGATGAATAGCAAAAACCAGAATGGTGTCCCCTGGAGGAAAAATATTAATGGTCTGATAGTTCAAGAGACCGAAACTTGTTTCCAACGAGCAACTCCAAAGGCCGTAGGAAGGGAGATCGTGAGTGAAAACTTTCTCCGGGACTTTGTAGAAACCACATGCCAAAGAGGAGGGGGAAGAAGGAACGCAATTTGTAAATAACTCACTTTTGTAACCAATATTTTCATTTTTTTTCCCTTTAAAATTATATAGCATAAGTATAGAAGAAGGTTCTTTAAAAGTTACTAGTTGAGGTCGTGAGCGGTTTCACACCCCCGATAAAGAAGAGAACACAAGTCCGAATCTCCGGAAGCGTACTTGTTGGGAGGACTTTAACTTTAATACTCCTAGCCTGAGAAAAATTAGTCTCAAGTCTAAAGTGACTTAAGAATACTTTAAGTTATACTAAAAAAAAAAAAAAACCCTAACATGATAATCATGACAAACGAGTTATTTATACAAAACTGAAATTCAGTGGGGCTCCTTATGTTTTGAGAACAAAGGGGGTTGTTTACACATAGATCAAAGTTCAAAGGGCTTATGTATAATTTAGACACAAATTACAATATATATCCAAGTCATTGGATTCAAACTCACTCACACGAAGGCCACTTAAACAAAGATGGTAAATTGAAGGAGAAATTCTTTATAAACAGCATCAGAACTCTGATGAACAAGGAGTTGATAGTTTGCTAGAACATTGGACCAAGGAAACTCACAAGACTTAAAACCACTGAGAGAAACCATTGTAAAAACCTAAACGAGATATATCCCCTAAAAAAACCACAGGGGATCTAACTCTCTTCTTCTGTATTTAAATTTTCTTCTTCCTACCTATGTCCAATGACTGTACTGCACTGCACTGTACATACAAGCCACTAAAAATCACTAGAGAATACCAAGACCAAACACACTGGCTTTCAAAAACGCAACCCATTGCAGCTTCCATAGACATAGTCTCTCGACCCAAAAGCCGACTTCTTTGGGATTTTGTTTTGGAATACTCTGGCTGTACAGATCTCAGTTCCTGCTCCTTTAGAAGCCTCTTGTAAAACACCATCCAGTTGTCCACATGCAGCTGCTATAAGCCCTATATATATTTCACAGCATCAAGAAGCAAGCCAGAGGTTAGATAAGCAGAAACAGAATAAAAATGCTTTTAAAATAGGAAAAAAGGAAACAGATAAAAGGATTTCAAAAATGGAATAGTCTGTGAATTGATGAAAATGCCAACTTTCAAGAAGGAGAAACCGGCATTCACTGGAGAGCTACCTGAGAACAAAGGAGAAGGCTTTCCAGGTCTTGATTTAAATTCAGGGTGGAACTGAACACCAATATAAAAAGGATGATTTGGTAGTTCAACGATCTGTGACATGAAGAAACAAATAATACTTCAGAACCTATGCAGATTTGTTAAATAATTCAGTAGTTTGTAACAAAATATATGTATATGTTGCAACCACACCTCCATGCGTCGGCCAGTTTCATCCTTCCCGGTAAAAGAAAGGCCGGCATTTTCGAGTTTTGCAACCAGATCAGGATTCACCTGCATTAGAACAGTGTCACTTTTCTGTCCAAAATAATTTTGTAAGGTAATTTAATGCATAAGGATTCTAATACCTCGTATCTATGTCGGTGTCTCTCATCAATGAATTTTTTGCATCCATATCTATTCGGAAAGGAAAAGGATCAGCAACCCAATAAATAGAACTCATGCTGAAGTAGTTAAATTGCTCTCATTGCCAGTTATAAGCACAAAAAATATGGTCCCCACTTTTATTAATATGTTCAATGGTATAATTAACACTTACAATTTTGCAGATTTGCAGTCATTGACTTGGAAATATGTCCTCCTAGAGCCAAGACGCATGGTGCCTCCCATATGTGTCGTTGATCCCTACGCAAGCATTTAAAAAAAATTCCCACAATCAGGAAAAAAGTGACATTTTGACTTACCCCCTTAGCATTAAGACAGAAACATAAATATGGACCTCGGGCATAAATATGACATATGGATTCTTTGCATTAGGATCAAATTCAGTGCTATTGGCATCTTGTACGCCGAGAACAGATCTCGCAAACTCTATGACAGCAACTTGCATTCCAAGACAAATGCCAAGGAACGGAATTCTGTTTTCGCGAGAGTATTTAGCTGCAAGAATTTTCCCTTCCACTCCCCTGTCTCCAAATCCTCCAGGAACAAGGACACCATCAGCTCCCTGAAGCCAAATATTAGTAAAGTTATGCAACTGAAGAGAGAAGATTATAACTAAAGTAACACAAGTGGCTCATTTCAAACGTCTAAGAGGAACCTTCAATAACTTCCATGCAGCCTTGAAAGAATCTGGATTCTGCAACATTAAACCAGAACAACAGTCACTGTCAGGATCAGGGAAAAGAAGTAACAATCGTTTAGGCAAAAGAAATCGAAACATTAAGTAACCTCTCTTTTTGTTGCTTCCTCAAGGTCGCTAGCCGGAATCCAATCCACAAAAAGTTTCTTGCGCCAATGAACAGAGGAATGAACCAATGCCTGCAGTCATGACGAAAGTTCAAAAACTCATTCTTTTGCGTCTATTCTTAAGCCATTTGATGGAATCATAGAGCAAAAGACACTTTTTTTCCCTAAATGGTCAAGTTATGCCGACACAAGAATTCAGGTATACAATGAACGAAGTTACAGTTTAGTCTACCTTTAGAACAGACAGGTAAGAATCTGAAAGGTCTGTATATTTCCCCACCACAGCAATGCGAACCTGCTAGTTGCAAGGGTATAAAAGTATAACCATTACCAACAATCATGCGAAATTAATATTTGAGACTAGATTTGGAATAGCAACCCACTGGTTCATGCAGCTTGTCATGAACATCAGCTCTAGAGGTCCATTCCTTTAAACTTGGCTCTTGAGCCCTCCTGTATTTCATAAACTTGCCATATAAGACTCTTCCAAGATACTAAACAAAAAATTTTCTGTTGTGATAAATTCAGTATCAGGAAATTGAGAGAATCTGAGAGACAAACCCATTGAGTTTCAGCACTTTAAATATTGCTTCATGAGCTCTCTGTTCCTAGACCACAAGAAGATAAATATAGTGAGAAATGATGCCTGGAAATAAGAATTGAAGTCCAGAATTTCAGAAGGTAGACTTACTCTCAAAAGTAAAGGAATCTGCCAGATGTTGGAAACATCATGAAGAGTAACAATGTTTTCTGCCTGTAAAAACTCAACTTCATTAGAGCATACTCTTGCAAAGGAGAGAGAACTATTTCAAGTTATATACACAAAGTTAGACTTATCCATTTGATCTCATACCGGAACTTGGCAAAACTGAGACAGTTTCCCCTTGACATTCTCTTCAAGTGCCTGCAAAGCAACTACCTTCAGAATCCTAGATCAAAGCTTATAGTTAAGAATTTGTGTGCATGCTTGTGATGTATGTCCCTCATGAGTGTCTCTGTGTGTTCTGTGAATATCTTCAAGAGGGTGATGAAAGGAGGGGGGGCGGGGAGAAAGAGAAACCAACCGTTGTACTCCGACATGCCAGGATATCCGGCGTCAGCCCAAGACTTCTTAGTCCCCGAACACTATGCTGGGTTGGTTTTGTTTTCTAAACACGAGCAACATAATCAACGTCATTCAGATGAAAATGAAAGTAAATCATTTTTCAAACAGATCTCAAAGGAATCAAGTTCAAGGATGATGCCTGTTCGCCAACAACACTCAAAACAGGAACAAGGCTGACATGAATTAGGCAAAAATTGCCTGCACCTGTCGTGGGCAGCATGTTAGACTTGAATAATTGAGACTAACTGGAAGGAATGGACATGGATGCTTGCATAGACTTGCCATCAATTGAGTATTCTTACCTACACGATACGAGAATTGTCCTAGTGCCTCAATAAACGACATGGACTCAATATCTCCTGCATCAAGAGTTGTTAACATAAATCAACATAACTCAAGAATATCATCCTAACCAAGAGGAAACAGGAACGTTTCGAAGTGTACCTATGGTTCCACCCAATTCTATAACACAAACATCAGCTGGACCTGACTTTCCATCTACTGGTATGTGGGCCACCCGCTCTATCCACTCCTGAATAGCATCTGTAATATGAGGGACAACCTGCAGATTGATTAAAAAAATAATAATAACAATATTAGAAATATTCAAAGATTCAAAGATGTTATTCATGACGTTGTTAAAAACAAAACAAAGTAGAATTGGTTAGACAGAACCTGAACCGTTTTCCCCAAATAATCTCCCTTCCTCTCCTTCTCAAGGACATACTGTCGCAAGCAGAAAATGAAAAGTAAAGTTAAAGATCAATCAGGATGGAGTTTGTTTTAATGATCTGCAGAATCCTCCATGATAATAAGCACAGGGTGTTGGATAATTTACAGTATCCGAGACACTTGCCTGGTAAATCTTTCCTGTTGTGATGTTATTATCCCGAGTCAACTTGATATCCAGGAAGCGCTCATAGTTTCCTAGATCCAGGTCCACCTTTGAACACAAAGAAGGTCATGATTTCACATTGTTAAGACCTGTTTTTGATGAATTACACGAACTCTGACCTCCGAGAAAAATTGAAGTAAATTGACTCTGTCTCTTTTTTGCTTTTTGGACTGACCCCTATAATCAGATTTTAAAGAAAGAAAAAAAAAACAAAATCAGAGCAAGTTATCTACCTCACCACCATCATCTAGTACGAACACTTCACCATGCTCCAGAGGAGACATTGTCCCAGCATCTGTGTTTAAGTAAGGATCTGGATGACAAAGGAGGAACCGGTAAACAATGAGGATGAAGGAAAAGGAACAATAGCTTGTTGAGACCATTTAAAAGTAAACATGATAGTGCTTTTGTGTAAAATTCATTTTCAAGTAAAGAGGAGTTTTCAAAAATTATATAAAACAATAAACACTGAATCACTGAGACATATGTCTGATTTTCAACGTACACTAGCAGGAAGCCTCTTCTTTGTAGTTTTCATAGCTTGTAAAGAATCATAAGCTTAAGCTGGGCGGGTGAGAATAACTTTACTGGGTTTTTGAAACAATAAAAGAAAGGAATAACTCCTAGACGACAACAAAAAAGAAAAGCAAGCAGGATACTTAATGAACTTTTCTAAGTTCAATGAAAAGCGAACTTACTTTACCCGTTTTTCTATCCCAAAAAAATATACTTTATTAACCGCAACCACGGCGAAGATGAAGGAGGCGGAGGAGGAAGAGAAAGAAGAAGAAGAAGAAGAAGGAGAAGGTACCAATTTTGATAGCAGTAACTCGAAGGCCACATTCCTGAAGAAGCACTCCAACACTACTCGCAGTAACCCCTTTCCCCAAGCCGCTAACAACCCCACCAGTGACCAGTACGTACTTCATTTCTTCACAAGAATCAGAACTACGAAGAGCAGAGAAATCCTTATGCTTTGTTATGGTTTGCTAAAAGGCTGAAACTTTCTGGGCTCTGGTAAGTAGAGCGAGAGAAGAGAGAGAGAGAAATGGAGAGAGACTAGAAAGAAGAACGAAAAAGAGTGCAGTTAAAAAAAAAACACTCAGAATGGGTGACGCAGCAAGAAGAACAAGAAAGGATGAAGCAAGAAGCATGAGATGGGAATGCCAATGGCAACATTGGAGGAGGCTTTATATAAATCCGACGTTGCGATGCTGATTCTGATTCCAATAGAAGACAGAAGGACTAACGGGAGAGAAAAAAAGGAAATTAAAAAGAAAAAGAAAAGGGCAAATGGGCAATAAAAGAATGGGAGCATTTATGAGGAAATTAATAGTTTAGATACTGGAATCAGGGCATGGGATCCCCAATTGACCGCAAGTCATCAGATACGTAATATGTTGGTGTATATTTGAAAATCCTAAAAAGCATTCCTTTTTTTTTTTTTTTTGGAGGTTTTGAAGGAAAAAAGAAGAAAAACAAACTGGTGAAGTCATGTCTTGGTCCATGTGTGGAGCAGGAATTCGTGAAACATGAATCCTCTGACCGACCGGCGAACCAGGTGGGCCGCAGTGGCTGGCGGAGCACCAACCCACATGTTATATTTTTCCAGATTTTGTATCATCATCCTTTTACACACAATAAATAAATAAATAAAATGGTTAGAATAAAATTGTTAAAAATTAAATATAATTTTAAATATAATTACAATAAATTTTTATTTTAGATTAAAAATACCTTTCCATTTATATTACCTTATATTTAGGGGAAAAAAATTCTATATCAATTAGATCTCATGAAATAAATAAGGCACAAAACTCATAAATGTTTGAGGCACTTATAAATTACGTCTCAAACAATTTGGCATTGGAAATAGATTTAAATGGCATTGGTTTAATATCATTATTCATCCTTACTATTTAATTAAATTTTGGTTTTTTTCATATAATTTCAATTTATGATTTTTTATCCCTATGATTTTATAAGAACTTGGTTTGCATGACCGCATTTAATAGCTCAAACTTTTAGTTAATACCTTTAAGTATAAGAATCAAAATCAAAATTAGTTAAAAATATAGGAATCAAAATCAAAATTCATTAAAAGCGAAAAAAATTAATGTGTTTTAGTCACTGTATTTTTAAGGATTTTTTTTTTAATTTCTGTATTTAACAGTGTTAATTTAGATCAATTTCTTGTGAAACTATAGAGATCAAAATTCGATCAAGTTATGAGAAGTGAGAACCAAAATTAATATTAATCCAATTGCATTCTTATCCGCCTAAACCAATCATCAATTGTTAATGGATGTGGTTTTACAGGTGGATTCTATTGTCTAATTGTTCTCTTTTTTTCAATAATTATTTTTAATTAATTCTAAATTTCTTAATTTTTTTAGATTTTTCTTAATAACACTGTGGTTTTTATTAAAATAAAAATCCATAATCAATTTAAAAATTAATATAAAATATAAAAGTATAAGAAATTGGCATTGTTGTTCTATTTTCAGTTTACTATTCAATGATGCACAAAAAAAGTCAATTTTATCCCATACATTCTTTTTTTTTAATTGCTTGGGAGTTCATTGGATACCATGCGTGCCAATCATTTAAAAAATAACACTATAGGCTCATAGTCCGTAACTGTATATAAGTTTTGAAGCTCCTTTGCCAAAATACCTTTGTAGTCACGTGGTCATCGGAGATCATTTCCACTAATTGCTACTGAAGCTCTTACGCCAAGAACAAGGTAGTTGTTAATTAAGTTACTCTGTTCGTTTCTTTTTATAAACAACCTTAAATTTCATCAGGTAAATCAAAAAATTAGTTTAAAATAATAAATAAGTAGAAATTAAAAAAATTCTTTAAAATACCCTTATTTTTTAGGAAAAGAGAGCATATAAGAGAGAGAATAAAAAATTATTAAAATAAAGAGAATTATGAAAGAGAGAATGTGGGTGGAGAGAGAGATAATAATTTAGAAAATGAAATAATAAATATATTTGGTATTAAAATAAATAATTAATGGGGAAAAATAGAAAATTCGCTACAAAAATTTAAGATAACTTGTAAATATTGCTTATATTTAGGAACAATAAAAAAATAATAGTTGTTACTTATAAAAAAAGACGGGAGGAACATTAATTTGTCAAAATCAAAAGCTACTTCTCATACAAATAAACAGCAAATTTCATAAGGGTTGTTATGAATTATAATAGGAATAGTTGTTAATAGAGTTATTCGTTGACCCCAAAAAAAAAGGGAAAATGACAGATAAAGAAGGCTGAAATAATAAAATGCCAGAATGGGAAGCTAAGCAAATGTATTACCAGATAGGGAAGTGTTGCCTGATTTGGGATTATGCAAATGTTGCACAATTACAAAACAGCCCCTGTCAGTCAGCGTTTGAAAGCGGAGAGAGAGAAGGCGCGCGCGAACACTCCTGCACTGACCGTCGTGCTTCCCGGTTTCTCGCTTCCACCATCCCCATTGTTGCCCTAAAAACGCCGGCAAGCTGGACAGTTGAGGACCCCGAAATAGTGTGTGCGTAAGAGAGCAGAGGAGTTGGAAGTGGAAGGGCGTGCTGTTCGAAGGGCGAACGTGGTCGCGTCTGACTGATTGTGTGGAAAGACGAAGGTTGGCGCACGGTGATTCACCATTGCAGTTAACAAGCATCAACAGCATTTCAGTGAGGTAAGTTCAGGCATTTAAGTTTCGTGCTGTGGTCGACGTTTCTGGGTGAGTCTGGGAATCAATGATAGGGCAATATTTAGATATGACGCGATGAAGTTTGTGAATGACAAGAATGGCGATTAAGGGTTTATGCTGAGTCGCTATGGCAAGCTATTCTGTTTTTAATAACGTAGTTGAGAACTGGAAAAATGGGTTTTGAAATCAGTAGGAAAATTGTCTGATTGACTGGAAAAATGATATGAACAACTGGAAATGACAATAACATACTGGTAAATGACTATGATCGAACCTAAAATGACCATATTCATAGTAATGACCTTACTGTCTGAATGAGTGGAAAGATTATATGAATAAACTGGAAATGACAATACCAAACTGGTAAATGACTATGAAGGAACTTGAAATGACCATATTCATAGTAATGACCTTACTGTCAGACTGTAATGGCCATGTTGGTAATGACAATGAATTAAGTGGGAATGACCATATTCATATTAATGACCTAACTGTTAGTCTGTAATGGGCATATTGGTAATGACAATAAGTTAACTGGAAACGACCATATTCATACCGGCATCCTTACTGTCACTCTGTAATGGCCATATTGTAAATGACAATGAATTAATTGGAAATGACCATATTCATAGTACTGACCTAACTGTTAGTCTATAATGGGCATATTGGTAATGACAATAAATTAACTGGAAACGACCATATTCATACCAGCATCCTTACTGTCACTCTGTAATGGCCATATTGTAAATGACAATGAATTAATTGGAAATGACCATAACGAATCTGGAAAGAACTAGATGTGTAGTAAATGTATTAAAATTATGATTTAATGATGGTACCTTGATGACTTTGCAGAACTATACGAGATGGTGTTGGAAGAAGGGGAAGGGTCCACAAGCAAAGGAGTCCACAGTGGGCTTGTGTTGTTCAGAAGGGAGTATATGGCTAAACGAGGTGAGAAGTGTAAAAACGCAAGAGAAGAAAAAATTGAAGTGGGGAAGGCATGGAGGGCCCTGAGTGAAGAAGAGAAAGATAGGTATAATGAGAGGGCAAGGAAAACGAAGCCACAGAAAGGTGAGAAGAAGAAGTATGATGTTCCCTTGTACACCCGGTGCTCATTGCCCGGATTTCTATCATTGGCTGAATATGTGAAGAAGAACAGGCGGTTGAGGCAGAAAGTTCAGAGGATGGGATTTGGGAACTTGCTTAATGTGAATGTGAAGCAACTTCCACGTGATCTACTTGTGTCATTGTTGAGATGCTATGACCCACCAACGCATTTTTTGACCATTAGAGGGCAAGGGCAGGCAATTGAGGCAAAAGATGCGCATGAGTTTCTAGGTGTACCTGACAGTGGGGAGGAAGTGAAATCTGATGTTAGTGAGGATGACCCGGAATACAAGAGGTTGAAGGACACTTATTGGAAGGTTCCATTTACCCAGATACTGAAGAGGATATTATCTGGGGAAGAAAGCGACAATTTTGAGTTCCTATTTATGCTTTATACAGTTGGAGCTTTTCTATGTCCTGGGTCAAGCACAACTGTACATATACGTTTGTTGAAAGTGATGCGTCACACGATGAATGGGTTTTGGAAATATGATTGGTCAACGTACATAATCAAGAACCTGTGGAAGGAAATGGGAGACTTTGTGAAGATGACAAAGAAGAAGAAGAAAGGAACCTGCAATGTTGGAGGGTGTCTTTATTTGCTGCTGGTAAGTCAATATTTTTCTTATGGTTCACTATATTTTTGTCTTTTGTTATTGTTGCAGAAGTGTGACCTATCTTTATTTGGTTTTGCAGCTGTATTTTGTTGAGCGTTTCCCGCTGGGATTGTCTGTTGACCGGGGTTCAACAAGCGCCATTGAATATTGGACCGAGGAGAAGATAAAGGAGAGGGTGGAGAAAGAGAGAGGCAGCAGCATGGGAATATTGCATGGAAGCAGTGGCAGCGAGGTATACTCAGCAGGACATGAGGACAGTTCAATTTTGCAGTCTTTAGATCCGGTATGTGGGAACTTAGAAAATATACGTGACCTGAGTTTAAGTCAGTCTATTAGCAAGGTTGATACTTGAGATGACAAGACTTTATTTAGAAATGACCAGTGAGATACTGGCATTTGATAACAGTGAACAATTTTTTTGATATCTTCATTTACTGTGTATGCAGGCATTGAAGGAGTTGAGGGCTCGTTTTGTGAAGAAGCTTGAAGAAAGCCAGAGGACGTTAATGAAGGCTCTTGATGATGAGCTACTCAAATTGCAGATTGGATTGAACGCCAAAGTTAAGGGGATGGGGAATGAGAATGCCACTGCTAAAGAAGGGGTTGAAACAGTTGGTGATGCAGCTGGTAACGATGCTGAAGAAGCTGATGATGTTGACCGAGTGGTGGAGGAGATTGCAAGAGAGGTTGCAGCGGGAAGTGCAGATGAGGAACTTGATGAGGATGAAACCAGCAAAGGAGATGATGAGAAGGATGAGGATGAGGAACAACATGACCTTCATGACAGGGAAGTCAGTGATGATTACATGGTTGAGGAGGTGGAAGAAGAGGGTGACCGTGATGGTCATGGAGGTGATGACGACGACGACGAGGATGAGGAGGAAGATGACCATGATGACAGGGAAGGAGGTCATGTGGTTGATGAGGAGGAAGATGACCATGATGACATGGAAGTCAGTCATGATTATGTGGTTGAGGAGGCCGAAGATGATGATAAGGAGGTTCGGGATTCAGATGATGAGGGGGAGGAAGCTACACATGTACTGACAATGACCCCTACCAATGTTCCTTTGCTGTTGGATCGAGAATGGGTGAGCAGTGACAGTGGGGAGGAAGGAGGGCCTGAAAAATCGATTGACCTTCGGAGGTCAACAAGGGCAAAGAGTTCCACAATTAAATCTCCGTGGATAGAATTCAAGGCAGCTCCGAGGACGAAGAGGCCAAAGGAGGAAAGTGACATCTTTTTCACTTTAATATCCCGTAGACCCAAGGGAGAGGAAGAGGGGAATATGTAAGTATATCCGTAGCTAGTGTTTTGTTTTTAAATGACACAGTGTGCCCTGAAAATGACAGCAATAGGATTGAAAATGACAATAACATACATGGGAATGACAAGTATTGATGTCCCCAACACCATACTTTCTGTCACTGACATCTGACAATGTTTGCAGGACTGTCATCAAAATGTTTGATGAAGATATAGACCGACAACAGCTGTTTTCCCTGGGTGGAGTGAACAGAGTAAATAACAGGGTATTTAAGAATGCTCTGTCCCTGCACCCACGATTATGTTTGATAATGTTTGGTGAGATTATTGTACCAGAATGACGTTTTCACTTGTGTTCTGTAGGTGCTTAATTTGGTGTGCAAGGCAGTGATGGAGGACATGAAGGCAGAGTTGGGGCCAGGGAAGAGGCACATTTTCGATGTTGATTTCATGGTGAGGTTGCATAATTCCAAATGCAAATACCAATGACAGCAATTGAATTGGAAATGACTTGTTCTCTGTTAATGGATTAACAATTTCATGTCATGCAGAACATGATGGCACATGATCCAACCTGGAAAGCCCAAAAATATAAGAAGCTCTTTCTTCCTGAGTTCGTTGGCTACAACTTAGCTGAATGTGATTTCATAATTGGTCCTGCTCTTGTTGGCCAACACTGGTTTTGCGTTGCCATTCAGCCTAGCACATTGGATTTCCACGTAATAGACTCCATGAGGAACCATTTCGGAACCAAGGACAGAAAGCAGAAGAAGAAGGTTGTCATCAAAGACCCAGTGGAAATGGCTGTGGATGATTGTGTAAGAAAAAACTCATTATCTTTACCCTAGTTTTTGAACTTGGAAAATCATTAAACTTTCTATGTTGGTCCTGAATGTTGTTGCAGAGGAAGAGGCTCAATATTATACTGGACTTGGTCAAGCCAGGATTGGTTGGGAAAAAGCCAATGTCTCCCATGATATTTGCAGCAGTTCCCCAGCAGAATAACCTGTCAGTTTTGTCAAATTCGATTTCTGTGGGGTAAATGCACATGTCAGATGTGTTAACTAACTGTGCTGATATTGTTGCGTCCACAGGAGGGATTGTGGGGTGCACTGCATGATGTGGCTGAGAAGATGGGAACCTGGTGTGACCCTTACCTACACAGAGGAAGAAGTTGCTGGCTTTCGTCGTGACCTGACATGGTGGTTGGTCAATCATGAACAGAATGAAAAACGTGACGAGGCATTGGCCCTTATTCGACGACCACAACCAACCAAGAGCACAAAGTCCAAGAAAAGGCGTCGGTCTTAGGTGTCTCGATGTTAGGGTCATAATTCACTTGTCCTCTGTTAGATTGCTGTATGTAATGTGCATTGTAGGCTGACCAAAAATTTACTGTGTATTGTTATGGTTAACAAAGATTGGTGTCCATAAATGTATGATAGTTGAGAACCATGATGCCAATTTATTCCCCAGTGACATGAATGAATCTGGTTTTAACCACACAAAAACAGATGCTGACAACAACCCCATTGGACATGTGCTATTGGTTTTCATTTTTTGTTCAGGTCACTAAATTTTACTGGTCTGATTTTACAACATCAGTTCAGCACGGCTGTCAGCTTATGCTGATAGCATCACTGCCAATGACCAGAACAAATTTAAAAATGACACGAAGTGAAGCGAATATGACAGCGATAATGACAAGGATCACCTGGTCTGATTTTACAACATCAGTTCAGCACGGCTGTCAGCTTATGCTGATAGCATCACTGCCAATGACCAGAACAAATTTAAAAATGACACGAAGTGAAGCGAATATGACAGCGATAATGACAAGGATCACCTGGTCTGATTTTACAACATCAGTTCAGCACGGCTGTCAGCTTATGCTGATAGCATCACTGCCAATGACCAGAACAAATTTAAAAATGACACGAAGTGAAGCGAATATGACAGCGATAATGACAAGGATCACCTGGTCTGATTTTACAACATCAGTTCAGCACGGCTGTCAGCTTATGCTGATAGCATCACTGCCAATGACCAGAACAAATTTAAAAATGACACGAAGTGAAGCGAATATGACAGCGATAATGACAAGGATCACCTGGTCTGATTTTACAACATCAGTTCAGCACGGCTGTCAGCTTATGCTGATAGCATCACTGCCAATGACCAGAACAAATTTAAAAATGACAACAAGTAATGCGCCATTAACAAAAGCTAACATCCCCATAACAGTAACTTCCTTTCATGTATTCAACAAGTGGACATTAAGATACTAGCCACACTTAATGCTCCGTTATCACTGAAATAACTATCAGCTTACTTACAAAAAAATGTCTCCACCTAGCTCCTAACTACAACCCCAGTCCCAAAAAAGTTGACAAGGGCGGAGCATACAACTATGTACACCAAAAAATGACCCATCCCCACTGTACTCGAAACTTCATGATGGGTTAGGATTTCTGCAATTCCTCCTTGTGTGTCCAGGCTGGTGGCATCTTCCACAGTGGTATATCCGTTTGTTCTGGAACTGTGATTCATCCCTGTTTACTTTTGGCCTTCCTGGTGGTCGGGATGTCATGGGAGGTAGCAAGAAAACTTGCTCACTGACATTTTCTATTCTATAGTAGTCATTTGGGTGAGGCATGTCTGTTGTTACCACAGGAATCATACTGCGAGCATAGATCTTTTCTTGTGATGACTTTTTATAGCAATTATCAATATAATCATAAACATTGCCGTGCACAATCTTGATGGCAGCACAAGCATGGGAACAAGGGATCCCCGTCATTTGCCAAGATCTGCAACTGCATTGGTGTAGTCCAAGATCAACCCGATGGTCTCCACGTGATGTTGTCACCTTCACTCTTCCCCCACCATAATTTTCAGCATACATATGGTCAGACCCAGCCACCATATCCAGCACCTTACTCTCTATATTTGGACCAACGCAATTCTTCCATTTGGTCATACCCACATAGGAGGCATGCAGCTTTCTTGCAACTTTATCTCGGTGCTCATAGATCAATTGGGGTACAGTATGCTTTCTCTCATTCACCATCCATGCATTGAATGATTCTGCTATATTGGTTGTAATATTGTCCCATCTTTTATATGGGAACCTACTTTTAGCCCACCTATCTACATCCCCATGATGAATAAGCCAATCAAATAGCCTTGGAGAAAAGGATCTCATGTCATCCATTGCTGCCTCAAATTTCTCATCCGTCCTTGCGTATGCAATTTTATCCAATAAATATAGTGCATCCTCCTTTGATCGGCCATTTGTCCTTGTTTGCCCCTTATTCATTTTCATAACTTCTGAACTAAAATTCTCCTTGATGTGTCTATAACAAAAGGCATGCCTTTGACCCCCAAAGATTGATGCCACTCCTCCGATGATAGCATTGTGTCGATCTGATACAATCGTTACTTCCACAGAACCCAGGATTTTTTTTATCATATAGAAAAACCACGTCCAGTCATCTAGTGTTTCTCCCTTCACAATTGCAATTGCAAATGGCAGCAGCTCGTTATCTGCATCATAAGCTGAAGCTGACAACATTGTCCCCTTGTATGGTCCGCTTAAGTGAGTTCCATCAACATACATAATATGCCTCGCGCCACCCAGGAAACCCTCAATGCATGCCCCGTAAGCAATGAAAACACGCTCAAACCGGTTCCCAATAGCAGTCCATTCAGCCACTGATTTTTCATCTGTTTCCTTTATCCTTTCGCATAGCCATGGTATGAGCATGTATGATTGTTCGGGCCTGCCATATATGTCTTCCAGTGACTTCTCTCTTGCTCTATAAGCCTGTTTATATGTTAGATCAATCCCATACTCTCGTTTCAACCTCTTCCTTATCTCAGAAGTGCGCTTGTCTGCATGATCCCTCATCTCATCAATTATTATTGATGAGTTCAAACTAGCTCTTCCACTATGCATCACGTCCAAGCTATCTTGGGCAGAATGAACATGCCGGTTTATAAATGTCGTCACTCGTAGCACATCACAACTCTTCCCCACATGATTTGCACATAGCTTCCATGGACAACCCTCAACTTTACACCTTATCGACATGAATTCCTTGCTATTCCTCATATACTTGGCCACAAACTTGTTTGCAAGTGCAAACTTGTATACAGACACCCGAAATACATCTGCACTAGGAAAACGTTGGCCCACTCCTGTTAAAAGTCCCCTCCATTCCGCATGAACCATCTCACTACCATCCGTATCTTCAGCTCCGATAGATTTATCCACATTAGGGGGCCCACTTATTTCATCATTGTCACATTCACGAGCATTTTCTTCACTGAGCCAGCCATAATCACAACACAAACTAATGGGAGACGCATCCAGTTCAGTTTGCTGTGACATGCCCATGAATCTCTCTGTTCTGCATTCATAATGACAAGACTCGTTAACACAAATGACAAGAAGAAATTCATAAATGACAACAAATAGTTAGGACAAACTCCACTTACATTTCTACATTGTCCCTTGGTTGGGGACCCACTTGTCTTTTTTCGGCGACATACACATGACCGCTGTTCCCATTGTATTGAAAGAGGTTATACATTTCAGCATTGTCATGAAGGTCAATCAATGTCTTCTCATCAAAGCCACTGTGTACTTAATGTCATAATTTCTTCCATCGCCACCAATCCACTCAGATATCATTAGCCTCAATTCATCAAGTGTCAGCCCATCCTTAATGCTTCTTAACCTCACGCCACCTCCATTATATCTCACTTCACCTTCACCATTTGTCACAAATTTCCCCCCCACATGAAAATAACAGAACAGCTCCTTCCCACAAGATGACCCAGCTGCAAAATTCATTTATCTTCATTACCTGCACTGATAACATAACAGAAGTCGAATGATTATATGACTTAATACCATCATCATCAACTTACACGACCAACTTAGGGTTTGACACATTCATGCTTATAATTTGCAACAAAACAATCATTTCTTTCCTGTCCACACTAATGCTTCGTTTTCTCAGAATCAATCCACTCCATTATTCGAATCTCCCTCCAACATTGTCCATTTATCTGACACTAATCACTCTAACCCACTTGTGACGCCATCAAACCCCTCTCCCTCAGTGTTTTTCCTTCCCCCTGCATTCACCCTCTGATCACCGTCCTTCCCCCCACACTTTCTATATACCCACGCCGTCTCCATGCTTCGCCACCCTCTCCACCTCAAAACCATCCCCACATCGACGACATTGCCATCCAACGGGAAGAGGAAAATCAACCGGCGCATAAAGGAGAGGGACAAAAGACACAGGCGAACAATATAGTCACTGGATACTAACCTCGCTTCCGTCGTTCAGTTGTTGCTTCGCGCGTTCATGCTCCCACGTTCGTGGTCCCTCCCAACTTTTTCCTCCAGCTCCCGCCACAACTTCCACACTTCCACCGGTCACTTTTTCGGTTTGCATATGAGGGGCTGTTTTGTAATTGTGCAACATTTGCATAATCCCAAATCAGGCAACACTTCCCTATCTGGTAATACATTTGCTTAGCTTCCCATTCTGGCATTTTATTATTTCAGCCTTCTTTATCTGTCATTTTCCCAAAAAAAAAAGCATAAGCTTCTTTTTTCTAATAGTAATACGAGTGTCTAACAAATTTCATAAGGTTAGTTGTAAATTTACTGTGATGCAACTACGAATTCTAATAAAGTATTTATTAACGGAGTTATTTATTTAACTAACAAAAATATTCTTCTTCTGACACAAATGACTATTAATTTTTCAAAGAATAATTATGAATTTGCAATTCACGAGTTAAGAGTTATTTTTATTCTAAAATTATTTGCAAAGAAATTGTGGGTATTTAGAAATTTTTTGGTCTCAATGGGACCCTAAAAGTATTTTAAAAAGTGCAATTTCACCTGACTATTAAAAAACTAATATTGATTATTAACATATTTTTTTAACAACAAGGATGGCATTGCCTCATTTTGAACACTTCCGGGATTATATTGAGCTAAAGAAACTTTAGGATATAATCCTTAACTCTTACAAAATCATGAGTTCTGATAGATATTGTCAAATAAGTTGTTCAATTCACAAAAACAAAAGTCTTTTCTTCTTCTAATGCAATTGACCGGTAAATTCCAAAAGGTCTGTTGTGAATTTGAAATAATAAAGTTCTAAATTAATCTTAAAAGATTAGTTGTAAATTTTAATAACTTCATTGTAAACTCCCAATTCACAATATGACTCCGTAAGTATCGCAAGATTCATATCACTATAACAACCACTGAAAACAAATCAGCTCAGATAATCAAAATAATAATATTATCATATTCATATAGTACCATAATCAAAGGACCAAAATCCAAATAATTTCAACATGCATAAATCCCAAGTTCAAACCGTCCAACCATATGCCAATATTCAAACCACAAGTCATGAAAATATGCAATATAATGCAACGGGTCCACATGGACTCTACACTTGGCATCATAATATAAAATACATATACAAAAGTCAAGGATATCGGTGTCTTTAGATCTCCAAAACCATGCTAGAGCCTTCACATGAAACTTGGCAAGATATGGAACTCAACAGCCAAGAAAGGCGTGTAAAGTTAATACATAGTACTGTAGTTCTTAACATATGATCAAATGCCAATGAGAGTCTGAATATAAGGAACATATTAAAAAAAATTGAAATGTTAAAATGCCGCAAGGTTGGTTGTGTCTGTAACCGGGGTCAATTGGACATATTTTATTTATTTAATCATTTATTTATTTATTATTACTCTTTCTAATCTTTAAGATTCTAACTAGATAACTAATTTATAAATATTAAAAAAATTAATTGAGTTAGTTATCTATAACAAATATGTGTTGATTTTGCTAAAATACTTTTTTGAAACATTTGCATTGCAATGACTCATTAATAGAAACCCCTAAATATGTGCAATGAATATGAATAATATGAGAAAAAAATTATAAATTTGATAGATAAAGTGAATTAAGTATATTTAGGACAAAATTTAAAATAAATACTAACCAACTTTTACATTTAGGACTAGAGGTGTATTTCTAATTCTTCTCCCAACACTATGAGAAAAACTCCTTTTAAATCATCTTTGTGCCAACAGTGTAATAAATAAAGTGGTGATATTTTTGTAAATGATAATAAAATATTTACATTGGTTTACTAAATGTCTAACATAACTATCATTAATTACAATGGGTGTCTACACTGGTTATGCAAAGAATCGGTGTAAACCTTCATTACAGAACTAAAGAGACAACCCTATCTCTATTTCTTTCGTTCCCCTGAAATAACTTGTCTAAAGTTCAAAGATCTTCATGTCTTGTCGTTATCTATTTAAACTCAGAACTCAACTATTCTTTTCCACATTTTCTTTGAAAATCGTTGTCCGCCTGAGTATCGTGGTGAATCACACAAAGATGTTGTTGCCTATGCATCCTCCTTTTTCGCTGCCTCCCCCTTTGCCACTTTCCTCACTGCCACTGTTTCTATTTGATGAGCTACTCACAAGAGTAGCCACTATTAAGAATAGTGTCCCCGTCTTCTTTCTATGCGATATTTTTATCATCTCCTCGTTGTTCAAACTTGAGCCATAATTCGTCGTCAACATCAAAGACTCTAAAGCATGCTTTCTCCGTTGACCTCGTTTTTCACTCCCTCAACTTAGCTAACTCATTCCTTCAATTCTTTAACATTGTTGTTTGTGAGTTTATTGTTGTCCTCCTATGATTAATCAAGTATGAACTTGCTTTAAGTGGTAGGTGCTGTTGTTTAGCGAATTTTTAGTTGAGCTTCCCCCTTTCAATGCTAGTTTATGTTTTTATATATGGAATTAGTATCTTATATGCTTACATTAGCGTTGCTTAATTCTAAATAAGGATCTTAGATAAGCTAATTAATCATATTTTTATTTTCTTGAGATGGAATTTTTTAGTTGTTTGTTATTTTCTTGAATTGGAATTCTTGAGCTGTTTGTTATTTTCTTAATTGAATATGGGGTCAATATCTGGAATAAAAGTCGGATTGTTTTGGCTTTTGTTTTTTCCTAGTTTTTTTTTTTTGGTTTGATTGCTTTGTCGTCACTTTAAGAGGGCTTAGACAATTAGACGTATGGTTGATTCAAATTTAACCACCATGTTTGCTTGCTGCCAGCGTCTGATTCCTTTTGTGAGTATTACCAGGGTTGAATGTCACTCCCGTGGAATGGGTGCTAGGTTCACTAAGCTTAAACATTTAAATCATTGTAGGATTAAACTGGAACATGCAAAGGTCCCTAACTCATTGGCATTTGTTGGGGTGATAAAAGGGAACATTTTTGTTTAAAGAAACTAAACATAATAGACTTAATTTTGAATTTGTGAGCTACATTTTGTATGGCTGATATGATGGAGTACAGTAAGTCTTTATCGCAAAAGAAATCAAAGTAAAGGGTAGCCAAGACCTTCAATTTGGTTTCCTTCATGACCAGAACCTCCTGTACTCAATCATAATCCACCATACAAAATTGTTTGCAGATTGAAAATCAAGTCTATTTTGCACTTGGTTCATTAAATAAGATTCTTCCATTTTGTTGCCTCGAATAATAACTTGGGAATATTTGTATGTTTCATTTTAACACTAATGATCAAAGTGCCTATTATTATTGAACATAGTGTCCAATCCAAGCCTTGCAAGATTTGACTTTACCTTGTAAAAAGAATTGGCCTTTTGTATTAAGCAAACATCGAGTTAAATTACATCCACAAAATCCATCTTAAAAATCATTTAACCTCTTTGGAGATAGAGAAATAAAGCAAGAAAGCAAAAGAAATAGACCTTGAAATGACAAATGGCATAAGAACAGCTAACTAGTATAAGAAAAATGATTAAAAAAAGGTTTACTTCTTAGACTTTTTATAACAAATATAGCCGATTTAAGAAGTGGACTTTGTCTTTTACAAAAATTCCAATACATATGCCAATTGGCAATAAAACAAGTTAAAAAAGTTACCTTGTCTATACCAATTACGAAGCCAGTGTAAAAAAAAGTTATTTTTAAAATCAATCGTTTATACACCAATTATGACTCCAGTGTAAAATACTCATTTTACCTCGTTACAAAAAAAAAACCCTTTTTCTATTAGTGCAAACATATCCAAAATCCTTTCAAATTAACACCATCAAGCCTTTTAATTAGTCACAAGATGATTAACACAATAAAACAAATAATTTGATGGCAAGAAAAACAATAAAACAAAGAGAGAATTATAATGAAATCCCAAGAAAAGAAAATAATTATAAAAAGTCCCAATAATAAGTGAAAAATTGTC
The DNA here is from genome assembly GCF_004799145.2 of Neltuma alba. Lineage (NCBI taxonomy): Eukaryota > Viridiplantae > Streptophyta > Magnoliopsida > Fabales > Fabaceae > Neltuma > Neltuma alba. The sequence continues at coordinate 384,327 of NW_021635117.1, forward strand.
ATTTCCAACACTAGAACTTCTTGCTATAAGCCACTAGATCTATTGTCATTGGGACTTGCTAATAATTATATTCCTTTGCTGAAACATCATACCAATTCTTCCTAAAATCAAATAATAAACTTGAGGGAGTTATACGTACTCACATAGGAGGTGAGAGCAATTATTGTTGTAGGAAGATTACAGTGTGGAGATCAACCTTGCGCAAAGAGAAGTTTGGTGTCCCGACTAAATCGTAACACCCATGCAGTGGTTAGTGATTCCATGCTTTGCATGGCTGCCACTACAATGCGCCAACTTAACCAAGAAAGATTGGCATGAAGCATCAAGTCGGAATGCCACTTAATGGCTGATTTTTAGGTCTTGTAACCTATTTTGATTAAAAGAATTTTTATAAAATGACAGGATTATATATTTTTTATTATTATTTGCCCAGTGATTCATTTATCTCAGAATCACTCCAAGACTTTTGTCTAGTCGTAAAATAATCATATTGAGTTTATGTTTTCTCTTTTTAATGAAATCTCTCTAATGCTCTGGAAATTTTTCCAACTCACATTTTTCTGAAAAATCTTTTCACTGGGCATCATCATGTCCCAGCATGCAGAGCTCTAGCACCTTTAGAATTTCTATGAAGCATCCAAGTCCTTTCCATAAATGACAAGCAAACTCACTGAGGAGGATTTGAGTTTGAAGGTGGGTGTTGAATGTACTTATATGCGAGTGAACTTGTGATTTCTTATTTATGGTAGTTTCTTACTTTGTTTGGGTATCATCACAGTTATTATTAGGGGTATTCAATTGTATCATATTTTCATCCCAATCATTTTGGGACGAGATAGTCCCATTCTGAAAATTTTCGACATAGAACAAAAATGGAAAGAGACAAAAATATCTTGCAACATGAAACACACACTACCAGAAAAAAAGGTTTTTCACGGCGGTTTTGAAGGTGAAGTTGATAAAGGCGACGTTGAAAGGTAAAGAAAACACGGCGGTTTAGAACCGCCGTGGAAAATTGATTTTTTCCACGGCAGTTAAACAGAAAACCTCCGTGTAAACTCAATTTTCCAAGGCGGTTCTTAATAAACCACCGTGGTAATTAATATTTCCACGGCGGTTAAACAAAAAATCGCCGTTGAAATTTTACTTTCAATGGTGGTCTTTTGTCTTAACCGCCATGGAAAATACTTTTAACGGCGGTTATGAATATAACCGCCATCAAAAAAAAAAATTTTAATTCTGCTGGATTTTCATTTTTACCACTCTGCAGTTTACAGTTTCAGATAAATGTAGGCAGTGCAGAATATGCAAAACAAGATCAATTAGCTAGTTAATATATATACAGCATTGAAATTTTTTTTACACAATGCGAAAATATGGAAACCGGCCAATAGAACTAAGGGGTTAAGACCAAAGAACACGTATTGGCTAGGAGCAACAATTCTGAAATAGAAGTAACTACTTCTCTGTACAATAGAAATCATGAACATGTACATATAAGAGGGAACCGAGAGAAAACATCTAACAATGAATTTTTTGAGAAATGACCTAACTATTTGAAACCTAAATTTCAATAGTTTGCACCAATGTTGTTGACAAAGTGTCCCTCATCAAGTTGATATCATCCATGAGATATGGCACAGTATTTTGAAATATCTGTTAATCAAAAATAACATAGTAAACTTAGTCAAAAATGTGAAATGAATTGAAGAACATCATACAATGTAACTCATCTTTACCTCGTCTAATTTCTCAGTTGTTCTTGTCTCAATTATGTCATTCATGTAGCGGATGACATAATATCCACATTCAACATGTCCTTGTTGACAACGGTACTAAAAAAATAAGATATAAAATTGAATATTAGACATTATTGATTATAAACATTAACTTTAATTCATCCAAAAATGTTTAAAAGTTAGTTCAAAACAACATATACCTTTGGAAGAATCCATGTTGGTGCTTGTCTATTTTGTTTAATCACCACAACATTAAAAGTATGAAAAGCCTTATCAATAGTATAAGAGAAAATGATATTAGAGCGTATTTTTATAAACTTTACAAGTAATAAATATATAAATATAAACTAACGTATCGATGACATCTTTGGTTTCTTCAGATGGACTTCCACAGAGTGAATCGAACCAGTAAACTTTGTTGTCAAAAAGGGCGCAAACAATTAGAGTCCAATGATAACTGCAAAAGACAAACCATGTTAATTATAACCCAACACATACAACTTGTATATCTCAAATACAATAATACACTTACCCTTCCACGTAAGGTGCAAAATATATTGGCTCTCTGGTCTGAGTCATTGTGATCATAATGTAGATTGACCTTGCTTCCACAGTATTAAATTCTTTCTGCACCCTTTGAGGACACATAAAGCCATATGTTCCTTCAAGTCCTCCGTTTCGACAGATTTGATAAAAGTGCATGTTGTTCAAATAAAAAACATTAGGACATGCATGAAGTATAATATGTAATAAGAAAATAATATTGTAACTTACAAAATAGCAAGTTGCATAAAGACTATATCAAGCTTCTCAAAGTTGAGAAACTGAACGAGGTCCCTCTTGTCAATGGTGAAGTCGTATGTTATATCTGAACCCACAATCCCCAATGGCATCTTGAAAGTCACAGGCTTATCCATGTTTGGCACCATGGAATGAAAAACCTCCAAACTGGAATACATAAGCGCAACATCACTAGGAAGAGGCAAGAGTACAGGATCTGATGATGCGCTCGTTGTGGCCTTCTTCGCTACCGCCTTCTTCACCATTGGCTTTGCAATAAGTCTCTTTGACCACAAAATGAAATGTCCTTTAGCTTAGGCCAAGAGTCGAACCTCATCAGTAGGATTGAGCACTAGTGTACCCCCTTACCACGAACAATTCTCTCTACTGTCACCCTTGCTTGATTGCTCGGAATTTTGTTGTCATAAATCGTTGTGCCCATGAATGCTCGACCACTAGCAACATGAACAGGTGAATTTTCATAATCCACGTAGAGAGAACACGGCATCCCATTGTCTTCGACAGGGTCAGGGCTAGGGTCAGGGTCAAACACTGTCAGTTGCTATGTCTGATTATTACTGCCCTTTCTGCTTTTTATCACAGGTGAACCCTGAAACATAATATGAAATTAGTTAAGGAACATTAAATAAGTTTAAATGGATCAAATGAATCTTTAGAAGATTTAAAAAGATATGTGATTATTACCTAGGAAGGTTCAGATACTCGAGGCAAACTGAATCCACTCGTACCCATCATCATCAGAGTCTGTTGAAACTTGGCATCGAATTCATCACGTATCTTTTGCATCTCTGCCATGTGTTGTTGACTTAGTTCAGCTCGAACTCTCTCTGTTTCTTCCTGTAGTCGTTGGTCGAGCTCCTCTTTAGATACCATGTTAGCAGATGATGATCTAGTGCTTCTTCGTGAAGCAGAGCCAAAAAATTCTTTAATACCAATCCCTTTAGGGGTCCCTCTGACTCTTCCGGGATGGTCAGCCTTTTCAATAGCAGTGGCCAAGATATCCATCAGTCCTTAAGGGATAAATGTACCTTGAAATAATTGCTCCTCAAGTGTATCCTGTATCATTGAAGCAACAAATTCAATTTAAGATAATTGAAAAAAACAATTAATGAAGCATAATTCTTAAATATTACTTACAATCCTCTCAGCAACAGCAGCAGACTGTGGAGTAATGTATTAACCCTTTTTGATCCTCGCCGCCTTCCATTTTTCTTGGCGAGAAGGACACTCAATAGGTGGAATGTAGCCAGTAGGATCTGAAACAACAGCCATCTATGCATTCTTCATCTGTTCCTCCATCATACTTCTTTCCAACCCACCATACCCTCCACGAGACATGGTATGTGGGTATACATTCTGCTCAGATATTTGTTTGTTCTTCTAACTCAATACCTATAATAATGAAACAAATTCGACAAAGTTAGTTTAGTTAAATAAAATATGACCTGATTAAAAACTAAGTTTGAAGAAACCAAACCTGAAATGCAGGGTCTTCACGTTGCTTCACAAAACTCTCACATGCCTTGTCACTAATAAATGAATATCGTTCCTTAGGATGCTCACCCTTTCTTTTTCCATGAATATAATGTTTTGTAAGCATGGCCTTAAAATCCCTCCACCATTCATCAAGTTGCTTAAACAGACGGTCTCTCATTTGCTCAGTGGCAGGAATATCAAATGTCAGCTGCAATACAATAATAGCATAGAGTTATAAGGGAAAACCATATTGGAGGTACCTATACTTTTTTTCAATTTTCAATTTGGTACCTATGTGTTTTTTGTTCTTAACTAAATCTTTATTTTTCCTCTATTAACATCATTAATCCTTATGTAGAGACTAAAAATATCAATAGAACAAAGTTATAAGAGCCAATGTTGCTAAAAAGATAAAATTAAATGTTTAATTAAAGGGAAAAAAACACATAGGTACCAAATTAAAAATTGAGAGAAAGTATAGGTACCTTCAATATGGTTTTCCCGAGTTATAAAGTAAATAAGCAACTATAATTGAAACAAGTAGAGAAAACAATGCACAATATACCAATATATCCTCCTAAATGTTTTTCTTTAAATCTTTGTCCACCTTCTTCCAGCTAGGAATGTCAATGCCAATCTTACTGTGTGCGACATAATCCACATAATTAGTAAATTGAGCCCTAGCCTTTCCTATAGGCTTCAGATCATCATCAAACTCCATTGTAATCCTCATAGGCTGTGTGCTCTCATCACGTAAAGCTAAATACCTCATACGGGTTGGCCCTCTACCCTTTCTCCGGCTAGTAAAAGAGCTGTCATCACCAGAACCCTGTTAACCGGATTCTTCCATTTCTGTTTAAAGAACAACGAATTAATAAATGTAAGAATAAGAAATATCAAGTTAATATAAAACATTATATTATTAAGTATATTTAGCCAAAAAAAAATCAAATAATTCATTTAAGCCTTACAACGATTATCCTCCCAAATTCCTTCACAATGATCATCTCTAACAGCATAGTCATCATCTACCAAATCTAATTCAACTGCTTTAGGTCGAGTAGCTGTGAAAGGCGAGGTTTCATTAAGATTAAGCTCTAAGTCACCATCATCTCCACCAACTCCTTGCCTTTTACCTTGAAGCACGATAGACAATTTCTTTTTTGCTAGATCGGGAACGAAGAACACTTGTTTTGCTTGACTTGCTAAAATAAATGGCTCATCTCCATATCCAAACCTCTCAAGATCGACCGAAACAAATCCAAATTCTTCATCCACTTGCACAGTATTATTATTAACCCACTTACATTTGAAGACGAGAACTTTAAACTTGGTATAACTAACCTCCTATATCTCTTCTATTATTCCATAATAGGACATTGCCGCCAACATTAGATTTCTGTCTTTAGAACTAGCAAAATGCATGGCTTCCGCTACTACCATCACCCTCACTATTCTGCATAGTACTCTTATCGTCTTGGGTTTTTGTGTAAAAAGAATAACCATTTATATCATATCCACCCCAACACAAAACCTCAAAAGAAGGCCCTGCAGCAAGCCTCTGTATTGTCTCAGAAGGATTGCCATCTTTTAACACTTCTCACTTGAACTACTCAGCAAATGACTTATTATGTTCATTAGCTAGTTGCATATCACTCTTTCTTGGATTCAAGTTCCTCAGCATATTCTTGTGAGCATTTAAGTAAGGCAAAACTTCATCCGTATTGTTTAAAATGTATAGATGTGCCTGCATTACAACTTCTCTTGACATAGACCTCACTATGACACCCCGTGTTCCTTTGCTTCTTCTCCCCTGATTATGTCGAGATTGAGGAAGACCAACTGCCTTTACCCTATCAAGATATGTGTTACAAAACTCAACTGCCTCCTCAACTACATATCTCTCAACAATTGATGCCTCAGGCCGATAAGGATTCTTAGAGTACCCTTTTAGGATTTTCATGTATCTCTCAAAAGGGTACATCTATCTTAAACACACAGGGCCACAAAGTCTTATCTCTCGCACAAGATGAGCTATCAATTGGATTATAATATCAAAAAATGATGGAGGAAAATGCATTTCCAATTGAGAGAGGATCACATAACCTTCATTTTCTAATTCATCCAACTCAGCAGGATCAATGACTTTGCTGCAAATGGCACTAAAAAACATACAAAGTCTTGTAATAATATTTCTCACATTGGTTTTCATAATGCCTCGAATAGCAAATGGAAATAATTATTACATCAACACATGACAATCATGAGACTTCATTCCCATTATCTTCAAATCTTGCATTGAAACAAGTTTGATTAAATTAGAAGAATAACCTTGTGGCACCTTAATACTATTGACAAAACCACAAAACTTCTGTTCTCTTTCTTTTGATAATGTGTGCGTAGCTAGATGTAAATAAGCCATCTTACCATCTCTTTCTTGTGGGTGAAGGACATTTCTTATTCCAATTTCGACTAAGTCTCGTCTTGTATTGATTCCATCTTTAGTCTTTCCACTTATATGCAAAAGTGTACCAACAAGGCTCTCACATACATTCTTCTCCACATGCATCACATCTAGACTATGCCTCACATCAAGACTTTGCCAATATGGAAGATCAAAAAAGAAAGATATTTTTTTCCATATATTTCTCTCACCGGCAGTCTTCTTCTTCTTCTTCTTACCGAAGACCACATTAATTCCCTCCACCCGCTGATAAACTTCTTCTCCAGTTAATGGTCTTGGAGCCATTTCATATTCTTGTGAGCCATTAAATGCCTTTTTCAATCTACGGTAAGGGTGATACCGACTAAGAAACCTTCTGTGACCAAGGTATACTGTCTTCCTGCCATGTTTAAGTTGCATATAGTGGGTGCCTTCTTCGCATATTAGGCATGCTTTATGCCCCTTAACACTGTATCCTGACAAATTTCCATATGTTGGAAAGTCATTTATCGTGGTGAAGATCATGGCACTTAAATTGAAGGTCTCTTGTTTATATACATCAAACACATCAACACCTTCCTCTCATAATTTCTTCAGATCCTCAATCAAAGGTGCCAAATACACATCAATATCGTTTCCCGGTTGTTTTGGCCCCGAGATCATCAAAGATAGCATATATACTTTCTTTTCATACATAACCAAGGAGGCAAGTTGTAAATTAAGAGGAGAACTGGCCAAGCACTGTGTGTGCTACTAAGATTACCATATGGGTTAATTCCATCCGTACAAAGCCCTAGCCGAAGGTTTCTTGGCTCGCCACCAAATTGAGGAAATTTTTTATCTATTGTTTTTCATTGAGGAGAATCTGCCGAGTGACGAAGCTTTCCATCACATATTTTCTCATCGAAATACCATCTCAAGTTCTTTGCATCTGTGGCATTAGCAAATAGACGCTTAAATCGTGGTATTATTGGAAGATACCACAGAACCTTCAAAGGAGAACCTTTGGTCATCTCATTATAATCACCATCATCTTTTTTCATTTTGTATCTTGAAATCCCACATTTAGGGCACTTATTCAACCCTTCATAATCATTTCTGAATAATATGCAATCATTAAGACACGCATGTATCTTCTCATATTCCAAACCCATCGGACACAATCTTTTTTGCCTCATACATTCGTTTCGGAAGTGAATTCCCTTTGGGAAGAATATCACTCAGCAATTCAAGCAATTCCATAAAACTAGCATCAGTCCAACCATTTCTTGCCTTCAAATTCATCAGTTTCAATACGGTTGTCAACCTTGTGTAATCATCTTTGCACCCCGGGTATAAAGGTGTCTCTCCATCACTATACAAAGTTTCAAAGGTAGAAGAGAACTGTGTAGAGGATTCAGACCTTATATCATGAAACATATCCGAAATTCTATCATCAAAGTCTTCATTCACAACCTTCTCATTTGCAGACAGTGTAGTCTTTCTAATTTCTCCATGCCATATCCAATTTGTATACCTCAAATTTATCCCATCACAGATAAGATGCTCTTTTGTCTCAGAAATACTCCGTCGACTATTGTTTAAACATTTGATACAAGGACAATAGTACAATCCATCTCTTTTACTAGGGGCATTTCTTTGAGCAAACTCAAGAAACTTTTCAACCCCATCCTCATATTCCTTGCTAATTCTCTTAGCTTTCATCCACCTACGATCCATTGTTCTACATATTATTTAAACAACACTTTACTATCAATCAAAATTTATAAGGAAGAAAAAAAAAACACAAAATAACAAATAGATTATTTATTACTAAATTCTTATATTTATTATAAAAAAAATTACCAAAAATTCGAAATAAATATAAAAAAATTATAAAAAAATTTAAAAACTTCACAATTAATCAACTCCAAACATTTAAACATGTTTCTAATACAATATATAAGAAGGAATTAACGTTTTCTCACATCCAATGCCCACCAATCAACGGTTCAACCACATAAAAAAATACAAAATGAACAATACAAGCCAACCACAATGCAAAACTAACAAACCCATTTCATATATAATAGATTTTCATGGCCAAAACATTCAACAAACCAAGAAAAATTGAAAAGAATGAAAGAAGAGGATACTCACAGAGTAGAGAAGATTCAAATGCGAAATGAGGGGCGTTTGAACGGCGGCGGACGGCGGCAAGGAACCACAAGCTCAATGGAGGAGTTTAAACGGTGAGATAGTGGGGGGTATGGTCGGTAATGGCAGTTTTTCGATGGTAGGATAGAGGGGACCACAGCCGAGAGAGAATGATGCGAAATGTGGGGCGTTCGAGCAATGGCAAGCAGCGGCGGACGGCGGCAAGGCACCACAAGCTCAATGGAGGAGTTTAAACGGCAGGTTAGAGGCGAGAATGGCCGGTAATGGCAGTTTATCGGTGGTGAGACAGAGGGGGACCACGGCGCACTGATGAAACGAGAACGAAAATGACGGAAACACGAAGGGGGAAAAGGTAAAGGACACACTTTCCATGGCGTTTTTCTTAAAAACCACTGTGGAAAATAAAAACCTATTCAACTTATTTAAAAAAATGCCACCGCCTTTTTTTTCATGTCGTTTTTCTGCTTAACTGCCGTTATTTTGCGACATTAAAAGTCTTTTTTCTAGTAGTGACAGATGTCCTGTCTTGATATATTATCTTTGCCTTTTTAATTTTATAAATTTATTTTACTTAACTTTATAATAATATTATAACTCTTACACTTCTATTGTATACAAATTTTTCTATATAGATTATATGATTTTTCTTTCCGTTAGAGCTAGTAAAACGGGTTAGGGCTCTTAGGCCAACTCACCAACCTATCACAAAGAGATAGGTTAGGGTTCACATGCCAAGGTGGGTGCTACTCTAGCCCGTACTGCGTAACCCACGGGTTGACCCACCTAATCTGTCACTTTTTTTTCACATAAATAATATGTTATTATATTTGAAAATTTTTTTCTCTCATCTACATTTCAAATTCATGTTGCATATCTAAACAAAAGATATTAGAGAAAAATATAAGCATACTATATTTATAAGAAAAACTAACAACCACAATGAAGTAGTATAAGACAATATTTATTATAGTAAAAGAGTTTTTTTAGAAAATCATGGTACATAAACTCTTAAAAAAAATTAGATAGATGCATTTCTAATTTATTTTTTAAGAGATACTTTTTTGTATCAAATAAACATTGTATGAAAAGATTGTAAAATTTATCACTTGATGAGGTAATGTTGAATTGTTTTGTATTTTTATTGACTATTTCAAGTGTAGTTAAACATTATTTAAACTTGTGATTACTTTTGAAATTTTGGATCACTATTTAGTAATTGGAAAAATGAATAAAAATAAGGTTTAAAATTTTTTTAAAAAAAAGTGCTTGAGAGCTGCGTGCCAACTCACCATGGCGGGTTCGGGTTGGTACTTTGCTAGCCCACCACAAGCTACTCCAACCCACATTGCATAACTCATAAATTGTGACTAGTTGGCCCATATTCTTAGCTCTATTTTTAGTGGATATTTTGAATTTACATATTTTATGTCTTTTCAAAAGGACACTTTTTTTTGTGTCAATTTTCAATTGTTGTCAAATTTTTGGCCAAAGTTTATATATTTCTCGTATTTTTTATATAGTTTTTACCATGAGTTCTTATAGGCTATGTACATATGTTTTTGAAATAAAAAAGTAAAAAAAAAAAAAAGATTAGACGTTTCTATCCTATTCCAGTTATATTTCATCCTGATTGGGACGAGATGCCATTAATACGGTACCAGACATGTGATAAAAAAGTTATATTGTCCCACTTATCAAGATGCGATTATCCCGACCCCATGAACACCTTAGTTACTGTGACTATTGCCATTTGTTGTAAATTGATTATATGTTTTTGGGTGTCCTATTCTAATTCTATGTAAACCTTTATATGTTCAATGAATAATAAACAATGCGCAATTGACATATTACTATTTCCTAGTCACTTTCTCTCTTCTTAGTGCATTTCCCAAGTTATAATTTCTTTGCAAGCTCATTTAATAACAGTATTTTAAGAAAGACAGTGCTCATTTACAAATTAGTTATCTAATTTTTATAGGGAAAACCATATTGAAGGTACCTATACTTTCTCTCAATTTTTAATTTGGTACCTATGTGTTTTTTTCCCTTTAATTAAACATTTAATTTTATCTTTTTAGCAACATTAGCTCTTATAACTTTGTTCTATTGATATTTTTAGTCTCTACATAAGGATTAATGATGTTAATAGAGGAAAAATAAAGATTTAGTTAAGAACAAAAAACACATAGGTACCAAATTAAAAATTGAAAAAAAGTATAGGTACCTCCAATATGGTTTTCCCATTTTTATATTAAGAACCAAAGGTAGTGCTAAACTGTAAACATTTTTTTCGTTCAATAATTGATGCATTTTCAAAATATTTTTGAACCTTTTTTTTAAATAAAAAAATCAATTGTCATTTCTATAAGAGAAAATTGGGGATAAATCCCTCATTGAAGATTTAATTGGCAAATGAGATCTAAAAATTTTATACAACTTAACTTCTATTATGTGCAACTTATCTTATTTTACGTGTAATTTACCTTTTCTTGTATGCAATAATCTTCTTTTGTGTAATGTGCAACTCAATTTCTCTTTGTACGAATAAAATTCTCTTATGTGTGAATTTCTTCCTTATGTGCAAACTAATCCCTTATATCCAAATAGTTTTGTATAAACCATCTTCACTTTGTGCAACTTACCTTCCTTTATGTGCAACTAATCTTTTCTTGTGTAATCAATCATCTTAGAAACCATTTGTCAATTAAATTTGTAATGAGAGATTTATCCCTATTTTTCCTTTCTATAATTGGGCTTTTTTCTTTTGATTAGATAGACTCAGAGTGCCGAGAATTTTCACCTCTTCTAATAAGTGTACTTTTTAAAATTTGAACTTGTGTTCTTCTCATTATAAAAGCAAAGTTGCTTGCTATCTTAGCCAACAAATTTTTAGTTCCATATTTGGACTTTTGAGCCACATATTTTAATTTTAAATTAATAATAGGTCTCAATATTTTTATGCCGCCAAAAGTAAGCTTTGAATTCAAACTTCCTGCCAATTATCCAAAGAACCGACCTCACAATATTTTACTTTTCTTTTGGTACTGTGCGATTTAAAGAATTACGAAATTAATAAAAAAAAAAGTGACGCTAAAAATTATTACTTTGACTATATCCTTCAATAAAAGTAAGGATCATTATTCACATCATCACTTTCCACTATCACTTTTTTAACAGGTACCATTCAGTATGTAATGTTAGGTTTAAATAAAAATAATAATTATCCCAACTTGATTTTTAAATATAGCTAAAATTTAAACATTTGATATCAATTAAGAAATATTAATTTCCTTCCACTTACTATTAAAGCTTCAAAAAAGTCATTTCATAATCTAATCCCTGCTTTGATCACTGTCCAATATTATTATTTACATCAACAAACACACACATATATAAAAGTTATGTTTGTATATACAACTGTATTTACATCATTTGGTATAAGTATTTGTTATATCATTTTATCTTATGCGTAAAGAAATTATATCAACTTTATATGACAACTTTGTAATAATTATAATTGTGCTGAAAAGAACAAATTATTTACTCGTATCAGATTTTTATTTGGCTCTGGGTCACCCGTGATCTTCCTAGAATTTCCCCAAAATTATGTAGAAGTATTTAATTAATTTTAAAAAAATTCGTTTTCATGATTCAATAAAACGTAACATCATCAACGTCATTTTCAAAAATCTTGAACAGTTTTGTGTATAACAAATCTTGCTAAATTATTTTAAATAAATTACGTAAACGCATTTCTGTTTCGATGAATAAACGATTATCCAATAGCATAAAACCGACATAATTTCTATATCGTTTTTATATTTATTATACTGATTTTTTCATTCACACAAACACATATACACACATGCTTTTATTTTTAAGTTGATGGTGCCGATTTAAAATTTACTTAATTAATTAATTTGAGTAGATTAAAAATTTTAAATTAATTACTTAATTATTTGTCATGATCTTCTTAAAATATTCATTGAACATTAAATATTATATATTGGTTTATAAGTTAAATAAATTAGTTTGGAAGAAAAATTATAAATATGAAAGTTAAAGTAGATTAAAACACATCCTTAATGTAAAATTCAATTATCTAATTTGAGAAGATTAAAGTTGCTAAATAAATTATTTTAAAATGTTTGCATTTATCATTTTTCTTCAAAATAATTTACGTGATTTATAAATTGATATATAATCTAATGAGATACATAAGTATTTTAAAGAGATCATGTGATATAGGTTATAATTAAATAATTTATTTAGTTTTTTTAATCTCTTCAAATCAGTTAACTAGGTCACATATTAAAGATAAAAATAGTATTATATTTAAGACCAAATTTAACTTACCAACTCACTCTTATATTAAAAATAAAAAATAATAATTTTTCAAAATAATTATGAGTTCTAAGGTCTAACCACCCATCAACCTTTTCACTTCTCCAAAGGTAACCAACCAGACCCAACAACTTCTTGATAGGATAAGGGGTCCACTTTTAATTGTGTTACTATGAATTATGAATATTATAAATATGAAGTTGATAATGTGGTCCCCACCAAACGAAGTTGAATACGCTTCATCATGCTACTATTTTTTAATTTTTTTAATTTCTAAACTTTATTTTCTTTCTTCTGTTTTTCATTCTTAACTCAACATGATAGTATTCGGTTTCACATTAGAAATGGTCATATTGATTTTGATAGTTTCTAACGTAAAGCCAAACATACTACGATAATCAAAATTTTTAGCAATACATGCCTAATCCACCAATTTTTCCCCCAATAGCCTAACCCACCAAGTTAAGAGAGAGAATACTAATTCCTTGGATCAATAGAAGACTAACGGTATACATTGTTCACACATCATTTTATGGATGGCTTTTATTTTAAATTTTTATATTAGTTATATGGATTAGATATGATCTAGCACCCTCAGGTAATTTTTTTAGTAGCGCTCAGCATTAAAAAACTAATTTTTTTTTATACATCAAACACTCTACAATATTTTTACAATAGCAACCAATATTCTAAAGTAATTTTTTGTATATCCAGCACCATAAAATATTTTTTGTAGTCCTTAGTATTTTAAATTTAGGGTATTTGGTACTACTAAAAAAATACTTTAATTATAAAAATGTACAAAAAGTTTACTTTAAATTATTGAGCGTTATTGGAAAAGTATTTTAGAGTGTTTAGTGCATAAAATTAATTTAGAATTCTAAGTGTTATTAGAAAAATATTTGATATTGCTAGATATAATATACTACTTCTTATTCTTAATATAAGAATTAGTTTAACTTTTAATTTAGTTTTAAATATAATGTCTTAATCCACTTTATCTCTTATATTTATTTCTTTATTTTCTGAAGTAGTCCTTATAATATTTGCATACATTAAAATTTTAATCAAATAGTAGTTTTAACTACTACATAATTAGCAAAGATATTTTAAAAAATACAACAACTAATTATTACAAATGACTAATTTAACAAATTTTTTTAATCTACTCAAATTACTCAATTAGTTTTTATATTAAGTATGGGAGGTAGTATAATTGTAAAGCTGATAATTGGAACAAAATCACATGTACTAGCACAAATAGCACAAATTAAGTAAAAGAAAGAATTATGGATTTCTGAGGGCCCATGAGAACGTGGGTTATCTCAATCTCAAAGTGTGGTTGGGAAGAAAAGGATATTCTTTAATGATGCAAATTCTTTTGGCTTTTTTGGAAAGTCCTTGATCGAAGCGATGTTCTAAAAGGAAGCAGTAAATTAGATCAAAAATAAATTACTCCATCATCTTCTGTTTTTAATGAAATTATGTGTACCTACAAAACTCCTTCAAAAATTTAAAAAATAGTTTCATTAATTGTATGAGTTTCTGAAAATTGTAGAAACATTCATTTAATTTTCACAACATATACAAATCTTGTCTTAAAATATTAATACTCAGTAACACTTTTTAAACTTTTTTAAATGATAGAAAATTCTTTTTCATATGTTGGTTGGAAGCTGCCTGCTTATGAGATGTAAATAATTATACACGTGTCAAACTTTACAAGTAAAAACCTACATTACATTACTCTAGTTTCAACGAAAAAGTTTAAGATATTTATTTAATACATTATACGCACCCATGTTCTAAATGTAGGATTTAAATAACTAATTTGCAAAGATAATAAAAATTGAATAAGTTAGTTATTTATTAAAATGAATGTTGGGCTTTTTAAATATACTTGTGTGATTATTTACATTGGATATTCTTTTTCTTTGCGAAAAGTTTTCTTAATACGCGTAACCAATAACAAAAGCTTAGGAAAAAATAACAATTGAGAAATAGATTAATATTTTGCATTTAAGATTGAAGTAAACTTTTCTCACTATTAGCTCTTACATTTACATTTAAAATAGGAATAAGTGATTGCTTTTAAGAAAGGTTCAAATGAATGTAAACGAAACATACGACCTAAAAAATCGTGGTGCTCTAATCTTATTTATAAACCAGAGAGAGAATGTATTTTTTCAGTATATAAATTATGCCCTTACATTTTTTACTTGAATGTACTACTTGTTGTTCTTAATATAAAAACTAATTTAACATTTAATTTAGTCTTAAATATAAAGCCCTAATCACTTTGTTTATCATATTTATTCATTTTTCTTTAAAATAGTCCTTTTAATAGTTGCATATGTTAAATGTTTCATTAATTGGTAATTCTAACTCATACACTTGATTAGTAACGGTATTTTAGGAAAGACAACGTCTAGTTATTGCAAATAACTAACTTAAATAATTTTCCTAATCTATTCAAATTAGTCAATTAGCTCTTATATTAAGAATCAGAGGTAGTATAATTTTAACCTTTTATTTAGTAGTGTATAAAATTTATACTCTTGAAGAAAAATGTATATTAAATATGGTAAAATTATAAAGTTGTTAAATTTAAGACAGTGTTTATGAAATTTAAGGGTTTTTTTTTGTTGATTTTGATTAAATAGCGTAGAAGGGTAAGATAGTAAATGTATAATTCTAATAATACTTTGAGAAAATTATGTAATCTATTCAAATAATAATTACGACATTTGAACAAATGAGATGTGGAAATTTGGTCAAACCTTATTAAGGAAAAGGACATGTGGATATGAGAGAATTCTAACAAAAGATAAAGCGATCAGTCAAGCAACCGACGAAGGAAAGAATCCTTGTAACGGAAGCAAACTACCTAACGACCAGCCAACTCCCTGCAGCATAATTAATTTAGTCCTCCACATAATTTGATTTTGCCCTTTTCATGCCGCGGCGGGGATATATTCCTTCTCTTCCCATATACTACTCCTCCGATAGTTATTACTCCCTCCGTTTCTTATTATAAGAAACATTTGATGCTTATGACATGTTCCTATATATAAGAGACACTTAAAAGTTGTCTCTACTTTTTTGTGTTGATTTCCTATTTTACCCATATTTATTATCTCTAACTCACACTCTCTCTCCCTCCCATTTCTCTTTCTTTTAATAATTTAATTGTTCTCTCTCATGCTCTCTCTTCTTATTAATGAGGGCATTTTTAGAAAAAAAATTATACTTTTTACATATTAATTATTCTTAACTAATTTTAACTGTTTTTTTATCAACGTACTTCGGTTATTTGTCTCTTATAATAAGGAACGGAGGGAGTATTTGCCACCTGTAGGGAAGAATTTTGATACTTTTTATTTATTATTATATCTTTTTTAATGTTTCATTCTCAACTCTGTCCTTATTAATTATATAGTAACGGTGAAGAGAGAATAGGTGAGAAAAAATATAGATTTTATCTATTCAATGTTTTTCTTGATATGTGAGAAACTCTTATAAATAACAAATAATAAGAGCCAAAATCGTACGTATGAAATGATAATTTTTTAAGGAATAAAATATTTTTATTTATTCAAGACATAAATAGATTAAATGAAATTTTTAGTACTATTTTCTATTTTTAAGGGGTGAAGTATTAATCATTTTTTGTACTATTTTACCTTCTATTCATAAAAAAGAAATTTTGTATCCAACTTCACATATATATATATATATATATATATATATGTATACCAATTTTTTTATCCATATTTATATTTTTCAAACCAAAGCTATCAAGTTAGGCATACGTTTTGACATGTAATCGGACTATTTTCAAGGAGGTATAAAGCAATTAACTACTTTCAAGTTTTCTTAGGTGTTTTCAAACAATAACAAATGGGAAAAATTAAATAAGAAATTTTGTATCCAACTTCATATAATATAGCAACATTTTTTTGCCAAAGTTTAATATTGCAACTTTGACTATGAGATAAGGTAATTGACAAAAGTAGAATGGGTATAATGAGTTTTAACCGACAAGCTAGTATAAGTGATAATTATAGCGCCATTATTTACATTTAAAAAATTGAAACGTAACTAATAGATATTAATTAGTTTTAACTCATACTCAAAGCTATTGCTTTTCAAAGATTAAAACATAAGTACCAAGTTGAATCAATCTGAAAGAATTAGTCTCTCACGATATGATGAATTAAGGCTCGAATTTCTGTTAGGAGAGGTGTCTACATTTAGTACTTGACAGTATTTTTTTTTTTTTACCAACGTGCTTGACAGTACTTTGAACATAATCATCTTTAATAGAAAAATACATGTGCCTGTCAAAAAAAAGACCCAGCAGTTGCATCTCACAAAAGAGACGTGTCCCTCAATGCATCTCAGTCTCACAGCTTCTTTGTACAATTTTAGTATTTTACTTATGATAATCCCCTGATTATTGGCTGGGTGGATGTAATATTTATAACAAGAAATATCTCATATTTTATTCGTTTTTGGGATGACAAATACGTTGTAGATATTAGGAATATTTTCCAATCACACACGATATTTTAATCAAATAAAATATATCGAATTTGGATTAAATAAATTCAAGACTCAAGAGTCAAGACTAATATAATTTGTTTTTGATAAAATAAGACTAGTATAATTGATTCATTACTTATTAATTTATTATTATTTAATTTAATTCATCCAAACATGGTACCCTCATCAAATATTTCCGCCCATAAAATCAACACTAGAGATGAAAAGAAACCATATTAAGAAGGCGGCTTCCTTTCAATTGGTGTATGACGACCTTGAGTCGTATATGTATTAGTCAATATACCATATGGGATGTTAAATTTCATTTTTTGTGCATTAATCGCACCTAGAACCTTAATATTCTATATATATACTCGTATGACTGCTTTTGGTTTTTAATATAAGAACTAGATAACTGATTCATGAATATTAAAAAAATTAGTTAAATTAGTTCTTATTTGAAAAAAATGTTGTGTTGACTTTCTTAATTAAACTACCTTCCTTAATCATATGCACTCAAGCTCCTTCTTGGTGAGAATTTCTTACACTCAGTATGGATATTTTGATGAAAAATTATAAATTTAGAAGAAAAAGTAGATCGAGATCTTATATTTTGAATCAAATTCAACCCCAGCTAGTTTTTTTTTAATTAAAGACAGGAGGTAGCATCATATAAAAAATACTTTTCTGATTCAATTTACAAGGCAAAGAAACAAGACTTTCCATAATTCTATGTATAAGTCATCTTATTTAATTTTTAATATGAATGTACTATTTTTTTTATTTATTATAGTGTAAGTAGTTTTTTTTAAAAAAGTGTATATATTAAATAAGAATAAAATTAGAAAGTTGTTATGTTTTAAGAAAAGTTAATGCATTTTAAAATTTTTTTTAATATGTGTAAAACATATTGAAAATGTCATATAAATAGGAGAAGAGAAGCATTGCCCTACAATCTAATTACTACTCCCTCCGGTCCTATATATAAGCCTTACTTTTGAATATACGTCTGTTCTAAAATATAATTTTTATTTTTAAGTTTGTCTGATTATTTATTACTTTTCTTTCTATTTTACCCTTAGTTGACTGTATTTAGTATACTTTCTCTTTTATTAATATTACTCCCATATATTTTCTTTTATCATTTTTTTATTTATTGACTCTCATTTACTCTCTTAATAAATAAGGACAAATTTGAAAAAAAAAGATATATTTCTGACTTACTTATTATTTTTAATTAATTTTAATTGTTAGTTCGTTAGATGTGATTTAGTAATTTGAAGGTTATATATAAAATCGAACCGAGTATTTTTGAAATAGCATAAAAACACTAGTAATTTCATGTGTATGGAGATTGGAGAAGCAAGAGCATGTTGATTGTCTAGTGGTTGTTGCTACTTGTTTTTCGGAAGAATATGAGAGCAGCTTGATGAGGAATTGTAAACAGTGCAATGTGTTTAGTTCTTTGTGCAAAATTGTCTGCAAAATCTGAAACATAATTTAGTTGACTTTGAAATAGGATACTATGTAGGACAAAACAGGAAAAAAGAAAGAAGAGCTAATTGCATAGGTATTGAAAGGCGCGTTTAGATCCCCTTCCCATCAAGATGCCCCATGAAATAAATACTATCAGTCTTAATTATAAGATTTTATTTAAAGTCTATGAATAAAGTCCTATAAATCAAAAGTAATATATATATATATATATATATATAAAGAACTGATTTGTGGTTTTTTTTGAACAAAAACAATACATAAACTAATAAAAAAATACAGTCTCATAGACGCCCTTTTATAAAATCGGGGTATTAGAGTTCAGAAAGAGGGAAATGTTATCATAAACACAAACAAAAACTCAAAAAAAAAAAATCAAAACAAAAATATATTTTGCAACGTCATTTGATTGGATAAGAGAATGAACCTTGTCATAGTAAGGAAAGAAGCTTTTTATAGCCTATGCAACTTTTCATCGAAAACTATAATTTATTATCTAAATTAAGATGTTTTACAAATAATTAACAAATGCACATTAAGAAAGACAATATTCATTTATTATATTTAATTAATATAACTAATTTTTTTAATTTTTATGAATTAGTTATCTAACTCTTATATTAAAGATATAAGGTAATATATTTTTGTTTGATATTGTTCTTTTAACAGCTCATGCATGAAAAATTCTATCAATTTAATGCATTCTTTGGCATATGAAAGTACAAGTAATTTACATTAAAAAGAGTAGTTTGGGAAAATTAACTCATATTTGTTATAAATAATTAATTTAACTAATTTTTTTAATTGACTTAAATTAGTCAAATAACTCTCATATTAAAGACCGAAGATATCACTTTTTTTTACTCCTAATTAATTATATGTCTCTCTTGTCTTCTTTTTTTTCCCAAATCATTCTCTCTCATCTCTTTTTTCACACGTTCTATCTCTCTTAAGAGTGTTTTAAGAAATTAAGTTGTATTATTTTATATATTTATTATCTTTAACTAAATTTAACTAACTGTTTGAATTGTGTGAGTTATTTATTTGATGTTTATAGTATTTTGAACCAGAGAAAGTAGATGGTAGCCCCTTGATATATGTAATCAAGAGGGATATTTTAGAAAATAAATTACAAATTAAGAGATATAGTGAATTTAGGTCTTATATTTAAAATCAAATTCAATCTCTAATTAGTTTTTATATGAATGATTGGATGATATCTTAAATGATCAAACAAATCCAAAATAATATTTATAAAAAAATCAAGCCCCTTTGAAAATTTGATACTCATATTTTGAATCAAAGGAAGTATTAATTAATAAAGTATGAGTACAAGAACTAATACTTATGATTGAGAAATTATAGGACCTCAATTAAAAAAAAATCGAAGCGCTTAATTAAAAGTAAGATAAAATTATAAGGTTTTGCATATTAATTTTTTTCCAAAATATCAAAATGTTTTACATTTTATTTATAAATTAATAAAAAGTTTATTACCTTTGGTCTTTAATTTTGGATGGATAAAAAAATTAATTAAATTAATTATTTATCATAAATATAAGTTGATTTTTTTAAGTACTGTACTATTTTAATCATGATTACCTTTAGATGAAAATTTCTTAACATGTGTAAATAATATGAATACTTTAGAGAGTAAGTTATATATCTGAAGAACAAAATGAATTAAAATTTTATATTTAAAATTAAATAATATTTTTTTACTAATTTTTATATTAAGCACATATTACAAAAAGAGACTAATATTAAAAAAAGAAAAGTAATGGAGGATTGTTGAAAAGCAAGAGCACGTTGATTGTCCAGTGGTCGTTATTCGGTGGAAGAAGGGGTTGAAAAAGTCAAAGAGCTTTGTAGAAGTTTGTGAACTATAGAGCGGCATCAGCGGCTCAGACACAGAGACAAGACATGACACAAATTGCGAGAAAATCCTCCTCCCCATTTTGAATTAATTCCAAACAAATAATTTAATAAAAAATATTTTTGTTAAAACATGAACGGACGTGGTTTTTCTAGACTTTTTAAATTATTTAAAGTTTAAATATATTTTTTTCATGTTGATAAAGAGAAAAAACAAATTGGACCATCCGATTTTTCCTTAAATCAAATGGACAAGTATTAACAGTCTGAGAACTTACCTAAATCTAAATTTTATCCATGCACAAGTTAAAGTCATAAGAGTAAAAGATTATGTCACCTAGATTTGTAACATAACTAATTGATTAAATATATATATGTTCTTAATGTTATATTTTTTTAAGCCAAGTCAAGAGTCCTGACATCTTGAGTCATGTTGTGGTATTTGAGTGGTGACCTAAAGTCATATGCAAAGGTTGTCTATTTTGTTTTCAAACTCAAGTCAAGTTTGCTTTCAACCCGAGTAAGCATCTACTACCTCCCGTTTTTAATATAAGACTCTATTTGATTTTTATTTTAGTCCTAAATATAATATCACAATCCACTTTGTCTCTCATATTTATATATTTTTTTCAGAGTAGCCCTTCTAACAATGATAATTCTAGTTAATACACTTGATTAGCAAGGATATTTTAGGAAATACAACACATATTTAAGATAAATAACTAACTCAACTTACTTCCTTAATCTCCTCAAATTAGTCAACTGGATCTTATAGTTAGGATTATCATTTTGTGACTTGATTTTCTTAACCTCAAATTATTTTATACTTAACTCGGATCAAATTTTTTGATGAGTTTGTAACTTTAAGTCATCATAAGTAACCAATATTAAATCAGAATTTTGAGTATGCATCAACTTGAAGTCAAAATTATTTAACATGAGTTAGGTTATCTTTAGTATATCTCAAAAGCTATTCATCTTCAAGTTATTCAAAATTAATTCGGGCCGAAAAATTTATGTTTAAATGAGACAATCTAATTTAAGTAAATTACCCTTTATTCAAATAGGATGGAGATATCCAGAAAGGTGGGTACGCAAGGCGACCAACTTAATTATTATTAATAAGAGAAAAAAATAAATTGTCATAAAAAATAAAATAAAATAAAAATTAATTTCAGAGTTTGGTTTGGTAAGTTGGAGAAAAGGAGGGAAGAAAAGTAGGGGTGTGGTGGAGGGAGTGCCAGCACGAAACTCGAGGCAATGGGCCTAGGTCACGGTTATTGTCGGTTATGGCAGTTTGCCACGTAATGTCCACGTGCTTCCCCTATCCTTTTGTTTCTTTCGCGGGCCCCACCCTGCCCCTACCTGATTTCTCATTTGACCGTTCCCCAGTACGGTCTCTTTCTTAATTCTTACCGACAAATCTCTTTTCTTCAACCCCTCATTATCTCTACTCTCCTCTAGTCTCTCCGCTCCGTTTTCCGATTTCTTGACTCGTGATGAAATATCAAATACATTGACCATCTACGCTTACTTCTTATATAATCATTTATTTATTATTATCTTCTATTATTAATATAAGATCTAATTAATTAATCTAAAAAGATTAAAAAAATTAGTTAAATTAGTTATATGTAATAAATAGATGTTGTCTTCTCTAAAATACTCTTATTAACCATATATGTTTAAATTACAAATTGATAGTAAATTCTTAACATATACAACTACTATAAGGATTACTTAAGCGCAAAATAAATAAATATTGAAGACACAATGAATTGATGTCTTATATTTAGGATCAAATTAAAAATTAAATCAGCTCTTATATTAAAGATCAGAGGTATTATTTTATTTTTAATTACCATCAATATTTGATATATAGTATTGTGTAAAATTATTTCATTTTGACCAGAATATAAAATTGTTTCATAGAAAATATAAAATTTATTACTATAAGAATAGATGTTTTTATTAATTAATATTAATTAATATATGTATTTTTCTATTAAAAATTAGTTAGTTTAAAATGTAGTTAAGGTTCATTTAACATCTGTAGTATCTTTCTAGGTTTATTTACTTATTTAATTTTCCAATAAAATTTTTTATCTGACATAATTTTGGATTTTTTTATTTCCTAAAATCTTTTTTATTGGTCATTTTTATCTATTTGAAGTTGAAAAAATTTATTAAATTAATAAAACTATATAAAAATTGCTCTTTCATGAATGTTTCATGTGATCTTTAAGTTGGCAAATACAAAACTGACTATCAAAAATAACTAATGGACTCTCCATTAGAGAATGATAACCATGTTGTTAAGGAAGAATTCCATAAAAAAGAAGTTTAAAATTACTAAATACCAAATAAAAAATCTTAATAAAGGTTTGTTGTTATTTATAAATTCAGTGTTGAAAAACCAAATAAAGTGTTATTATCAAATCTGATTTGAAATATAGTAATTTTAAGCTTTTTTTAATGAAATTCTCCCTTTTATTAACTATATATTTTTATTAGGGGCAAGATAGCAAAGATAAAATACTTTTTTGAACACTAATTAAACTATTTTTTTTTTTCATGCGTGTGTTTATTAGCTCCATTTGTTGTTTATAAGTTTTTAAAAGATACGCATATATAGATTAAGAAATACAGTTAACAATGCATAAAAATGTTATCTATATTTCCAAATTTACTCCTAGAACTTAA
This sequence comes from Neltuma alba, assembly GCF_004799145.2. Lineage (NCBI taxonomy): Eukaryota > Viridiplantae > Streptophyta > Magnoliopsida > Fabales > Fabaceae > Neltuma > Neltuma alba. The sequence goes on from NW_021635117.1 coordinate 407,904, forward strand.
AATTGCTTTTTGAAGCTGTTCAAAATAAATAATAGTATCAACAAAAATATTAATAATGCTACTTCAAAGCACCAATAAAATGAAAAGAACTTTCTCCACAAAAAAAATTATATTTTGAAAGAAGGGACTATTTGATAAGGGATAACACACTAGCCTTCCATTAATTTATAAATGGATAGGATCACGGGGAGCTTAATTTCCACAGTCATAATGGCCACTACCAACAAAATATTAAATATAATTAATAAATTAATATCCTTTTCACGATTTGAATAACGAATCAATAAATTAATGTTCCCATAGTTAAGTGGAATCAAATGTAAACAGTTACGTAAACATATTTTATTTTATTCTACAACTTTCTCATATAACTAAAATGTACAATAATATTTTTATTTTACTAGAGATCTTTTGCGTATTTAAAAAAAGCAAAAAATGTTATATAACTTCAGCAAAATTAATTAATGCTAAATAAAACGTGGAAAAAAAAATCCACTTAATGACTAGAGAAACACATGCACATGCACCTCCATTATAAACTATAAGGATTCAAGCTGAGGCAACCCGTGAAAGAACGTAGTCAACAATAGAATGAACATGGCTAATATTGATTTGCTGAAAATCTAATCTAAATGAAATAATATAATGAAATAAAGCATCTCAAATATAATCGTCATATTCAAATCAAGCAACAACCAATGTTTTAAAAGCAAAAGACATGGTTCGATCACCATTTTCATGTCCAAGTAGCTAGATTGACGAATGAACGAACAATATAATAATTAAGTCAGAATTTATTAAAAATAATTATATGCATATATAGTGATAGTAGTAAGTATAATTGTCAAAATCATAACACTACAATATTTGAAATTCTCAATGAAATAACACCATATAGCTACAAACGGTCTGAAAATATATTAGGCTTTTTGAAGGTTCAATTTTTTATATATTTTTTTATAATGTTTTTATCATTTTTCCGTCAAGCCTAAAAATTATGTGATTTTCTAGAAGTTATTTTAGTTTTTAGTCTGATTTCGGATTTTAACTCAATGATTACTCAACTTCCATCCAATCTGACTCAACCATAAAAATGATTCAAATCATGGGGTTCGATCCAGCTCTTGAATCAGGAGGAACAATCTTCTGAACAATCTCAAGGGGATCCAAGAAACTTTAATAAATTTATTTAATATTTTAATCTTGGAAGATGCAGGGAAGAGCCTTACATACCTTTATATTTCTGTGGGTTCTCTTTGTCTGATTTGTTGGCTGGTCCAAATAACCGACAGTCACATTCCATAACTAAGCACATCATGATATAATATGATGTGCAAGAAAGAACTAAATTATTAAACCCAAGCAAATATTAACCAGTGTGAAATGGTTTATAGTACTTGATTTTCTATGATGTGTTTCCTCAATAGTCAAAATTTTTTTGAGAATTTTTTTTTTTATTGATGAGTGGTTATAGTTTTCCCAATGATATACTTATAATCTGTTAATTTGTAGGAGAAACAATATTGGTAACTGATGACGTGATTCTTATCCAACATACATGGGGAATAATTTTTTCATATGAAATTAAATAACATCAAAATCAACAATATTATAGATTGTATATAGATGTAAGGATATGATTATGGGCATAATCTTTTTCTATTATGTTTGATAATAAATAAATTTTATTCCATCATTTTATTTTAAAAAATCTCCTCTTGTTTTGTATTTTGTGGCATTTTACATATTGCTTGGCCAGCATCTATATTAGCCATGTTTAACATATTTCATAGCATAGGAATCAATACCTATAAAATTAAGAAAATTGTAAGGAATTCATAAAAAGAAAAGAAAAATTAGCAATCAGGTAAAACTATAAGAAATGGTATTTCAAAATTTTCTTCAAAAATATGTTGTATCAATGACCCCACTCGTTAATGTACATGACGTCACATATTTTTATTTTTGGTGAAGGGTCCAAGACATGTATAAGTAATAGCTCCATTAACAATAATCACAAAAATATTTGCATAAATATTATCCCTCAATAGAGTCCTTCTGTCGTTAGTGGGGAATGAGATGAATTGCAACATTGCATCTTAATATCCTTCTCTTCTTTTTCAATTCCTCTTTTTTTTTTTTTTGGGTGAACTGATTTCTTTCTTTATTCCTCATGGTATTTATTGCCGTAAAAGCCAAACATGTACAAGTGAGATTAGGTTAATGAGAACACAACAAGGATCCACTTTCTACTAAGCACTCACCAATTCAAACATGATATTCAAACATGATAAAGTACGTCCTGAACAATTACAATAACTAAACTCAACAAATTCAATCCCTTTTAACCCACCGACAAGTACTAAGGGGAATAGTTAACAAAAATCAAGATTTTATGACGAGAAAGATTCTATACTCAACTTCAATAAATTACCAAACAAAAAAAGTGTGTTTACTCACACGCCATCTCTCTCTCTCTCTCTCTCTCTCTATCTATCTATCTATATAACACAAAGTGTCTGTTCTATTTTTTCTCTGCCTGAAACTCTTTCCCCCCTAATTTTAAACTCTCCAATAAATCAAATTTGGATCTTCTCATTGGATTGTGATTCTATATATGTTTTTTCTAGAAAGCACTGTAATTTCTCCCCACTAATGTTATATATATGTGTGTGTGTGTGTTATATGAACATAGAAAGCTGAGGCAAAGAAAACCTACAAAGCTAATCAATGAATTTGTCAAAAAAGATTGAAATAATCGTAAAATACTACTTTTAGAGTGTTCATACATAAATAAAACTAAGAACTTTTTATTTTTAAACAAGATTTAGGACCATTTGCTTATATCCATTGAAATAAATTTTCTAATAAAATCTCAATACTTGGATTCTATTATAAATATATTATATCTCATTGTCTTTATAAGGTAAATGAAGTAAGGAAAAAAACCCAAGTGTAGAGATTTGATTGGAGAATTGATTATAATGGATATAAAAAATGAACCTAAAGTTTGTTCCTTATACTATCAGTGGATGGGTTGAATGAACCGTCATTTTGTTTAAACATTGTCTGAAGTTATCGGGAGAGTTAAGTTTAAATCCAAAATGGTTGGCAATATTGAATATCAAATAATAGTTACATTTTTTTAACTGAAAAATAATTCTTCCCTTTTAAGGGGAAAGCAGGAAAGCACATCAAATCACAGATTGGATGATAATTCAAGAGCAATCCAGAAGAAGAACTTTGGCGATGAACCAAAAAAATAAATAAATAAATAAAAAGAGGTCGACAAATTCCTGGTTGCATATAATTCATGGGGAGACACAGCATCCCAACATGCCTCTCTGATGCGTAGTGATGGGTTAAGACGCCAAATAGAGAAAAAAAAGGAAAAAACGTGTATAGGTTTTAATGATCCAAGCAAGGTGTGTCTCAAGAGTATTTATCCTCTTATAAGCAGCGACAAGCTTGTGGATGGGATGTATCAACGAATTTGTCTCAATGTTTTTCACTCGAATAATGACATCATAATTTTATTCCATGGCTAACACGCACACACGCCTTTTATAATTAAGCTGTAATACTATGCCCGATCTTGCATATAAGAGTTAGATAATTAATTTATAAATATTAAAAAAATTAGTTAAATTTGTTGTTTGCAATACATAGGTGTTGTCTTCCCTAAAATACTTTTGTTAACCATGTGCTTTATAATGAAAATCCTTTAACATGTGAAACATCATGGAGACTACTTTGAGAAAATATGAATAAATATGAGAGACAAAGTTGATTGTGGTCTTACATTTAGAACAGAGTGAATCCTCAATTAGCTCTTATATTTAAGATCAGAAGTGGTATCAAATTTCTTAATGTATTTCTAGTACCTTTAAACATTAGTGAATGAAGTAAATTTACTTGGGAATAATGTGATAGAAAAGCATAAAAGGGACAAGAATGAGAGGTGAAATAGAGTCTAAACTTTGCTATGGTCATTCATTCAGAATAGGAGAGTATATTTACAAAGAGGAAGAGCTATTCTAATAAATGTAGGATTATTCTAGAATAATTACAATGAATAAAATAATAAGGGCCCAGGCCCAATTTTGCCCTAAAAGTTTTTGTTAAGTACATGTGAGTATTTGAAAGTTTTTTTAGGTCTAATATCACTAGGAAGTTTCCAAATTGTAGTAATGTCGACTTGAACCAACAGAGACCAAGCATTGATTGTTAAAGAAACAGGCCAGCATTGAAGGTAACATAGTGACAAGAAAGCTAGCTTATATATGGACGGAGAGGTGTTGACATGGTAGAAATATGTGGTATTGGATATGGAGAAAGTAAAGGAAGAGGCACAATGAATAAAAAGCTAAAGGAAATAGACTACAAAGCAAAGACTCTTCTGAGTTAGGGCTTGAGAGTCGGATGCATGTGAGCTTTGAATCGCATACACATATGGAATAGACGAAAGAGCTAAGATTCTTCCTCAATAAACATGTATGAAATCTCTAATTTAAACTGAAAAGTTTATTTCTCTTTATACATCATACCGTGAAATCATGATTTTGCTCTTTATTTATTTGTTTGTAGGTTCAGTATTTTTATGGTTTTTTTAGATTAATTAATTTAGTGTTATAGTGAGATATCATCATATGGGAATGACGATCCCGAGGATGGTCCAGAAGTAGTTAAAAGGGTGGTGGTCCTAATGATTTCTGAGAGTTAAATAGTCTTCTGAGTGACTTGGATCATATGAAAAAGGTGGTCTAAAAACTACTTCAAGTTCATGGGGTGGGCATGAAAATATGTGTTTTAGAATTGTAGTTTGTGTGAAGAGGTGAGCAAAGTATAGAGAGGTGGCTAAGGTATGTGATGAGGCATATTTTGGTTTATTTAGTTAGTATAAAGACTAATCATTGAGAGATAGAAGAAGTTAAATGAGGAGTATGGGAATAGGGTTGAGGGCAATGGTAGGGAATTATAAATGTGAATGTGACTGAAACAGGACATGATAATGGAGAGAATGATTTGTTAAGCGTAAGTAAAGATAAGGAGAAATATTCTGATATTAAACTTAAGGGAGATTATAGTGAAGATGAGGAATTCTACCTAAGAGAGAGTGGAGTGTTGGTGGATGAGGGAGATGATTGTAATGGGTATGAAGAGGAGGATTTAGAGAATGAAATAGGCTAGAGTGATGATAATGGACTTTTACTAGAAGTGAGAGTCAAGAAAGAAGGCAATGGGTTTAAAGAGAGACCTTTTTTATGCTAGAAACAATGTATGCAAATAAGGAGGAATTGATTTCGGCAATAGATAGATATGCAATGAATGTTGGACTAAAGGTAAGGTTTATTAAAAGTGAGCCCTTAAGAGTTAAGGCAATTTATGAGAAGTGATTCCCATTTGTACTTTATGTATTCAAAGATTGGTTTAATCCAAGGTTGCGCTTGAAGACTTTGTGCTTGGAATATAGATGCAATAAGGTTTCTAAAAACCCTAAACAATAGTGAAGTAGCTAGTTTGAATTTTCAAGAGGAAGGTTTAAGAGAGGCCATAGTACAAGTATTTGACATAAAGAATGATTTTGGGGATGACTTGAAGCTTCATGTGACCATCTTCAAGTGCAAAAAAGGCTAAAGAATTGATTATGCAGTTGATGGAGAAGAGTTGTATAAATAAGCTAAAAAATATGGAAGCGTAATATAATAAGTTCAGGACTTCTACACCTAGCTCAAATGTGAGTGTTAAACTAAGAAAATATACTCTTAAAAGTGGAAGAAAGGTGTTTTACTATATGTAAGTTTGCTTTAATGCTTCAACGGTAAGAAATTGATGCTATTTACTTAAAAATTTATGTAAATTTGTTTTGATTGTTTTTTTTAGTCTAGCTAGAAGGTAGGATGTAAGTTCATCATAGGGGTTGATGACCTTTCTCAAAGGCAACTCTCGAGGCGTTATGTTGGTAACAACATGACTTGATATAGAAGATTCCCCATATCTGACTACTTTTGGAATTATATAGAAAGAGAACACCATTAATTGGAGGTATTTTTTCAATGGCTCAAAAAATATATGGATTTGAAAAATGGAGACTATGTGACTATCAATCTAGATATGCAAAAAGTTTGATATTGTCTTCATCATTTAATAAATGTAAGTAATATGTGTTGTCTTCATTAGGTAAGTGTTAGCATAAATCATAATAATAGAGAATGTAGTAAGGATTGAAGGTTGTTACTATTAGTTGTAATAAGTATAATGTGTTGATATTTAAGTATGATTCACTTTTTTTTGTTTTTGCACAGGTTCTACAAAAAATGGTAATTTGTAACAGTTTACTTGTAGTAGTTCAGCATTAATCATTAAAAATGTGGTAGTCTCTAATGTTTTATGGGAGGCTAAGCATAGGCTATGTGTTAGGCACATTTCGGAGGATGAGCAGGGCATTGATCGATTAGATGTCATGACTTCTTATAATACCAACAAGTCATTATGAGACAGTGTGTAACCATGTGTCTTCTTTTCTTACATGTGCGATACTTAATTAATGGACATTCTATAAAGGCATGATTGGATTAGGGACAATGTTAGTAAAGATCAAAATGCACATACTCAACATATCACTAAATGAATAAGATTATTAGAAGAGCAGACACTACTTTAGTGCTAAATAAAAATAGGATATTCTCAAAATAATCCACAAATCTAGCCATACCATAGAAATATCACTTGAAGAAGAAAATGTCATTCTTAAATCATTGAAGTAGAGTAGAAATAAAAAGTAATTCAAGGAGAAGACTTGAAAGAAAAATATGCACTTGATTATGTCATCAAAGAAGAGGATTTGTATATTGAAGAAGAACTTAATGATCTCCAAACATAACTCTCTCAATCACTCACTCTTTAAAAGGAAATTCAGCCGAAAATGATCATAATCTTCATTATTATATCATTGAAGAACTTTATATTGATCAAGAGTTAAGAGAACTTGAAATGTAAGTCTTATAATAAAAAGTTCATATAAAAAAAGAAGATTGGAGATTGATTTGAAAGTACAACTCCTTGTATATTAAGAGAACAAGAAATGTTCAATGCTATTTTTTAAAAGATAGTTCAAAATAGGGAGAATCTAATGAAATAAGTAAAATAATATAGTCCACTTTGCCATATAAACAAATCAACACGGATCATTCCTTATCTCATAACAGATAAAGACCTCTTAGACCAATCTAGGTTTAAGACTTAAATACATTATTTTTTTAAAAATTAAGTTAATGGTAAAATCAAAAGCTCATTCCAACTCCTATATTTAGAGCTCCACAATCCTTTGCAAGACATTGAATACTTAATGACATGTTCAAGGAGCAAAAAACTAAAAAAAAACTTTGTTAGCTTTGATAAAGGAGGTGCTTGGGCTGTAAGCCTAATCTAAAGATACATAAGCAAGCCTAACAAAACTTAAGATGGCATTATATGAGACCTATTCATGACCTAAGATGTCGAGTCTTTTATTTGAGTTGTTTACTTGATGCATTTTCTTGGGCTGAACATTTAAATAAGCACTTAAGTGCAAATAGGTATTTTAAGACTTTTTAACATATTATTTTTAGATTTTATTTGTTTTAGTTAGTTATTAAGAATATCCTACAAATATTATTTATCATTTACCCTCCATATAATTAAATTGTCTTTTATGATATGATTCTAAACCTATATAACTGGATTATCTACCATGATTTGATTTACTTCATATATCCCTTTATCTTTTAGCCATATTTATCAATATTATCTATCATGATTTTCTTTTCCTTTTGGGCTTTTAGGATTACATTAGTATTTCTAGAAGAGTCTTTGTGAGTTAAATGATCCAATTAGAGTCAATTCTATTTTCCTTATAAATGCCCTTTCTTTTTATGCTATTTTTAGATCAATTTAGATATGTAGAATTATTTAGTTTCTTTTGAGCAAGCTTTGTTTTTTTTTTTTAAATTGGTGTTTTAGATTAAATATCTTATTCCATTTTTAGAATCTTGTTGAGTGTCTTGAGAGTGATTCTAAATTTTCTAGGGCCTTCTGTATCAGTTAATTAATTTACACTTACACTTTACTCCTTTCTTTTAAAGACAAGACTTTTTTTTAATAAATTTTCTTTTTTTCTTTTCTTTTTCTAAAGAAGCTAAAAGTTACAAAGGTATTTCAATTGTGCCTACTTGATTTGATCATAGATGATAATTGAAAAATCTCATGTGTAACTTGCTTATTAGAATACTAAATACTTAACAATTTTGAAACCAAGATTGACAATTCTGGTAAAAAAGAAAAAAGTCACTAAAAGTTTAATGTGGTATAAAAATAAGTTAACATGACATTTAAAAACCTAATTATGGTAAAAAAAAGAATTTGACTACATATTTGAACACTATCATTGTAATAAGAGTAACTTAATTAAGAATAGCTTTAACCATGATAGAATGAATTAATTATAACTTTAGGAATACCTATCAAGGTTAAAAATATTAAAATTAAATCATTTATAGATAACAAAATCTATTCATGATAGAAAAGAGAAAAATTTAGTTGGGAAAAACTATCATAGATAAAAAGTGTTTTTGTTAACAATGATAGACAATACCATAATATAAAGTAAGCAAACTCATTTATTGTGGTTATAAAGGATATAACCCTTGATAGGCAATAATACATACCACAATAAGTGGGTTTTGGGCATTTCGAAACCCACAACACAAGTTTTTAAGGATAAGCTTATAACCAATATACCATCGACCATTATTTTAACCAAGGTAAATTCTAAATAATACCTCATTCGAATATTCTTATCACAACATCTAAAGGTATGTGGAGTTAGGGATAAGATGCTTAAATATTCTTGAAATATCTGTGAAAGAGCACCCAACATCTTTTTTTTTTTGCTCTAATGTATCTTAGAAATTTATTTTCGTAGCAATAATACCATGATTGTTATGCATCACTAAGTTTGACTCTTAAATTATGTGATTTGATAGGTGTCTTTAACAATCAAACTTAGCAATGGATAATAGTCCAGGGCAAAAATGTTACAAAATAAAACTCTCAGGACGTATAAAAAAGATTTCAAGTATTGGGTTCTTCTTTGTGGATACTTTTAAGGTAGTTAAACACTTTATCCCATGGATCTACAAATAAAATATTACATGTATAACTTAGAGGCCTTAGGCTTGTTATATCAATACCCTACTGGAGTACAAACAAATAAAATCAATCATGTAAGTCTCAAAATAGTTTCACAAATTACATCAAAGTGCGAATAAGCTTAGGTGGTAATATACAAAGTGAATATATAATTGACAAAAGAAGGAGGATTTACTAGGCATGATGCAATCCTAAACCTATCGAGCCTTCCTCAATGTCTCATTAGAAACCTTGCATAAAAAATGTAAAGACTGCGATAAAGGTTTAAATAACCAGCAATCCAACATGTCACATAAATTTATATGCCCTTAACAGGTGCCAAGTGAGACAATTATGACATCATATATATGCACGTGCTTAAACAAGGTCATAATCATAATATAAAAATAATTACCCCATTATAATGCCTTTCCTAAAATCCCAACAACTTAACTTAAACACAAATATATAACTAACTAATCTTGATAAAAAAGAAACGATGTCGCATGAATAAACATATTATCAAGGTTAAAAAAGAACCATCCTAGGTTTACAAGCTATTATCCATGATAGTGAACGATGTAACTAACATAGACACCTATCATAGATATTAAAAATTAACTTATCATCATATACACTATCATCAAACCATACGAGTCATCACACGTAAAACCATTTTAGATAGGAATACTACTAGTCTAATATGTTTATTAGGATTTCACACCCTGATTGATCATATATATATAATCGTACCCTAAAAATAGGGCCTTCACATATGTATCCATATGGTCTCAGTCACAAGCAATACCTAAGGCTCCTGTTTATCTAATAGAATGTACTCTTGGACGTAAAAGAAATTGAAATAATAGATAAAAATTAATAAACTTCAACACGGTGAAGAACACATACAACTAACTAAGAGGTCATGTAACTAATCAAGAGTTCTAATGTGGCAATATTACAATGAGTTCACAAGTATTTAACCATGGATGTAATGCGATGTGCCCCAACCAAAACCTATAAAGCATCACAATGGCCATGGGTGCCCCCAAAAGGGAATATTGCCCATGGGTAGCTCCTATTAAATACTTTTATACAGGACAAGAAGGGCTAGCTATAAAATGTCACATGCTAGTCATACCATGTGATCACAATATAATCATAGCTCTTCTCAACTTGAACAATCAAATGCTCAAGGAATCAATAATAAATATTATAGCATCATATTCATACAGTTATAGAAATAATAGTTTTTTAATCAAGAATTTGGTTGTTTGTTGTGGCAAACTATATTTTTTTGCTATGATGAAGGCCATAGAAACATGTATCAAGGTCTTTGGCATTAGTCTTCTTAGTCTCAAACACTGTTCATCCCTTGCTTTAGATCCCTACTTATCATGACTAGTGATGTTTATCTAATCTTAAGTCAATTTGAGTCAAATTTTATTTATTTATCATAAAGATATAATAAGTTTTGGTAGACATTACAATCTTAAAATATATCCCACTTTATATTATCATACATTATAATTAGGTGTTACTTAAAAATCCATTTATGAACTATATTAGCAGCCATAATAGGGGAATTAGTTACTTGAAATCCATCTAGTTTTTTGAGTCATAAATTAAGACCCTAAACTTGAGCTGGTAAAGCAAAAATCAAATCTACAAACAAAAGATATACAATGTTACTATATCTCATGAGTATGCTATATCCAAACTTTCACTCCCAAACTTACTCCGTAGGACTTTTGAATCATCACTTGCAAGTTATCCAAAAAAAAAACAGGCTTTCATGGAATACCTAGGAATAATGAGCATCTTGGATAGATTTCATGCTCTTTTGGTCATCAGTTGAGTACTTCCCATATGGGATAGTGAAGAAGCAAAGACAATAGAGGTCATAAAGGTGTGGAGCCAAAGACAGTGAAGGAATCTAGATTCTTTTCCCAATATTTTTTTTATTGAACACACAATTACAATTTTTAATGGTGTTAATAAATATTTTTTCGCCATGTGAGATAATTATTTGCTTGCTCAAAATAAATTATGTATGATAAGGATTGAGTTATTAAATGTATTGAGATTAGGGGCTAAGTTTTAAGCGAGTTAAAAGTCCAGAGATTGAGTTGCATTGAGTTATATTTGAGGGATTGAGTTATAAGTAAATTAAAAATTAAAGGACCAAAAGATTATAGGCATATCTATTCAGATAGATGATAGTCTAGACTGATTTCTATCCATATAGATAGGTATCTTTATGGGTCGAGATAAAGATAAGGATCCATCTAGATCTTGATAAACTATTTCTATTTTTTTCTCTTGATTTTGAACTTACTCTAACAAGTAAGCAAGTAGCTACCTTTTTTATGATAGGATTTAAATTTTAATGCAGGCAAGGTCTAAAGTGCTCAACTAAGAAGTCCCTTTATATTTTCAACTTTTGGGGTTAAAATAATTATATAACTCTGTGAAAGTGTAAAAGTATAACTCTGTGAAAGTGTAAAAGTAATTTGAACTTAGTTTATCAAAACTTATAATTTAATTTTTTAAGAAAATTTAAAAACATGAAAATATTAATAAAATAAAATTTGTTAAAGAAGGGGGTTAGTGGGTTTCATCCAGCCTTACATAACCCAGAGCCTATAGGTTGACCCGTATTATCACATCTATTTCTACTCATCAATTCTCTCTTTAACCAAATTGACTCTCTCATCTTTTTGCACTCTTTCTAGCTTTCTTTCTTTCATGATGGTTTAATTTAACTCCATGAGTGACTAGTCATCCTCTATCTTAAGGACGGATGCAAGAGGCTTGAGCTCCATGTTTCTAAGTTTTAAGGAGTTATAATTAGTTTCTTTATGGATTGATCTTTTCATGTTGCAAATTTGTTATTTCCTAGATTATAGGGTTTTGAACACTGCTTTTATGAAGTTATTTATTTGGTTTTAAATAAATTTGTGATCAAACATTTGTGATTCATTTATTGATTATAGTTTGAGTCTTTCATTCATATCATTTGTTTCTCATATGTCTATGTCATGTTTTTCTTTTAAGGTTCTTGATTGATTTTCACGAATAAACATATTTTCAAAGGTTTTTGTTAAAAATCCTAATAGGATTTTTGTTCAAATTTCTTAATCTTTTAAGAGGACAAACTATGATTAAATAGATGGTTTTGCAAGTTAAGTGGTTTTCAACAATTGTTTGTGAATTGATTACATTCTATGGTTCTAGGTATTTTTATGACAAAAATAATTATACTCAGGAGTTCTCCTAGGATTTTTATCTTTGAACTTGATTTTCTTTCTATAATTACAAATCTGGTATCATCATGAACTGTGATAAGTGAAGCATCTATCCTTAAGAGGTCTCACCATTCTAGTAATTATAACATATGCTTTTCTATTTAATAAATCCCAATGTCTCTATATGGTTTATTATCTAATCTTAGGTTTTTAGCACTATTATTTGATTAAATAGGCTTAGTTAGGGGATAATGTACAATGAGGGGAAATCAAGTCATATTAGGGGTTTTTGTGCTTAACTATAGAATCTACTAATAAATTAAATCCTAAATGATTTTCTATTTTGGGACATTTGATTGTCTTGGTTTCATTTATATATGCAGGGGACTTTGGACATAATTTACCAATTGGAGAGGAAAATTAGAAAATGACATAGGGTTAAGATGTATCCAATATTTTGAAATATTTTCTTGGACTGAAATATTTTATGGTACATCCAGCATCTTAAAGTATTTTTTTAAGTGTGTCCAACATCTTGAAGTATATTTTGGTACATCGAATACCCTAAAGTATTTTTCTAAGGTGCGTCTAACACTCAAAAATTTTTTTTTAGTGCATCTAGCATTAAGGCAGAAAAAATACTTCAGGATGTTAGATGTGCCTGAAAAATACTTCAGGGTACTGGATATACCATAAAATACTTTAGGGTGTGAGATGCATCTGAGAAAATATTTTGGAGTGTTGGATGTATCTTAACCTAATGGCATATAAGAACATAAGTTGAAGAAAATACAAAGGACCAAGTGATATGTGGATCACATATAGATTGGCTAGAAATGAGTAAAGAGTGGATGGATGATTGATGTATAACATTAAGAGACCCTTCTTTTACAATCCTAACCATTATGACATCACAAGGTTGATCAATCTCTTGATACTATCAAGTATTTGTATAAGAATGTGAGAATACAACCAAGGCTCACACAAGAGAAATAAACTCAATTCTCATTCATTCAAATATGAAATTCAAAGAACAAAATATAGCCTTTATATAGGCTACTGTAGAGCACTCTAAAATCAGAATCATAAAACATAAATGTTAGGAATGATACCTCATTAATGATCATTTGATTTTGAGAGGTACCATTTATTGTATAAAGATAAAAGAAAATTACTTAAACTTTAAGAACAAGTATGCTACCTGATAAGAGGAAACTGAATCAAAGCATAGTCTTCTAAAACCATCCTTGACCCAAAAGACCTTATTCAAAGCAAACAAAAAGGGAAACTTTCTATAAATGAAATTAAGTCATAATTAATGCATAAGGATTTCTCTTGATACTTCTTAAATATTCTTGGACATTGTTTATGATCCTCCTCTAAGGCACATGCTTGTCACATGGTATTTTAAGAGAATCTTCAATTTCAACTCCATATGGGCCTTGTACATCATCTTATTGGGCTTCTAGTAATGTGATTACCATTCTCACGCTCTTGTTAGGCTTATTAAATATGCTTCCTCTATATAAATAGGCTCTAACATTTTAATCTATCTTATTAAACAATTCCAAGCCTCCTTCATAGTTTGGTCTTTGCTCTTGTCATTAGGCCTTTAATGTCTTATAATGGGTCTTTTAGAATGTTAAACTTCCATCCTTGTGTTTAGGCTCCTTACTCCACTTCTTGCTCTTCCTTTAAAGCTTGATCTTTATCATGCCATGCTCTTTGATCACCAAGGAGCTAAAACACACAATTTTAGGGGATGCAATTTAGATATGATTTTGTAGAGGGGGTCTTTGAATAATAGAAGCATATTTACCATTTCAATTTTGTTCTTCTAGATCTCTTTCCCCACATATCTCTCAATTTTCTCAATCCTCTCACTAGTGATTCCAAATCTATCCCTTTTCCATTCACTTTCTCTTTCTTAATGTAGACATAGTTAGAGGAATTGTAGACATCAGTGGAGTTGCATTTGTCTACATTATAGCTAAGTCATTTAGTCCTTGAGGTAGAGGAAGCTAGCTAGAGTCCCAGGATCCATAGGGGAGTTTCATTACTCTCAATTTTAGTTTCATCTTCATATATTTAGTTTGTGATTATGATTAATTGAGAGATTATGAATTGCATGCATGTTTGTGATGCATGTCTTGGTTGAGAATACCTTGGAATTTTTGAGTACTTTGGATTTGCATTGAGTTAATGAATTGATATGTGTGTGTCTTATGTTGATTCTCTGCTTCTGTTGTATTCATTGCTACAATAGTTCTCACAAATTTGAGGATTGATTGTTATCTTGAATAAAAATTGTAAATTCAGCTTTGTTAGTGTTATTAAGTGTCAGTAATGATTTAGATGTAATCCTGGTGCCTAGATAAAGTCTATTGAGTTGATGACATTGTTTATTAGTGTCTTCTAAGTACTCTAATGCTTAACCAATTAAGAAAGTCAATCTAATTGGACTAGGATGGCCAATGTACTCTAACATCAAGGGCACTCTCATACATTGTATTAGAAATCATTCATTCCATTGCACTTATTCCTTAAACAATAAGAAATTAGAAAATACATAAATAATTAGTTTGGTAATAATTCATTAGATAAACATTTGCACACACACTCATTGTTAGTTTGTTAACTACACTTGATTTAATATGAATTTACATAGGCTCTTTAAAGAATTGACTTAGGTTAGTACCATTGTAGTAAATTTATTTTAGTTTTATTTGGAATCCCCTATGAAATTTTGTTTAATTACTCCTTTTACTTTTTGTAATTTATTCCCTTTTTAATTAACTGAACTAAACCTTATTTTCTACTCTTATTTCCTCTTAATGACATCAATTAAATTAGATTTTGTTAAGCATTAACTCTGTATAGAGATTGATCTAAGTTTAGTATCTATACTATAGGGTTAATTCTAGTTTGATTTGGTGCATATATAACTAGTACTTATCAACAGTTACCCGATTTCTAGTCAAACTCTAACTCACTTGAGTTACATGCTTCAACTTCCTTATTTGCTTCTAATGAGGAGTAACTTGACTTGGCAACTCAGATTGTGTCTACTCTACTTATACTTGCCTTTTGACCATTGAAGAGATCAACTTGTGAAAAAAAACAACTCTATGGCCTTTCTAATGTTGGTAAGTGGACTAGTCATTAAAAAAAGTTCTAAAACAATTAAAATAAAGATCTTGACTAAAGAATCTCTTACAAAATATTGGGATTTACCATTTCCAGTATGTCAAAGACGCTCCTTTGAAGGTTGGTCTTGACTATGCCATTCTCAAAGTTTCTTATTTTCTAACTGTTGTGATCTTCTTCTTTCATGAGAGTGTGTTGTGTCATTTTCTTGCAAGTTTGTTGAACTGGATGCTTCTTTTTTCTAAGTCCATTCATTCTGAGTTGCAATCACATTTTTCTCTTGTTTGACTAGAGTTTCAAGAATTCCTTCTTCATCTTCTTCAATAGCTTCATAAATTTGAAGAAACTTAGTTTGAATGAATTCAAACTCTCTTGCAATGCTTTATCCATGTACATATTATCCATAATAATTTGTGACATTGTATTATCAACAATCATAAGGGATCTCTCTAACTAAATATGTAGTTTCTCAAGCTCTTCCTTTACATAAGAATCATTTTCAATGATGTGTTTGAAGAATCTTGAACTTGTAAATTTCTCATATCAAAGATCAATCTCGATCTAATGCTTTAAAAGTGAGGTTGCATATCTCTTTCTTGTGTGATAGATAAATGAATGTTTTCTTTAGTCTTCAACTCATCTCTTGAACAATGCGTTTTTTTTTCTTTTTGTAGAAGATTTTAGGTGTGAGCTATACATCTACTCTCAGATATGTCTCAAATACTTTTGACATTTTTACAATGCTTGCTCTTGTCATTGTCTTTTGATTTAAAACTCTTATAGAGACTACTCATAGCCTATAGATTTAGTCATAGTCATAACCTTTTATTTGAATTTTTTTCAGGCTTTCTCCCATTAAAGCTTTAGTCTTTTTGGATAATATCCCATGTGTATAATGTAGTATATTCAAGAAAGAATATCATTCTTGGTTTCTAGAAATGGAATGGTACACAATCAAGAAGAGGTGGTTTCCTAGAATTTTTTTTAGCACATATTGATTGATATCTCTAAGAAGCTTTGCTCGAGATATTTTTTGCTCCAGTTTGTTTAAATCTTCATCAGTATATGGATCACCAAGGGATTTTGCAAATATCTCTTCTTTAATAACAACTTGTAAAGACTGATAAGTAGATGCTTCATCCTGCGTATAGAGAAAAATTCTTCAATTGTGATGTTTCTTCTTCTTCATGAGAGCTGCATGAAAAATTTTCTTATCTAGTAAAGTATTATTTTGAAGTTGAATCCTCCTCTTCAAGAAAATTTTCACCCAAGATTGGTGCATTGACTAATAATAAAATTTTGAAATAACTTTAAAAAAATCAAATGATGATGGAATAATAACTAACTTCCATTTGATGCGAGTTATCACATTAACAGTTGATGACTCAGGTTATTGACTTGAGTTCATTGCTGCAACAGTTTTAAAATCATTTTATTTTAAATATTAATCATTAATAAATTATATAGCTTGTAAAGAAAATGTTTTCTAGTTTTATTATTGTCAAAACACTGATATTAACACACATGAGCATGGAAGAGTATTACCAAGAGATGGAGAGAATGTAAAAGAGTCCAATGGCAAATACGGATCATTTTCTACAAAAACTTAATCCTTGCTAGGCCACATACATGAAGTGGTATCCTTATTTAAATATTGAAGTTATGGTCTATATCATTATGGAGTTTAAACAACTCAAGAAAGAGAGGAGAGAAAAAGAGTTTAAGGTCAGGGGAAAAAAGAAAAGAATAGGAGGGGGAAAAAAGGAAGAAATGTGAAGGGAAAGTAAGAAAAAGCTTAGTAATATCAATCTTGTAGCCTTTAATTTGCAACCCTAACGATTATGTGATGAGTAAGAAAGCATGACATGTGAGATTGAGGAGAAAAATAAAGATACATGCATATTCTTGGAAGACCTTCAAGAGTTGAGGATAACTTTTCTTAGGAAGTATGATATGACTTAAGGTTGTTTCTAACATGACAAGCAAGTCTTATGTGGCACCTAATATCATCAAGATATAGTGACCAAGTCATTGAGTCCCCTACATACATGGCAACACAGGTGCAAGAGTATTGTCTAATATATGTATATGCGATATTTGCTTTTGGGGATAAGTTGTAATATATTATCAACCTAACAATACTATGTGCCAAAAGGTTAGGTTGATGGGAAAACATCAAGCGGCTACCTTCTAGAAAGAGTTTCCTTTGAAGTATCCGTCAACACAAGCCAAATAACATAGGACATCTCCTCATAAGGGACAATTTTGCCAGTGTAGCAATTGGCCTTCACTTTAGGAGCAATTACTATGAAACAGTTTTTGTCCTAAAGCATTTTTAGATATTATATGAATATTTTAAACCCATTTTTGTCATGAAAGCATTCAGAACTTTACACCTAAAGAAAATTATAGAGCAATGTAATATGTAATCTTTAAATACTAGTATAATATTTCCATTTCTTAGTAGTTAATGTTAAGCAAATGTTGAGGCAGAAAAAGTCTTTTGGCATGTACTAACTATTGATTGTTAAAAAAAAATATAACATTGCACCAATTTTGAAAAGTTATGTGTCATATTGTCTCGTGATTTTTTTTTTGTAATACTTATGATTTCTTCAGTAATACTTTCAAGATAAAAAGGCACTTTAATCCCTTAAAACGGTTATGAATTACCCACCCAAGTCTCACCGACTAGGTCCACATATAACCATAAAGTTTTTGGGTATAGTCCTTATGCCAAGGTTTGCGGGCAAGATTTAATACAAAAAGATTGATGCTTTTGCAGCTTATATTTCTCGTACAACTAAATGCATGCATTTGTAATATGAATGAGAAAAAATGACACAAAAATACCTTAAAAAATGCTAAATGTCAAATCAAGGTTGATGAATTTTAAAATCCTAAATTAGATCCCTCATATTATTTTGAAATTTTTAAATTTTGTGAAATGACGTCGTTGCCTATATACTACTTTTGTTTAACCATTGACTTTTGTTTTCAGAACTTTGGTTAGTATTCTTGTGTATCTATTGATTACTTTAGTTTTGATATTAATTAGTTTTGTTCTTAGAGCTTTGTAACTATTCTTGTATAAAATAAAAAAAAAAAGTAGCTAATAGTAAAAATAGAGCAGTCAATAGCTAAATAAGAGTTGTCATTTGAGGTTTGGAAATAAAAATAGTCAATAATTAAATAAAAATAGTGGCCAAAATTTAAGTGATCCCTTGTCCTCCTGATTTGTCATTTAACAACTTTGAGGCTATTTAATATCTTATTCCCCGTGAATGATCACTTATCAATTATCAGAAAAAGGGGCAAGCAAGTTGGTCGCGTTTATTTGTAATAATAATTTCAAGAAAGATTTGGTTTTTGTCCTTGCCGATTCCTTTCATAATTGATATGAGCAGCTCTATGCCATCACGTGAACTTCCCAATTCAGTATAATTCTTTTGTAAATTTGCCTGGGTTTTAACTTTTCCATTTAAGGGCCAAGGTTAGTCTATTGACATGGATGCTTTAATCTTAAGTAAATCTTAAACTGTTAGTGCATTTTTTTTAATAATTTTTTTCCCTTTAGTGCGGTGGAAACATAAAACAATAGCTTGTCCATTTATAATATTTTTGCAGTTACGTGAAAGCATCGGAATTTTTAAGAGAGAGACACAAAACGACGTTTCAAATGTGCAAATCTCAATTCAAGATATCAAATTGAACCAATCACTGTGAATTTTCTAAGAACAACTTTGTGATTAGATTTTGTAGCAAATTATCTAAATGTCCTTAATTTGAAATATGAAAAATGAGGGAAGAAACAAAATGACATTAACCATTTTAAGTGATAACTTATCAAATGACAACTACGGTAATAAAAGCTAGGGGCATTTATGTAATTTCCTTGGTAAACTTGATCGCAAACTAACTCTTGCTGATCTTGGATAAAGATTTGTAAATTTTGAAGGTCTCTTTGAGTCTCTCTCTTTTTATTACTAACGTTATTATTTAATTTATTTTCTTACTGCGATGTCAGAATCCTCAGGAGCACTGGGCGTACTGGAAAAACATGAGACATTTATTTTGGGGTCAATGACCAAAACCTTACAAATAAAGGCAACATTAAATGTAGAAACATTTCACTCATCACGGCGTGACTGACCCACATGACTCATATTTGACCGTAAAATTACTCCAAATTGACCACACAAAGCTGCCACCCCCAATCACTCCAAAATATATATATATATATATATATCCTCTTTTTCCGGATGAAACAACAACACATTCATCACTCTCTCTTCTGTTTGGCATGCCTGCATGTGCCTCCTGAATCTCATCCCTAGCCACTCTTCACATGTTAGTCTATCTCTGTCAGCCTCACGGACCATCTTTTTGTAAATTTCTACGGAGTTCATACAATTTTTAGTGCTACTTTCGGTACTAATTATAAAATATTATTTACAGTCTATAAATAAAGTCTTATAATTAGGACTGAAAGTAGTATCAAATTTATTCTAATTTTGATTTTAGTCCCATCAAAAAATAAAATGATTCATATTTTTATTAAATTATATAGACCAATATTTTAAATAGAAAAAAAACTAGAAAAATCAGAACATATGGTTTAAAACTTGAGAAACCAAAAGAGGTGTTTGGGTTCCATGAAAAGTGGTTTTTTAAAACACATTTCTCCAAATTGAGATAAATTCCTTTACATATTTATTTTGTATATCGTAAAAGCATTTTTAAAATTATGGTTTTAATTTCATCCAAACACTCTCAAAATCAAAATAAGGGTAGATTTGAGGGATCAAACATTGTATTAATCCATTCAAATTTATCTCATTTTAATTAAGTTGTTCTTGATTTGGAAATTATATAACTATGGAGGAAAAATGTTTGTTTTTTCCCCATTTTTCACCCTTCGTAAAAAATATTTTCAAAACAGTATAAGAGAAAATTTATGATGATTTTTTTTTGGCAAACTTATATGTCAGTATTTAGGAACTTTTTGTTAATATTAAAAATTTTATTTTTTGTATTTTTTGTTAACAAGGTTAAGATTATAAGATTAGAAAGACACTTAAAAGAAATTAAGGAATCAAAATAAGACTTTATATCAAATTAAAGGATTATATAAATATACTTTTGCTTTAGAAGTATACTATTCAAATAAATATAAGAGAAAGATTACATGATGGATTAAGAAAAATTCAATTTATTATAGGAGGAGGTTAACCATTTAATTTAATAGGTGCAAATAGATCAAGATAAAATTCAATTTATTAGAGGAGGAGGTTAACCATTTAGTTTAATGGGTGCAAGTGTGAGAAGATAATTATATTTTTGATACAAATTTAATGAGAAAATTATTAATATCCGTGAACGAGGTAGTAATGTCTTATACATGAGATTGAAAAGAGTAGTTTTTTCCTTTTCAACCCATCACAAGATTTAATATTTAAAAATTCAGCAGCCTCATCATTTTAAAGAATATTTTCTTCAATTTGACATATTCACCATTGATTCCTTTGTTGTTATCTTTTAGTGATAGACTAATTCAAATCAAGACAGAGAAGAAAAAAATCAAAGCGTAATCCGTTTTTGACTTTGCTAATATGAAAAGGAAAAAGTGAGGAGACAGAGAAATATCTGTCTTGGAACATTGATTACTCTCAAAATAACGGAATTTTTTTTTTTTACTTTTTTATGTTTGAATATTAAAGTTAGTTTAATATTAAAGTTGATAAATGGCCGAACGGATAAGATTCAAAGAATACGACTGATTATGTGATCTGATTTGAAAAGTGTGTCAAACATTTTCTGGAGAATGAAGAAAAAGACAACACTGCCTCCGTCGCTTTATTTTCTTTTCCCAAACCTCCTAGACTATGCTTTGTCTCTTCAGAAGTTATAATAATATCTTAATATTTTTTTGGGTAGAGAATAATATCTTAATATTTAATTTGTCGTGAAACCTTTTAGGGATCCAAAGAAATATGTGCTAGCTTTTTGCATATTCCGAGTGAGATCTGATTGACATGGGATATACGTCTTATTGTTTTATTCTTTTTATTTTTTAAAGTTGACAAAAATAATTATTTTTTAATCTGTTTTTTATACAACTATAAAGTTTTTATTTAGTTCCTTAATTTTAAAAAATATATTTTTAATTATTTAGTTATAAAATTATTAGTCTTAAACGGTAATTTTTTTAAATAACAATCAAAGTTGTTTATAACATTAAACTTGATATATTAAAATTTGAGAATGTTTCATTAACATTTAAAATATCAATGTCATCATTTTTTGTTAATGATTTAGGGTTAGATGACCAAAAATATACTACCTCTAGTTATAATTATAAGAGCCAATTGATTAATTTGAGGAGATTAAGAAAATAAATTAAGTTAGTTATTTGTAATAAATATGTGTTATCTTTCCTAAAATATCTTTACTAATCAAATATATTGGCTAGAACTACCATTATCAGAAGGACTACTTCATTAAAAAAAATATAAATATGAGAGACAAAGTGAATTGGGATCTTATATTTATGACCAAAATAAACGTCAAACGAGGTCTTATATTAAGGATCGGAGGTAGTATTTCTTAAAATTAAGGGACTAAATTGAAACCATATGTAAAGTTAAAAGAGTAAAACTATGCTTTAGCCTAATTTTATCTTATCATTAATTACATTCTTGTATTTTTTTTCTTTTTCATTGAGTCATTATAATTTTCTTAATTATAGTAATTGATTCCTATACTCATAATTCATTGACTTGTAAAAGAAATTACCTTACTAGCTAGTGACACAGTTTTCACCTCTACCTAAATTAATTTTGTCACATAAGTTTGAATAAAATAAAAATCAATCAGGTAATATATTATATATAGATACAAGAAGATAGTCATGACTCATGAGCATATAATAATTTTCATTGCAGTTTTCTGTTGATAATAAATAAATTTTATTCTCTCATTTATTTATTTTAAAAGTATTCGTTTGTACGAGCACCTTGTATTTTGTGGCAGCTTACTGGTTGCTCCGTCACCACCCGCAGAAGTTATAATCAAATGATTATGAGTATATAGAATAATGCCTACACTGAGGAAATTATGATAACTCAATACAAAAAATATATTTTCAATATAAGACCTAATTAATTAATTTGAATAAATTAAATATGTTGTTGATTAAATCAGTTAATATAATATATATTTTTATATTATACTGTAATAATCTTTCTTAATTCCCTCTCTCCTTTTCTCTTCTACTTCATTATTGATAAAAGAATATCAACAGGATTAATTTGGAAAAAAAAATTGACAAACATGTGAAACATATTTTACATATAAAACTGACATTAACTCTCAAACTAGGCCATACATTAAGGGCTAGGGGAGTACAAAGACTTGATTGAAGATCATGTAAACTTATAAGCACTGAGGAATAAATTTTTTCAAAATATTAAGATGAACAAAAATGGCCAAACGGTCATTAAAATCTAAATGATCCAACTAAGATGTACACGCTTATAAATTTCTAAATACGAAGAAGGAATCCATTTACTATATAGATTTATAAATATATAGGAATCATACTCATCCGGAATATTGATTTAAAATAACCTAGGCACGTCTCATACAATATAAAATATGTATAGTGATAAAAAATAGATAAAATAAATTGTTACCTATGTTAAAAAAAATATGCAAGCTCTAAATTAGAAGAATACGTTGATTTATCATTCTTGAAAACGGTTATGTATATATAGCCTTCTATTTTCCTCTCCTTAGTTAATAATGTAGTGTAACACAAATGGACAAATTTAAATTTATATGATATTTATTATATTATATAGGTATACGTATATTATTATTTCTACTGACAAATTAATCTATCTTATTGTTTGGTAATATTAATTAATTAACAGTAGTTACGTTGTCCTACCCTGTTATTTTGTAGAGATAGGAAAGCCATCCGCATTTATTTTTCATTTACTTTTCTTTTGTGTGCTTTTCTGTTGATAAATCATTTGAGTCATTTCCTTTTCTTTGTCTGCATTAGTTATTTTATCTTTTGCATTCAAAATGAAATTAAAATTTTCACTCCTTTTTCGTTTCCATATTTTTCTCATTCTAAATGACATTGATATGAAAATGAATAGGATGATAGGAACAGTGACAGCACTGTAAAATATAACTTTAGATATTAATTTTGTTTTTGAAAAATTCTTTTAAAAATAGAACATTTCAAAAATCATGTAATGATATAATAATTCTGGTTCTTAATAGCTGATTAAGAGTTGTACTTGATTCTAAATATAAGATCCCAGAGGAAATGCACTAGTTCGGAAAAGAGAAAACGATTCTAAATATAAGACCCTAATATTTGATTCTAAATACAAGACTTTAATCTACTTTGTCTCTCAAATTTATAATATTTTTTCTAAAATATTCCTATTAATGCAAAGGAGCTCACTAAGAGATAGTTCAAATACACATGATTAGATAAGATAATTTAGGAAAGTTAATACATATTTACTGTAATTAACTAACTTAACTAATTTTCTTATTACCCTTAAATTAATTATCTAGTTCTTATATTAAAGACTTGAGGTAGATATAATAGAAGGCCGCATCGATTATAGTACAATTCATATTATTTTTGCGCTCTCTACAATACAATGAGTATTTTACTATTCTTTCCCAATAGGTAAAAAATTGATATATTTAAGAGAAAATCATTTCACAGGTACCTATGCTTTTCCTCAATATTTAGTCCAATACTTGTGTGATTTTATCTCTTAATTAAATTCTTTAAGTTTACTTCGTTGGCACCATTTGTCTCTATAATTTTACTCTGTTAACATTGATAGTCTTGTCCAGAAATTTTAACTAAACGAGAAAATCGCACAGATACCAAATTTAAAAATTTGAGAAAAATACATACACCTGCATAATGGTTCTCTGTATTTAATTGAAAACAATTCCAACACGGTCTTTATGATTTCCTTCTTAGAAAGTTTGCCTTTTCAATTTCTATTTTTGTTTTTAAAGTTGAGAAATGAATATAAAAAAAAATTCTCAATTGAAAATGATTTCAACCAAACTTTCAGAAATATTAGCTTGTATAAACCTTATTTTCTAACATAAATTTTGAGGCTTCCGAGTGGATAAGAAAATACAAGTTGAAAATTCTACATTTGCTTTCTCTTTCATGTGAATAAGGGCATTATAGATTTTTTCTTTGGATCATTTAACTTCTTTTCATGACAAGTAACGACCAGGTTCCTCATTTTGAAATTTGAAGTTACTAAAGTGTGAATATCTTTCTTGTTTGGTTGGCCTCAAGAGAGCAGTATGTTTGGGTCATTGTCCAGAGAGAGAAACGATGAAATAAGGATGGCGTGGAGGTGGGACAGGAGAGAGAACAAAGGCACATGGAGGGCCAGAGAGTGAGACGGCATAAAATCTTTTCAAAGTGAGAGAAAGAGAAACGTTAGGTATGGTAGTTAGAAAGTCCAGGGTCACGCTCTCCTCTCTGCTGGGGGGCCACATTTTGTATTCTAACTAACATCTCGCGAACTTTCCCTCCTCCTTCCTCATTTTCGCAATCAAATTGATTTTTTTATATTGATTTAAATATAAAAATTGGATACTTAATTTTATATAAATTAGAAACATTGGATAAACAAATATGATTAGAAAGTACGGACTGTGTCTAATCCATGTTTGGATCTAGGTCATACCTTGGAAGCTTCATAAGTTGATATATCAATACTCACGCAAAATTTATACTATTAGAGTCTAAATTTGAATGGCATAGCAGAACATCATGCAAGAAAGAGTTGAACTGATGGATATGAGCCTCTATTTATAGTGTTAGGCAGGGATATTTTGGGAAGGCAAAATATCCATTATATTCATTACTTGAGACTAGGGGTATTCACCTGTATCCCTAATATTCATTAGTTGGGACATATTGAATGCTCAAGATGTGCACAAAACTCCCATGTCTTTTGATTTTTTTGAATTAAAAGAATAGGCGCTAACGACTTGATGTTATAAGTAGGATTGAATCTCTAACCTCTACTTACAAGGAGTATTAATACCATTAGGCTATAGGACTTCTGGCAATCTATTTTGATTGTGTTATATTCCTGCTTGTGCAATCCAATATGCACATGAACAGAGATATATAGAACTTTTGTAAGTCTAATCCCCCGTGTGTACCAAGCTTTTGCTTGCCTTTACCAGTTAAAAAGGAAAAAAAAAAACAAATCCCTTGACTAGCTACTGTGTTTAAACTAAAAGTGAATGCCATAAAAGGTTTAACATGACCCTTAATGTGAAAAAGAAGGGGGGAAAAAACTAATTACAGTGATTCTTATTGTTTATTTGCATGAAATACTACACTAATTATTATTAATTATAATTTTTAGTGAGAATGTCCAACCTTTTGACCGTTGAACCCATAGTACGATAGGTAATGAGAGTTGTATTGTTAATAACTTGTGAAGAATACTAATTTATGTTTTTTGTATAGAATAATATCACATCATTTATAAGTTATAACTATAAACAAGGTAACATTTTATTTTTTATGTATCTTATTTTTTGTTAGATCGAAGCAATTTGAACTATGAATCTCTATTCAAATATGTCATCTCGCTATTATTATTTGAGTTAGTTTTGGATTGCAATTTTCAATATTTTATATTTTTTTTTGCCGAAATTCAATATTCTAAGTGGTTTGGAATTCAATTCTTCATTTTCTTTGTAACGTATATGGAGCATGCATAATTAAGATAGGAGGTTTTTTCTTTTTCGCCCCTCCACATATAACGTAGGTAAGATTAATTATTTTTTTCTGTCAGCAAATACTACTTAGTCACGAAAAATTTGTTTTCATATTAAGTTGATTATATTAACTAGGTAGAGTAATTCTCATCCATTTTACATGAGTAAATTTGAGGTGACTGTTAGTATATTCAATATTATTTTTAACTTTTTTTTTTGCTTAACGTTTGTATATAAAACATTTTATATTGATATCGATAATAAGTGATGAATTGAAATTCATTTGGAAAAACAAAAAAACAAAAATTCGTTGCTACAGTCGCAACACATCTTTAAAGCGCAAATATTAAAATTGACTAAAATATACGTTTGATTCCCTAAATTTATATCAAATTTATAAAGTTTAGTTTTAGTCTCTTAATATTGACATCATTAGTTTCATTAACAAAAAAGTATTGCCTCGGTGAATTTGAGTAGTGACTCTACAATTAAATACTAACATTTTAATCTCGAACTCAAAATTTGTAAGTTGAAAAATATTCAAAATAAAATCTAATAAAGATGTTGTCTGATCTAAACTTTCAACATTAACAACTTATCTTTCAAAATATAAAAAATATTATATTAAACGAATAAATTTTAAGTCATCTCTCAAATATAGCCTTGAGTTATTCAATGCCAAGGTTTACATATTGTGCAACAAGTACTTGTTCCCTCCCTAAATATTAGAGAGAATCTTACCCAAAAACAAAGTTTAAAATTATTAAATCTCAAATAAGAAATTTTTACAAAAATGTATTGTTATTTGCAAATTTAATATTGTTAAAACCTATTAAAGTATTTTTACCAAACCTGATTTGAGATTTAGTAATTTTAAACTTTTCTTTTCTAATATTCTCCCCTAAATATTATGTAATAAATAATGTCTGATCTATTTTTTTTTGGTCCTATATATAAGTTACATTCTTTGATATAAGAGTGATCATATATATAAGTTATACTTTCTTATCTGAAATTTTAATACTACCTCTAATCCTTAATATAAAAGTTAGTCAAGCGAGTATGATTTGATTCCAAATATAAGACCTCAATCAAATTTATCCCTCATTTTTTTCCAAAATATCCCTATTAATTGTAAGAGATTTTCACCAAGTGATAATTCTAATGTTCTAATACACATGATCGAAAAGAATAGTTTAGAGAGACCAATACATATTTGTTACAAATAATTAACTTAACTAATTTTTTTAATATATCTAAATTAGTTGTATAACTCTTATATTAAGAACTAGAGGTAGCATATTCTTTTCATTTTTACCTCAGTAAAATATGTTGTGTATTGATTTTCATTTATCACACATTCCTCTCATTTAATAAATTATTACATTCTTTTTCAATTTTTTCTACTCATTCTCTCTTTAAGTAAGAATATATCTTGGAAAAAATTAGACATCTTACATATTTGTTGCTTTTAGAAAATTTTAATTAATATTTTGATAAAATTGATTTGATTAGTTGTAACTTAATTACATATGAGATTGGAAGAAGTACTTTTTGGTAAGCATGTTGTCTTTAAAGAAAGTACTGCTTGCCATTCTCGATCTAGATTCCTAATGCTTAGACTCTTTAATTTCAAAAGAAAAAGGTTCTTATGATTTTTGTTGATATAATAATTGATAGGAGGGATTCACATCTTTTGTCTAACTAGTTGGTTTATTTCCTCTCGATCACAACTTCTAAACTCTACAAGTTACGTTGAATCCTGAATTTCAGTAAATGAGGGAAATAGATTTTATTGAGTTAGAGGAGAGAATAAATTTAGATTTTTTTGGGGACAAAATCAAGAATAAATTAAGATTAGTGGAAAAGAAACTTGCACAATTTCTTGGTGAGTTCTCCTTCTCTTTCTCTGAGTTATCATTGCCTCCTCTCTTTTTCTGTCTAGGCGGTAAAAGAAAACTATAGGTTTTAAAAAGGTTATAGGGTTTGATTTGAGAGGAATAGTATACAATAAAATATTTTTTTTAAAGAATTGATATTTATAAAAATATATCAAAATATATTAAGATAAATCTATGAGTAATTAAATATCTAATAAATCTGATATGTCTCTTCATCTATAATTCTAATCTAATATTTAAGAGTTTTTTCCTCTTTTTTTTTTAATATCCGGATATTACATGTTACAATTTAATCAACCTACAAGAATTTCTAAGCTACAAGGATAAATTTAAAATTGAATAAAATAATAGGGATCCAAAGTATACTTTTTAATATTTTAGTTCAAAATTTTTCATTTCCCTAGACCCTAATGACAAGATATATGAAAGAGATATATTTGACGTCAAAAAATATTTATTACTATAAAGTTTAAATCTTAAGAAAATATTTAGATCAAGTTACTTATGTTTATTATGTTAAGTTCTCTAATTAAACATGTTCATGTGTCTTATTTTTGAAATGTTATTGTTTAATTATATATCTACATAAAAAAAACATATTAGTCATGTATAATTAAAAAACTTGACATAATAGATATAATAAATTTTACCTAAGTTTTTTTTTTATATGCGACATTTCATATCCTTACATTTAGCATGACTTAAATAGCTTTGCCAGATCCTCGATTCTTATAGCATTTCCTCTCACATATGCATTATTCTTAAGAATAAACCCAAACAATCTGTTTTATTTAAGGAAAAGCTGCTTTGGCGTTACTTTTTCTGTATAATAAAAGAATAAAAAGTTAGAAACTTTCATGAAAAAAAGAAAAGCTTATTCATTATCTAATTATATTTAATCTATTTTATATATTTTATGGTAAAATAATGTTCTTGTTCATGATTTGGTAGAAATGAATTATTAATGTAACCTTTATGAATAAAATAATGATTATATAATTAAGATGAATGTGACGTGTTGTGAATTTAAAGGATATGTGATGTTCAAAATTCTCCGACACTTGCCCAGGTAGGGATCCACCGCACTTGCCGTTTTAATTCGGTTCAGGTTTATATAATTGCCGGCCTTTATTTTTTATTTTGAAAAAAGTACAGAACGAAAAAAAAATCATTTCATTGCCATTAATTGTGTTATGAAAAATATATAAATTAGTTTTTCTTATATCTGTTTGGAGTGACCAGTTTGGGTGATGAGAATGTGATGCGGAATATGGGTAGAGTTCAAGGTTTTTGAAATCCTTTTGATGTGTAGAAAAAAAAGAAATTTTTTTATGCATTTTAAATTTCATGAATTCAAAATAATTATAAAATCATAATTAAAAGTGAATGGATTGGATTTAGAAAAGCACGAACAGTTAAAGTAGCAACTTTTATCTTTTAACCACAGTTAAAACCGAAGGGTGAACAACATGCGCATGTGACTTATCAAAGATACCCACATAGTCTACACACACACACACACACACACATTTTTTGTATATATTGCAATTTCAGCCCTTTCCCATTTCCAAAATTCGTCATTGAAAAATAATATTACCTGCCATCAATTTGTTTCATTAGAGAGTTAATCCTCCGTTCCTAAATATAGTATTCATTTTGTAGTGTAGTTTTACATTTAAGATCGGATGAATAATATTATATATGGATGGAAAAAAATATCTTAATAGTTTTACATTCAAATAAATTTGATAATACTTAAATCTGACTAAATAATACTTAGTATCATACTACCTTTGGTCCTTAATATAACAGCTAATTGAATATTTAATTTGGTTCTAAATATCAAATCCTAATTCACTTTGTCTTTCATATTTATCTATTTTGCCTCAAGTAATCTCTATGGTGATTGCAAGAATTTTTTTAATACTTATGATTAACAAAGATATTTTAAAAAATATAGCACTTATTTATTACAAATAAGTAATTTAACTAATTTTTTTAATATCAAAAAGTTAATTATTTAACTCTTATATTAAGAATTAGAGCTGGTATTAGATAACTGTGTTGAAAACTAATTAAGTTATTGCATGCTTTGCACATATAGTGTTACTTTAATTTGCACACCATTTTTGTGAGACTTCTAGCCATCAAATCTAACTCCATTACTGTAGTGAAAGACCAGGAACAAGGTCACAATATCCGGTTATTGATCAAAGATAGAATCCATGTGCTAGCTATTGCAAATGGGACCAACTATAAGATACTCCAAGACACTTGTAAGAAAAGCAGAGGAAAATAACGAGCTATACAATGTGGTAAAGATGGTATCCAAGGGTTCTTCCAAATATTATTGCTTTGCCCATTACACATGGACCAACTCATATAGATGAGATTGGATAAAAAAACACAATCCTCTAATGAGTTGGACCAGTATGCCCATGATATGCAGACTAGAGCCCTTAGTTGCAGATACGTTAGAATGTGGAAAATAAATTTCCTATGGGTGCAAAATTGCACTTTTATATTGGTTAAAAACTTTATTTAATTTATATCAGTTCTCCAACAAGCGTAGATACAGCGGCGTAGAAAGTGTTGAACTTTGAATTGTGACCCATAAAACATCCAGAGATAGAAGTGATGAGAACTCTTCATGCTTCATTTGCTAAGTGAGCTAGACTGGATGAAGCTTAGAAAGGAGATCGCAAGGGAACTCATAGAGATGGAGAACAAATGGAGTTTGGTTTAGAAGAGGTAGTCGCAAGATAAAATAAGTTAAATATTTAGGTTTTAAATTACCTTATGAAAGCTTGTAAATATTGTTTTTAAAAAATATTTTGAAAACTTTTTAAACTTCTTATAATATTACACAATGTAGAAAGTATATTTTACATTAGTTAGATTTGAAAACGGTCTAAAACCTTGTAAATATTATTTTTAAAAAATATTTTTAATACTTTTAAAACTAATTATACAAGCACTCAGTTTAAAAAGTATACTTTAAACTAGTTGTCTGTAAAACCGGTCTAAAAAATCTATCAATATTTACAAAAATACCATTGGTCACTTTTTTTCACCATTGCCGTAGTGAATGGTGGAGATGAGATGGTTTAAAAATGAATTTTTTTAGTAGTAAAGGCAATGATATGAATCTGTTCATGAAAGTGTATCACAACTTAACATTTAAAATGAGTCCTAGATCATGGGCTTTTGATTTGTATGCTAAAAGATGAGATTTTACAAAGTTGGGACAAAAATTTGAAAAAATAAAATTGACCAAGTGAATAGTATTTTTTTCAATAAATTTTCAAAATTATTGGTCGAACTAATTACTTAGACCATATGTTTCCCTTGTAGTGGACTTTATGAGATTTAATTAGAGACTTCAACCATCTTGATAAGATTGTTTTGGATTAGTTATCAATTTCTGAAGTTCATTAAAATTGTAGACTTATCAAATGAATAGTAACTCAAAAATTAAATTTTATTTTGAAATTTTTATTTTTTAAGGGTTTCGAATGACCAAAC
Organism: Neltuma alba; assembly: GCF_004799145.2. Classification (NCBI taxonomy): domain Eukaryota; kingdom Viridiplantae; phylum Streptophyta; class Magnoliopsida; order Fabales; family Fabaceae; genus Neltuma; species Neltuma alba. The sequence goes on from NW_021635117.1 coordinate 439,696, forward strand.
TTGTTCCCAAATAGTTTTTAAAACTTTGATATGCGTATAAAGATGTGGTGTGACATGCATGAAATTTAAGTGCAATTGCAACTAGTGTTTAGAACTACTTGATTGGATAGGGCATTATGTTAAATAAATACGATTTAATACAAATTTCATGTTATATCAAATATGATATATGGAAAACATCCAAGATAAAAATGGTTTAGCGACATGTTAAATATTTAAACAAGTCTCTTTGCCAACAAAATATAATTCTTCTAAACTTCAGGCATAATCTTGACATTTTCATTTAGGAATGATTCAAGTACATCTATATTTTTAATGTCTAATTATCACTCTAGCTGTATACTCTTATATTTTTGTGTAGTAGCTAGATGGTTGGCCCTAGGTTATAGACAATATCATGTGATATTAAATGCATATTAGAATCTTGGGTTAAGGTGCAGATTTAACAACCATGTTTTTACAAAAAGGACAACTGACACCATTTACTTTTGAAGGGTGCTAAAGTAGACACAAACATTAAAAAAGAGCGCTTTTTAACCACAGCCGTTGAAAGGCCTAACATTGACGGTTACAAGGATGGGCGTGAGAAAAATTTGACCTAAAATGATGAAGTGGCAGGGAGTAAATAGTGACGTGGCAGAAAGAAAATGGTGATGTGGCTGAGACTAAGGTGATGTGGCTGAGACCTAAAAATTGGATTAAGTGTGAGGCGCGAAATCAAACATTAAGAGTAGGAGGCAAAGCGTCGATGGGGTAAGGAGAGAACGAGAAAGCTGAGAATTAAGATTCTTGTAGGGTTCTGAATTGGGAAACTGAAAACGTGAGAAATCGAGATAGAGGGTTAGCAAGTGTGGTCCATCGAAGAGTATGTGATCGAAGATTCTTGAAGGATTACAGACGAGGGAACAGCAGATTCTTCACAGGTAAGCATCGATTTAGACAAAAAGTTGTTGTATTTTTAAGTTGAATAGTGAAATGGCGTTGAAGCCCTTAATAATTTGGGGATTTACTTGTTGCAGTGCGAATGGCGACAAACAAGGGTGATAATGTTCCTGTCAAACCGGGCAATGTTGATGCAAATAGAGGAGACGACACAGAGGCCAAGAAGTACGAGACATTGGAAGAGAAGCATGCGAGGCTACTTAAAAAGGTGAGTCAAATGTTTGATTTGGCAAAACGAAGTGTGCAAAGGACGAAGGAAAAATTGAGTGAGGGGCATGGAAGCATAGGTGAGTGGATAAGAAGAAGTAGGGAAAATGAGAGATGGGTCTGGGCCAATCAAGATGAGAGAGAGGTAGGGGGCAATGAAAATGACAAAGAGGAACAGGGCAATGAAAATGACAGAGATCCAGAACAAGAGGTGATTGAGTGTGTAGATGTAGATGGTTTAGAAGAGATAGATGATGATGGAATTGAAGATTTACCTGAACATAGGGAGGAAGGGGGAGATAGTGAGGATGACGTTGTTAGAGAAATTGACAAAGGGAAAAGAGTATTGGTTATGGATGAGGATGACGATAAAAGTGAGGAAGGGGGAGATAGTGAGGATGAAGAAGGTTCTGATAGCGAGGATTCGAATTATGTTGGAAATAGTGCCAGCTCTGACCCTGAGGAGAGTTTGGTGGATGATTTTGAAGTATCTGAAAATAGTGAAGAGGAAGATGAGGATATGGGCCTTAATGAAGATTGTGAGCCTCCAGATGAAAGAGTTGGGCTTAGCGTGTTGGAGGGCTTGGGAGACCAGCCTTTCTTTATGTTAGGCATGACTTTCTTAGACCTAAATGAGCTTAGGAGCGCCATAGACAGCTATGCTATTTCGAAAGGGGTGAATATCAAAATTATTAGAAGTGAGAAAAGGTTATTAAAGGCAATATGTGAAGAGGGCTGCCCATTCACCTTATATGCATCGAGAGATGGGAATAATGTGGGCTACAAGGTGAAGACATTGTGCAATGAGCACAGGTGTGGTAGGGTTTTCAAGAACCCTAGGGCAAGTGTGAAGTGGCTAGCCGAACACTTCAAGGAGAAAATACAGGAGAGACCTAATTACAGCATATGTGAAATGAAGAATGATGTTGAGCGTGAGTTGAAGGTCTACGTGAGCTTACGTAAGTGCAAGAGGGCAAAGAGGAGAATAATACAACACATGGATGGGAGCTTCGTAGATGAATTCTCCAAGTTAGAAGCTTACTGCAATGAACTGAAAGTGTCAAATCTTGGGTCAGATATTAGTGTGGAGATAAGTAACGAGGCTTTGGAACAAGGGAGAAGAGTTTTTAGAAGAATGTATTTGTGTTTTAATGCAGCAAAGGTATGATGTTTAGATTTCTGTCACATATGGTATAATCTATTAATTTGTTGTTTTATATTTCAGTTTGTCCTGATGAGTCAAAATTGTTGGTTTAGGTTGGTTGGAAAGTTGGGTGTAGACCATTGATTGGAGTTGATGGAACATTTCTAAAAGGTAAAGCTAGAGGGATTCTGTTAACTGCTGTTGGTTTAGATGCTAACGACTCATTGTACCCGTTAGCATTTGCTTTGGTTGATAAAGAGAATGGTGTGAATTGGAGTTGGTTCATTCAGTGGCTTAGGATATCACTTGATCTTCACAATGGTGGCAAAGTAACTTTCATGTCAGACATGCAGAAGGTATGATTAGTTACCTTTGCTGATTTACATATGACTTATGTGGTTTTAATGAGAACATTTAATTGACTAGTTCTATACATGTAGGGATTACAACATGCTGTGACAGAGATACTTCCAGAGGTCGAGCATAGACTTTGTGCAAGGCATATTTATGCTAACTGGAGCAAAAGGTGGAGAGGGAACGAGATGAAGAAAAAAATTTTCTCTTGTGCTTGGAGTACGTTTAAAGAACAATTCAAAGACAATCTCAAAGCACTTGGAGCACTTAACAAAGAGGCAGCTGAAGCAATGGTGTCATACCTTATATCTGCTTGGGTAAGAGCTTCTTTCAGTAATAGATGCTTGTCTTGGGTTGTAGACAACAATATGAGTGAGAGTTTAAATGCTTGGATTGATGAATATCGATATCTACCTGTTATTAGAATGTTTGATGGGATAAGGGTTAAGATGATGGAAAAATGGGCTGAGAGTGAGCAAAATGTGAGAAATTGGAAAGGCAACTATAGTCCAAAATGTCTGGACTTATTTGAAGCAAATAGGTTGTTGTCCTCTACATGTAGAGTTTTTTTCAATGGGGATGAGGGATTTGAGGTGACTGAGGGACAAGATAGGCACACAATATGTCTCACTAGGAAAACGTGCATGTGCAGGGCATGGGATTTAACTGGAATCCCATGCCAACATGCTATTCGTGCTATGTATCACTGTAAACTGGAGCCCCTCACCCATATCTCACGCTATTACCACAAGAACACCTACATTGCTAGCTATAGGACAAAGTTTGCACCTGTGAGGGGCAAACAATTTTGGGATACAGAACAGCTTATCCCTATGCTACCACCACCTGAGTGCACATTGCCTGGCCGACCAAGGAAAAAAAGAATCAGGACAGAAGAAGTAGCAAGAAGGACAAATGTTGCCTTTAGGAAAGCTGCTCAAGCTACGTCAAGTAAAGCTGGTATAAGCAATGGTTCAGAAACACCACTTGTCGAAAGAGTAAGCAAACGGGGACAAGTCAACAAATGTGGCTTCTGCAGGAAAGTTGGGCATAATAGAAGCACTTGCACAGAGGTAACTTGTGCCAATTTCTTTATATTCATTTATTACAATAACTATAAGCTAACTTTTCATTTCTTTCTAGGCACCTCCCTCAAATAAGCCTCGACCTGGTAGAAGGAGGAAAACAGCCAACCAAGGCACAACATAGCAACCATCCAATCCCACTTCACCTTCACAGCAACCACATAGTCCACCTACACAGCAACCACCCCCTCCACCTTCACAGCAACCACCCAATTCCACTTTACCCTCCCAACAGTCGACAAATCATCCTCCATCGACACAACAACCACCTAAACCTTCCAAACACATAGCAAGAAAGAGGGTTGTCTACAAGCCCAGAGTTGAGTGGGGAATGGGTATAAGAATTGATGAGGGAACTGGGAGAATCGTCTACAATGTAAGTATTACTAGACACTATTCTCTTCCATTTTAATTCATGCAAAGTTACTGTCATTTAAGCAATGTCATTGACTTATGCAGCCTGGAATGCGTTCTGAGGTGGTCATTGAGGAGGGTATTGCACAGGAGTATATACAACACTACGTGGACCCTCAGAGTAAATTTCTAATCCCAAATGAGAAAGAACTTCGACTGTCATGAGCTTTAAAACGCACTGTACCAGAGGGTTCCAGGAGGATACCATTCACTAGGCAAGGGACCGCTGTTTCACAACCATCAACACTACCATTTACACCTCTTGGGTTGATGTGGAAGGGCCAACGAAGCATTTCAAGTGCCCACCTCCAACTGCAGAGCCAAATGATGAAGACAAGAAGCAAGACCAACTCTAAGAGCTCTGACATTTAGATTGCTTAGAAACATTTAAGACTATGTATTTGACTATTTTGTACTACGTATTTCGTTACTTGGATTATGGTTACCTTATTGCCTTTTACATGGGATTATCACTTCCTAGGTCTATATTTTGGTGAACCAATGCTTAGTTTTTCAGATGGATGCCTTCTTATTTTGCAAGTCCTATGTGATGTAACTCTTTTAGCAATATTAGTGGCATGTACAAATGTCCATTATAATTAATTAAGGTTATTATCTTATGTTACATCTTCAGTTCCTCATTATTAATTAGGTTACCTTTACATCTTATTTAATTCATATGTTCTTCTCTTCTATTATTTCAATTAACATTATTGCCATCAAAATTACCACCCTTGTTATATAATTGTTGGATCAGTAATTACTTCACCACGTGAATAATTCTTGAGAGAAGACCAAAGATCAGTTCTCGAATATGTATTCAAGAAGACCAGTTCTCAAATACGTATTCGAGAAGACCATTTCTCTAATATATATTCAAGAATATATTCGAGTAGCTTATCGATAAGTTCATTTATCAAACAGCTTATCGATAAATATATTCTTATTTATTCTCGAATATATTCTTGAATATATATTAGAGAAATGGTCTTCTCGAATACGTATTTGAGAACTGGTCTTCTTGAATACATATTCGAGAACTGATCTTTGGTCTTCTCTCACACTTCACATGCGCCCCACCTCGCTTTGCTTTGCCCTAGCTCTCAATGTTGACGACAAAAGCGACCTTCGATGACAACATTGACCTTCGGCATCAACTTTTATTTTGTCGACGCAACAGTGCCACGTCACCATCTCATTCACCAACGTGTCATCCATCTTCTCGATACCGTGTCATTTACAGACGTCCGTTTGCTTGAACATTAACTTGGGGCATAATTGCTACGATAAATTACTTTCGGGATATTTAAGAACAAACAAAAACTTCCGGGTGCTGAGTGCTCCTCGGGGAAAACTTTCGGGGCAATTAATAACCTTAACCCTAATTTTTTCATCAAATATACCATGAAGTGGTCCATAATTGTTACAAAACAGCTATTATAACTCATATCTCCTGACATACAAATATATTGCAATCAATTTCACACACTCCTACTTTGTCAAATACAAAACAACTACTGCAACCGATATCATTACAGACACTAACATTGCTCTTCTAAACTTATTTTCCCTCTTCCTCACTTCCACATCATTCAGCTCATGTCTACGTTTAAGCTTCTTCAATTCACTGTGAATTACATTGAGCTCTTCACTTAGTCTCCGCCCATGCTCTCCTCTTTGGTTCTTGCTACTTTCATCATATAGTCTGTCAATATCATCTAATAGCTCATTGATCACAGTGTTTGCCCTCTCACCGAAGTCCCCATCATGCCAAGAGAAATAGCCACATCCCCCATCCCGTCGTGTTCAATACCAACATTTCAACCACGGAACCAGGGAAGAAAATAGCATTTTTCACAGCAAGAAAACCACTTCATACCTGGTCATAGTTTGGGCAGCCATAAAACCTCCTACCTGGGTTATTATCAGTCCACGCCGTCCATCGGGGAGCTACTAACCCATGATGGCAATACCTTATCGGCGGTTCATAGTTGTCCTCGCGACTAGGTTGCCTCAATAAAGCAACCCTTCTCCTGTATCTTGCCGTCGATGAGGACGATGATGATGCCATGAACTTCACTTTTAGACCTCACTTTGTGTACTCCCTGCGTCTTCGCCTTCTTCGATGGGTATAAATGTGGTTGCAAGGGAAGGCGTTCGGACTTTAATAGAGTCATTGAACTCTCTACCTGCCACGTCTGAAATGGTCTGAAGCTTAACACTTGCCAGGTGGAGAAAGATGTGGAACCCACTTACACAAAGTGGACAGACGTTTGGCCCTTCCAACGGCTATGGTTAAAAAGCGCTCTTTTTTAATGTTTATGTCTACTTTAGCACCCTTCAAAAGTAAATGGTGCCAGTTGTCCTTTTTGTAAAACATGGTTGTTAAATCTGCACCTTAACCCTAGAATCTTTCAATTACAACCCACATGTTTCACAAGTTTTTTTTTTTTGGTGTGTCAAACCATGTGTTTTGGTCATGAAAAAATCTAGGTAAAAAATTGTTTTGTAGGATCATGAATGCTAAATTCATCTAAGCAATTGGGATCAAGAGGAGAAGAATTCATGAAGAATGCAAGGACCTTAGTACCTAGTTATTTTATTTTCTTGTGGTCTCTTCTATCACAAATTATATGCCCATACTTATTTATTAATCTTGTAACAGTTAGTTTGGTAACACCTCAAGTTTCTTGAGACTCTCAAGGTCTAACAGGCTTTGTATTAGGAAGAGAAATAGGGTATTTTGATGATCATTGATAGTGGTGAGTATTTAGTTATTTGGTTTGGTTGATGATAATAATCAGAATAATTGAATAATTGAATATATCATAATTACTACACCAAACATGGTGAACTGACTTAATCAAAATAACCGAAATATATTTGGTTCGGTTAGTGGGCTTGTTATTGGGCCCTTTTTTAGGCTTTTTTTTGTTCCAAATATCATACCAGTAGCCTAGCTAACACAAAAAAAATCTAAACAATAGGAATTATAGATTTTTTGGGCTTTTTTGGTAGAATGAATTTGGATATTTGAAAGGTGTAATAAAACTTCTAAATTTCAAAATCAAATACATCTTATTACATAGTACATATAATACGAGATAGAATAACCAATAATCAACTTTGACTTTCAAGCATCAATCTATAAGAGCATACAAACTGATAACAAATAAAAATTCAAATATACTAAAAATCCAAACAAACAAACTATCAAGTATTAACAACATAACATGTGAAATTCAAATTACAACAAATTCCACTCAATCCTTATCCCAAAGTTCCCTACATGCAACCTGCCAGGAAGTCACCAATAACTACAATTAAAACAAGAAAATTAGAAAGTGTACAACTTGAGAGTTAAAGAAAAACAAACAAATTAAGGACAAGATTTGTTTACTCTTAAGTCTTTTGCTTGTTGCATCCACAATACATCAACAATTACCTCTAATGTAATTTTTTACAAATCTACACATAAAGAAAAACAAAATCACACTTGATATATCACAATAAATCAAGCATTATATTATCCTCATAAAGTTATGAAGTAAAAGTAAAATATTACCAAGTTCTATCTTTTGCATATCAATATTTCCTTCTTCTACAACATATTAAAACGAGCATTTAAACCAATCTTGAGCACTAATTAGACAGTGCATAACCTTAGGAGTTAAAGAGCTCTTAAATGAATCTAGAACTCATCCTCCAATGCTAAATGTAAACTTTGAAGCAACTATGGAAATCGGGAAAGAACTTGTAGCCAAGTTGCATAACTTTGGGTCTACTATCCCAATCATGATTTTCCTACCTCCAAAGGGAAAGGTCCTTCCCTTTTTAACTGGTTGTGGGTGAGGAGGGATTCGAACCCCTGAAATTGTAGTTCATAGTCATATGCTCTAATCCTCTAAGCTACAAGCCCCACCTCATCTCTATTGGATCTATTCCTAGAGTACCCTTAAAAAAGGGAACCTTTTCTCTCCCTAGCCATTTCAGCTTAAGAAGATGTGAAAGTGCCTCTCTCTCTCTCTATAAGAACGATACATTCTGAGGTGTGAAGAAGGAGAAAGAATAGGAAATCTAGGACTATATAGCCTCTACCAACCCAAAAGACCAAAATCATCTTTATTAACCTCAATTTCTTCATTCGAATATCTATCAACCTTAGCTCTGCTAGTTCTTCCACCAAGATGCTTATCCAAGAAATCTTTTTCCTTAATATCAAGCAATTTTCTAACTTTTACTTCAGGGTCATCATTTTCATGAAAATCTTCTTGTGTACCATGTAATGGCCCCTTTCTAGATTATGTTGAGGGAAAAACAATGTGTTTATATTCATTGTACAAAAAAATTAAAAGTTCTTTAGCAAGTTATACCAAACTCGTACCAATTACACTTATGTGTATTTTATACAAGCAAGTTGCACCTAATTTAATTTATATCGGGGATCAAGAATAGCAGTAATATAAATAAGTTGGTTTATCTTCATAGGATCTCCTTAATATTTATCAAATCTCTCTTGCATTTTGTTTGCCATGGAAGCCAACTCCCGAACATCACTTTTCATTTACTCATCCAAAGAATGATGTAGCTTATAAATTTCACTAAAAAAAAGTATTCGATGTTACAAATAAAGAGCCTGATATTTACACAGTAAGCTCATAAAAATGACCCAATATCATGATCATCATCCTAACATTCTTTTAATCTTCAGACTTATGCCCCTTCTCTATCTTGAAGATCAAATAAAAAATAAGGATCTTTATTCTCAAACCTTTTAAAGGCTGCCTTAAATTTTTGAGTAGTCTCTAACATCAAATAGGTAGAGTTCCACCTAGTAGGGACATCTAAGTATAAGATTTGTTTACTTTGAATCCTTTCATCCTTATAACTCTCTTTAAACTTTTTCATTCGAAGGGGTGATTGTGTAATAAAGTGGATAATTTCTCTAATCTTTTTCACTAACTTCCGATTTCTTTCAACCCATTAGTAACAATCAAGTTGATTATGTGTTCAATAAATCACATATGTAAGAATTGACATTTTATATTGAGTGGCCCTAATTCACAATTTTTTCTTCTAAATATTGAACCATGACATCATTAGAAAACATTGTAATTGTGAGCACCCTTTCAATTTCCCATTCAAGTAAACATTTTTTCATTTCCATTGCAATATCATTTCTTTTATGACTAGAAATTGGAATGAAATTTGAAATCATCTATGAAATGAGTAGTAATGCACATGTAATTGAGTCTTTGAATGGCAGTCCAAGCATCAGTGGTGAGGCAAATCCTTTGCCTTTTAAGCAACAAATAGTCTTGAAATTTAATTTTTTCATCAATGTAAATCCCAAAACAATTACGAGCAACAATCTATCTTGATAGAATTTTAAATTTAGGTTGAGCAATAGACATAAATTGCCTAAACCCCATTCCCATCAACAAATTTGAAAGGTAATTCATCAATAATTATTATGCATGATAAGGCCTTGCTAATAGCATCTTGATCAAATTTCCAATTCGCAAGACCTATTTTGTCATCTTCTACATTAAAGCTCAAAAGAGAGTGTGCAATTTCTTTAGGAGAGGGCTTCAATTTACAAGTACTCAAATGGTTGTTAAGTGTAGTGGTTCCATTAGCTTTTCAATCACATACAAGATCATTTCCATAATAATTGTACTTAACTCTAATTTCATCTTTTTCATTCAAAAATTTGGTGAAATGTTCCTAAACTTTTTATCTTGGCTTTGTGCTTTTTGTTTTTTTAGTCTCACTTGCTACTAGCATTAAAAGTTTTGTTGTTTGACTAGTGCTATCATCCCTAGCTTAAGCATCACCCATAGTTTTACCATGAGAAGACATCTAATTGAATAAAAATACCAGTTACAACAAATCATATAAGAAAACAAATGAGAACAATTTATAATGAATAGAGTATTTTCTTTATTGTAGAACACTTGTGTATCCTCATCTACAATCAATCTCTCTTCTTTATGTAAGAATGATACAATAACAAGAAATTACAACATATAAATATCATTCTTACAACATATCAGTTCTTATAAACTTCTTATTTCGTCAATATATAACTATTATTTTTCATTGAAAACCTAACACAATAACAGGAGATGAAGTTATAATTCAAAGGTTTAATAAATCTATATAGCCTAATTGGTGATCTCAAACCTTACTGACCTATATCTTTCAGCCTAATTGGTGCTTAAGTTAATTTGTCTATTATAATGTAACAGATGAATATCTATATATATATATGTATATATTTATCTATTACATAGTAACATATGAGTATATACATATATATATACTCATTTGTTACTTAATTTAGTAGACCAATTTTTTTTTTAAATTTCAAACCTCTAGGTTGTAGATGCCATTTTTTTTTATTAGATTAGCTAGCCCTAGCAGCATTCTCTTCTTCTTCGTTGTGAGCTTCCTCTTCTGCTTTCACCATGCAAACTCTTTTCCCTCTTTCTCTCTTTTCTCATGAAAATCAGCATTCTTTTTCCCTTCTCCTTACTGGCAGACACTGTCTATCCTTCTCATTTCATTCTTTTTCTTCTCTAGTAGCTCAACAGTGTTCTTTCTCTCCTTTATTGCAGGACCTTGCTCCACTCAAATCTATTGACCTTACTTCTCTATTATTCTTCTTCTCTTCTTCTTGTTCAAAGTCAACGCTATATGAGTCTCTCTTCATTGAGAGTGGTACTAATTCCGCAACATGAAGCTCTCCTTTGATTTCTTCCACGATATGAGTTCTCTCCTCCATTGCGCAACCTTGCTCCTCTATTGCACGATGTAAGGTGTGGGTGTATAATGTTAATGCACATAAAAGCAATGCTTGTTTAATCTTTATGTTGAATTTTAGAAAGTTATGGATATTATTTGAACATATATTTGTTATGGTTAAGTTTGTGATATTTAATTTTAGAAAGCTAAAGATTGTTGTTGACAATGCTTGTTAGTTATGGTATAAATCTAATGAATTAATCAAGGGGTATTTGATTTTAATTTAGGGATGAAGCATGCTTGTTCTCATGAGCCTTTGGAATGCATATAACATATTAGCTAAAATGTCTATTTCAACAGTTGGCTTTTTAATATATGATTTACACATTTTGTGGATTGCTAAAATTGTTGGATTAAATAACTTAACTTAGTCTTAAATTGCTTTAGTTTTGTTGGACTGCTATAATTAAAGTTTTAAATATCTTTAATTTTCTTAGAATTGAGTTGAATTAAATTAAAATATTGCTGATGTTGTCATTAAATTGTTCTTATGTGTTTTCACTTTCATTTGGTCATAACTCTCTAAAGATATATTATATTCCATTTAAATTTTCTTATTTATGAACTCATAGATTTTTATGATGAGAGCATTTGGCAAAAACTTAAATTCTTTGGTTCTAAATTTTCTTGTGTTTTATAACTAACTTAGGGTGCTTACTTTGGTTTTTTTTGGCTTAACTAAGACAATTAGGATGTCATTGTTATCATTTGATTTGACTCTTAAAATTGTGGGTTATGGATTCTATTTGTATGGAAAGTCTGACATGATTTCTTTTTTCTAAATTACTGTTATTGTTGCTAAAGTTTGCTTTGGTTCTGCTTCATATGCTTTAGAATTGCAGGTTGTAGTTAGGGAAGAAAAATAATTGTAGGTTGTAATAAAAACTAGCAATAAAAATAATTCTACATTTTATTTATGTTTTTAAAAAAATTATTTTTGTCTATTTTAGCGTGAACACAGGGAAAAAAAATCACTATATTCGTCCATTCTAGCCAAAACAAAACATCTATATTTGTGTGTTATGGTCAGAATAAACGAGTATAGATGTATCATATTTTTCTATTTTGGCAAACAGACAAATATAGTGATGTTTTTCATCTATTTAAAATAGACAAATAAATAACTACTATCCACATCTTCTTTAGTAACCTTTCCCCTTAAACAGACCAAAAAAGACCTCCAAAATAGACAAAAATAACATTTTGTTGTAGTACTCAAAATACCCATTTGAGAAAATTAAACTCTATCCAAAATCTAAACTGATTAAAACTCAAATCTACCTCATAATAGCATAATCCAATCATCAAAACTCACTTCTAATCATTATATTATCATAACCCAACAAAATCAAACTGAAAAAAAAAAATCAAACTCTAGCTCAAAACTCCATATAACTTTAAATTCAACAAAACTAAAATGATTAAACATCTTATCTAGTCCCAATAACTCATTTAGACACAAAAGATTCAGTAAAATCATCATCCATTTCGGAATCACTCAAAACCCTAATATTCAACTATCTAGAAATATGAAAAATCAAGATGAAAGGGTAGAAATCAAGTCTAAAACATTTACTTGGGTTTTAGGAGGCTTAAAACTACTCCCAATAGGCTAGAAATCCAAACCCGAGCAATAACCAAGTGTTTCTCTTCTTATTTTCCTCTATTTTTCAGGTACTCAACTCCCCATTTTAGTCGCTCCTGCCTCTTGTCACAACCATAGCCTAGACGCCAACATTGAGTGAAACATTCATCATTTAACCCTTTTTAGTATGCATTTGGAAGTGTTACGATTAAGGAAAATCATTAATTAAGCCCGTACAATAAAATCTTGCATTTTGATTCTCCAGTTACTATTCATTTAGTAATTCTAGATTTTTAGTCCAACTTTCAAAATTTATAACTAATTATAAGAAAATTATATTGAGATGTTTCAAGTCTCCATTTAAAGCTCTTTTAATTCTCTATAGGAAACAAATACTCATTAGTTCATTTAATGAAAATATACTTATCATGCAGTCAACATTGTACTTAATAGCTTTTTTGCCCTAATTTTAGAAAATCATATCTTTTAGTACACACATCCATTTTAGGTTATCTATCACTTTTTTTAAACCTTAAGATGTTTTCTGTTTATTCAAAATTTTATGGGCATAATCATTTGTTTCCTTCACTTTAGCTTTGTCTCGCTTTCATTGCTCATAGTTGGAATGTTTATCCCCTTATTAAAATTAGCATCTCATAAATAAACATTATCGTGCCTGTAACCATTTCAACATTTCATTAATCATCCTCGTGCATTATCATATTTAATCTTACATCCATTTTCAACATTTATCATTACATAACATCATAGGCATGTTCTTGAATACATTAACATAAAGAAGAAATATTACATTACAATACATAAAATATTTCTCTATTTCTTTTCTTTTTTTTCTTTTAATCCTCATTTTGCATCCCTCTTCCATAAGTATAATAACTATTATGGTTTGTTAAGGAAGGGTGAGATTTGAAAAAAATCTCAGTCATAAACAATTATCACCTAAACATATATGGTATAGCTTGGCATTTATAACATACTTGCAAACTTAACATTTTCATAATATAATGACATGTTTGAAAACTACCATGCATTAATTATAAATGATATAGGATTATGGCATGCTTCAAGTATTATCACATACACAATACATGAGTTCATAAAGTCATATAAATATAACAAACATGTCATACATGCTAACAAAGACTAAGCACATAAGAGTAGGGTATACTTTTTTACCTTTAACTTTTCACATTCTCTCTCTTGCTCCCTTTGCAGCCAACTTTTGAAGTTGCTTGATTAATCTTTTCCTTTCATCTTTCTTGATGTCACATATCCCTAATTATATTAACAAACCATACCATTCACTTATTAAAGCCGTAACAATGAGCCATTTGCAAGCATAGCTCTCTTGAATATACTTTAACCTCTAACTTTTGGACTTTCAATCCAATCTTTCTAAAATTAATTCTATATGCAATTTACACATAATTTTAAATGTAGAATCCATTTCCAAGCTCAAAATTAACAAAACCAAATTCCTTCCCAATGAACAAGCCTTGGCTGAAACATATAGGGTTTTAGGGCAAAAATTTCATTTTCAATTCCAATACTTCCAAACTTATTTTCTCAATTGTATCCTATAGAATTTTTCATTCTAAACACATTGAAACAATCAAAATCATCAAAATCCAACCCCAGTATGAACCCTGCGTTTGGCCAAAATTATACAAAGATTAAGGGGAAGTTGGATTCTTTCTAATTTTATCACAAAACCACTTGATTACTACTCTTTTCTTCCCCTTAATCAGTAATCTAACTTCAATTAATCCTTTCCTTAACTTAATCACATTTGAACAGTATCTCATCTTAGGGCTTAATGCTTTTAAAGCTGAACAAAACCATATCTAAGCTCAACAATACAAATGATAACATAAACAACATCAAAATTCACATCCTTACCTTGCGTTGAAGCTTGAATTTGTATGGTTTCTTCCCTCTTCCTCTTCCTCTTTTTTTTTTTTTTCTAGAGCACATTTTAGTTTATCCTTGAAATTGGGAGGAATTACAATGCCATGTTTCATGTTTTTCAAGCCTCTATGTAAGTGTAAAGACTTTATTTTGCCCTCGAAGTTGGAAGAAATTACCATTGCCAAGTGTCATCATCTCTAAGTTTTCATGTGGTCTTGGAATTCAAAACAATTCCTTTCTAATTTGACCTTTGACAAATATTAAAATTCCAATACCATCCCTCATGAAAAATGGTGTCAAAAATGGAAATAAAATAGGGAAAGTTTGTTAAAAAATAAACCCTAGGTTACTCATCCATTAATTTTGTGATATTGCATCGTATTAAGTACCTTTTCAGGTCTTGACTTTACCAATAGCATTGACATGTATTCTGATATCATTATCCTACTGTTACACTCCCTCTCTTATCATATACTTCTCTAGTCTTATTTATAGAGTAAAGAGAGAAGACATTTTTCAGTCCTACTTATAGGGCATTGGGAGAAATTTTTTGTATAGATATACAATTTTATCCTTAATTTATTATTGTGTTGACTTTGTTTGCATGAGATATAGTGTATATTAAATATGATAAAGTTGGATAGTTGTTGAATTTTAAATGAGAGTTAATAAAGTTTAAGATTTTTCTTAGTCTATGTGAAACATGTTAAAATGACTTATAAATAGGACCAGAGAAATATAACTTTAAATGATGACAATGACTAGGCAAAAGTATCCTAAGGTTTGTATGTTTAGAGGTGGGAATACGGGCTGGCTCTGCAAGGCTGATGGGCTTAAAAGAGCTAGTCCTACAGGGTTGAAATTTCAAAAGCACCCCAGTTATCTAGGCTCAGCCCTTAAGATGACAGGGTCAGGGCCAGCCTGTGGACTTTCGGCCCATTTAAGAAAAAAACTATTTTTTATATTTCTCACATTTTTTAATGAAAAATAAAAAACAAACCAATGAAATTATTAATAAAAGACAAAACAATGAATAAAATTAAGTCACAAATACAAAATATCATTATATCTAAATATCTATTAATATCCAAGAACATCTAAAACATCCTTTAACAAGACAACAACTTTCAAAAGTATTATCAATAATGCAAATATGTAATAGACAAACATTATCGTTAATTTTTTGAAACTTCATCATCACTATAATTAATTACTCTTCTTTTGTAGCAAAAATATCAAGTTTTTCTTCTTTATAAGAATTTCACTTCGAAATTTTATAGGCTAGCTATTGTTTTACTTTAATTTGAGAAGCATTGTTGTTGAAACTCATAAATTTCTAATTCAAATTATAGAATTACAAGTTATATAAGTATAAAAATACTATCTTATCAAATATATATATAGTTTAAAAATATCAACACATATAATATAAATTAAATCATTATTAAAGTCCAAATTAACCCATTTTTTAAAATTTAATTGGACTAATTATTATTTAAAATCAAATAAATCAAACCATTCTGTGAAATTTAACTTCAAAATGATAAAAATAACCAAATATTCAAAATATCATTAACAATGTACAAAAATTAATAATATTATAATTACACAAAAAGTTTTAAAAGAAGTTATAAAAGGGTTTAAACGGGCCAGCCCTTGGCCCTACAGGGTCGACCTGTTTAAGCCCTCAGGCCTACAGGATCAGTCCTTTTAAACCTGTTTCCCATTTTAAGGAAAAAATTATAAGCTCGACCCTCACAATTTTTGGGCCTAAACGGACTGGTCCAACAGGCTTGGCCTATTTTTTCGGCTTTATGTATGTCTAAATAGGGAAACATCAATTTATTTCATTCTACCATATCTTTGACCAAATGCTTTCTAATGTTTCCTGGTTTTATAAATTCATCCTTCTACTTCATTAATCCTCTTTTATTATGGAGAATTTCTCTAATTTTTTTTTAGACAAAAACTCAACTTGTAGGTTTTTTTTTCAAAGATTTCCTACATAACCCCCTTAAGTAAAAATTCAACTTTAAATATTTTTAAGGCCACCTCTTCACTTTCAAGGGTCAGGAAAAATTTTATAGTCTTCTATAATCTCCAAACTAATTTTTGTCCATTTATGTCGGATTATTTGAAGCCTTCATATAATTAAAATAATTGACTTTGTCTAATTTCTTTCCCCTAATTAGCCAAAGTTTCCATAATTAGCTGAATTTTTAAAAATCCCTTAAACTTGTTTTGGGGGAATTTTCATTATTTTTAATCTCAAATAGGCCTTATACCTCATTTCCTATTTTCTAGAAATTTTCTGAAATTTTGGGCATATTTTTCATCATTACCCTTTTTTGTCCAAAACTTTTCAAAGTTATGGTTTGGTCCCTGCTAGGGTTTAACCTAAAGAATCATCTCATTGAGGTCTTAAACATGAGTTTTGGCCCATAATAATTTCAATTTCTTATACTCAGCCCCGGAACTTCATTGGAACTTCTATCTTCCTAGTTCCTTGGTCCTCGAAAACTTTTACTTTACTATTTAATTCTTTTGTTCTTTTAGGAAATTTCTAGGACTCATGGCAAAAAAAATCTGTTTATTTCAAACTATTTTTCCTACTATCTCATATTTTTTCTAACATTTTCATTCTACCGACATCTATGGCCTCAAATTTATTAATGAAGCCATCCTACAACCCCTCTCACCTTGGGAAATCAAATCCTAAAAACTCCCAAAAGCTAACCCATCATGTTTAATCACCTATTTCCTTAATTTTTCCACATAAACCGTTACTTAATTAGGACTAGCTCTTGGAACAAAATAAAAAGAAAAACTAGGCAATTGCATCTAGATTTTGTCATAAAAAATATTAGAAATCATGTTCTGCTGATAACAAAACTAAAGAAGATTTGTTTTGTAGGATATATAATTAATTCATCAATAATCTATAAGAGAAAATCATTTTGCTCTCTTGCTTGAAGAGCTCGGCTCTTGATTAGTTGAAATCAAGGCATAATTGCTGGAGAGGGAGCGTGGGACTTAGGATGGTGCTTTGATCTAGAAATCTTTCTAACAAGTAAGATAGCTTAAGAGAAACTCACGGCAAGATTGAGTAGCTTGATCATGACAAATCTCCAAAGAACCTTTCCAACAAGCAAGATAGCAAAAAAGACAACCATGAAAGGAGAAGTAACTAAATTTGGAAAGCCCTTCCAACAAAAAACATACTCCTGGAGGAACCCATTTAATGACGGCACGGCATTAGGCAATGCAACATCAACCAATGTAGTGGACGCATGATGAAGCTGATCCTTGATGGTCATAAAGTGTGATGATGACATTTTCATTGGTGCAGCAAAAACAACCTAATCATTGCTTAGAGAATATTTCTTGTGAACAACAAGATGATTAGGCTCCTCAACTGCCTTAATTATCGGGGTGTTCGTTGGAGCCTATTTGTGAGGAAGCTGCAAGCGTGGCCATATTAATGGACTTAACGGACTCTGAAGAAGGTATCGCTTTCGGTCTTGAGGAGGGAACTTTTGCAGCTGTTGGCTCACCTAATGCCTTTTCCTATACTTGATCTGATTCTTGCTCTTCTATCGCTGTAATGTTGGCAGTGTTTCCTGAATGTTGGAGAACATAATTGCTGGAGAGGGAGCGTGGGACTTAGGATGGTGCTTTGATCTGGAAATCTTTCTAACAAGTAAGATAGCTTAAGAGAAACTCACGGCAAGATTGAGTAGCTTGATCATGACAAATCTCCAAAGAACCTTTCCAACAAGCAAGATAGCAAAAAAGACAACCATGAAAGGAGAAGTAACTAAATTTGGAAAGCCCTTCCAACAAAAAACATACTCCTGGAGGAACCCATTTAATGACGGCACGGCATTAGGCAATGCAACATCAACCAATGTAGTGGACGCATGATGAAGCTGATCCTTGATGGTCATAAAGTGTGATGATGACATTTTCATTGGTGCAGCAAAAACAACCTAATCATTGCTTAGAGAATATTTCTTGTGAACAACAAGATGATTAGGCTCCTCAACTGCCTTAATTATCGGGGTGTTCGTTGGAGCCTATTTGTGAGGAAGCTGCAAGCGTGGCCATATTAATGGACTTAACGGACTCTGAAGAAGGTATCGCTTTAGGTCTTGAGGAGGGAACTTTTGCAGCTGTTGGCTCACCTAATGCCTTTTCCTATACTTGATCTGATTCTTGCTCTTCTATCGCTGTAATGTTGGCAGTGTTTCCTGAATGTTGGAGAACATTCATTGAGGCATCCTGTCAACAATTTGATACATCCCGTTCCTTATTCCTACTTTGCCAAGCACGATCTAGCATAGCTATGGATTGTTCTTCCCACAAATCGTCTAAAAAATGAAGATCTTATTTAGCAAGTCTAACCCTCCAAAAACTCTAAGCCCCGCAAGAGACACACTTATCAAACAGGTAACAACTTGATGAGTGAAGTATTCACAGTGACCTTCAAGGGTTCTAAAAACCATACCAAAAAAAAAAAAACTGTTACAGACCTCAACTAACCAGGCTAACTTTTGACTCGAGTATTAGGTCGAATAGTGTGTGATTTGAGAAGGATCTAGGGTGAAAAGAAATGACCAAGTAAAGCAACAAAAAAAAAACAGACAATAAAATGTAAAATTTTATTAAAGCACAATTTTTTGTTTGGCCTACGCAATTGAACTGAACTATTTAAACTCAATTCTTTGTTCCCAGCAAATTCACCAAGAGAAGATTAAAAAAAGGTCTAAAGAGAGAACTTTTTAGGAGAGGACTTGAAAAATCAATCAAGTTATCTCTATATGTTGGTCACACTTCCTCATGAATATAAGAACCACTTGATACAGCTTTTATTTCTTCAATAAGGAAAAACTAAAATGAAAATAACAAAAAAAAGAAGCTAAAAATTACTAAATCCCAAATCAGATTGAGTAATAACACTTTGTTTGATGTTAACAATACTAAATTTACAAATGACAATAAAATTTTGTTAATATTCTTTATTTGGTATTTAGTAATTTTCAACTTCTTTTTTCGTCATTTTTTCAAAACTAAACGACTGCATCCCTGGCTCCCACTATAGTATCTTTAATTATTAGGGATAAAATCTAGAGAAAATTGGAGATAAATCCCTCATTTAAAATTTGATTAGTAAATAAAATATAAGAACTTTGTGCAACATAACTTTTTTTGTATGCAATTTATCTTTTCTTGTGTGTAATAATCTTCTTTTGTGCAATGTGTAATTTAATTTGTCTTTGTATAAATGAAATTCTCTTATGTGCAAACAAATTAATTATATTCAAATAATGTTCTGCGCAAAATTTTTTTTTGTGTGTGTAACTAATCTTTCCTTATGCAATCAATTATCCCAAGTGGCAAGTCCTATTTACTAATTAAATTTTCAATGAAAAACTTATCTCCAATTTTCTTTAAAATATATATTGGGCTTGGCCTATTAGTTCATCACTGGCGGTTTGTTGGCCCCAAAAAAAATCGCGGGTGGACAAATAAATCCCAACAGTGTGAAACTGTCTGGTCTAGAACAATGTTTGGGTTGAAAAGTCTGTAGATAATTGTACCAAAACAAAGTCTTCAGAGAAAAACAAGTTTAATATGGGTTATCACCTTTTCTTGATTTCATTTATAATGCTTCAAATTCGTGTGAATATATATATTTACAAAGATTTCTTATAAAAAATATATTTAAAAAGATTCTTTCCGGAGTATCAGTGTGTGTGTGTGTGCGCGCATTTAAAAGGAGCAACTTTGCTATGCTTGTGCTCCAAGTTAATAGCATCTTATTAATAAGTAAATAAATGATTTTCTTTGAATTGGACAGAACAAATGTTGTGATGTCACTTTTGAATAAAAGATTTACGTTGACTATGCTTAATAATAAATAATGAAATTAAAATTCCAACCATTGACATCTTGACACGACCCTTTAATTTATTCACCGCAATGATTTATCTAAATATCGTTTCGTTATATTAAAACAAACTAAAGAAAAGAAAATGTTGTATGGGAGAAAGAATGAGATAAAGATGGGACACGGGATGGGACTTGAGAGGAGGAATAGATCATAGATGTGATGACTTTGGACTTTGGTGGCGGAAGGTACGTGGAAGGAAGCTATTGAAGAAGGGAAGGATGATACGTCAAAGAAAACCACACAATTCATTCAAAAAATTTCACCTCTAAATGCTCATTTTCCTTTTGTGTTGTCTCTCTTTTTCAGTCATCGTCTTTTGGGCCTTCTTTTCTTTCTCAAGAGGTTTCAACTAATTTGACCGGCACGCGTCACAACGTGGCAAGCTATTAGCTCACAAACACATCGGTCGTTTTTGCCTCTGACAAGGAATGAAAGCCACTTTCCATTCTTTCATGTCACTTGGTCGGTGGGTCGTAATAATTATAGACAAAATTTTATATATTTAGTTTTAGATACAGAATAAAGACCTAATAATTAATTTTTGGGTTAATATGTAAATTTATCCTAAATCTTTTTCCCTCAAAAGCACTAAACACCAAAAAGTTTTTTTCACACAAATTTATCATAAAAATTTAAAATTGATAAGAATATTACCATATAACATTAAAAAATTAATATTGATTTTTAAAATAGTCACGTTGATTGTTAGTATTTTTATGATAGGAAACAATTTAAACTTCTTTACTCCCAAAAAAACAAACTTTCAAGACAAGTTTACACCTTAACTCTTAAATTTTTTTTAAATCTCGTCTTTTATTAATTATTATGAGTTGCCGGCATTCTTGATATACTTTTAATTCCTTAGAACAGTTTAATAAAAAACAAAATTAAAAGACGCATTTTTTTAGAAGGTTGAAAATATGAACTACCATTTCTTAGGAGTCATAAATTATTGTAGATTTAGTTAAGTTTACTTTATAATTGGGACCCAAAGAAATATAGGTTCAAAAGAAAATTAGACGCCCTTTATCATAAGAAATGGACAATTGAATATTAATATTGCCTCCCGTGCTTAATGTAAGGAAGAAACAACTTTATGGATATTAAGAAATTAATTAAAATTAGTTAAGGTTAGTTAATTTATCTCACAATCAAATTTAGTTTGCTTTTAAAAATACCCCTACTTAAATAGTATATCTGTCTTTTTTTTTAATTACTTGAGACTAATTTATATCAAGTTAAGAGCGTAAACGATTCAAACTTATATTTTCTTATTTATGGAAGTAAAATCACTTACCATTTCAACTAACAACTCGTTGATAATGGTATATCCATCTTTTACATTCTCTCATTAATAAAGACTACTTGTGGTTTAAAAAAAAAACAGTTGATCCTTTGTTAATTCTTTTTTTCTTATAAAAAAATCACCACTTAAAATTTTCCTAATATTAAGGAGATGAAGTGGTATGACTCATTACCAAATAGGCACTTCGTTTTTACACGAAACTCGTAATAAGACACGCTACTCCGATCTAGTGAATGACATGCCTCCATTACTTTTTTGATGCTTCGTATTTATTATATTGACCTCTTGATAAGTGAATTATTTTTTTAATTTATTATAATAATGATAATATCAATGTACAATGAAAGTTATAAAAAGTGACGCTATTTACAATCCATAAAAAGTGTAAATCTTCTCAGATTCCATGTAATACAAAAAAAAAAAATCTAGTCATATAAATATTTGATTTAAGAGGCGGTATGATTTTCTCTACAAAAATGTATAATCTTTTTAAATTCAGTTAAATTATGTATACTTTCTATTTCAAAAGCATAATTCAATCCTCTTTTGATTTTTATTTATTTTCTGTAAATAAAAAAAAACGTGCTGTGCACTATACATCACTCTAAGGTATAAGGCCTAGTATATAAGTCCTTTTATATATTATTGTAAAATTAAAAATGCAGCTAGTTATTGGGCCGCCAAATGCTAATTTTATTTCGGCTCAAGCCCAAAAAACCACGTCAGTTAATAGTAGCAACTGGCAAAAACTGCCCACGAAATATTTTAAACAAGTGGCAAAAGTGGAGAGAATTCTGGAGAATTTAGGAGCTCCAAAGGCCACCTAAAATAAACTCATTTAGCATTGAATTGATGCTAATTCTTATGAATTGTATCGATTCACCTTTATAGGAGGTAATTGGCAAGTAAAATCCACCAATTTGAACTAAGTTAAAGTGTGAGGTAGCCATTATTCAAAATTACTTTATGTACATGATAATGTGTTTTAAGTATTTTGATATGAATTTATTTTCGTATAAATACGATGGTTAAATCATCAATTTATCATTTTGTATTTTTAAAGGGAGCATGCTAGTTACGCCAGATGTGTTTTGAACATTTACATATATTGTTTTTGGATTACTTGCAACTTATAAAAATTTTAAATATGTATGAATGCAATGGACTTGAGAACTAAGCATACTCCTTTAATCCTTAATATAAAACATATTTAACTAGCAACCATACTTACATAAATTTTCTCATATCTATCATGTTACATTCTCCAATCACTCGTGATTATATATCTTATTTTTGAAATATTAGCACGTAATTACATTTGACCAGAAATCCACATGAAATAAAAAAGAACACAATTATACATAATTAAATAACTTGACATAATAGATATAAGTAATTTAACTTAAGTTGTTTTCTTTAACTAATTTGATTGGATTAAAAAAAATTAGGTAGAACTAATATCAACTCTACAATTAGATTCTGTATTAAGAATAAGAAAAATATTATGAATATTATTATTGATTCTTGTTACTGTATTGGCGTTATCTTTCATCGAGGAAAGAATTAAGGTCCAACATATATAAGCAACCTATTGACATTGATCCTTACCTCACATCCAGCACTTCTCAAACCAAATACTATCTTCGCTTCTTAATGTAAAATCCACTCAACTAATGTGAACAAAACTAAAAGACTACTTAAATTAGTTATTATAAAATAAAATATATGCTGTTTCTTAACATTTTTTTAAAATCATTTGCAATGAAATTAATGCAAACTCACTTAACATGTACAGTTAATAAGGATAATTTGAAAAAAAAAATGATAAGCACAGGAAACAAATTGGATTGAAGCGTTATATATAAAACCAAATCAAATCAACTAATTCTTATATTAAAATCCAGATAGAGTATCAATGACAATCCATTCAACAAAACTACTGAAATGTCCCTTCCTCCACAAAAGGGGAAAAAATCATTAAAAAAAAAAATCACTACACAGTCCTTTTTCACATCCTCCAAGGTGAGAAAACCCAATCTAAATCTTTCTGACCTCATCTCTAACCTCGCCAAATCACAAGACACGCCTCAACTCTCACTTGAAACTCAACCACCTTTCTCTTTATCATCTCAAACTTCTCCCCACCAGTCTCAAACTTCACCTCAAAATCCTTTTCAAATTGCCTAAAAAACCTCAGTCCTCACACCTACAATCCTCCGAATAGAACTCTCAATCTTCTTCACCTCCACTATCCTCACCTTCCCAACTCCTACTTCTTCATCGCAAAACAACAACTTAAAGCCTTCTGTTGAAAACACACGATCAAATACCAAACATCTAAACCCTCCTTTCGCCTTGAAACACCCCTTTCTCCTGGTTTCTAAGGCACACAGCAACCCAAACCCTCCTCCGCATAATCAATCATTGCATCCATCTTGGTTTTTATTATGCCAAAGGGGTTGAAGAAAGAAGAAAATAAGCAAATAACCTTCTCATTGTTGTTTTTATATTGTTGTATTTGTACTTCATGTCATGTAATTCCTATATTTGTGAGCTTTTGCTGTATTTTAATTCAACTTGCTTTGTAATGACTGAAGTGTTCTTTAAGCTTTAATTGTGTTTTGGCTTTTGCTTATTGCCTTCATGCTTTAATTTCTCATTTACATACATTGATTAAAGGGAGTAAACTTTTATGAGCTTACTAACTTGATCTAAAGTTTTAGCTCATCAAAATAAGGTGATTCAAAATACCATTTCAGAAAAGATGGTAATGCCTACTACACCTAAGATCTATTTGATTGAGAAGAAAATAGAAAGCTTTGCTTTGGTAAAGAAACAAGTCCTGACATGAAAAACATCAAAAGAATGTATATGGAACAGGTCCTAAAACATGAAAAACATCAAAAACATGAATAGAAAAACAGGCCCTGCCATTAAAAACATAAAAAGCATGAATAGGCAGGTTAATTAAGTTAATGGGACCGTTTATCCAAAATGTAGAAAGAAATAATGGCTCTAACAAGCAGCGTTTTTTTTTAAAAAAAAAAAAGCATAGTACCATATAACTCAGCACATTTACTTCAATTATATAGCAACTATTGTCCAACTTCTCTAAAATTTGTCATGCAAGCTCCATATGAAATTACTTCTAATCCATTCATCAGATAAATAACTAAAGTATGTTTTTGGGAAGCAAATAATTGGTTTAGAACCGCACTAGACACTTGCTAATCCGAAGTATGCCAGGTGAAGCCCCAAATCGGCAAAGCCTTGCCAAAAGTCTACATTCAGGTTAAGTTAATATTCATCCATCTTAAATAG
Source organism: Neltuma alba (assembly GCF_004799145.2). Classification (NCBI taxonomy): domain Eukaryota; kingdom Viridiplantae; phylum Streptophyta; class Magnoliopsida; order Fabales; family Fabaceae; genus Neltuma; species Neltuma alba. The sequence goes on from NW_021635117.1 coordinate 464,743, forward strand.
AATTTAGCCCCTTCTACTAAGACCAATATCTATTGATAAATAACACAAGTATTTTGATTGTATGTGTATTGCTAAGTTAATATTCAGGTTCTCCCCTCAAAACAAAAGATATACTTTATGATGCATTATAAAGCCAATAAGATGGTGTTACCACATATAACCAGAAAATTATGAAATTAAAACTACCATTATAACCTAAGGAACACAGAAAAATTAAAGGAATGCGTGGAAAAAGCTGACAATAGAAATTACTGTTCCACCAAAGAGACATAATCTAAGAACCTTCTCCTTTTTCCTTTGGCCTAACGAAGTAAAGTGGCTTAGAGCTACTTCCAAAATAGATGCACCGTCCAGAAAGTAAACCTGAAATATCATCATAATTAGAGGAAATTCAGCAGTAAGAACAATAAAGCATCATCTGACTTGCCAGATAATAATCCGAAAGCTTTTTATACATATCCTGAACGTTTCTTCCCAAATAATAGTATCTGTATGCGTTGATATGCCAAGTATGATAGTGAACAGACATGACTCGGCAATATCAATGCTTTCAAAAATTGTCAAGTTAGACGAAAAGGAAGTAATTTTTCTCCAATACAGGCAATGTAACAAAATTCTCTTACTCTCTCTTTACAATCTCCTCTCAATTTTGGAAGTAAGAAATGATATCTCCAACATTGAAACTTCAGCAACAGATTTTCTTTGAAAGCTTTTTTGATACCAAGAGTTTCTTTGAATTCACCTTAATTAAATTATCTGCAAGCCTCATATACACAGCAATTTTTTTTTTTGACCGAATGCACTGCTCAAATCATCATAATTTTCCCAGCAACAATAAAAGTCCAAACCAAACAATCCTTTTACAGTACTGTAAAAGGAACATTAATTTTTTACAGAATAGATTGCTTAACATAAGAAGAAATTGTTTAAGACTTACAGGCAAACTATTGAGAAGAGCTAGGGCCAGAGAGACACGGAATGTCCATATCAGGAACCCTTCCAGTAAATTTGGGAGATATGCAATAAAGATTAGATTCCAGCGAGGCTGATATGATGTTAACTTAATTGAATGCGCCATTAAAATCACATCACCAACAAATATGAAAGTGCCACCACAATCAGTTTCCTTATGGTTAGATGTCCCAGAAACTGGAAATGTGTTTCTTCGAAGCGACAAACATTCATGAGAAGGGCTTGAATATGTGATCTCAATCCATACCAATCCAGGCTCCTGAACTGGAGCTAAACAAAATTCATCCTGAGAAAAGCATCAATACAAAATTTAATAAGTACTTTGTTATGTATCATCACGTTCTAAGCATACAGTAGGTGAGAGCAAGAGAATGCATACAAATTAGAAAGGCTAAAAGATAAATAAATCTCTACCTTAGAACATGTACAGTCACTCCCATTTGTTGTAGCTGATCCCCACTCACCACATTTTTTAAGTCTGACAACATCAATAACATTTAAGCAGTAAAAAAGCCATCCTCTGTTTAAAAGATCTTCACTCTGACCATCATTTGATGTAGCAGTGAGGCATGAAACTTTTACAAAAGCAGTAAGTTCATTGGGACAAGCATAGTGGTTTTCTGCATATTTAATATATTTGTTTTCTTCCACCACAAGACTATGTACACAATAACCCCTCCTTCCATGGACTGCCCCTAAGTCACCAATGTGCTGGGAAATATTTACATTATTGAGTTTCATATTATATGTCAAAGTATTAACCTGCACCCAGTCTTGTGCATTGTCAATGGGCACATTATCCACTGAATGAATAACATCACCAGGAGCTAAATAACCAGATAAAGGTGATGTTGGAGGTACATGCAAAACCTATATTACACATGACACAGTAACATATGCAATAAGTCAGCAGAGGATGTGGAGATAAAGAATAAGACAAATACATTGAATGAAGAAAATTACCATGGGACCATGACCATGTGTGTAAAAGGGAAGCAAAATCAGGGGAAGGAGGAACAATGTCAGCCCACAAGCTGCACAGCACTAAAGTAAAAGGGTTAAAGCTAGAAGCATAATATGCAGTTTAGCTCATTCAGAGGTCTAATCCTCAAAAATTATTACACACACACACACAGAACTCACAACTGCATTGTGCCAAATGCCAGCAGTATACACACGGAGAGCATTCAAATTTGGTAATGCTTCTAGTGATTCATTATCAAAGGCAACCAGAGCACCAGGAAAAAGAAGAGCAATGAAGATGGCAATGTACTCTATTTGTATTCCCTCGCTGCATTCCCGTTAAAAGGTACAATAGCATAAGCATGAGAATCAACTCTTTGACCTTTGAAGAAGGATCAAATATGCGGTAATTGACATCTGTAAACTAATCAGTTGGTAATACATGCTTGATGTAGCTTTGAGAATATAAACATAAATGTCACTGGCCAGAGACAACTTGAGTGAGTAACTCAAATGCATGTGAAATCATTCACAATCTAGTTTACCTTTTGTGTGTGTGTGTTGTTTTCTTTTTCTTTTTTTTGGGGGGGAGGGGGGGGACAAAAACAAGAAGGAAAAACATCGTATAATTATTGCCAACAAGAAAAGTCATTCAGTAAAAACAAAGACAAAAGTCTCAAAACTAGATGTAGCAAAATAATCTCAGAAAACAGCAAACTAGAGGCTACGCATGCCCTTCTCAAGTTTTCTTCAATTTATTTTTTCTAGAGGAAAATGAATGACTTTTTAGTGTGAATCATATCCCTTCAGATGCAAAAAGCATGAGCAGCTAGATGTGCTGCTTTTTGAACCTTGTAAGGTGTTCTCGAGGGCTTAAAATGGAAATTGCAATATCGCAATTATAAAAATAGGTAAGCCAAAATGTTCAATTACTCAGTTTTAGTTGAAAAAAAAAATTTTAAAAAAAATGAGTTGAGCAAAAACACTGACCTAGCAGCAGAAACTGCATGACCAAGTTCATGTACCACAACAGATATGATGGTAGAGATGCATATATACCCAACATCAGCCAACGATAAGCTTAACCCAAAGTGCTGCATACAAGCAATAAGTAAGTAACAGCTTGAAAGCTGCATATTATTTAAATTTTCTATTTGTTGTTTTTCCACTATTATATCCTCAGTTTTGTAAATCCGTTCAAATAAGAAAAAAATAACTAAATGCTAAACTTGCAACCAAAATAAATAATTGCCAACCAAAGGGGGGAATCCAAAGAACAGGGCACGTGTGAAGCCCCAAGTTTATTGTTGCCATCACACAGACGCAATACTCTGGCCATTTCCAAAAGGAGAATCTGGAGAAGTACAGCAATAAACATGTAAACGTGGAAGAGAAAAAATGCACAGGAGAAATTCAAGGAAAAAAAATTAGCACAATTGTATACCAAAGTAACTCCAAGCAATGCAGATAGGGCAAAACCAACTCCAACTGAAAACCATACTTTCAAAAACCTGTGAGGTCAGGAAGTGAGTAAGAGAATGCATTTGTTGTTTTTTTTTTTTTTTTTTGAATGATAGAGAATGCAATTTTCAAAAACACCAATTTTGAATAATTAAAAGATAAATCATAATAGCAGAATATAGTACTTGGAATGTCTCCGACCAAAATAGAAGAGGGGCTTGTTCAGGGCAGAGATTTTGTAGTCACAATACCTGCATTTTAATAGATATACGTCAGATTATTTGATCGCAAAATCTCAATTTCAAGAAAGGGCAAAAGAATGATTTTGATATATATGTCTAACTAGTCCTCTCACATCAAAGTCTCTGGGCCTTCACCCGTCAACAAAAAAGCACAAAGGCTTCATAGAATCTACTAGAACTAAACTAAATTCAGAAGTGTTTGAGTAGTAAGAATCAAACACAACACCGCTAGGGTGAAAAAACTTTATCTGATACCATGGCAGGCATAGTTTTATTTCATAAAAACATTTGACCTGTTAGGACAAAAGCTCCAGAAGTGTCTTGATTTGCACATATAATACTAGACAACATATTCGGACAACAATATCAAGAAAATAAAGATAGATAAAGAACTACTGAAAATGAAATGGACAGAAAAGACTATTACCAACAGGAAATTGTTTTAGAAAGATTAGTAGAGGCAGAAGCATGTATTGGCAAAAGTGTATCTGTCTGTCCTGAGTCTCTTCCAACCACAAACCTCCTCATTCGCCTCCCTTCAATTTCCATGGTGTCACTACATTTCCAACACTACATAAAAAGACAAGAAAGTTTCATAATAGTTTATTAGGGAAAACCATATTGAAGGTACCTATACTTTCTCTCAATTTTTAATTTGGTACCTATGTGTTTTTTTCCCTCTAATTAAATATTTAATTTTATCTTTTTAGCAACATTAGCTCTTATAACTTTGTTCTATTGACATTTTTAGTCTCTATATAAGAATTAATGATGTTAATAGAGCAAAATTAAAGATTTAGTTAAGAACAAAAAACACATAGGTACCAAATTGAAAATTGAAAAAAAGTATAAGTACCTCCAATATGGTTTTCCCTAGTTTATTATGACCAAAGGTTTAAATTAAGTGAAAATAAATAATAAAAAAATAGCAAGAATGAAGTTTCAAACAAATGATCTGCAAATCCTACATAGAAGCAAGAGTACAATTCAGAGCCGCTGTATCATGGACAACCAAAACCATTATATATAAACTAAAAATAAAGTTTCAAACTAGTATAACATGACAAAAGGTATAAATGGAATTCAAGGATAATAATAAAAGAACAAGCAAGAAACAAGTGTCAAAATATTTCCCTGCAAATCACATGTACAAAATATAACCCAATTTAGGGCACTTAGCTATAGGGAACAACAAACACTAGGACTTGATAATTCAGCTAATGAATTATATATTTTTCTTGCATGGTAATCAACTCATAGCTCCTATCCAAAATAACAAAGAGTCTTGTCCTTTTGTCTTGACATTTATTTATCATTTCCACATAGTAATTACATTGAGATTTGAAACATTTCTTTCACCTGGAAAATCTGTCATGAACTGTTGCTTAGGTACAATCTAGGGGTACTATCAGCCAGATAGATATAAAAAAATGTTAGCAAACCTTCAGCAACAAAGGCTCCCAGCACATTATGATTAGAATCTAATACATACGAAAGAACTAAGTTCACATTTACAACATCCAACATCAATAACGCTAGCTAGGTTAGGACGTACCCAACCCCTCAATTTGCATTAAGACAGTATTATAACTAATCAATTATTCATTCATTAAATACTCACAAAATCTGCTAGTTGCAGTCGCTCCTAATATGGGGCAACATTGTAAGCACTTGATATTTACAGACCATAAAATCTTGATTGATGGCCCGTGTGCAAGTGTAATCTTCTTTCCTTCAGTTGCCGTTGTATGCTTTCCTGATACTTAATATCTACAACTCTCCAGAATATTGTTTCCTTCGTAACATGAGAAAAATGGATATGGTAAAGGAAGCAAGAAAAAACATTAAAAAAAATAGAAGCATAAAGATTGTAACTTTCATGGCCTAAACAACACCCAACTATAGCAATACAAATTCTAGGCCTAGTACAAAAACAAGGCAATTTGTACCAGAGTTTTAGGTCCTTTTTAGTTTTGAAAAAGTTTCTTCTCTTAGCGTAAACAACTGCGGTGCCTCACAATGATCACAGTTTGTGTTAAGGATGGAGTCTGGGGTGTAGTCAAAGCCGGTAGCGTGAGATAATGAAATTCAAATGTCTCCTACATAAATGGATTGTTTTGAAAAATAAATAAAAAAATTGATAGACTCATTTCATTCACTCTACTCTGCGTCCACTTTTAAGTTCCTATTTCTCATAAACATCGAATCATTAACGAAACGCATCGACGGTGCATTTTCGGCCAAACGAATTGAGAAGCCATCGTGTAGAATTAAAGTCAATGAAAGAAATTAAGAAAGCAAAAATTGGAGGATACTGCCTTGCATCAGAAAGGAACACGCATTACGAACTTAGAGAACTAACCTCACTTAAGCTTCAAGAGACTAAGGGAGAGATGCGAGACTGAGCACGAGCGAGAACCAACACGAGACCCACAAGGAGGAACGGGAGAGAAGAACGACCGCCGACAACAGAGTGAGCAACAGAGCCAAAGAGGAGAACGAGTGAAAACAAGCACAGCACAAGCAGAACTGACCCGCGAGATCAAAACAATCAGACGAGAGTATTATTATTTCAGAAAAATTATATGATTTTATTTAATTTAATTAGAGATCAAATAAATTTTAATTTATATTTATATTTATCTATTATATATATTTAATTAATTATCTATAATATGTTTTCAAATTTTTCTTAGTAACAAAGATTTTTATTTTATAATTTCACAAATAAAATATTTTTATTTTAATATATTTATTTTAGGTATTTTTTTAACTATTATCACATTAAAAACATAAAACATCAAACGCTACTATTTAATAAAGTCAATGCCCTCTTGAGTCATTTTATAGCTGAACTCATTTTTTTATTTAATCATTCAAACAACTTTTATTTTTTGCAACTGACTTTTTATAAGCACTTATCCAAACATAAATCGTATTACACTAACTGAATCGTATTACACTAACTTCAGTTACAAAAGTCAGTTAGAATAGAAGTTAGTTTTGCCTACCGTCAATCCAAATACACTCTTAGGGGACGTTTGGATCTCCGTTGAATATGAAAAAAGCATATGGAAAAATGTAAAATTGAGGTTTATGGTTTATTGTGGCTTAATTAGTTGTTTGGATGGATTTCTTTTCTAATTGACTTATGGGGGAAAAGTGACTTAATTTCCGACGTTGACTGGAGCAGCTTCTCACCATTTGAAAATGCAATCTACCATTAAAATAAGCATTAAATGAGCATTGAAGTTTTCACCTATCATTTTTACCTATCTGACCGAGCTCGAAGGAAGTTCAAAACAGAGGAAGAACTCGTGCATGGAAAAAGGCTTGTTTTAAGTTTGACTGAAGCAATCCACTTTTAGGTTTGAGCTTCATATTATTATTTCAGAAAAATTATATGATTTTATTTAATTTAATTAGAGACCAAATGAATTTTAATTTATATTCATATTTATCCATTATATATATTTAATTAATTATCTACAATATGCTTTCAAATTTTTCTTGGTGACAAATATTTTTATTTTATAATTTCAGAAATAAAATATTTTTATTTTATCATAATAATTTTCTCTTTAACTATTATTACATTAAAAACATAAAATATCAAACGCTACTATTTAATAAAGTCAATGCCCTATTTTATAGTTGAACTCACTTTTCTATTTAATCATCAAAACAACTTTTAACTTTTTCAACTAACTTTTTATAATCATCTATCCAAATATAAATCGTATTACACTAACTGACTTTTACTCTAACTTTAGTTACAAAAGTCTATTAGAATAGAAGTCAGTTTTGTCCACCCACAATCCAAACACACTCTTAAGAGATGCCTACGGTGACTAGCTTATGGGTTTCACTAAAGATATTGGCAAGGGCACAGTCACAGAAGCGGGGAATTAACCGCAATCCAGATAGTTCTTCAGGTTCATCAGAACATGGATTTAGGGGGTGTTTGGATGGAATCAAACCATGGTTTTAAAAATACTTTTATGGTATATAAAGTAAATATATAAAAGAGTTTATCTTGATTTATGGAAAAGTGTTTTTAAAAAGTATTTTTTATGGTTGCCAAACAGCCCCTTAATAAAGGCCAGAATATGTACTAATTCACTTGAGGCTTATAATCTCTTGAAGAGATCATATGATCCAGATCGCTCTTCGATAGGACCGCAAAAAGGGAGAAAGTTTTAAGAGAGGAAAGAAGAGAGAATAGGGAGATGTGAGAGAGAATTGAAAACCAAAATCTGCCATTCTAGAAAAGAAGAATAGTTCTCTGAATAATACTTTATATGGTTCTTACATAATAGGTTTATATAGTCAACCTCCAAGTCAGCAACAACTATAAGATAACTCCTAAAGACTGAATAATAGTAAAAAGACATAACTGCTTATAACTCTTACATATGACATAATAGATAACTAACATAAAACTACCCTTTGTTCCCTCTTTTCTTCTTAGAATAAACCAGATACGGACATTGATTCCTATCAATACTACCCCTAGAGACCAGCCTTGTCCTCAAGGCTTAAAGAAGGAAATTAAAATGCAACCACATCATAAGTCTCCCAACTTGATTCTTCAAAAGAATGACCCTTCCACTTGATAATTTGAGATACTGTAAATGATTCACTCAATTATCCAAAATCTTCTCAGGTTCAAGTTTAAATTCCCAATCAACATTAATGGGCAGAGGGGATGTAAAGAGGAAAATGTCTGTCCATGACTAGGCTTCAAAAGTGCGCGTGGAAGACAGGATGAACTTTAGATTCTAGAGGCAATTGTAATTCATAAGCCATCGCACCAATCTTCTGCAAAATAGGAGAGGGGCCACAAAATCACGAAGACAATTTTCAGAATTTGTATCTAGCCAGAGAAAGCTGTCGGTAGGGCTGAATCTTTAAGAAAACAATATCTCCTAGTTGAAATTCCACATTTCTACATTTAGAGTGCGCTTGCAGTTTCATGTGTGATTGAGCCATGGCTAAATTCTCCTTAAGAGCAGTGAGGACAACATCCCTTTCTTCAAAATAATCCTCTAACTCCACTAACCTTGTATCTCCTTTAGTGAAAGGCAGAAGAGAAGGTGGTTCACAGCCATACACCACTTTAAAAGGTGTGAAACCAAAAGAAGAGTGGAATCCAAAGTTGTAAGAAAATTTATCCCAATGCAAGTATTGACCCCAGGTTTTAGGATGCTCAATAGAAAAGCACCTCAGATATGTTTCTAATTAGCAATTAACCACCTCGATTTGACCATCCATTTAAGGATGATAAGAAGTACTCATCCTCAATTGAGAGCCACCCAACTTGAATAATTCCTATCAAAAGGAGCTTAAAAAAATATGATCTCGATCAAAAACTATAGAAGTAGGAAATCCTTGGAGTCCAACCACCTCTTTACAGAAAATTTGGGCCACATTCTTTGCTGTATAAGATCTTTCTAGCCCAATAAAGTGAGCATATTTGCTGAGTCTGTCCACCACTATTAGAATAGCCTCCCAACTATTAGATTTTGGTAAACCAGTTACAAAGTTCAAAAAAAATACCCTCCCAAATGCTCTCTGGAATATCTAAAGGTTACAGCAGACCACTAGGATCTTAAGGAGTATATTTATTTTGTTGACAGATATGGCAATTCTGCACAAAGGCTCTCATATCACTCTTTATATTTTTCCGAAAGAGAAGTTATTGCAATCGCTTTAGAGTTTTCACATAGTCCCCATGACCACCTACAGGAGAAGCAAGTAGTTTAGTACTTAAATCAAAAGGTGCAAGTATCTTAGTAGACAAAGCAAAATGAGGAACAGATTTGGGATTATTCTGCAAAGACTGAATGAGTGTGGCTATGTACTTATCTTGCTACAATAATTGAGGAAGATCATCAAAATCTGAAGCTTAGGGAATGGAAACAGCAATGAATGTAGCAAAATGGGGACATCGTGATAAAGCATCAGCTCCTTGTTTAGCACTTCATGTTTGTGCACAATGGTGAAGTCAAATAGAAGTAACTTCAAGATCAACATCTGCTACTCTAGAGTAGATAATCTTTGCTCAAGGAGATATTTGAGACTAAAATGACCACTATAGACCTCAAATTTTTGTGCCATGAGATAATGCTTCCATCTTGTCAAAGCTAAAACTAAAGCTAGCAACTCACACTCATAGGCAGCTTTATGACGCTTAGAAAGAGAGACCCTTGCTATAGAAAGCAATAGGATGACACTCTTGTTGTAGAATAGCCCCTAAGCATATTGATGAAGCATCACATTCAACCACAAACTTTTTAGAAAAATCCGGTAAATGCAAGACAAGAACCTAAACAAGGGCTAGTTAAGTTCTTCAAAAGTATTTTTAGAACTTGCAGTCCACAAGAAAGCATCATTCTTAGTCATGTCAGTGAGAGGTTTTGCAATCTGATCATAGCGATGCACAAATCTTCTATAATATCCTATAAGCCTTAAAAATCCCCTTAATTCTAAAATATCCTTTGGTAATTGCCAATTCAACACTGCAGCAACTTTTTTTGGGTCTATAGCAACTCCAAATTGAGAAATTTTACGCCTAAGGATGCTATCTCATATTGAGCAAAATGGCATTTTTTTTAAGATTAGCAAAGAATTCTTGTTGCTGCAAAGAGTGCAAAACAATCCTCAAATATGCCATATGATCAGTGTCATTGCTACTAAAAATTAAAATATCATCAAAGAACACAGGATGAATTTTCTAAGATAAGGTTTGAATAAATCATTCTTAATAGCTTGAAATGTAGAGGGGGCATTACTTAAACCAAAAGGCATGACATTGAACTCATAATGGCCAAAATGGGTTCTAAAAGCTATTTTAGGAACATCTACCTCAAGAATTCAAATTGGATGATAATCGAATTGCAAATCTATCTTAGAACAATATGAGACACCATGCAATTCATTAATCAACTCATCAATATTGGGAATAGGATACTTATCTAGTATTGTGAGTTTGTTCAATTCCCTATAATCCACACAAAACCTTCAATTCACGGAACTAGCAAATGAGCTCACACTTGGTTGGATGAATCCTTTACTTAGTAATTCTACCACTTGCTTCTGTATCTCATCCTTTTGATAGTGTCGATATCGATAAGGTCTAATATCGGGAGGAATAGACCAAAGCACTAATAGGATTGCATGACAATGGTTTCGAACAAGAGGCAAGGACTTTGGTTCTTCAAATACCCTAGAATAATTCTGCAAGATGTGCTGCAAATGTTGTGCTTTCACCGGGTTTGAATCAAGGCAAGAAAAACCTTTTAATGTGATTATGGGAGTAACCCAAGGGATAGCACCTTGTAATTTATACTTCTTGTCGTTGATGCAAAAAATCATATACATTTGCTACTAGTTGGCCTCTATTGTGTCAAGAGAGGTGAGCCATTTGATACCCAAGATGATATCAATAGTTCCAAGGGAGAAAGGAAAGAAATCCTCTTGGATTGAAAGGTTTTACATCATGACTTCAAGTTGTCGACACAAAGTTTTGCATATAATGATATTACCATTCTCAATCTATATCCCGAAAGGAGGAACTTGGTCTACTAGAAGCTTTAACTAAGATACAACTTGAGAAGAAATGATGTTGTTGGTAGAACCACTGTTAATAAGAATGATAATAGATCTGCCTTCAATCATCCCAAGAGCTTTCATTATAGTCATACAATACCACCAAGAATAGCATGAAGAGATATTTCCGCCACACTAGACTCACTAGTATTAATGGGTTCTTCATTCTCAATATGAGTCTTATCTCCATCTTTATAATCTCCATTAGTTTGAAAGAATAAGTTTTGGAATGGTGACCAAGAGTGAACTTGTCTCTACATTTGAAACAGAGGCCTTTTTCTCTATGTAAATGCTTCTTATAATCTAAGTTATGTGGGGAATTAGTAACTGCTAGAGAAGTTGGTCTTTGTGAAGCCTGAGAAGGAATAACGGCTAAAGACATGGGAGAAACCAAACTGGGCAACTGCTTTTGATTATAAAAACACTATTTTCTCTAAAATTATTGTCAGTGACACGTGTCTAAAAACCATGTTGATTTAATCAGCCTGTCTTTTGAGAAATTAACTTTGCTTCAAACTCAAGAGCCAAACTTACTACCTTGTACACTATCATGGTTTTTGGATCTTAACATCATATTGTAATTCTTCTTTTAATCTATTTATAAATATTCCAGAAGAGAATGTTCTGGCCATCCATAAACTCTTGATGCTCTGCGAATAAACTCTTACTTGTGCTCTTGAAGAGACCCCACTTTTTTAATGCTACAAAGGTAAACATTTAGATTTTAAAATTTTACTGGTCCAAAGTGTTCCTGAAAGATTTGAATTAATTCCTCCTAGAAACAAATAGTTCTTCCTAATGAAACCTAGGTGAAGACATCAAGCGCATCTCCTACCAGTTTCATAGTAGTGACTTCAACTCTAAGATCCTCAGGTATTTGATAATATCTAAAATACTTTTCTACCTTTATTATCCAACCTCTAGGGTCTCCTCCATCATACTTAGAAAATTCAATCTTAGTATGGGAACATTTATTAGGATTCTTACTCCATCATAGACTCTTAACTTTAAATTCTTCATTCTCTGTAATATGCATTTTCTCATGATGTAAAAAAGTTGCCATATGTAACTCTATTGCTTTCTACTTTCTTTCTCATTGTCCATCTGATTAAGTTTAGCCATTATGATAGATAATTGGTGGGAAAGTTGATTTTGCATAATAGAAGTTTGTTGATCATTTGAAGGAGTTCCTTGAGAGTCTTCTGATGTTGGAATAAGAAGAAGAGGAGGAACAGTGGATTTATTCTTCTTGGGGGTATTAACCATTTTGTCACCACAGCCCAAGATTTTAAAAAGGCTCTGATACCAAATTGATAGGATCGTAGAAAGGGAGAAAGTTTTAAGAGAGGAAAGAAAAGAAAACAGGTAGAGGTGAGCGAGAATCTAGAACCAGATTCTGCAATTCTAGAAGAGAAGAATAGTTTTTTGAATAATACTTCAAAACATACTTATAGTTCTTACATAATAGGCTTGTATAGTCAGCCTCCAAGTCAGCAACAACTATCAAATAACTCCTAAAAACTGAATAATAGTTAAAAAAATAATTGCTTATAACTCCTACATATAACGTAATAGATAACTAACATAAAAACTACCCTTTGGTCCCACTTTTCTTCCTAGAATAAACCAAATATGAACACTGATTGATATTATCCTCTCAAAAATGCACTACTTTGTATCAGAGATCTATTGTATGGTGAGTAGAGCACCTGGTGGAGTTACATCATAATTGTAGGGAAGTTGTTCGATGTACGGACTTCTTAGCATGGGAAGGTCATAGTGGATCTAATGAGTTGACCCTTATACCTACAATTACAAATGGTTGCTTCGGTTTTAGGGTCTCTAGGCACCTCTTCAAATCATATGATTTTGAGAGAAAAATATCTAAATAGTATATTTTTTTCCTTCAAATCACTTTTGAATTTGAAACAATAAACTAAACACCCTAATGTTTTGCAAAATCAATTTTTATTTGAAAACTATAGTTTAGGTATAAAAAGTTTTCCATAAAGTGATTTTTTTTACTTTTAAGGTATAAAATTAGAAAAAATTGGTCAAAGTCCCTCTTAAATGAATTAATTGAGAAATAAGACCTGCAATAAATGTAAAGGTGTGGGCCTCTAAAATGTTAGTAAGTATGATAGGGGAAAAATCATATTGCCCTGATAGATATTAATTACATATAATAGATCCTCATTTGCATATTACGGATCCTAATTGCATATGGTGGATATCTAGTTGCATATGGGATCTTATTGTATATTACAGGTTCTAGTTGCATATCATTAATCCAAATTTGCATATTACTGATTCTAATTACATATTGTGGATATCTAGTTGTATTTCGTATCTTATTGTATATTATGGATCCTGATTATATATAATTTATCCAAAATTATATATTGGTGATTCATATTGCATATCATTATTCCAAATTTACATAACCAAATTCTTTTACGCAATACTCACAAACAAATTCTTATCCACAAATTAACATGATGAAAGTGGGATCCGTCATATGTAATTAGCATTTATAGATAAGAATTTGTTTGCAAGTACTACAGAAGAAAATTTGTTTGTGCAAATAGTAACATATGCAATTAGAATTAGCCATATGCAAATTTAGATCAATGACATGTAATTAAAATTCTTGATATACAACAAGGTCTTATATACAACTACGTATCTGTAATATGCAATTAGAATCAGGCATATACAACTTTGGATCACTAATATGCAATTAGGATTCATGATGTACAATAAGGTCTCATATGCAACTAAGCATCCACAAATACAATTTGCATCACCAATATGCAACTTTGGATTAATTATACACAATTAGGATCCATAATATGTAATAATATACCATATGCAACTAGATATCCATAATATGCAATTAGAATCAGCAATATGCAAGTTTGGATCAGCAATATGCAATTATGATCCGTAACATACAATAAGATCCCATATAAAACTAGATATCCACCATATATAATTAGGATCCATGATATGCAAATGAGATCCTTCATATACAATTAGAATCTATCAGGACAATATGGTCTTTTTCCTATTATACTTACTAACATTTAAGGGACCCATACCTTTACATTTATTGCGGGTTCTATTCCTCAATTAATTTGTCAAAGAGGGACTATTAACCAATTTTCTTATAAAATTATGGTTTGGGATATAAAAATATATACACATATCAATTACTATTTTTTATCCCTAATATATGAGCAAAATAACTAATTTGTCAATATTAAGAAAACTAGTTAAATTATTTATTTATAATAAATAGGTGTTGCATTCTTTAACTTAAGTTTTTAGCAAGAATTAGTATTGTTTCTATAATTTAGTTGTTAATAACAAGTCTAGCATGAAAAATAACAAGTCTAAAATACTATTCACATTAACTTAAGTTTTTAGCCAAAATTGGCATTATTTTCACAATTTAATTGCTAATGACAAGTCTAGCATGAGAAATAATAAGTATTGAAAAACTATTCACATTAACTTAAGTTTTTAGCAGAAATTGGCATTATTTTCACAATTTAATTGCTAATGACAAGTCTAGTATAAAAAATAACAAGTGTTGAAAAACTATTCACATTAATTTAAGTTTTAGTAAAAATTGGCATTATTTTCATAATTTAGTTGCTATTGACAAGTCTAGTACGAGAAATAATAAATGTTGAAAAGCTATTCATATTAACTTAAGTTTTCAATAGAAAATGATAAGTCTAATATGAGAAACAACAAGTATTAAAAAAAAACTATTAACATTAACTTAAATTTTAGTAAAAATTGGCATTATTTTCACAATTTAGTTGCTAATGACAACTCTAGCATGAGAAATAACAGGTATGAAAAAATTATTCACATTAACTTAAGTTTTAGTAAAAATTGACATTATTTTCATAATTTAGTTGCCAATGACAAGTCTAGCATGAGAAATAACAAATATTAAAAAGCTATTCACATTAACTTAAATTTTAGTAGAAATTGGCATTATTTCATAATATTGTCGATAACAAGTCTAGCATGAGAAATAACAAGTCCTGCATGCCAAATAATAAGTTGTGAAAGCTAAATTACAATAATGTTATCACTAATAACAAAAAAAAAACCAGTATGTGTTTAACAACAACTATTTTTTGTAATAAATTATTATTTTTTAAAATAAAATTTAATGAAGTCCTTGAGTAGCAGTAATTTTATGAATTTAGTATCTTGACATGATATATATTTATATTTTCTTCATGGCTAAAGAATGTTTATATTTTGTTGAAGAGATGAAGAAGAAGAGGTGTAGATGGGGAAACAGTTGGAAAATCCAAGTACGAGAGTGGTGGACCCCGACATATGGGACTGAGGAGAAAGAACAGAAAAATTCTTATGTGCACCTCCCACATTGTTTGTGGTCTAACCAATCACAAGCCAACAACTCAAAAACATTTCAGTCTAATGTGGTACCTAGTCAGGGTATTTTAAGTTTTTGAAGGGGGGTGAAAAAAGAAATCTCAGCTAATTGAATTTGCACAAAACTTCAATAGAAATAACCCCAATCCTTCGATTCGGCGATCATCCTCGACCCTACGACTAAGACAAAGCTTGAGCTCTATAGGCTGAAGATGTCTCAATAAGTGTATGGCAAGTTAGTTATGATTCACAGTTTCCTCTTCTTTTATTTACGTCCGTTCATTTATTATCATCTTCTTCCTCACCCTAATGACTCCCTTGTTACCAGCGACCAAAGACAAATCTTGATGTCTTACGACTGAACGTCTCTCAGCAACCATCTTTTCATTATGTTTTGCTTCAACTTGTGACAGGTAATGTAACATCCAATTTTTTTATTTTTAAATTTAAGTTATATTAAAATGAGATTAATTAATAGTACTTAAAATTAAATCTTACTGAGTAAATTATGAACCATAATTTTAGTGAAAGTATATATAAATTTAAAAAGAAATAAAAACAATAAAATAAATAAAATAAAAATAATAGATATTTGAAAAAAAAAAAGTCGGTGGCACGTGGTCACTCACTATCGTGAGGGTTAAGGGGAGTAATCCCCGTCATGGGCCTTACTTTAAAAAAAAATTACGCAATTATTAAATTAATAGTGGGGTCACGTGCTCCCTACTATGGATTCAACCATTTTGCCCCTTCCCTATTCATTTTTTATATTCACCTCTGATCTGTCTTTTGCTCTCCACAAACGCAAGTAAGAGTGAGAGTGGGAGAGATAGAGAGTCAGAGGGAGAAAGATGGTTTGCCTTGGTCTTCTTTAAGATATTTTGGTAAGCTTTTTTTTATCCTGCCTTTTTCTATTTAGCTTCTTCTTTTTATTTTTTAAGTTTTTGATAGAAAATAAAATTTATTAGAGCTTGATAGTTTTTTTTATCTTTGAGACTTCTAACTTATTGTTATGATATTAATGGAGCTTATGGGGTTAGAATAGGAGTTTTATGACCTAGATTTTTATTTAGATGGTCGATTTAAGAAAATGTAAGTTAGGTTTTCGTTGGAAAATTGTGATTTGTGACAATAGTGCTATTAATTTTGAATTTGATGACCTAGATTTTTATAAGTGAAATAGCGTTAAGAAGTTTTAAGAACTTGTTATTTAGAAAGATGATTAGAAGAATAGATGAATTATTATCTTTCGTTTCCCTAAAGAATTTTAAGTGAGCCAATTATGAAAATTTAACCACTAACTATTTATTATTATATTAGTTAGCATTTTTATTAATATATGTTTATAAATTTATTATTGTAGAGTGAGCTGGGTTTGGATTATTGGGTCTTGAATCCTCTCAATTGAGTTCTTGTATCAAGAACTTGAGGTATCCATTTTCTAATTTACCTTGTATGCTTGTTGATGTGATTATAAGCATATGCTGATATTATAAATATTATCATTACATATTATAGTGTTTTATGTATAAAAAGTGTGGAAAAAAAATATGAAATTTATGTTTTGATAATTGTTAGTAAAGTGGACATGAATTGTTTTATCTTGAGATTATATTGTTGATGTTGAACAAAATTAAGTATTGAATATGAGAATAATTTATGGATATTGGATTGTGTGAAATTGAACTATTGAAATGCTTATGGAACTGTATCAGGTTATGCTGAGGTATGATTGTGGGAGGTTTGGTTGTTTCATACCATATAGTATAGCCGCCACTTGGCCCCTAGTGGCTAGCGTTAACATTCTTTGGGCCCTCGATATCACTCTTTCTTTGGTCGGGTCGGTCAGCCCAAGGGACATAATATCTTTCCATATTTCAAGAAAAGGAAACCCATGGTTAGATGTGAGCTCTATAACTTTTGGCTAAGTTACACCTTATCATTGGAGATCTTGGTGTAGTCTTGTTAAAGGGATGAATCATGTTATCTATAGATAGCCCATGGATTCGGTTAGAGGTTACAAGGAGGTTATAAGGATGGTAGGTGGAGTTCTGTACTTTTTGAATTATTATATATTATTTCTTGTAAAGATATTTACACTGCTTGCTATTTGAATTTGTACTTTACCCGTTTTGCTATCTTATAGTCACTTCATATATACTTGTTGAATTAAAATTGTGGTTACCGGGTCAATTTGACTCACCTCGTAGTTATTTAATATTTTTCAGGCGAAAGTTCAGGTGTTGGTCCCAAGGGAAAGTTATCTAAGACTTGAATTTCTCCTTCTGCCTTGTATAGCCTATATTTTTGTTCTACATGTTTTGATTGATGTATATTGCCAAATTTTAGAGCCTTTTTATTATACTTAACATACTTTGAGTTTTCCGCTACATTCTGGACTTATACTATTGGGCAGATCCCTTTTGGATATATATATATATGACTTTTCTTTTGTTTGTAATTGTTATGGGTAATAGTGGTGGTTATTTTGGTGGGCTTCAAATGCCCTAGCCTAGTTATGACTAGTGCTAATTGTATTTGTGGGATCCCAAGGTTTCACAATGGATTTTGTGTGTGTGTGTGTGTGTGAAAATCAAGTGTTTGTTATTTCTTGTGATAGTGGAATAGTGACTAGTGCTTTGTTATGATATAAATTTTCTTCTTTTTTTTTATAAGCATGATAGATTTCTATTTGATTAGTTTTGTTTTTTTTATTATGATTGAGTTTTTAAAGTGATTAGCAAAGTTTAATTATAAATTTATTCTTTCTACCATAGTTATTACTTAAATATTTTTAGTTACATATTATCTATTATACTAGTCTTTAAAGAATTAATTATTGTTTTGGAATTAATTAATTATACACATGTTACAAGAGCTATTACATGTAAGTTTCCATTTATGGCTTTTGAGAGGGGGAGAGAGAGACATATTGTTCACCTATTGATGTTTCAAAATCATTTTCCCCATTTTTTCGGAATAACATAGTTCAATACATGAAAAAATAGAAATTAAGCATTTGAAATTATCTACCAATCCTCATTTCAATGTCTTTTGCAGACTGAGAGTGAGAGGGATTAATTGAATTTTAGAGCAATATGAAAAGGTACATAGAGGGATTGATGGCTTTCTTTTTGAAATTGTATATCATCATTTCATTATAAATTGGACTATTGTTTAGTAAATGCCTTTAGTTCCTTAAACAAACTGCATTTTGACATGACATCACTACTGTAGGTTTGCAAGAGACCACTAAATGATAAAGAAATAGCAATGAAAGAGAAAGATTTAATTGCCATAGATTCCAATACTAACACAGTTCACAAAAGGAAACTTAAGGTGAGTGACTATGTAGTGGGTTGCCTTAAAGAACCTTGCTTTTCATAATATGAAATCTAACTTGAATTTGTTCTCTAAGATATCTAATCAAGAATTAGTATCACCCACCTACATAGTTATGTTCGCAATATGCTCACTTACTGCAACTTGAAGGGACAATGGTGCTCAAGAATTATGAATTCCAAGAGAAAGGCTTATAAGTACCTAAAATAGAAAAAGATAAATGCATCTAACTTATTACTTGAGCATTCTATGTACTACATGGATTCAATCCAAATACTAGTTATTTTATAGTTTATGTCTTCCACTGTAGTTTGTGATGAACATTTTAATTTAAAGATTAAACCATTCATAATTTAACCCAACAACATAAACGACGTTCTCTTCTGGCTTTCTTTTAACCACTTAAGATTCAATACTTCATTGACAAGTTACTGGTCACTAGCATTCTAGTGAGGCTAACTCTTTGCATTTTTATTGTTTTAGTAAGCGGGTAATAATGAACCAAGATGCCAAACAACTCCAAAAAAAGATAGGAAATAGCAAAAAACAAGGGAAGAGTGATGAATACTAATGATGAAACTTTGTTAGGGAAAGCTTTTGAGAACTGAATTGTTGAGCTGAGATTGTAATAGTGTAGTTAGTTTTTTATGCTTATTGCATGAATTGTAACAATGTGTACTCATGTCTCTTTGCATTTTAGATTTTTGTTTACTTATGAAATTATGCTTATTTTACCTTCTAACTTATATGAAATTTGAATGAATGAAGTTTTTTTTTTGTACTTTACTCTCAATGATGTTATATCAATACTACTTCAAACAAATTCAGAGCACTATATTGTAGGTAGAAAAGGGACCACACAAACAACATTATATTGCTGTACAATAACTGCCATATGACGAAAACTTAATAATATATTGCTGCACAATCTGCAGAGTACTCCTTCAAAACATCCTATGCTATTTGGTTGATGTGAACTCTATCCCCATACTGTCTATTACAATCAACATAAATTGCATTCCAAAATTAGTCAGCTAAACCATCTAAGACCTCAAACTAATCATCCTAAAATCATGTGCAGCAAATAAAATCAGTAGAACAATCTTCAAAGCCTTCAACTCCTCCTTGTATTTGTGAAGCCCTTCCCTCATTCACTGATTCTTTCTACAATTAGCCTAGTAAATGAACCATGAAGCCAGTCAAAACAAATGCAGCACCAAGTTTCTTGAAGGATACACAATAGAACTATATCAATTGCAAGAATCAAAAGCATATGCAGCAACAAATGTAATTTATAAAGCCTTCTTCAAACAAAAGGGTATGCCGCAACAATTGTTCCATTTGAAAGAATTACTTTGTACATAAGACCAAATTCGCCATAACTTATCATGTTTTTTAATTTGGAATTATCCGTGGAATTTTAGGAAAACTTTAACCAAGTAAATTAATTTAGATGCACTATCTAAATAAGACATAGCAATATTCAAGAAGAAAGATAAAATTGATTTAGAAGCAAAATTTAAAAACAAAATCTTGAAACCAAAATCCAATCTTAAAGGAAGTGGTTGAAGTCTATCACAGGAACCGAACACCAAAGCTTAAGAGTTAAACCCAAAGATAACATATGGGAGCATGAGAAAACACTTCTTCTCAAAGCAACTTGACAAGACAAACTTATTATGTAAGAAATTGTACATAAACCTAAAGAGGATATCATAATATAATATTCTGCATAAACATTGGGTCTGACTAGCATCTATCGGCTTAATGCTGAGAGACGTACAACACTAAAACATTTAATAAATTAATTTACACAAAGCAATGGAGTAATTGGTGACATTGGAGAGGAGTAATTGGTGATCATTTAATTACTATTATTTCATTTCATATTTACATCATTATCTCTTAACTATTTTTTTTTAAGAAATCAAAATAGAGGTTAAAATAAAAAGACAATTTCTCAACATATATTAACATTGAGCATTAGAAGGAGGCAAATAGTCGTTAATTGCTACTTATTCTCAATTCCTGTGGTTTTAAGAGAGGACTTGCAAGTAGATCCTACATATGGCTTATACATCCAACACTAATTTTCCATCTCACATTGTTTTATCCTCATCTCTGTGTCAATATAGAGCAAGACCTTACAGCCAATAAATATCTTCTATCTAATTTACAAATGAAAGCTCTTGCTCGATCTCTTCCCCAACAATAAACCATGTCCTCATCTCACAGTGGTCTATTCATCCATGCAGAGGGCAAAAAGAAAAACTTTACATAATACTTGGAATTGCTATTCAAATATAGAGACACATACATCAGTTTGTGAACAAGCTAGATTAGTAGCACCATAAAGATAAAAGATAGAAGTTGCAATGATAATTGTCCTTTCCAAGCATCAATGGAGACCTAAACTTTAAAGACACCGTCCACGGCTATGAACCTTCTTCACCCAAGACCAACTTTAAAGAAGATGTGATAGATGATGAAAAGCACATGTCACAAGAGATGTTGTTGGAAGAATGCATACTAGTGGCAAAATTGAAGTCAAAGATGTATCAAAGCTATGGAATCTTTGCTAGTGACACTATAGTCACACTACATACTCCCCACCCACGAAGAAGACATTGGAAGGCTAGGCTGGGGCACACTTCTTCAACCCCTTTAATTTTTCTGTTGAAGCTTAGTGATGAGTTTTATTTTCCACCGACAAGTTAAAAAAATAAAATTCCAATTGATTAGGAGCAGGTGACCCATCAACCAACTAGGATTAAAATTAGCTGAGTTGTTAGCTTGTGATTGGTCAAGTTACAAATTACATGATGAATTAGGTCCAAACAAGAATTTAAGGAGGATTCATCCATGTTTTGTCAAACACACATAGCCCTACTCTATCTCTTTCGTTGATATAAGCATCTTATGCGTCTATCTTTTCTCTCTTCTTATTCATTGTCCAATATTCGAGCAATCGACGCACTTCTCTCTTCACACCAGTTTTCTCCTCCTCCTCCTTCTCTCTACATGTGTGACAATTATTGGGTTAAGTTCGCCGTGTCCAATGACTCCCTCATTGTCGACATGCTTCTTCACCTCCAACACCCTCTAGCGCCACCTCCTCAAAAGACCTCTCCTTGTCTTCACCTCCATTAGACTATATCAGCATGCTTTTTAGTGGGACAACTCTTTTTTTCCTTGTCTTCACCTCCATTAGACTATATCAGCATGCTTTTTAGCGGGACAACTCTTTTTTTGGAAAATCGAGAATGATAAATAAAGGAGAGAAATAAAAATCGAAGAAGTTTTGACTCTTCTTGTAGGCACCTCTGTTCAATGTGTCCTATAGGTGATTCGAAGGAGAGAAGAAGGAAAGAGAAAGGGAGGATGAGATGAAAGAAAGAAGAGGGGGTGTTTTGGTCTTTTTCTTTTTTTAAATATTTTATAATTGATGTACTTACTTTGTAATTGGGAAAAAGACAAAAAAATGACAAGTAAACTTCATAATGCCAAAAACATCACCTGAATTTGAGAAATCTCAATTCAGTCACAAGTGACCAATTTGGTATTTATAAATTTGCTGAAATGACCATATTGCCTTTCATTTTATTTATTGTTTTTAAAAAACAAAAGACCCCACTGGCAGGCCGGTCACCGGAGCTCCAGTGGCCAAAAGTAATTTTTTGAAAATTTTTACAACTTCAATATAATAGTTAACAAATTTTGTAATGCTATTAACAATTTTAGTATAGCAGTTAACAACAGGTTTTCTAAGAAATTCAACAATTAGTCACCAAAGCTCCGGTGGCAGGAAACAATTTTTTTAAATTTTTACAATTTCAATATAATGGTTAACAACTTTTGTAATGCTATTACCAACTTCAGTATAACTGTAAACAACAGGTTTTTGAATTTGTTAACGGCATTATTGAAGTTGTAAAAATACTACTTTTTGAATTTTCTAAAAAAAGTTGTTAACTGCTATACCGAAATTGTTAATAGCGTTGCAAAAGTTGTTAACTGTTATACTGAAGTTGTAAAAATTTCAACAAAAAAAAAGTTGTTAAAGTTATAAAAATGCCATTTTTTTTGAATTTTTAATTTTTAATAAAACCTGTTGTTAAATATTATACTGAAGTTGTTAATAGAGTTACGAAACTTGTTAACGGCATTACTGAAGTTGTAAAAATGCTACTTTTTGAATTTTTGAAAAAACCTATTGTTAACTGCTATACTGGACTTGTTAATAACGTTACAAAAGTTGTTAATCATTATACTAAAGTTGTAAAAATTTTCAAAAAAAAAAGTTAGTTGCTAAAGTTGTAAAAATGCCATTTTTTTTAATTTTTATGAAAACCTGTTGTTAACTGTTATATTGAAATTATTAATAACGTTACAAAAGTTGTTAATCGTTATACTGACGTTATAAATTTTTTTTAAAAAAAAAGTAGTTGCTAAAGTTGCAAAAATGCTTTTTTTTTTTGAATTTTTAAGAAAACCTGTTATTAAATGCTATACCAAAGTTGATTAATATAGTTACAGAACTTATTAACGGCATTATTGAAGTTGTAAAAATGCTACTTTTTGAATTTTTTGAAAAATCTGTTATTAACTGCTATACTGAAATTGTTAATAGTGGTACAAAAGTTTTTAACCGTTATATTGAAATTGTAAAAATTTTCCAAAAAAAAAATTGTTTCTAGCCGTTGGAGTAATTGTTGAATTTCCTGAAAAACCTCTTGTTAACTGCAATACTAAAGTTGTTAATAGTATTATAAAAGTTGTTAACTATTATACTGAAATTGTAAAAAATTTTCCAAAAAAAATGTAGTTGTTAAAGTTATAAAAATGTCATTTTTTTAATTTTTAAGAAAACCTGTTATTAAATGATATACCGAAATTGTTAATAGAGTTACAAAACTTGTTAACGGCGTTACTGAAGTTGTAAAAAATGCTATACTGAAAAAAATGTCATTTTTTGAATTTTTCAAAAAACCTGTTGTTAATTACTATACTGAAATTGTTAATAACGTTACAAAAGTTATTAATCATTATACTAGAGTTGTAAAAATTTTCAAAAAAAAAAAGTAGTTGCTAAAGTTGTAAAAATCCCATTTTTTTGAATTTTTATGAAAACCTGTTGTTAACTACTATATTGAAGTTATTAATAACATTACAAAAGTTGTTAAAGTTATATTGAAATTGTAAAAATTTTTCCAAAAAAAAAAGTAGTTGTTAAAGTTGTAAAAATACTATTTTTTTAATTTTTAAGAAAACCTGTTGTTAAATACTATACCGAAATTGTTAATATAATTACGGAATTAGTTAATGGTATTTCTGAAGTTGTAAAAATGCTACTTTTTCAATTTTCTGAAAAACTTGTTGCTAACTGCTATATTGAAATTGTTAATATTATTACAAAAGTTGTTAACTGTTATACTAAAATTGTAAAAATTTTCAAAAAAAAATTGTTTTCAGCCACCCGAGCTCCGGTGACCAATTATCGGCCAGTCGTTGGAGCTTTGATGATGGCCGTTGTTGCCAGCACCGGGGCTCCAACAACTGGCTGGCCAATGAGGGTTTTGGTTTTTTAAAAATAGTAAATAAAATGTATGGTAATATGGTCATTTCAGTAAATTTATAAATTCCAAACGGGTTACTTGTGACTAAATTGAGATTTTTTAAATTCAGGTGATGTTTTTAGTATTATGAAATTTACTTGTTATTTTTCTGTCTTTTTTTCTTTGTAATTTCATAATTTCAAAAGTTTTTTTTTTACAATATTCCCCAAAAAAAAAAACTCCTTCATATACCACTTATAAAAGTAACCATGTGAGTCTGAATCGGGAAAATAACTCCTATATTTAGAATAAAATAAAAAAACTTAATTTTTTTTCCCCATGCATAAAGGTCGTGCCGTTGCTGTAGCGTGTTCCAATCTCCTTACTCCTAATTGGTCCGGCAGAGCAGGGTAGATAAGAAGCTCCCACTTACATAAAATATCAATATTCTGGCCATTTGTTTTGTCAAAATTTGGCGTGACATCAAAGTAAATGTCAGTATTCTTAAATTTTCGTGCCCTAAACAGTCACAAATTGTATTTATTTAAAATTTGAAATCCTATTTGTTTAAATATTTTTTCTTCATATGTTTTAGATAAAATATCTTGTATCTGAAACAGAACAATATATCATGAGAAATTTCTCACACTTGCACATCTTATATAATAGCTTCTGTCTTTTTATAATGGTTAATTGACTAGTTTATACAGATTAAAAAAAATAGTTAAGTGAATTATTTATAATAAATAGATATTGTTTCTCTTAAAATATTATTGATAATCAGCTGTATTGACTAGAACTACCATTATTGCAAATACTATCATAGAAAAAAAAAGAATAAATATGAGAGACAAAGTGAATTGATGTCTTATATTTAAAAACAAAATAAAAGTCAAATTAGCTTTTATATTAATAACTGAAAGTAGGATTAATTTTAAAAAAAGTATTTAAAATATATTAAATGTTTATATTTTGCATTCATTGCGTTATGCCGGTGCACATGGATTACTTGAAAAAACAGAACAAAATGAATGCTAATATGGTCCTTTTAGCAAATTTATAAATTCTAAATGGATCACTTGTGACTAAATTGGGATTTCTCAAATTCAGGTGATGTTTTTGGTATTATGAAATTTACTTATTATTTTTCTGTCTTTTTTTATTTGTAATTTCATAATTTTAAAAGTTTATTTAACAATATTCCCAACAACAAAAAACTCCTTAATATACCACATAAAAGGAACCATGTGAGTCTGAATCGGGAAAATAACTCCTATATTTAGAATAAAATAAAGAAAACGTAATTTTTAGGGAAAATTCCAGAAAAGGTCCCTCGAATATATGAAATTTCAGATTGGGTCCTGGAATTTCCAAAATGACAGAAAGGGTCAGTGACCCAATCTGTCATTTTGCAAATCAAGAGGAATTGACAATTTTGCCCTCATTTATATTCATTCACTACAATGATTTAAGAAATCACTATAAGGGTTTAAGCATTACCTAGATTCATGTAGCGAATAACTACTCGTTTTTTCATATTTAGGTGTCTTGTTATTAACTACAACTAATTTTGTAATCACTAGAACAATGTAAGTATTACCTAGATTCGTGTAGAGAATAACTATTCACTTTTTCATAGTCAGGCACCTTATTATTAACTACAACTAATCTTGTAATTATTAACTACAACTAATCTTGTAATCACTAGAACAGTGTAAGTGTTACCTAGATTTGTATAGAGAATAACTACTCACTTAGTCAGGGGCAAAATTGTCAATTGGTCTTAATTTCACAAATGACAGATTGGGTCACTGACCCTTTCTGTCATTTTGGAAATTCCATGACCCAATCTGGGATTTCATATATTCAAGGGACTTTTTCTGGAATTTTTCCTAATTTTTATTCCCCTACGCATAAAGGTCGTACCGTTGCTGTAGCGTGTTCCAATCTCCTTACTCCTAATTGGTCCAGCAGAGCAGGGTGGGTAAGCTTCTCCCACTTACATAAAATATCAATATTCTGACCATTTGTTTTGTCTAAATTTGGCGTGACATCAATGTAAATGTCAGTGTTCTTAAATTTTCGTGCCCTAAACAGTCACAAAATTGTATTTATTTAAAATTTGAAATCTTATTTGTTTAAATATTTTTTTCTTCATATGTTTTAGATAAAATATCTCGCATCTGAAACAGAACAATATATCATGAGAAATTTCTCACACCTGCATATCTTAAATAATAGCTTTTGTCTTTTTATAAGAACTAATTGACTAATTTATATAAATTAAAAAAAATAGTTAAGTTAATTATTTATAATAAATAAGTATTGTCTCTCTTAACATATTATTGCTCATAAGCTGTATTGACTAGAACTACAATTATTGCAAATACTATCTTAGAAAAAAATAATAAATATGAGAGACAAAGTGAATTGACATCTTATATTTAAAAATAAAATAAAAGTTAAATTAGCTTTTATATTAATGACTAAAAGTAGGATTAATTTTTAAAAAAATATTTAAAATATATTAAATGTTTATATTTTGCATTCATTGCGTTATGCCGGTGCACATGGATTACTTGAAAAAACAGAACAAATCTTTCCATTTATATAAGAAAATAAATCCATATATAAGCTCTAAAAATTCTTATGTTAACATACGGGTAAGGTTGTAAGGTTTTGTAACCAATACTAAAACTCTTCTGCAAAGCCTACGATCTAAAAAGATTAGTCACCACTATTGATGGTGGGTACATTAGGCTTCACTTAAAAAAAAAAAAATACTAACAGAAAAAATTGGCCTAAGTATTGTCTAAAATTAAATTTATACATGTTCTTAAATAATATACTAACAAAAAAAAAACTGACGTTACTCCTTCCAATTCTATTTATAAGCTTTAAATTTAGAGAGATATATGATCTATTTTATAAGTTTTAATATAGGTTTGTCTAAATATCTAATACATTTTTTTCAATATCGACTTTAATTATTTATTCTCTTCCATTTGTCATACTTTCTCTTATCACATTTACTAATACATGCTCTTTCATGAGTTTCATCTTTTTTCTGATTTATTATATGAATGTATTTGCATTCAAAAATATATTTCTAATATATTTATTGCTTTTAATTAATTTTTCATAATACACATTAGTTATTTGAAACTCAAAATAATAATCGGATAAAATATTACAAATGAGTTTGAGTGCACGTCACTTGATGAGTATCTAAAGCTCGTGAAATTTGGACCATCAAAATCTAATCTGGATACCTCGTATTAGCCGTATCTATTATTAGCCGTCACATGGATATGCCGTCGAACACATGGGAGAAAGGCAAACGTATTGGCTTTCATCATTAGATATAGAATATTCAATTATTGCTCTCGCAGCCTCTTCATCATCGCTTACGTCTTCTTCCAACTCTACCATCATCATGTCTCTTCACGAGCGTGTATATACACACACACACACACTCATTATCGCACTCAATCACAATCAAAGAATTCACAACCTCAGATTCAGAAAGCAGAAGAGCTAAACCAGATAAGATTCTGATCTCCCACGCCTGAAAGTTGATAAGATGGAATCAACAGTTGAAGATATTGTGATTGTGGGAGCTGGAATTGCAGGCCTTGCAACCTCCTTGGGACTTCACAGGTACTACCTACTAAGTCTAATCTCCCCGTTGTGTGTTTTCGCCCTGTGAAAAACTATATATATATATATATATATATTGAAGTACACAAATCTTAGTGATTTTTTTGAAGAAAATAAATAATAAATTAAAAAAATTTATTTAGTTATGGAAAAAAAATACTATGTGGTCTCAAAGAAGAAAATATAATTATTAAAATGTCCTATAACAAATGAATGACAAATTACAGTATAAGAAATGACAAGAAGTTCATACTGCTATTTTACCATTGTGATTTTTTGTGATTACATTATTTTCTTTGAACCTCATGGTAATTTTTTCTAGATTTTTTTTTTTGAATTTCATATCGCTCTTTTAAGATAAAGAAAAAGGTTAAAAGTGTGATTTCAAACTTCTTATTATAATCAAGATTTGTATAAGTTTTAGGAATTAGGACCAAAAGAAGAACTTGCACAAGTACTACGAAAATTTTGAAGTTTATATTAATTCCCCAAACAAAAGAAAATCATTGTAATTTTAGTAAAATCCATAAAATGTCAAAATAATTAATTTTTTTAATATTTTAATTATGTAAGCTATTATTTTTTTAATACAAATAACCATGCAGGCTAGGCGTCCGAAGTTTGGTTTTAGAATCTTCAGACAATTTGAGGGTCACAGGATTTGCTCTCACAACATGGACAAATGCTTGGAAAGCTTTAGACACTCTTGGCATTGGCCACATCCTTCGTCAACAACACTTGCAACTTCTGGGGTAATCTATCTATGAGATCTTTTATAGATGCGCATATAAAATCTAGGAAGAAAGATGGTCAGCTTCCTGATAAATTTTAAGAGTCTCAATTACAAGTAGAGCATTTAAATTTCTAGTGTGATTCTTGATTTGCAACTGAGATTCTTCTGTGCAACTCATCTTTCAGAAACCTTTTTTTGAGATCTGTTATTAATTTTATCATTTGAAACTCAAATGTCATTTTCCCTTCAAATCTATAGGTCCTTATCATTGCAACATGGATATGCCATTTAGTGAAACTGTTATCAGAACAATCAAAAGAGAAACAGAATAACATCCAATTGGTTTACACATACCTTTATGAGTTAAAGTACAATTTCGTCCCAAAATTTTTTATCATATAAGCATTGAGTATGTAAAAACAATTTTGGATGTAAATTTGTCCTGAAATCGTAGCAATGTTTTCCCCCACTGGTAAAATTGTGACATTAACCAGAAAGACAACATTGCTATGATTTTAAACTTTTGAAACAACTTTGCATTTTAATTTTTTTTATAATTGAGGTCTACCCATAATTTCTTCCAGCATCTCTCTTTATTCAACCATACATGTGTCATTTGTCTCTCTTTTTTTTTTTTTTTTTTGCATTGTTAATTTCGCTGATACAAATAAAGAGGTGAGCTGGTGAATAATAAGTAATGAATTGTTTTACTGGTAACTATAATGGGCTTGAAACTAAGCATTTTGGGATTGGAGTGCAGAAATGTCACTACTTCTCTGATCACGGGACAACAAACATCAACAACCGCTTTCGCCAATGCCTCCGGAAAACAGTAAGTATAATATGTAAATGAACATTCTATATTCACTTTATACAGATTTAGATATAAAAGCAGAGTACTATAATAGTAAATTTACCTTAGTTCTCCAGAATTTCATGCTTTTGAGAATTACATCCTCTTTGTACACTACACAAGGAGTTATTATAATGGAAATATGAATCCTATCAGTAGCATTTCCATTATCCACCACTTGCACATCTGCAAACAGTTACACATAATATGTTTTACAAGACGGTTCAGAACAAAGAACATGAAATTTATCTCAATCTTAAAGACCTGAGTTTGACGATGATATATAATAACTTGATCGTAAGCAAAAACTGCACAGGAGATATGAGTTTGTAAACAACAGTATCAACACTCATGAAGCAAAATATGGATAAGGAACATCTTATTCAGAAGGACATGGCTGAGGTTGATGAAGCCACAGTAGCTTAGTTGACAGAAAAAATTTCAGTATAAGTACTAGAGGGTTCATAATTGAGGTTGAAACTAACTTCTTTATTTTAGATTTACTCATTCAGTGTTGGTTCCCCTAGTTGGCTTAGAATATTTGATGTTGCTATTATAATCAGGGGATCTAGATCCTCTGTATCTAAAAATAAAATGCATACGTGAATATGAAAAAAATTGAGAATAAGTGACAAGTGGAGATGTGTGGGTGAATAGAGAGAGAGAGAGAGGAAGTATTTGTATAGACTATTGACAGAATTTTGGCACGGTGCAGTGGGGCCCATGAAGTTCGTTGTGTCAGACGGCAGTTACTGTTGGAAGCCCTTGCCAACGAGCTTCCAAGTGGCACCATCAGGTACTCTTCAAAGGTGGTAGCTATTGAGGAATCTGGCCTCACTAAACTTGTTCATCTTGCTGATGGAACTGTCATCAAGACTAAGGTAACACTTTGTTCATTAACAATATCTAAGATCAACCAAGACCTTAAGTCTCAACAATAATAATATCATTGTTCATGAGAGAGCAGGTACTGATTGGGTCCGATGGAGTGAACTCAATAGTAGCAAAGTGGCTTGGTTTGAACAAAGCTGCCTTCTCAGGAAGATCTGGAATTAGAGGGTGCATTACATTAAAGAGTAGTCACAATCTGGAACCCAGGTTCATGCAGTTCTTTGGAAACGGTTATAGAAATGGTATTATTCCCTGTGACGACAAGACAGTTTATTGGTTTTTTACTTGGGCTCCCACTGAACAAGGTAAATCCTCTGCGACTCACAGAACAATAGACCACTACTATTCCTTTAAATATTTGATGAAGATGTATTTCTTTCTAGCATACAAGATTCCACGGACCAAAAAATATATACCAGGTAGCAGCATGTCAACATTGAAGATTTCTTATCCTAGACGAAAAAGAAAAAAAGGTTTCTTCATTTCTTTATGCTTCTTGTCACTTGACAGTGATATACCAAAAATCAAGAAGATATGCCAAATCCCTCAAAAAACTTTTGTTTTTAAATACTGAAGTAATGATTTATGCCAACATCTGTATCCATTGGTGCATTAATATAAGCAAGTGTAGAGCTTTGCATTGGCCAGCTAATAACCGAGCAGTGATTTCCTGTTATTGAGATTATTTTCCAAATCATCTTTCTGTGTAACATTTCATTCAATATGCCTAAAATTTATCAAGTATATGTTAATAAATGCAAGTGCAATGCATGCTCATCTACTTGACTTCCCTTGCAGAAAAGAAGCTGCAAGAGGACCCGGCTAAAATGAAGCAATTTGTGTTAGAGAAGCTGAAGAATATACCTAGTGAAGCTAGAAACTTCATAGAAAATACTGATTTGGATGATATCTTATCATCTCCATTGCGATATAGACATCCTTGGGAACTAGTATTTGGAAATATCAATAAAAGCAACGTGTGTGTTGCTGGAGATGCATTCCACCCTATGACCCCTGATCTTGGCCAAGGTGGGTGTTGTGCTTTAGAAGATGGGGTTGTTTTAGCTCGGTGTCTTGGTGAGGTCTTTTGCACAAAATCAGGTGGAGATAACAGAAACAAGAACGGAGAACAAGAGGAGGAACAATACAAGAGGATTGAGGCGAGCTTGAAAAAATATGCCGATGAGAGACGATGGAGAAGCGCAAATATCATCTTTGCGGCTTATATGTCAGGCATTATTCAGCAGGGTAAATCCAAATTGGTCTCCTTTTGCAGAGACAAGTTTCTGGCTGCATACCTAGCTGGTTTTCTATTAAAGGCAGCTGATTTTGATTGTGGAAAGCTAAGCAGCTCTTAGATAGAGTAATTTAGATCCTCTAAAGTTGATGATACTTTTTGTTGAAGTTTAACACAATGTACTTGTATCATAAGTTCACTTACTTATGCAGGCAAGACAAAAAATTATCTGAGTGGACAGATCTGAGTCATTAATAGATCCAGCAATGATTGTGTAAAATGGTCATCAATAAGCTTGAAGATCATATGTTTGTATGTATGTGATGTCAGTTTTCCTCCCATTTTAGGCCTTACTATGTAAAGAATTGTCCACGATCCTTTGATCTTGAATTTTGCACTTAATGATTGTTTTTCAGTTGATGGCTTTGATCATTATAGTTAGAGTAGGAAAACTTCTAGAGAATTAGAGGAAATGCATTTACTGAACAGTTGCTTAGGGCTTTATACAGAGCCTAAAGATGAATATCTAATCCCAATATTCAAAATAAAAGAAAATATTTAAGCCCGAAACTTAACCATGTAAAGGCACTTAATCACGGGAAAAAACAAAGACTACATTTAAATTGAAAAGAAACTAGCGTGCATATATCAGGGGAAATTTTCTGTTACAATTGAAGGAAAACAGTAAAGGAGCAAGCGCTATCCAAGTTGAAATCAGTACTGCCTAAATCCCTGATGCAAGCCACAGCCAAAGAGGCCCTTGATAACACAAGCCATTCAATTTTTGCCTCTACGTTTCCTATTGTTTGCGCTGTAAAAGAATTCAGAAAGAGTATCTATGAGGTATTAAATTCAATAATTGTGCTGCTAAAGCAAACGTCTAAAACGTGTTCTACTTTGTTTTACTGTTATGGAATTTATCTGATGTAATAAATACCACTAAGCTATGTTGAGTCCCCCCCCCCCCAAAAAAAAAATTTCTAGCTCCTAATGCTTCCACATTAGAGAGAATGAAGGATTCTGGATTTAGGATTAAGTGGATCACCCTTCAGCTTGATTTTTGAGGCACAATACAAAAGTAGCAAAAAAAAAAAAATTAAATTCTCAAAGCTGAAATGAACCATGGAAAGTATATATTGATTTACTTTTACGATGTGATTGAATCTAATAGGCATAAGTTTTTGGTAAATACTAGCTCTAGTCTTAAATATAAGAGCTAGTTGGACGGTTGAATTTGGTTCTAAATATAAAATCTCGATCTAGTTTGTCTCTTATTTTCTCTCAAAATATCCTTATTGATTGTCAGGGATTTTTACTAAGAAATAATTCAAATCACTTAATGCACATAATTAAATAGGATAGTTTAATAACAAATAACCAACTTAACTAATTTTCTCAATATCTCAAAATTAGTTATCTAGTTCTTATATTAAAACTAGAAATAGTGTACTACTTGTGTGAATAAATCTTCCTAAGTTAAAATTAACATCTATTAAGTGAAACGTAGTATAGTTGTTGGCATGGTGGAAAGAAGAGTGTTAAGTGGCAATATTAGGGACAGCCATTAGTCTATTAATACGTAGTTGATTAACTAATAATATAAGTGGCAATAACCACTTATGTTACATAGCAATCAAGTAGTCAGGGGAGAGATCAAGTATAAATACTCCCAATTGTACGAGCATGAGACTTGATTAGTGATTGGAATACAAGTGTTACTTTCTTTCATAATAAATGGCATCAAAGCCAGTCTTCTGGCCGTTGCTCCTCTAGCCGGTCACTGGTAATTGTTACGTGTCACTATTAGGGAGAATCATTAGTCTATTAAGTAGTTGATTAGTTAATAATACAAGTGTTACTCTCTCTTTCGTAATAAACAAAGTGACCAATAATTATACTTGGGACAGCAAATATAGTTTATATATATATATATATATGTTTTGGTTATATGAAGTTTAGGTAAGTTGGTTATGGGGCTTCATTAGGGCCAAAATATGTCTCCAAACTCAGAAAACGTTTACAAAGACACTTATACATCGCCTATCAATAAGGTTCAAATTCACGACTACTAACTGGATTAATTCTTGTTGGCAAATATATATTTACTAAAGTTAGATTTGTCAAGACATTCTTGTAAGAATAATTCTAGTGCTTACCACTTTTCTTTCTGCATGTAACAGATTACTCCGTACAAGAACATTTGCGTTATAGAACTTGTTCTTCAGCAATCCTATAATATGGATGATTTTGATTTGATGTTTAGAATTAGGGCAAAGGCTAAGCTTTTATGTTTCTGTAACATAGTTGGATCACTCGCTGCGATATGGCTTTTGTTGGCCTGTGTTTTCATGTTTATTGACCGATTCCTTTCTCATTTTTGTGTTCTCTTCTTTATTACTCCTCCTATTTCTTTTTATAAGAGTAACCAAATCACATTGATTAAAAATTTATTTAAATTAGTTAGAAGTAATAAATATACAAAAAAATGCAATTTATTTTCCAAAAAAACCATTATTTATGGAAAATATAGGTGGGAGAGAAAATAAGTGGAAAAAGAAATGGGAGATATGTAATTAATTGAGGATAAATATGAGGGGAAAAAAAGCACTAAATGTCTAAATATCTCTAAAGTGTCTCTTATAAAGAAAAAGATGCCCTTTCAAGAAAGTATCTCTTATAAATAGGAACAGGGAGTAATTATGTTAAATGATGTTTTTTGTCTCTATTTGGTGTTGTTTTTCCTCAAAAAAAATTCTGCACATTAAGAGCTCCTAATTGCCAACACCCATTTAGGCTTGTGGCTTTTAACAGGGGTGTGAGGCCAACAGTGTTAGTCATTAACCCGACCTCTGGTCTAGATAAGACTCTGGGCTAAAGAAGCTAGTGCATGGTCTGTATGATCCAATAGCAACCCAAATGGCTGTACTAGACTTGATGAACTGGGTTGGTGGACCTCAATTTGCTCCCTTTTTTTTGGGGCAAGATTTCAGCCTAAATAAAACAATCAAGACAATCAAAATATTAAAACTCATCCCAAAACATTAACCATCGAGCAAAATTTCTCCATAGAGCTATAATCAAGCTCAACAAACTAAAGAAACAACTCTCTGATAATCCAAAAAAGGCAGCACACCTCTAGCACAGCAACAACAGAGGGCCGCCAAGCTGTACAAAAAAGGAATCACACACTTTAATTACCAAAGTGAAAACAAATGGGGCGAACAGTCAATAGAAGAGTATGAGTTAATTATAAAAATGATTACTTAAAAGACGAAGTACTAAAATGATTTTACATCCCTTGTCAAAATAGCGGAAATCACGAGCTGAAACAAAATAGATCTAGAGTCATGTTAAATGATACTACTTCCGGTGCTTAATATAAAATCTCATTTGACTTTTATTTTGATCTTAAATATAAGATCCCAATCTATTTTGTCTATCATATTTATCAATTTTTTTCAATGTAATCCTTATAATAATGGTAATTCTAGTTAGTACACTTAATTAGCAAAAATATTTTAATAAAAACAATATTTATTTTTTACAAATAACTAACATAACTAATTTTCTTAATTTACTTAAGTTAGTTAACTAGTTCTTATATTAAGGAGCGGTAGTAGTATCTCAGTAAAAAGTATTGGGTTATTTGGTTCATTACGGATAATTTTATTCACAGGAAATAATTATCCATGAACCAGGGATGATGAAAAGTTGTCAAACTGACTTTCAAATAAAGCTTTTCCAGACGCCAGAATACTATTCTCGCAGCATGTTGTGCCATAGATTTTGATCTTGAACTTTGAATAATCTGACACATTTAAACACTAAGAGCCTGCATTTTCTAATTTATAGTCCTCAACAAATTTACTCCATTCTCTAGAAGTCTCTACTCTCCATTCATTGATCTATTGTCCTCAACTAAGACTTTGAATAATCTGATACATAAGTCAGAATTATATTTTCATTGTGTAGAACATGTTGGGAGAATTATAATGAAGTTCCAAGGAGAGAAAATAATTACAAAAGAAATTTCAGAAGTTGTCGTTTACTACTCTGAAACTATTCTGAAACTTATTATTACAAACTGTTTAGGTTATTATTAGAACTTTTTAATAATTATTTTTCTTTCTTGGGATCTTATTGTAATTCTCCCAACATGTATATCTGATGCAAAACACAATCACACAAATTTGATTAGATGCAACCTGAAATGATTTAAGGGGAAGAGAAAAAAAAAACAGAAGTGGGAGAGGGAGAAACAGAGAGCGAATGAACAGAATGGAGAGAGAGAATAAAAATTGAGGGAGAATAGAATAGAATATAGGGAATGAACAGAATGGAGAGGGAGAATAGAAATTGAGGGAGAATAGAATAGAATATAGGGAGGGAGAGAATTTGAAGAGGGAGAGAAAGGGAGAGATTTCAAAAGCTCAAATTTTCATTCATCCAAATGCCTCCAATACATAACCCTCCTACTCTTATTTATAGATAAAGTAATCTAGGTAACAACTTATTACTAGAAGCAAAATCAAACTTAGTTCCCCCCACAGGAAGGAAACTTGATGATAACTTTCTAATGTGTTTGGATTAGCGGTGGAGAAGTAAATTTTTTTTTTCAATCTGACTTTTATAGAAGTCAGATTTGATAAAAGTCAGATAGTGTAATGTGATTTATGTTTGGATTGAGTTTTGTAAAAAAATCAGTTTGAAAAGTTGAGACTTATTTGGATGATTAATGAAAAAGTAAGTTTGAATGTAAAATGACTGAAAAAGATATAAATTTTATTATATACAACAAATAAATGTGGATAGCATGGTCATTTTCTATGCAAATGGCACTTCTTTTGAGACAAGAGAAAGAGAGTATCCCATTTCATAAAGCTCATTTTTTCCCATCCCACCGTGATGCATCTCCCAAGTAACAAAAGATGACTTTAACAAAAAGCTACTTATTTTCATAGAGCTCATTTTTTTTCCATCGTGATTCCAAACAAAAAATTGTGGCCAGAAGCTAGTTTTGCTAGTGAAAAGTCAGTTTGGGATCACAAAACTTGATCCCAAACACACTCTAATAAAATATAAAAGCAAAATTAAATTTGCTTTCCTTCATTAAAAGGAAATTTGAAACAACTTCCTAATAAAATATAGAACTAAAATCAAATTTGGTTTCCACACAAGGAAACTTACAAAGTAGTCAAACAAGACAACAATTTACTTTCTTCTAGAATAATGATTTTCCCTATTTTTTATCATTATCTTTTTGCGTGCTAGTAGTGATGTTTCTATTCCTTTTGGAGCTTCAAAAACACCTAAGCATGAAAAACTGAAAGAAAATGCGAAGTTTCAAAATTAAAAGCTGAATCAGGAAAGAAAAAATACGAAACAAGAGCATTAAGAAAAAAAGGCAACCCCAAATTTATGAAGGAGCCATATTAGGAACCCATAATTTTAGACGAATCTACCCCATGTTTGGAATCCAAATCACTGTTTTTTGGGTCCAAAAACAAAGGTAAACAAAATAGCGAAATTTATAATTTTAAATAAAGGAGTTGGATGTTAAAAAATTTTAATGAGTTTCCTTTTTATTTTAAATTTTTGTTTTTATAACATTTTTAAGAAAAATACTCAGATCAAGTTTTAAGTTCTTCAATTACATATGACCATGCGTATTTTTTCCCATGTGAGTGTATATAAATACTAATATTTTAAAAATAGAACACTTATTTAGAAAACTTGATATAATAGACATAAAATACTTGTGCATCCTGGGGAGGAATTTTTCAAAATTTTGTCAAAATTTTTATAAAATAAAAAGACATTCCTTTTAATTTGTAATTAAGTGTTAGTCAATTTTAATTTATTAACTAACACTTAATTATTTTATTTATTTGAATATTTGTAGTTAGAATTGAGCTTGACAGTACAACTATGCTCATTGACTCTATAGAACAATGATCGTAATTGGATGAAAGCTAAGAGAATTAGCAAAAAATAGGATGGGATAAAAAGGTTTCTTGCATTTGCTCAGAGAAATACCCCTAGTAATAGAGATGGCTTGTATTGTTGTCCTTATGTCAAATGCTTAAACAATAGTCGGCAGAGTATTTCTAAGATAAAAGAGCATCTTATCTGTGATGGGATAAATTTGAGGTATACAAATTGGATATGGCATGACAAAATTAGAAAGATTACACTGTCTAGAAAGGAGAAGGCTGTGAATGATGACTTTGGTGATAGAATTTCATATATGTTTTGTGACATAAGGTCTAAGTCTTTTACACAGTTCTTTCCCACATGTGAAAGCCTGTGTAGTGATACAGAGATGTCTTTGTACCTATGGTGTAGAGATGATTACATAAGGTTGACAACTATGTTGAAGTTGATGAACTTGAAGGCAAGAAATGGTTGGACCGATACTAGTTTTACAGAATTGCTTAAATTGTTTAGTGATATTCTTCCAAAAGGAAATTCACTTCCAAAAGGAATGTATGAGACAAAAAAATTTTGTGTCTGATGGGTTTGGAATATAAGATAGTGCGTGCCATAATGACTGCATATTGTTCAAAAATGAGCATGAAGGGTTAAATAAGTGCCCTAAATATGGCACTTCAAGATATAAAGTTAAGAAAGTCGGTAGTGATTATAATGAAATGACCAAAGATCCTCCTTTGAAGGTATTGTGGTATCTTCTAATAATATCACGATTTAAGCGTTTATTTGCTAATGCCACAGAAGCAAAGAACTTGCGATGGTATTTCGATAAGAAAATATGTGATAGAAAACTTCATCACCCGGCTGATTCTCCTCAATAGAAAGCAATAGATAAAAATTTTCTCAATTCGGTAGTGATCCAAGAAACCTTTAGCTAGGATTGTGTACAGATAGAATTAATTCATATGGTAATCTTAGTAGCACACATAGTGCTTGGCTGGTTCTCCTGATAATTTGCAACTTGTCTCCTTAGTTATGTATGAAAAGAAAGTATATCATGTTATCTTTGATGACCTTGGGGTCAAAACAACCGGAAAATGATATCAATGTGTATTTGACACCTTTAATTAAGGAGTTAAAGAAATTATAGGAAGAAGGTGTTGATGTGTTTGATGCAATAAGAGACCTTTAATTACATGCCATGATCTTCACCACAATAAATGACTTTCCAATATATGAAAATTTGTCAGGATATAGTGTTAAGGGTCATAAAGTATGTCTGATATGTGAAGAAGGCACTCACTACATGCAACTCAAACATGAAAAGAAGACAGTCTACCTTAGTCACAAAAGGTTTCTTAGTCGACACCACCGTTATCGTAGGTTGAAGAAGGCATTTAATGGCTCCTAAAAATATCAAATGGCTCTAATACCATTAATTGGAGAAGAGGTTTATCAACGATAGAGGGAGTTAATGTGATCCTCGGTAAAAAGAAAAAGAAGAATACTAGTGAGAGGAATATGTGAGAAAAAAAAAAGATCTATGTTTTTTTATCTTCCATATTATCGAAGTGTTGATGTGAGGCATAGTCTAGATGTGATGCAAGTGGAGACAAACATGTGTGAGAGCTTTGTTGGTACACGTTACATATAAGTGGAAAGATTAAGGATAGAATCAATGTAAGATGCGACTTAGTCAAAATTGGAATAAGAAAACTATTCCACCCACAAGAAATAGAGGTTAAGAGGGCTTATTTATATCCAGCTATGCACAAATTATCAAAGGAAGAGAAAACAAGTTTCTATAGTTTTTTTAATAACATTAAGGTGCCAAAAGGTTATTCTTCTAATTTGAGAAACCTTGTTTCAATGCAAGATTTAAAGATAACAGAGATGAAATCTCATGATTGTCACATGTTGATGCAACAATTACTTCTAGTTGCTATTTGAGGCATTATGAAAAACGATATGAGAAGCACTATTATGAGACTTTGTATGTTTTTTAATGCTATTTGCAACAGAGTTGTTGATCTAGCTGAGTTAGATAAATTAGAAAATAAAGGTTATGTGATCATCTCCCAATTAGAAATGCACTTTCCTCCATCATTTTTTGACATTATGGTCCATTTGATAGCTCACCTTGTGCGACAGATAAGATTTTATAGCCCTGTGTGTTTAAGGTGGATGTACCCATTTGAGAGATTCATGAAAATCCTAAAGAGGTGCTCTAAGAATCCTTATCAGTCTGAGGTATTAATTGTTGAGATATATGTAGCTGAGGAGGCAGTTGAATTTTGTAACGCATATCTTGATAGGGTAAAAGCAGTTGGACTTTCTCAATCTTGATATGATCAGGGGAGAAGTAAGGGAATATAGGGTGTCATAATGAGATCCATGTCTCGTGAAGTTGTAATGCAGGCACATCTATATTAAACAACATGGATGAAGTTTTGTTTTACTTGGATGCTCACAAGAATATGCTAGCGAACTTGAATCCAAAAAAGAATAATATGCAATTAGCTAATGAGCATAACAAGTCATTTGCAGAGTGGTTCATACAAGAAGTGTTAAAGGATGACAATCCTTTTGAGACAATACAAAGGCTAAATGTAGGACCTCGTTTTGAGGTTGTGTGTTGGGGCAGATATAACATAAATAGTTATTCATTTTACACAAAACCTAAGATGATAAGAGTATTATATAGAACAGCAGGGTAATAGTAATAGCCAAAGCTATGCATTTTGCTAGCTTAAAAGAACATGAGCGTCAATGTCCTATTATGGAGTAATAGAAGAGATATGATAGGTTAGCTATACCAAGTTTAAAGTACCTATCTTGAAATGTAAGTAAGTTAATAGTAATGCTGTGCAAGTAAATGAAGAATTTGGATTTATTTCAGTTGATCTTGAGAGGATTGGATATAGAGATGAGTCATTTATTTTAGCAAATCAAGCAAAACAAGTGTTTTATGTCACTGATCTAGCAAAGAAAAAGTTGTCTATCGTGCTTTAAGGTAAAAGGAAAGGAGTTGGTGGAGATGACGGTGACTCAAAGTTCAGTCTTGACGAAACCTTGACTTTCACAACTACTCGACCTAAAACAGCTGAATTAGATTTGGTAGATAATGACTATACTGTTAGAGATGATCATCGTGAAGGAATTTGGGATGATAATCATTGTAAGACCTAAATAAATTATTTGATGTTTCTTATTAAATTTATTTGATATCTATCATTTATTTGGCCTCGGTAGGGTTAGAGGGGCCCCTAAAGGGATTGGATTAAACATTTCTTTAGCCCTGGTTCATGAAGAAGTACTGTATCATCCTCTGCTGACATGGTATCTAAAGAGGAGCTTGACCAGTAATTACAAGAAGAAACGGAGAGAGTTCTCGCTCAACTCAATCAAGAACACAAGGCGGAGATGCAAAAGATGTATGAGGAGTTTGATGCCAAGTTTCAACAGGCTATGATGATGATGGGCATGATCGGATTCCAGATGCCTCAAGTGTCTAAATTGTCACAAGTAATAATCACACATCTTCTCAAATCTTCTCAAGGTTTATTTCATCCATTTAAATTTATTTAATATGCCTTAAGTAATTTCTTTCTATGTTTCAAGGTTCACCTATGATTAAAAGTGAGAAGGGCAGTAATAATCAGACATAACAGCTAACAGTGTCTAACCTTGACCTTAGCCCTGACCCTATCTAGGACAATGGACTGCCGTGTGCTCTCTATATGGACTTTGAAGATTCATCTCTTCATGTTGCTAATGGTCGAGCATTCTCGAGCACAACGATCCATGGTAAGAAAGTTTTGAAGGATCAAGTGAGGGTAACAGTAGATAAGGTTCGTAGTGGTCAAGGCAGTACACTAGCTTAGGCTAAAGAGACTTGTTGGAAGCCAGTAGTAGCAGCGAAGAAGGGCGACAAAGAGCGCGGATCCTATTCTCCTCCTCTTCCTTCTCACATTGGGCTTATGTATAGAAGTTTGGCGCTTCTTCATTTCATGGTAGAAATATAGAAAAACCCCCTTACTTTCAATATGCCACTAGGGATTGTGGGTTCAGATATAACATACAATTTCACCATTAACAAGAAGGACCTCGTTCAGTTCCTCAACTTTGAGAAGTTGGATGTAGTCTTCTTGCAGCTAGCTATTTTGTAAATTACAATATCATTTTCTTATTTCATATTATACTTATACATGTTCTAATATTTCTTATTTGAACACAGGTACAAGTATAATATGAAATAAGAAAATTACTCAAGGCACATTTACAATATCATTTTCTTATCTCATTCAATTAGTTTTTTTTTCTACGTTAATTATGATAAAAAAATATAAGCAAATAATTTTTGTCAAAAGAAAAATAAAATTAAGAAAAAATTTAAACTCTTTAAAATATTTTTTTTAAAAATGAGAGATTTTTCTTACTACGGAGGACAAATTAGAAAATAGAAGTTATTATAATATAAATTTTAAAATATCATTAATAGAGTTAAAAGTTTAGACCTAAGTGTATGATTTTGAAAGAAATGTGAGATTCGTATAATTAGAACAAAATACAATCAAAGTTATTTAGCTCCAAGATAAAATGTCATAGGAGGAAAATAATAAAAATAAAAATTTTAAATACACGAAATCGAACTTAACAAAATAATAGTTTTTTTCTTAAAAAAGATAAAATATAAAAGACAATACTTATATCAAATTTTTTTATTATTATGTTAAGTTCTTCAATTCCATGTACTATGAGCACATTTCATGCTCATGGACATCTTAATTTTGGACCATTTTTATTGACTTTTAAGTGTCCAACTTTAATTTAATTATTTTAATATTGTAATTAATTTTTTATTTTAATAGATATTTAATTTAAAATAAAGATAATATTATAACTAAACTTTTTACAAAATAAATTTATCATAAAAAATTGCATGTTAAAATTTTCAAATCTCAATTATCTATATTAAATTTTGAATGGTTTATATTGTATTACAACAATGAGCACATGTTGCTCATTGATGGTAATGAGGACTGAATGTGCATTTATACATGTTATATTTTTGAAATACTAGCAGATAATAATATTTAATTATAAATTCACATAAAAAAATTGGCTATTTTTACTAGAAAACTTGACATAATTGATACAAACAACTTGACTTAAGTACTTTTCTTTGTATAGTTCAAATGAGTTTTATTTATTAATTGATTATAATTCCATAATTTACTTTATCGTAATTTTATTTCTTTTTATTTTTATCAACATGTTATTAGTTGAGATAGTAAGCAATCTCATTCCCGTCGGGAGAAGAATAAAAGTTCAAATCCCGAGAAGGACATTTGTTGAGAGGGCCTTTACCTTCATGCTCCTTACTCAACGAAGATTAGTCTCAAGTCCATTATTTTTCAGTTTGATGAATTTTTCTAATTAGATTTCTGCATGTCTACTTTAGCATTTCTGCAAAAATAAAGGTAAACAAAATTATTAGGCTCAATCGGCCAAATAAATTAAAAGAAAAAATGACAATAAAATAATAATTCAATTTTAAAAACTGCAAATAGTCATCTCAATAAGAGAAATTTTATTTTAGTCACACAAGCCTATTGAAATAAATAGAAATTTTGAAATTTGCTAAAATAGCCATATTGCCACCCTTATGTTATTTATACTTATTCTATGAAAATATTTTGAAAACAAGTTGTTAATTGTGTCACCAAACTTGTTAATACCGTTACATGACTTGTTAATTACGTTACAGAAGTTGAAAATTTTTAAATTTATTAATCACTCAAAAATTTCTCAAAATCAAAATACCTCTTAGATGATATGATAGCTAAAGTTATTAGAGTTGTTAACCATTTTGAAATTAGAAAAATCTCACTTTTACAATTTCTAGGAAAATATGTTGCTAATTGTGTTACCAAATTTGTTGATACCGTTACATTGACTTGTCAATCATGTTATAGAAGTTGAAAAATTCACAATTTATTAGTCACTCAAAAATCTCTCAAAATTAAAATATCTCTCAAATAATTTGGTGAATATTGTTGTTACAGTTGTTAATCTCATTACAAGGGTTGTTAAAGTTGAATATAGCTTGCTTTATTCAAGTTATGATAGAATTTGAATTAATAGTAGACATAAATGAAATAATTAAATGCATAGATGATTCTTGGGCTTTCACATGCATGTCACAAAGTTTTTGAGAGATTAGTAAGTGCATAATAAATTAAGAATTTTTTAACTTCTGTAACGTGATTAACAAGTTATGTAATAATATTAATAAATTGGTAATACAATTAGCAACATGTTTTCTAGAAAGTTGTGAAAGTGAGAGTTTTCCAACTTTAGTAATACGGTTAACAATTCTTGTAATGATATTAATAACTTTAATAATGCTATTCACCACATGATCTATAAGGTATTTTGGCATTGAGAGATTTTTTAGTGCTTAGTGCCTATTTGGTTAAGCTCTCCATTTGAATCTAAATAAGTGATTATGAAGCATGTTTATCTTGTTTGAGTAATCCCTACAAAATCCCGATTAACCATGATTCACTTTTCCACTGCACTTTTAGAATAAGCACCAAAGAGTAGCTTATGTGTTTGAAAAATCCTAATCAATTTTTATCAACTAAATTTTCTCCAATCTATCTTACCACAGTCTTCCAAAAGT
This sequence comes from Neltuma alba, assembly GCF_004799145.2. Lineage (NCBI taxonomy): Eukaryota > Viridiplantae > Streptophyta > Magnoliopsida > Fabales > Fabaceae > Neltuma > Neltuma alba. Next base: position 509,304 of record NW_021635117.1, read on the forward strand.
CTCTCCCTAAATGATTATATTTAATAATATTTATCAAATGATTATATTAATAATATTTATTAAATTCATGACTTTTGGTAATTATACATCCATAAGTTATTTTAATAAATGAAAACTAATCATAATCACAATTCTCAAAGTCACTTACGAAAAAACATATACAAACAGAAATCATGATAACCAACATCAATTATAGCCAGTGTCACTTTAATAATATAAAATCACAATTGTTCACCACTAATCTAAATGAACATTTAATGAATTAGGAATTTTTTAACTTTGTAATGTGGTTAATGTCACATCTCGAATTTTGGGCCTAGAAGTACCGAAATTAGTCTGAAATGAGTAGGCTGCCAGACCCTTTTTGGCAAAGGTCCCAGAGATTCTCTGGAAGGACAGCAGGATTCCTAGGGACTAAATACAAAGGTAAAGTTTTCTGGGACTGAGAAAAGAGAAAGTTAGAGACTCAGAAGAAGTCTCGGGACCCAAGAATGAGAAATAGAGATAATTATAGGTCAAAGGTTTTGTTGGAAGCCTTAAGGAGGTGAATTTTGAGGTTAAGCCAAACCAGGGGTAAAATTGTAATTTTGTAAAGTTTTAGGCTAGTAAGGGCAAAAATAGAAATTATGCCTGAAAATAAAATAAAAAAACCCCAGAAAATGAGAAATTGTAGGTTAAGGCCTGAACACTTCAGAAAAATTTTAAAAAAATAGGAATAAGGTACAGAGGCATGTATGAGGCTAAAAATGACAAAAATGCCCTTGGAAGGAAATTGTGGAATTCCCAGGGTTTTGACTGATTTTGAATATTATTAAAAATGAATTATTTAAATTATAAGGAGGCCTCAGATAATTGAAAGGAAATGGGAAAAGATACTTGAGGAATTATCATAGGTTTTAAAAATAATTTCGTCCCTAAAAAGCGAAGAGGTTGGCTTTAATAGAATTTAAAGCTTATTTATATACTATCTGAAAAAAGCAAAGTCAAATGTCTAGAGGTTGACTTTTGGCTTAAGAAAAATTAGAGGAATTCCCAGTGATGAATAAATAGTATTGGTACCTAGAGACAGATTCTCGGAGTCGGAAACTAGTAGAAAGAATTCGGTCAAGTTCACTCCGAAATAAATATTATTAATTATTTTAATTATTTTAACGGAAGAACAAGGGAAGAGTATCACTCTCTCTTTGGGCATGTTATATAATGCCATGTGGATTTATTTGAGGTGAGAAAATGGTACCATAACATGTCCCAGTGGTCCCGGGAAAGTCAGGACCCGAAAAAGTACGATATTTGGTGTAGAATGGCAAGATAGGTGAAGGAATGCCTAAGGGTTGTATTTTGCATGAATTTTATATTAATTTCGTTCCTAATTTAATGCGAAAATAATGAAGGAATATGGAAGAAACAAGTATACGGTTAGATGGGAAAAGAAGATATTACATGTATGGTCAGTGCAAGACACATGTACGGTCGGATGTAAGACACATGTACGGTTGGATTAAAAGCTTGTGGATTGATGATGTAAGCATAATGTCATCATGATGAGGTAAGCATGATGTCATAGGACACTTGTCACCATAAGATTAAAAGAGAAAATGGACGGTTCAGATCAAGTCACACATTTTTAAGATCAACAGCCCAGATTTAGTCTTGTTTTCTATAAATATCCATTCCCCACCCCTCATTTTTAAGAGAAAACCTTGGGAAAGCTCTGGTAAAATGATTTCTAGAGAGAAAAGAAGAGGGAGAAAGAAAAGCCAAGTGGTCATATGCAAAGATCAAGCCCCAAAATAGTGACAGAGTAGACATATGGCAAATGACTAACTCTGCCCATGAAATTTGACATAATTAAGTACACATCCTAAGCTTTAAAACAAGTGGTAGATCACTTAAAACGGATGTGTGTGTTAAGAGTTATGATTGCTCAAAGTTTGATTAAAAATCTAAAATTTACCAATAAACAGTAACTCAAGAACCATCACAAAGTGCAATCTACAAGCTTGTTTTGTGATCGCTTGAATCATAACACTCCAATGGTATACTTGAGGGGTTAAAAGTAGGATGTTTCAATTAACAGGTTATGTCACGATATTAACAAATTTGATGATGTGATTAACAACTTGTTTTCAAAACATTTTCATAGAATAAGTACAAATGACATAAGGAAAATATGGTTATTTTAGCAAATTTCAAAATTCCTAGTTAGTCATATGTGACTAAAATGGAATTTATCTTACTGAGGTGATTATTTGGGGTTTTCCAAATTGAAATATCGTTTTATTTACATTTTCCCTAAATTAAATCAATCTACATTGAACAAACAATACCATGATATTTTAGTTCGGTTAGGTTTTGTTTTCTAAATTTGTTCAATTCGATTTAATCTATGCTCATGTTTGTTTATTTAATTTTATATCAAATTTCAGTTTAGTTTCTTAATTTTATAAATACTTTTATAATCTTATGATTATGACCCTACTAATTAGTATTAAATAATGATTTTTTATGCCGATAAATATTATTTTAAATAATGAAACTCAATACGTATGAGACTACTTTGTTAATATTTAAAATTTTATGACTAAGGTGCACCCATAACAACTTTAAATATTTAGTGGTACAATTTTATTCTTAATATACTACTTCCGATCCTAATTATAAGAGCCAGTTGACTAATTTGAGGAGATTAAAGAAGTAAGTTGAGTTAGTTATTTATCCTAAATAAGTGTTGTTTTTTCTAAAATATCCTTATTAATCAAGTGTATTGACTAGAACTATCATTGTTAGAAGGGCTACGTTGAAAAAAAAAATATAAATATAAAAGACAAAGTAGATTGGAGTCTTATATTTAGGATCAAAATAAAAAATAAAAAAACGCAGGTAGTATTAAAGTTTGAGTTTCTCTCCTAGGGTTTACCTCTGTGGGAGCCTATTTCTCTTCGTTAGTGGGACTTCTTTTTTCGGCGCCTCTCTCCAGCATCTGCCGTAGGAGAGGACGTCCGACGATGTGGGTGAGTTGAAGACGTGTGTGTGTCGCAGTTTGTGTTTTTTCGAGCTTGTTAGGAGCGAAATGGAGAAGCATTTGTTTTATAGATCTGAGAAATTAGGACTGAGAGTTGATGGGCCAAGGCAGAGCCAAGTTATTTGAGGGTAAATCCCTAATAGAAAAAATGTCAGAGCGATGGAGATTGAGAACGTTAAAGGTTGCGGTGTGAAGATTGAAGAGTGGTGAGGATGATCGGTTTGCAAAAGCTGACGTCTCACTAGTAGAAGAAATATGCAGAAGCAATCTCTATTGCAATAGCGTCAATTTGAGAGCTCTATTTTTTTGATCCAAAGACGGTGAGCATTCAAAGTTAAGTTGGAGCTATCTCATGGCTTATGCATTCGTTGACTCCAAGGTGGTACTAGTATAGTGATGAAGGCTTTCTGAACCTGATGTCTCTAAGGTATGCTAATTCCTGCTTGCTCCTGATTTGTTTGTTGAAATTTTGTATCATCTTGATGAGCTAGAACTGGTTGAGGAGAGCTTCTGAAATATATAATAACTATCCTCTACATAGGAAAGAAATGGAAGGAAAGGAGAGTCGAATGAGGCTAGATTTGATTTGGAATGTAATTATCCATCTATTTACTATCATTTTAGCTGAGAATCTAACCTGGTCCTTTTATGTTGATTATGAGTAGAGTTTATGGCTGCAATACTGCTCTCTCACTGATAGAGGTGGATCTGCCATGGAACTAGTATTACCTTTGTATTTTTGGTTTGCCTTTATTATTTGCAAGAAAAGAAATTATGCAAACTTGGGACAGGTTATTCTAAAGAAGCAGGATGATTGGAGATGGGTTCCACCTGGAGAATATGATTGTCTTCTGAAGTCTCTGGTTTTATCTTGGTTATAAATAGTGTTGTGGTTAGATGTTGGTGTTCTTAGGCTGAATGATGTATGGACTAGTTCCTGTATGCTGCGTGTCCTGGAGGTCCATTTTGGATTCCAATGCATTCCTTCCTCTCTTGTTTCAAGGGCGTGGATTAAAGCTGCGATTGAAGATGCAGCATCGGCGTTAAATAAGTTGGGCTCATTTATTGAGCAAGTCTCAAGACTACCACCTTCTATAGCCGTTTTCTTTTTTGTTGAAGCATTGGACGTTGGCTTGCATTATTCAGCTGCAGGGTGTTCCATCTCACTTTCATTTAGAATTCTCGTTTTGTGTTTTGTTGCTGACAGTTTTTGGCCTTGGAGCTAGTTCTTTTTTCTGGTTTTTGTGTTGATGTTCTGGAGACTTTTTTTTTCTTTGAATGATATGAATACATTTCTTTGGCAAAAAAAAAAAAAAAAAGAGCTATCTCCGCCCTCGTGCTAACAGAAATTAACACCTTTTTCTCTTATTGAGGGGGAAAAAACCATTGCAATCATCTCATAAGCCCATCTTCGCGGGTCTGGATTCTCTCAGCGGCAGCATCTCTCAGCGTCTCTCAGCGTCCCAATATCTACCATCAGATTGATCTAAGAGCTCCCAATATGCCATATCATCATGCTATTTAATTGCCTTTTTTAAAAAAAAAAGAACTATTCTTTTTTTAAAAAAATCTGAGTGCAACACCTAATTTCTTAGATCTACTTGTTTTAATTGTAGAGTTTATCAAGAGTCCAAATTAATATAAATTGAGTCAGATAAGACCACAAAGAGAGGCAAAGTTCTGCCATCAAGTAAAAATACTTGATATAGTTTTGTCGCTCTTTATGGTTTTGCCTGACTTGATTTGTATTAGATTGAACTTAGATAAATTTTTCAGTCTAAGATGAATAAGTCCAAAAAAATTATATGTAAATATTTGATGGCTAAGTATTTTTCATTCTTTATGGTTAAGTCTGGAGTCTGAACGTCTTATAGATTCTCTAACTAAAATGAGGCAGGTGAAAAAAAACTGAATATTCCATGCTAAAAATAATCCCAGTTGAAATCTAGTAAAAAAATTTACACTACAGTTCAGACTTATTTCTAATTTTTAATAACATCACGACGCGGCACAATATGATCTGTGTTAAATGAATTTTAATGGCTGTGATTGCGCCGCTGGGGGACGCTGAGGGGGGACGCTGAGGGAAGAGGACGCTGAGAGTATCCACTTCCCATCTTCGCCTCATTTTCCTCCATCAACAAGTTGGTCATCGCAAACAAATTCCTATTCACAGACAAAAGCTGCCCTAACTCCTCTTTCTCTGCTTCTTTCTACAGCTAGGTTGCTAATTACAGAACCATCTTATCAAGCGCTTCAAAAACAAATTGCAGCCTAATTTCCAGTCATTGATTTTAAAGCCTTCTTGTGGACATTCCCTTAGCTGAGATTTTGGAACCAAACTATGATCTTCTTGGGTTCGTGGCAAGAAAGGGTGCTCAAAATCGAAACCCATTTTAGAGAAGGTCGATGATAAAACCCGTTTTAGAACCTGAAACCCGAAACCAAAACCTTCATCGTCCTAGTTTTTCAATGCCTTTGAGTTCCTTTGTCATATATGGGTTTGATTTGTTGGGTTGTTCAGGAGCAAGAGGAAAAGAGGGTGTTGATGCACATAATTTTTTTTAAAAATATATCATAAAATTTTATAATTTTAATTTTTCATCGTATTTACTAAAAATTGTTTCTTCAGGTTTCTTTTTTTGAGTAGGATGGTATCGCTGCCTCAGGGTATCCCAGCACAAACGGCCAGACTAATCCCAGGTGCACTCGCCAGGTATCGAGCCCATGACATGGTAGGGAAGGCGCCTTGCGTTCCCGTTTGCGACCAGTCGGACCCGACCCTTGCAGGCTTCTTCAGGTTTCTTTTAAATAGCTAAAAATATTTTTTAACATGTATATTTTTATTACATAGTATAAATGATACAAGTTTGAGAGATCATACAAATTAAATTTTAAAATTTCTAAACACATTTTTTGTACAAATATAGATGAGCATATTTAGTCAAATATATATTTATTAATAAAATTAATCAAATTTTAATACCTACGTTAATAAATTACTTGAATTTTTTCCAACTATGATAAAAAAAATAATTAATTAATTAATTTTCAAAAAGAGAAAAAAAATAGAAGAAAAAAAATTTGGCCAAAACTAAGGATTTAGTATGATGAAGGGCATTAGTAACTAAAATGTATTTAAATATTATTTTAGAATATTCTCAACGGAGCTAATAGTTTGGATTTAAATGCATATTTTTAAAATAGAGGCAGAGTCCATATAATTGGGACAAAATATAAGAGAGGTTAGAGTATTTTACTACTATCAATGCTTCAATTTATTTAGTAATTACTTTCATGTCATATGCGTGTGTGTGTTTGGAAATTAAGACAACAACTATTATTTGATTTCTTGCTTTTTATGCATTAATTTTAATAAATATTGCATCACCACATTCGATTTCTATTCTTCCTCTACTGGTTTTTTTCCCCCTACCAAAACTCGCCCTTTTACAGTTTGCTGGTGGGTTCCGCACGTCCTCTGGGCTAATGAGCACCGAATATGGACGATACCTAGCTGGATCTTGCGTAGAAGGGGGGAGAACATGTCCACAAAATAAATTAGTTTGGCCCATTTTTCTTCGCGTTGTTTGTCCAAGAAGTTGTTCAGTACTATGCTGCGTTATAAGAACTCATCCCCTTCTGTTCTTTGTGTTGTGTTTTGATGACCCTTTACTTCTATTATGCACGCAAGATCTAAGCTAAGTGTTATTTGACGATTTCATATTATCACTTAATGTTATTCACGACACTTTAGCAGATTTTAATACTGTGACATCTCTAAGGACTAACTTTTTAAGACAAACTAAATTTCAAGAATTAAAATTATGAGTTTAAAATTTGAAGGACCAAAAGCAAAATGAGCCCAAATTTAGAGATAAAAAATAATATTAACCCCAAAATTATAAAACATGCGATAAGGAATAATTATGGTTTTATTATATTTCTAGAATATTTGAATTATTTAAATTTATTATCATTTTAGGATTTATTTAAATTTACTAGTATTTTCATATTTTTATTATTAGGATAAGTTGTTATTATTATTTTCATTTTTATTATTATTTAAGATCTAGGTTTTCGTTCTATGTAGACTAGACTAGGATTGAATTTACATATGGTTATTTTCTTCTCAGTTTCTTTCTTCTTTGCTCTCTCGTTCCTCTGATTTCATCTCTTCCTTTTCCTCTTATTCTTTTCACATCAATTTAGCATCACAAGCTGGTTCTTATCTTTTTTCCCCATGTTTAAACTCTTTTCCCTTGATAATCAAACACGCCCTTCCTTCAACATCTTCCATAACCACTACATATCGCCTCCATTCTACCAATTTTCAATGTCTTTTTGCTGCACCTCCACCACCATCCTCCTCACCTGTGCAAACACGTTTAAATTCCACAAATTCATGACCAACGACAGCCAGATCTTGTAAATCTTGACTTTTCCACCAAAACTACCAACCACTCATCCCAGATCTTGACTCTCACGACGTTGTAACTTAACGCCACCGACTCAGTTGGGAGCAGCATAAGGAACCCTGCCAAACCCAGAATCTAGTTGTCAGATTCTATTACACATGCTTCCATGTGCGTCCGGAAGCCTTTGTGCTTAGTTCCACATGCTGACAAAGAGCTATAGGTACATAATTGATTTTCACAAAAATTGTACTTTTGGACCCATTTTTAAGAAAATTACACTCTTACCTAGTTTAGGAACATTTCGCTTTCTTACCCAAATTATTGAGAAAATTGCACTTCCATTCCAGTTTTTGTCAAAAATTGCACGATCCCTTCAATGGTAAACCTTTTTGAAACCACTGAAAGGTTGGGATATTTTTCATTTCTTATTTATTTATTGATATTTATTTGGTGTATTTAGTTTCTCTATAATTTGAAGAAAAAAGTTGAGAGATAAAAATTTTGGGGGGAAACAAAGAGAGAAGGAAATTTAGGCAAAAATAAAAAAAGGGTGGGAAAAAAAGAAAAAAAGAAAGGAACAAAAGAAAACTTATCATGCTATTGATTTGTGAATATGAGCTATTGAGGAAACCTGGATATGGAGGGCCAATATGAGCATGGCACTTCATTCTAGCACTGACAAAGTCTTAGAGATTGTGAATATCATTATCAATATCATTACATAGACTGTGATCAGAATAAATATGCCAACCACCAAGCTGGCCACTCTACATTGGTAAAGGTAGGCCCCTCTCATGTAGTGACTGACAAAAGCCAACTTATTACTGCTATTACTACTATAAAAATATAAATAATTGACTGTTGCTTTTACTTATACTTGACAGTTATGAATTATTAAATACAAGGAACAAAAAATCGGACCGGACACTAAACCGGTTGAGGTAGTGGTTCAAGGGTTAATGGGTCAGACCGGGGTCAACTCGGGATCAAACCGGTCATATTAAAATAATTTAATTTAATTAAAAATGACAAAATATAACAATAATAATAATTACTAATAACAAAATATAAAGAAATACAATAAGAATTTGATTGTAATAATAATAAAGTACAACAATATTGAGAATTTTGATCTTTATAATTTTTTCAATAACTAAAATTAATAGTTATTGATGCCAAACTCATCATCAAAATTCATTTAAATCTATAATAATTGAGATATTAGGAGTTAAATGAGAAAAAATAGGATAAATATCAATATATTTATTTAAACCGGTTCAATACCGGTTCATACCGGTTTTTACCGGTTCACACCGGTTTGACCGGTCCCCGGTTTAGCTTATGAACCGGACCGGACCACTGACCGGTTCACCGGTTTACCGGTTGAACCGGCCGGTCCGGTCCGGTTTTTTTTACACTGATTAAATATGCAGGCCTCATATATGTGCATAGCAAAATTTGATAGTTAATAATTGTCAGATATTTGTGCGAATACTTGATGGTTTTATAATTATTGTGTTATTGTGACATTTTTTTAATATAGGGTGGCTTTTTCTAGCAACCCCCTACATTTTGAAAACAAGAGGCAATAATAAAAAACCAAGAATAGATATCAATTCAACCAGCAAATTAGGAATACATATTTATCTTATATTTTAGGAAACCAAAAGTTATATATAATGTGCTTTGAACTCAAAGAAAAATTGGATAAGAGAAAGCAAAACCAAATTGAAAAGCACCCTAAACCAAAACCAAAATTAGACAATTACCAAAACCACAACAAAATTGTCGAGGTACCAAAACCAAAAGCACAAGGCATTGAAAAGAAAAAATATATATAATAAAAAAATAACAAATAACAAAACCAAAAGTATCTTCTTCTCTATCTATTCTGTGCCCATTGATGGTACAAAGCTGTTGCCAACTCTTCCACAATTTCTTCCGTCTAGGTGAATAAATATTGCATGCAATATGTGTTGACAAAGTACTGTATGCAAAAAACAAAGAAATTGATGAAGTTAGATATAAATGTATAATTAACCAAAGTATAAATTGAACTTTGAAAAAATGCACGTTATCGTAGTAGGGATTGTGTGTGAGTATCTCCTTCATGAATTTTATCACGCAATATCTATAATTTGAGCTTGAGTCTAGTTGCAGTGGGCACTATAAAGAAAAGGGAAGGAAAATATGTTAATGATACTATGATAAACTATATTTATTTGAATAGTTAATGTTAATAAATACCTTCACTTTTTTACATGTGAAGACAGAATCAAATAGGCTACCTTTGACTGAGGGCATGTTAAGCCTTAACTCATGTAGAACAGCCACAGAGCTCTAAGAATACAATGCAATTAAATGTTAACAATTGCTAAAAATTGGGTAGAAAGAAGAAATTAAATTCAATATGATAAAAACATATTCAAGATACTTATTAAACAGTGATTGCATATATGGTTGATTAGTCAGATCCTCATTAAGAGAATCAAAATACCAAATCCTTAGCTTGAAGGGATGGACCACAATCAGCATCCAGTTTCTTCTAAGTATATTAAAGATAATAAGAACAATTAGAAATTATTATAACATAAAGAAATTTAAGAAAATTAGTATATCTACCTATGGCTATATGGAACCAAAAAGAAAGTGTCCCTATTCTTTATTTCCCTAGAAATAAAGATATTTGCCAAATCCCTCGCTAAGTCTTGCTTAATATTAGAGCCGTGGGTAGCAAAGGTGTGGGGATTGATGAACCTAAACTTTTCATCAAGGCTATCAAGGACCATGAAATTCTTTAAATGAACCTAAATGCCCAAACAAACATGAATATAATAAATGTTCTAAGTAGTTAAGTATTTAATCTTGGTTTGGAGAAATACCTTATATAAAAGTTACAGGCATTCTTGTTGGCCATATCATAGGTCAAAATTTCTTCTAGTACATCATTTGTGATGTATTCAGATATGGCTCTATTATAGACCTCTGGCTTAAAATCAAGGAGAATTATCAAGGAGTAGCGATGTTCCAATCTTACCCCAATTGCATGTCTCTCAATCTTGATGATACTATGGGAATAGGCTCAAATGGCTTCTTTCGTGAACATGAAAATGACTAATCTTCTAATAAGCTCTTCTTTTGTTTAGACTGACAAGCATATAGTTAGTAATTAAAATATAATTTATATATTATTTTAAGTTAGCTGAAGGTTTCAATATATATATACCTTCTTAGGCGGTGCTAATGTAACACCTTAATTTCAAACCCTTCTTCATATCAAATAGAAGCAAATGGAACCATCCATTAAATCCTTAAGTTGGTAAATTTGAAATTTCAAAACCAATCTTCTTGGGTTATTATTCACATAACCCTAAAAATTTAGCCAATTTTAAAAAATCACAACTAATTTTAGAAAAATTAAAATGAAATGGTTCTAAGTTCTGCTTAAAGCTTTCAGAGAGATCTTTAAGGGAAAAATACTTCTAGGTTATAAATCCATCTCATTTATTTGGTCAATTTTTTAATTTTTCAGAATTTATGCCTAATTTTGGATGGGAATAACTTTTTGTACAAAACTTCAATTATAATGAATTACCACTCATTTTAAAATTAAAAGTAAGATCTATTAGACTGCCAAGTTTCATGATTAAACTTCCATTTTTCCAAAAACACATGGTCTTAAAATTAGATGCAATTAGGTCAGATTTTATCCTTTTTAAACCATAATCTTACACCATAACATTTTGCCATCTCAAAACTATTAGCTATCATAGTAATCAACTTAAAACCATACTTTAACCATAGTGTGCAGCATACAATAACTAAAGAGTCATTCATAATTACACATAGTACATAACAAAATCCCAAAATGTGAAGACATAACTAAAGGCTTCAAGCTAAAGTCAACTCTTTGCCTTTTCCTTTGGAGCTCCGATCCCCTAAATGATTAGGATTTAAACATAATAGAGTGAGATTTCAAAGAATCTTAGGAGCAAAGAACATCAATTATAACATCAAAATGCAAGGCCAATCATGTTATATGCTAACATTAAACTCATGTATTATTGTGCCATAAACATGTCATTAATATGCCATGGAAAAGGAGCACATAACATATCATTCAACAACTTAAACACATTTACCAAGGCATCAATGTAAAGAGTTAATCATATTTCCACATTTATAACTGAACCATACCATGGCACATACATTTAACACAAACAACCAAGACAAGTTAACACTAAAATTGAAAGTTCTCACTACCTCTTAATAGCTTTGATTCCTCGATTTCCTTCTCTTGTTCTTGAGCCCTTCTTTGCCTTGTGCCAATGCCTATCAATCAAACAACAAGAATGGCATTCTAATCAACTTTAACAATTTCATTAACTCTTTAACCTAAAACCCTAACCCTTTATCCTTTATTTTAGGATTTTAGCATCATCCTTTTTAATTGAACTTCCATCTTTTCCTACATGAATTTTCATGTAGAATCCAAAAATGAACCGAGATTTATCAAAATCCAATCCTTCCAAATACATGTTCTTCACATATGCCTACACAATTTCACCTCCTAAACTCATTGGAAGTATCAAATCAACAAAAATCAAACCTTAGCTCATTGCATCCAAGTTGGCCAAATTGAAGCTCTTAGTTCCGCAAGTTAGAATTCTTACAAAATAAGGTTTAAACACCATAATCCAAGTATTCTCCACCTTTTAATCTATAAACAAATTTTGATCATCCATAGCTCAACATAAATCAAATTAGACAGCATCAAACGCTAACATTTTCATACTTCAAACTCCATCAAAGCCATATTTAAAGCCATTAAACTACAAGGTATCTTAAACTAGAAGGGAAATCTAAGCTTTTACCTTGATTTGGCACTTGATTTGACCTAGGATTAGCTTGATCTTCCTCTCTTGTTCCTTCTCCTTAGTTGGCCAAAAAACACTCTCCCTCCTTTGCTCTTAGGTGTGACCAGATCTCTTATTTATAATATGCCAAAAATTACCACCGAGTAAGTCTTCCATTGTCACATCCCGCCAATTTTAATCCTAGGAATATGAATAATAAAGTAGACAGAGGGTCAAGTACTAAAGTAGAGTCAGAGATGAAACAATTTTTGAGTTGAGATCTGACTCTTGTATGAACTAATATTTTTGAAATTATCGATCCAAGAATGGCAAAATAAAAAAGTTAGAGAAAAATTCTAGAAAATTCTTGAAAAATAGTAAAAAGATAAATTAGAGGGTTTGAAACCCTACTTGAGGCCCAGAAGGTGGAAATGGTATAAAAATAAATTATTACAGAATTTTCTATAAACAGAGGTTTTTCTAGAAAAATAGTGAAAAATTAGCTGGCAATAATTATTTTAAATATGTAGAGGTCTTAATAATTTTAAAAAAAATATGAGAAATTTATGTGAGGATTTATTTAAGTTTATAAAATTATTTCTAGGCCCTGAAAAGTAAAAGGATTAATTTTAGAATATTTATCACCGAAATCTTATTGGTAACACCCGATTTCAGAGAAAATTCAAAATAAATAGTTAGAGATTGAGATAAGTTCTGAAAAAATTCAGGGGACCTTCCTATATTAAAAGAGAATTTTTGATAGAGAGAAATAAATTTTTGGAGACCTAAAACTATTTTTGAAAATGGTAACTTATATAGTGAGTTTTGGTTAGAAATTGATAATTTGTGATTGGACAACACTTCTCTTTTCTTTCCACATAGTTTTAGACTCATTTTAGGCCAAGGAAGCTCATAAAATTCGTGCAGCCCATGGTCCTTTATGTCAAGAGAGTTCAAGCCCAATTAAGCCCAAAATACCAAGAAAAATCAAGAGTAAAAGGGACACTTGGCATGACCTGAAAATTAAGGGTTATGAAAAGAGACACATGTCCCCTTAAGTGGCAGAAAATAAGGTCATTTTAGAGGGGTTATGTTTATAGTACAGAACCTAAGCTTTTCAAGGAGTGATTGATTGAGTTAACCCTTGACATACGGTATGTTTATAGTACAGAACCTAAGCTTTAAAAGCCATGGCAGATCATCTACTTTGGATGTGTACTAAAATTTATGAATTTTTTAAATTAAGGTATCAAATATGGAATTTTCAGATTTTGTCATATAAACAATACTATTTCATGTATTTTTCTAGAATTGATGATCATGTAAATGAATCAATGATATTTTTCTCTTATAGAGAATAGAAAGAGCTTTTGATGAAGATTTGAATCAAATCAATACAAATTTTTTACAATTAATTATAAATTTTCAAAGTTAGACTAAAAATTTAAAGTTACCAAATAAATAGTAACCCTGAGAGTAAAAATGTAAGATTTTAATATACAAGCTTAATTAATAATTCACTTGAACCATAGAGCTTCCCAACGCATACTTAAAGTGGATAAAATGACGGAAATTACACACTTCGCTGGCAAACTATGTCCCCACTAATCGAGTCACTCCAATAGTGTCTTATTTGTTGGACGGGTTTTCTATGACGCCCTCTTTGATCTACTTGTTCACTCATACGAAGATTTGCGCAGTGATTTTAACTCGTCAGGAGTGAAGTCCTTCAAGTAAGGGAGAAATGATGAAATATGGGATAATGAATGATTATGGTTTTATTATATTTCTAGGATATATGAATTATTTAAATTTATTATCATTTTAAGATTTATTTAGATTTATTAGTATTTTAATATTTTTATTATTAGGATTAATTATTATTTTTATTATTATTTTAGTAAAAGTAGATTTAGGTTTTGTTCTACACAACTAGACTTGGATATTGAATTTATAGACGGTTATTTTTCTTCTCTATTTCTCTCTTCTGCTCTCCCTTCCCTATGATCTCATTCCTTCCCCTCTCTCTTGTTCGTTTCACATAAAAAAGTTAACCCAAAAGATACAATATATAAATAAATAAAATAATTAATTCATATAATTGTACGATATGAAACAATTGTAGATTACAATACGTTAACTTAATTAGAATAATTGTATATTAAAAATAATATCTGTTGGGAGCTATGAGATGTAATACTATAAATGAAATTAATGAACATTTTTAGGAGGTAAGGGGCATTTGAATCCCCATGAAATGATACTAAGTACTAACAATGAATTAATCTTTTGATTCTTAATATAAGAGTTAATTAACTAATTTAAATAAACTAAAAAAAATAAATAAATTACTTAGTTTTAACCAATGTGGTGTGATCTCAGTAAACTCTTTTTGGCCGAAGTGATCTCACTAAATTGCTTCTTATATAATATTATATTATATATGAGTTTATAAGTTAGAAAAATTAGTTTTAGAAAAAATAATGAATATGAGGGAAAAATGAATTAAGGTCAATATGTAGTGCCAAAATTAATTACTTACCCAGCTTATGCATTTAAAACTAAAAGGGTATTTTAATAATTAAAAATACTTACTTAAATTTATTATGTTAAGTTTTCTAATCGCACATGATCATGTGTCTTTTTTTTTTTAATATTAGCATTTAATAGTATTTAATTACCAATACATATGAAGCAACAAGAGACACATGGCTATGTATGATTGAAGAAACTAAGTTTTTTCCTTTAACACTTCTGCCAAGAATCTATTTTTTTGGGTCAATAATGCTCACCAAGAATTTATAATAAATGCCACGGAAAACCAATTCATTATGCTGGCCAAAAAACAAAATTACTATGATAATGCATACAAAAAAATGATCATACGTCACATCAGATCATTGACAAATAGTTGGTGAGCAAATATAATATTTGATATTAGCTCCACTCCTAAATATAAAGCAAATTTAACTAATTTAGGAAGATTAAAAAATTAAATAATGACTTAATTATAGCATATGTTATATAATCTTTTGAAAGACTTATGTTCATTATTAGATTATATATTATCAGTTTATATGTCAGGCAAATTAGTTTAGAGAAGAATGATAAATACAAATGTTTAATTTATTCAACTTCTTGAATATCATCAAATTAGTCAACTAGATCTTATATTAAAAACCGGAGAAGGTAGTACCTAACCATACAAAAATCTCCACATATGCTTACCCACTGGGGGGGAAACATCTTGTTCCACGAATAAAAATTTTGGCGTGGCTTAGCTCTCCTGCAATACATGAATAGGAAACAAAATTCAGAATAATAAAATTAAAAGTTTATGATAAACGATTATCAGTAGAAAGTACCTTCTCACCTTATCCTTCACTGCGTTATTGAACTTTCTCAAGCGCTTCTTGGGTGGTTCGTTAGGATGAGAGGCCATGGCCTTTCGTTTCCGTGAAGCTCTTGAAGGAAAGGGAGACTTGAACTGTACATTCCCCATGTTTGTTTGCTTCTTGTCAACATAAACTCCACAGTTAACTATGGCTATATCATCTGTGCGAGATGTAACTTGTATTTCCACATCATTCCAATCCAATTGAAGAGACTTATTAAGTCCTTCCAACTCTTCTTCTGAAAATTCACCCAGTAGATCAGAGAAAAGCATATGGCCTTGTTTACCATAAGAAACCAAAACACGGCCTCCTTCTACTTCAATAGGAAAATCACTTTGCATCCATGGCATTTTTTGACTACCATTTATGCTCATAAAAACATAAAAGCTGTATCTCTCACTTCTATTCGCCTTCCCCGTCTCAAATGCAGCTACAACACGAGGAAAATTTTTGCCACGAACATAAAAAGACAATGTGTCTCCTTTACAGCAATGGTCAAACCAACCTGGATATGTTGTTGCTGGCATCCAGATAGCCATGCGATTGCACTTTATGGCCTAATTTATCCAAACAATTGTGACCAAAGGCATCTTCAGGATTCAAAATAATCTTCAAAAGCTTAATACTGTTATTAATCCTGATAGTTTGATTGAATTTTAATTTGAATCTTTGTAATTTCAAATTGTTGGTTTTGGTTCCTATAGTTTCATAATTACTTGGCCTTGAGTTTAAAGAAGGGTTAAGATACAAATTTGCTCCCAAAGTTTTCACTATGAAGTGCGGGGAGCACAAAAGTCTTTTTAAAAGTAAATTTGTCTTAGAAGTTTAAAGTTGTAGTAATTTTGTCCCCTATCATTTAAAAACTAACATTGACTATTAAAATAGTGACATTGACTATTAATATTTTTAATGGTAGGAGACAAAATTGCTACAATTTTAAATTTTTGAGATAAACTTGCACGAAAAAAATGCCAGGGCGCTCCTAAGTGAAAATTTCCAAGACAAATATATATGCACCTTAGCCCTTTAATGAATGATTCCTATACTTTTATTAAGTTTTATTTTGGTCCCTATACTAAAACTAAGTCCTTATAAAACGATAGGGACCAAACCAATCATTTAAAACTACATGGATCAAAATTAAAATTTTGATCAAACTGTAAGGATCAACAAAAATAATATTAACTCATATTGAAAATAAGAAAATAGAAAAAGAATGAGAAAAACCTGAGACCATAAATGGCCTGAAGACTCTGTGGTTAATGATGTGCAATTCTCTGCCGTTATGTCCCCTAAACTTGATGGCAGCTCAGGTATATCTCTAAGTCTCTTGCAGTCACTCACTTGTAGTTTCCACAAATGAACACAGTCCTTAATGCACTCAGGAAGGGACACAAAATCATTTCCTGATAGATTCAAGTCTCTCATATTCTGAAAACATTTCAGAGTTAGGTGAAGATCTTCATCTAATAGACCACAGTTATGGAGATCCAAGCGGTCTATGTTTGTGCAGCTAATAGTTGGTGGTTGGCTCTCTTGCATTAATTTCTTCAGAGATTTTCTCCCATGAGGTTTTAGACCTCCTAATAGAAGCACTCCAAGATTATGCAATGTCAATAAGCTGTTCGGAAGCTCCCTAAGCTTTTCGCAAGATCTTAAACTTAAAATATCAAGCTTTGGAAGATTTCCAATAGAAGATGGGAGCTTATTAATAGCGCTGCCTTCTGCATAAACATACATTAATGGATCCATGTTTCCAACGATGTGTGGGAAGTAGTCAAGACTCTTGCAATTATTGAAATTAAGAACTTGAAGAGATGGCATCTTGATTTCCTGTGGAAAGCTTGCAAGTTTGATGCACTTACTAACGTTTAATTCGACAAGCTTACAGAGAGATCCCACAGAATCATGAACTTTGACCAGATTGTGACATTCACGGAAGCTTAATGTTTTTAAGTTTTGAAATTGAGACATGTCAGGTACTTCAGTTATGAATTCACACTTTGAGAAATCCAAATATGTCAAGTATTCAAAATTCTGCAAAGCAAAAATGAGATTACTTAAATTAACTGTAGTTAATAACAGATATTCAGGCCGTCTGGTTCAAATAAAGGATTGGAATGAAATAGAATGGAATGATATAAAATACTCATCCGGTCCTAAATATTTTTTCAATCACAAGTTTTAAAATTTCTAAATATTTTTTCTTCATTTGAGTTATTATTGTGATAAGCAATGCGTGTCTATTGCTTCATTCAGATGAAATAAAAAACAAAACTAAAGCTGTATTATATTTAAGAATTTCATGAAAGAAACCTGAAAATTACTAAATCAAATATTTTTATAAAAAAATATATTGTTATTTGACAGTCAAGTGTAGTTAAAATTTTGTTAAATTGTAGGAAACAATCATGATTTGGGATTTAGTAATTTCTATGTTCCTTTTGTGGGATTTTCCCCCATTATTTGAAGATTGATTATTTTAAAAAATTTTTTGGAGATTTGTGCGTATTTAAGAAATATTTTAAAGGTTAATAAGTAGTCCGAAGAAATAGAACGGCTGTTCAAGTAATTTATTCTTTATCATTAGAATGAAGTTATGGTTGAAGAAATTTGACCGAAGAATAAAGAGAGAAAGAAAGTGTACCTCGAATGAATGCTCTAAGCTGAAAGGACTTCCGCATATCTTGAGGCAAACCAGCTTCGGAGGAGAAAAATCTGGAGGCAAATTCACAGAAGGATACCCCTGCCAATCAAGTAATATTAAACTATTTGGAAGATATTTAGGACATGTTAAGAATCGGGTATTGCGAATAATGACAATTCTAAGATTATTCATCTTCTCAAAGGCTAAATCACTGCACTTCACTTCTTCTTCCTGAGGTGGATCTAGTATTATTCCTTCAATATTGTTGCCTCCCTGTAATTTAAGACCAACGATGTAACAATGTTTGATATGGCCAAATTGGACAATTAATGTATCGTGAACAGTACATGTAAAATGAAACATATAAGAATTAGAATCTTACTAAATTTTCATGTAGTACTTTGAGAACATCTTCATAATACCATAATCTACTGCGCTTGCCAAGATCTGATGGTGCTTCTTGCCTAACAATCTCTCTACCCATTTGTTGTATAAGATCATGCATGTACAAGTAACCATTATCAGCAATGGTTACTAGAGATTTGTCAACAAGAACCTCGATATAAAACCTTGCCCCAGAATCACAAGCTTTTAGTATTGCCTCAACAAATTCAAATTCCTCCTCTCTAAAGAAACAAGCAATATCTAAGAAAATATGCTTAGCACCATCTTGTAAGCAATCATAACTTATTTTCAATACATGATGAATTGTTCTTTCTGGAATCTCATCATACTGCTTCAATATAGATCTCCATTCCTCAATGCTTTTATGTGCCAAATTGGAGCCGATTAATTTTAAAGCGAGAGGAAGGCCATGTACATGCCTTATCACATGAATGGACATATTTTTATAATCTTTTGGAGGTTGGCTTGTACAAAACGCATACCAACAGAAGAGTTCAAGAGAGTAAAGCTGATTTAGCTTCTTCATTTCATATGTTTTCTTAACATTACATGCAATTAGCACTTGCTTATTTCTTGTTGTTATAACGATCTTGCTTCCGCGACCAAACCAATCACATCCCCCTGCAAGCTGTTCTAACTGTTCAACCTCATCAATGTCATCAAGAACCAAGAAAACCTTTTTATGAGAGAGTCTATGTTTTATTTTTGATATTCCTTCATCAACACTAGCAAACTTCATCCTCTTCTCCTCAAGAATCTCTGATAAAAATGTTTGTTGAAGGCGAACAATGCCCTTGTATTTCTTTGATACTCCTTTCACATCAAACAGAAAACATGAACCTTCAAATTGGTGGAAGATTGAATTATAAATAGCTTTTGCAAGGGTTGTTTTGCCAACTCCACCAGTTCCATGGATTCCCAACATACAAACAGCATCATTAGATTGATTCAAAAGTGACATCGCCTCCTCTACGCGAGGCTCAAGTCCAACCATATGATCAGTGTTATGAAAGCGTTTAGGAGGCAGCATAGCATATGCATATTTGGCAATTCCTTCAATGAACTTGACTTGGTTTCTAAAGAAGCAAAAGTTATGGTTTTAGTTTCATGAGATGATATAATTCGTGCTATATGTCTTCTTTTACGTTTCTTTTTTTTGTCGTTTATCGCATATTTTTCAATAAAATATTATTGTGATTCTTAATTGATAGCCTTAAAATCAGTAAGCTCTCAAATTTTTCATCCTCTCTGTGCAAATGTTTATTCTTTTTTACTTCAACTCACAAACCTAGCTATGAAATATTTGCGGATCAAATAGTAAGATTTAAGTAAAATTTAAAAGAATAGGATAAAAGGAAGGTATATGCAAAATAAAAAAATGTTAAACAAAAAGAAATTTTTAAATACGGTAGTCATAAAAATCATTTTATACATCGAACATAAAATTTATACCAGGCTACGATAACGTATGCACAAAACATGAAAAGTATAATTGATATGTATTTGAAATTAAATTAAGTAAAATATGCATACAAGAAGACATATCTTACTTGTTCAAAAGTCTAGGTCACTTGTATTCATATATCAACGTCCAATATAGTATTGCATTCCAAAGTAGAATAGGAATTGGATTCATAAGCTTTTAAAAGAAAACAGTACAACTATCAATATCATTTGAATAATTGATTGTCTGCTTAGTAACATATCTGCTACTCAACTTCTAAAAAATTTCACATGCTCAGTGTTGATGCAGAAAAGAAATTAGTTAGCCTTTGGAATTACACCAATCCAATAATAATCATAATAGCACTTAATAAATAAAATATTACTTATATGATTTCAAGTATTGAAGTTGAAAATGAAATTAAAAATACTTATGTTAAAAAACAAATTTTAAATTTACTTAAAAGACTCAAAAAAAAAAAAAAAGAGAATAGATTTCGAAATGAAAACAATTTTTAATATCCCAGGCTTGTAGAGATTCACCTTCCAATTGCAAGAACAAAACTATGTTCAATATCATGAGCAATCACTAATAGATTATGGGAATTAATATAATCTTAAGTCCCTCAAATTTATCCTCATTTTGGTTTTAGTTCCTCAAATGTCAAACTATAGATTTTAGTCCCTCTAAAAGCAAAATAGTCCCAATCTTTGTTATATTATGGGATCAATATTTTAAATGAAAATAAATTTGAGATCAAAACTGATGGTTTGAAATTTGAGAGATCAAAACAAAAAAGGAGACAAACTTGAGGGAACAAAAATTATATTAACCCGAGATTATTTGAAAATCATATCAGCAGAAAGCACTTACCCATCATCGAAAAGCCATGTTGATGATAAGCTTGCAGCTTCAGACAAAGCGGACCTCCATTTTTGCACTTTCTTCAAGTTGCCATGGAAACTATGTTCAAGATCAGCCATGGCTTCCTCAAAGCTATTTCTTTGATACTGAACATCCAACGGATTCACCTTATAAAAGATGGGCATAACCAACTGGTTCTTCTCCTTCTTGCACCAAACGATGTGGGCGAGTTCCTCTAAGCACCATGTGGAAGTAGCATAGTTCCTAGAGAAGACAATAATGGAAATCCTTGATCTCTCAATGGCTTTAAGAAGCGTAGGTGAGATCTCTTCCCCTTTCCCAAGCTTCTTGTCATCAATGAAGGCGTTGATTCCGTTGCATCGCAAAGCATCGTAGAGAGGCACAGTGAAGGTTTGGCGAGTATCTTCGCCTCTGAAACTCAGAAAAACATCATATCTATACTTTGTTCCGTTGGTGAAGCTAGGGGGTGATGATGAAGATGATGATGATGATGATGATGCGACCACCTGAATCGCCATATGGCTGCACTAATCGTAGTGGGGAAGCTATGTTCTGAGGTTTTGATCGTTCGAGATGAAAGGAAATTTGTTGGAAGGTGCAAGTCCATCAATTTCAATATTGGGTTGTTGTGATATCCGAAGGGTGCAGAGGATGTCATTATGCCTTGTTTTTGTTTGACTTTTACGTATCCTTTCTTGAAGCAATTGTTGAAGCAAAAAATAATGGTACAGACGATGGATCCTTTTCTCTTTTCTGGTCTTTTTCTAGTTTGTCTTTGTTTTTATTTTCGCTTATTTTGAAGGATTCAATAACCTGAGGCGGAGCAAGATGCCTAGTGTGAGAGGTAGAATTCCTAAAAGACTAATACACGT
The DNA here is from genome assembly GCF_004799145.2 of Neltuma alba. Lineage (NCBI taxonomy): Eukaryota > Viridiplantae > Streptophyta > Magnoliopsida > Fabales > Fabaceae > Neltuma > Neltuma alba. The sequence continues at coordinate 531,248 of NW_021635117.1, forward strand.
GTATGTGTTAATGTAAGTGTTTCTAATATTTATCATAAATAATTTTCTATGTAAAAATGATCAAATAGCAAATGAAGTTTTCGTTTTTTTTTTTTGGGCCTGACAAATGGTGCAGATGAAGCGTGGTTTTTGTTTGACTTCTATTGTTCCTGGAAAATTTTGTTTTGAAATTAAATAAGTCATCAAAAATTTGCATTCTTCAGAGTCAATAAATATTATATTCTTAAATCATAATTTATTCAGTGAATTATAGATTTCTCTCTTCTTCTTTTTTTTTTTGTAAGTCAGAGTCAATGATAGATGATTATGTATTTTGTGTTAGAATAGACTCGGCACCTTGGTGTGGAGCACTTCATAACATAATTTCTCACATCTAATTCGAATTAAATTATGCTATTTAAATGTTACTGATCACCCTTTTTTTAATTTGTCCTTGTTAGTTCTGCCATATATAGGATTTGAATTGAACTCAAAATTATCGATAAATATTAATTATTGATTGATTGCCAATGAAAACTGTATTGTTTGTCGCATATGATTGTCGAAACCTATTATTTTTTATGCCCTTGAAGGGTTTGACCCACTGCAGGCCTCCATGCTATATTTTCCGCTGGACTCTATCTCATTCTTTTTATTTTTATTTAATTCTATCTCAGCTCTCTAAAATGGGATTTATTCTCACAAATCCATATAAAAATATAGGTTGAAATTTTTATTATTTCATTTCATTTTTTACACGGATACCTAATATTGATACTTACAGTAAGTACAAGTTAAAGAATCAAGGTGGCTATGGTAAGCTTGATGACTGTGGATATATATAAGGTACAGATAAATATTTGAAGAATAATATGTACATGAGATCCATAACTTCTAAAGAAAGGGCATTTTGAATTGTACGCACGAAATCACATAACCGACAAAATCAAGTGTTTAATGAGAGTTTTCTATTTTTATATATATATATATATAGGTTATATACATTATGTGATTATAGGAAAGTAAATCCTCTTTCTGTTATTGCAATTCTTAAGTTGTTTAATCTCTATGGCTGGGATATAATTAACCAGTATAAGCTGCTTGCTACGTGACACTACCTCCGGTCAGAGACCCAGTTAAATAATTTGAGGAGATTAAAAAAATTATTAAATTAATTTAATGGTTAATATAATATTCGGTCCTTCAAATTTTAGCTCATTTTTGTTTTGATTTCTCAAGTTTCAAATCATAAGTTTTAGTTTCTCAAAAGGTTAAATGGTTCAAATTTTTATTGGATTATAGGGACAAATATTATAAATAAAAAGAAATTTAAGGAACCAAAATCTATGATCTAAAATTTGAGGGATCAAAACCAAAATAAAAGCAAATTTAAGAGACTAAAATTTGAATTAACCCTTAATTTAAAGTATTTATATTTATTGGTTTTTTCAAACTAATTTGCCTCATTTATAAATCAATATAATCTAATAATATACATAAATATTTTTAAAAAGATAATATAATATATACTATAATTAAATAATTTAATAACTTTTTAAATCTTTTTAAGTTAATTATCCAGGTCTTATATTAAAAACTAAAAGTAATAAGTGTTAATCGTGAAAGCTGAGCCATAACTTAGGGAAATGTTGCTCATCAGCAAAGCATTCACCAAATCATGACCTTATTTCAGATTCATAAAGGGAGTAATTCTTGCATGCTGCTAGAGTGTCAACTCATTTGTACTCTGCCCAGTAAGAATGCTCCAACTCATATTATTTTAAATTTTATTCAAAGAATTTTGTAATTTCTTTTGGTGCTCCTTTCTTTATACTTTCTTAGACCCTCTCACCTCTCTCTTCGTTTGGTCTCAGACTATCTCCCCACTTCATGGACGGCGTTTCTTTAAGTATTGAGGAAGGAAGCACCGTTCAAGTGCCCCTGATCTTTAGTTAGAGCATTCTTATTGGATAGAATACAAATGACTTGATAGTTTAGAAGCATGCAAAAATTTTCTGACAAAAGCACAGTGCTTAAATTCTGATTGCAATAATACTAATAAATATTATCAAATGGTTTAATGTTAGTTTGCACATCCTGCGCATCGGAACCAATTTTGATATTCATTGTAGTGAAGAGCACCCATTCATCATAATGAAGAGCACTTTAATGCTCATCAAATTTAAACTGTTTAAATTTAATATGAGCATTTGAAATTTAATTTTTATATATTTGTTTCTTTAAAACTTTTTTTAATAGGCACATCATCCAAATAAATATGATCTATTAACTGTAAGTTTTTTTAAAAATAATTTTTATTTAAAAATATCAGTTAAATATTTTAAATTTAAACCATTAAAATTATATCTAAATAGTGTAAATTGTTATGAAATAGAACCAAAAATGAAACCACAAAAGTAGAAAGATGAAGACAAGAGAATGAGATTGCTTTTGTATTTCTTCACTTGCATTACAACACAAATGACATGCCCTATTTATAGGCATAGTCTTACAAATAGGTTACAATTGTTCTTAAATGACAAATAGTGGATAATCAATCCCATGAATGTGAATGGAGGTGAGTTACAAGAGTGAATGGGTAGTGGAGGAGTAATGGGTAGTGGAGGAGTAATGGATGGTGGAGGTAGTGGAAGTTACTTGGAGAAGATGAAGAGCAAGGGGTAAATGGACATCCACACAATATTCATAACACTCCCCATTGGAAGTCCATTATACAAATATGTGCCTCGTTAAAAAAACTTCAACTAGGAAAAACCCCGTGGGATAAAAACCTAGAAGAAGAAAAAGAATACACATTTATTGATATGCTATTCAGTGCTGCCTCATTAAAAACCTTACTAGGAAAAACCCAATGGGATAAAAACCATAGTCAGGGAAAAAGAGTACAGCATGTGTTAACTCCCCTTCTTGGTAATATCAGTTGATATCTCTGAGTCTACGACATCCGATATCATGAACAAGCTTTTCAAATGTTGTACAAGGAAGTGACTTGGTAAACAAATCTGCTAGATTTTTATTTGAACGAATTTGCTAGATATATATTTCACCATCTTTTGGATATTGTGAGATAAATACTCCATTTGGAATTACCAGCATGTGAATCAGAAAAGAATCTAGAATTCTATTCCAGTGTCTTTGGTAAAGAACTATATCTTACCAGTAAGTTAACAGCAAATGATATGTGATGTCATGCATGACTGATAAGATATGATATAGTACTTCTGGATCTATGATTTGGTACTTCTGGACCAAGTAGTTCTTCATCACCTTCTCAAAATATATAAAGTTCTTTATTCACCTCCACAAATCTCACAACTATCAAAGTATATAATGGATATGATTTATCCATATAAAAATAATTTAAGGCTTTTCTTGTATCAATTATTTGATACACAAAAATCTTCATTTCTCAAGTATTTAATTTCCAATTCGAAGCAAAACTTTGTTCTTTTCAAGCCCTTCATTTCAAATTCTTTCTTTAAGCAATCCATAGCTTTTGTAAGCTCTTCAGGAGTTCCAATAATATTTTTATCATCAGCATAAACAATTATAGCAAACTCGCTTTCAAATCTTTTCATAAAAATACATGGGCAAATTGGATCATTTTTATATCATTTCTTCAACCGATATTTACTTAGTCGGTTATACCACATACGCCCTGATTGCTTCTGGCAACTTATTTAACTTAATCTTTGTTCTCAAGAACTTAAATTGTATGCTTCTGGCAAGTGAAATTCTTTAGGGAATTTCATATATTTTGATTCAAAACTATAAAATGGATCATACATACTGAAATTATTTTAATCTTCATAATATTTTATATACTGAAAGATTTTCTTATATATGCTCCTGGCATATTTTTGAATCCTTCAAGGATTATCATGTAAATTTTACTATTTAATGATCCTCATCCAGGGGTCATCTAGCAGGCACATTTCATAATGCCAGACTATTCAAATATGCAAAATGATATCCACCACAAAGTAATATGTCTCATTATAATCATTTGTGAAAATCTATATAAACATCTATCTATTCTATAGAAACTTTATATTCTATTTGTTCGGACTGCAGGCCTATTTTCACATATCGAAACAATATTTCCATCACGTATTTTTCTTTTTCTTTTCTTCTTGGCCAAATTTATCTCTATTTGCATGATAGATCTATGTGTAAAATCCTCTTTTTATCACGTGATATTCTTATGAAAAATCATTGTCGATAACTTTACCTTTTCGGTTCCATTTTTTCTTTTGTGACATAACTTGTTGAGATCTCTTTCTTCCTTTTCAGGTACCTGAACCTCTTCTGGAGTTTTACAATTAGTTATGTCTTGACACTCTTCTAGAGTACATGCCTCCTCAATATAACTTCTAAGTTGTATGCTCCTCTTTATTCAAGATATTTATATTGGAACCGATTAACCTCTCATGCTTCTGGCATGTCTTAATATTTAAAATAATTGGAGCATTTTTAGCTGGAATATGAGATTTAAAAATTTTCATTCAAATCAGTAAAATATTTTGTAATATTTCATGAATGCAATTTTGATGAACTTCTGGTCCATACTAATATATTTGAGGATCTATATTTAATAGTAATAATGCATTCCATGCATTCTCTTTTCCAGCTACTCAATTTCTCCCCCTCATGTTAGGAAAACTTTGTCGAATAACAGTCAACTAATTATGTAGTATAAGTCTCCTAAATCCATTTGCTTCTTTTAGGAACATTATTTTGTTCCATTTAAAAACAAACAAGAAGAAGGAGGTTCTTACCCAACATATGTCCCAACGTTCTTTAAATATCCATCTATGTGCATTGTGGTAGATTGGTAAGAATAAATATTGCACATTTCAATCTTTAGATGGAAAATATCTTGCTCCTGACCAAAAGCCAATTTCATTGGGAGAATTTTGTTGCCTTGATGTCTATAAGTGCTGCAATATATCAAATATGCCAACACTAAAATGGAAAAATTTGTTCTCATAAATATTGATCAAGCTATTTACGGAGGCATCAACAAATGATTTTGCTAGATCAATTTGTTAAGCAGGCTTTTCAACATTAAAAGCCTGATATATAAATTCACTAGTATCTTTAAAATCAAGTTTTGGGAATCACATAGTCTGGAAATATTTATCTAAATAATCTTGCAAACTTCAGGTTGCAAATTAATATCAATCACACATCTTACCATTTTATATAGATGCATCTATCAAATATTAAATACTTGTATGGCTTATGTGCTTCTAAATGGGCCCATATATATTTCCAGAAATATAGTGATCCATTCGAAAACAAAACATAACTAGTGATATTTTATAATCAATTTTCTTTGAGAACAAGCAGCACATACGGATTCTTAAAAATGTTGGCTATTTGGAAGAATCTTCTGGTTCTTCAATGGATATCAATACATAATCTTCAATAATTATATAGTTTAAGATGATCAAACAAGTCATGCAAAATAAATCTAATTATATCAGTAAACTTCTGGTTTACTGTATCATGTTTCGTTACCAATAATAAACTTTTCAATATAATATATGATTGATGATATCCATTTATGAAATTGATATGAAAAATATATCCAATATCAACTCATATTTGTATTTCAACAGTTTTTCCCTCAAGATTGAGTCATTCAAATATGATTCATTTATTCATATATTTCATAAATAGCTGCTAGCATAAAATAGGTTAAAGCCAATAACCTATCTTTTGCTTAGAAGCCTAAGTACTTCCTAGTTCATATATAGTTATGGACTTTGATCCAATTATACTATAACATTTACACTCTTTGGAGAACCAAAGCTGTGATATAGATCTATGGGTCATATTTTTCACTATCAATACTTTGTCTGCTCATAAAGAAAAATTAGTATTAGTTCTTCTGGAACTATATTAATACTATTACATCTAGTTCTTCAGGAACTATATAATTTAAGAGGAATATGAAAGACAACTCTATTTCAATATATTATTAACATAATAACAAATAATTATGAGTATCATAGATTTAACTTACAAGACACATAGAAAACACAAAAAAATGATGAAGAACATTTAAAATGAACTTTTAAAAGTAAAGTACTTAATGTTCAAAACTTCTCAATATTAATCAAGGTACTATAGACATTTAAAATGTTCAAAACTAATATTAAATCAGATCACATAAATAAGATATAAATAAACAAAATATAACTAGTAACTCTTGAGTCTATTTGATCTATTTAGTTTTATATCACACACTTATCAATATTACAATATCAAATTCTTATAACATTTGTTTCTCACAAATCACAATAAATTTAAAGACCAATAAAAATTAAACATTATACACATAGCCTTCTAGGCATATACTTATATGTTTTCTATTTTTATATATACTTTGGATATCTATCTTTCTTCACAACTTACTGCCTTCAGGCATTAAAATTAGCTTCGATATTTTCATAATATCACATGATCTTTTTTATTCCACAACCATTTTCTTTAACATTTGCTTTTCAATGAACTGATACATATTTGTCTATATGACTTCTGGTCATATTATAACAGTTATTCATAATTTTATCATATTGATCATAGGGCTATTACTAATTCTGCTGTTATGATTCAATAGCCAAGCCCCAAGATTATTGTCCTTTTAGTTATCAGTTCCACTGATAGAATGTGATATACTCTTTATCACTCTTATGAATATATTCTTGCTTTCAATAGCACACCATCAATTTTCTCAAATATTAGTCTTCGGACTATAACAAATTTTTAGAACTATGAAGTTCTTTTGTATCGTGAGTTTTTAACCATCAATCTTCAGAACTTTGATATACATTATCAAATTGTGACAGTCTTGTCATGCCATCTGTTACTACCATAAGATAGTCTTTTATTAAATAATCATCAAAATGTGATGTGGCTTCTAGCCATCTAATCACAAAATCAAGAATATAATGGCTATTAGCTATTCATTTATATGTTTAACATTCTACTTTCCAAGACAACAATTAACCAATATCAGAGATGATAATCATATATAGTAATTTTATAGATAAACATAAACCTCATAGCAAATCAAGGAGTATTAAGGATAGTAGGATCATAAAAATATAAGAAAAGAAATAAAAAATAAAAATTTTCATATCTCAATATGATGAATAAAATATTCGATTGCCAATGAATCAATATGGTTAATATGCAAAACCATCATTTGCTTTAAATAAATTGGAGAAATCTTACCAAACTTTCGGATCAAACTATCTTCATTCAACGAACAAAACATCAACGTGCATCAACTAGAAACCATGAACTCTGATGGTAGAGTCTCGTGCTGATAACGTGTTATGAAATAGAACCAAAAATGAAACCACAAAAGTAGAAAGATGAAGACAAGAGAATGAGATTGCTTTTGTATTTCTTCACTTGCATTACAACACAAATGACATGCCCTATTTATAGGCATAGTCTTACAAATAGGTTACAATTGTTCTTAAATAACAAATAGTGGATAATCAATCCCATGAATGTGAATGGAGGTGAGTTACAAGAGTGAATGGGTAGTGGAGGAGTAATGGGTAGTGGAGGAGTAATGGATGGTGGAGGTAATGGAAGTTACTTGGAGAAGATGAAAAACAGGGGGTAAATGGACATCCACACAATATTCATAACATAAATTTTATTATGTGATAAATATCATAGTGCTCATCAACGGAGATCATCACCGAAACTCCGAGGATGTCCTTCAATTTGTATCCGATCCTTTCAATTATTGAATGTATCAAAGTTAAAATTCACTGTACGTAAAAGATGCTTTCACTCCTGATGTAAGGCATAAAGAAACAACCCAACTGCTTTAATAGATGCTGGAATGACAGGCACAATGAGAGGCTCAGAGATTATTCATGACTAAAAGCTAATTTTTTTACGAATAATGTTGGGAACAGGGAGCGAAGCTCAATAATGGAGGGAGAACAAATGGAAAAGAAAGAGTGAATGACATTATATTTTAACTCAACCTTATAACTTAAATTTAAGGGTCTTTCTACTTTACATAAATATATCTATTATTAAACCTAGTTTTATCGATGTGATATTTTCCACGTCAACTCTATTCTACTCACATTAACAAATGATACGTACAGACAAGTTAAAAGAAGGAGTGAAAAGACACGCCGCCCAAAAAGGAGAGATAGATCTCTCATATAGCCAGGAGAAATGAAAAGACTGCAATGTTATTCTAATAATATATTATTAGAAACAAATATTCTAATAATATATTATTCTCTTTTGCTTTTGATTTCCCACTCAAAAGGCATTGCATTCTTCCACATCCGATGCGTGTATCTCTCATAGTTACGTCAATTCCAAATAAAAAGACATACCCTTTACGTTGTCTTCAAGAATATAATTGCGGAAGATAATCAACATTCAATATAATGTCAAACTAAAAGGGCGAACAAATAGCTGGCACTACCATTTTTATCAGGGGAATCCCATGATGTGTTTGGATTAGGTGAGAAACACATTTTTAATAAAATTGATTTATGCTTATAATTTTTCGAAAATAGATTTATAAAATTAATTTATAAGATTTTCAGTATAATTAAGAAACAAAATTAGAAAAGTTCTTTTCTTCCCTCCAGGAGTATTAGAAAAGCTAAAGCTATGGTTTTCTTAGAAATATATCCAAGCACTCCTTAATATGTGTGTTAGGTTGATGGTCTCATAATTGAATTTTTAAACATATGGTTTAGACCTACATTATTGAATCCCAAACACAATATGAATACAATAAAAAATTTTCACAGGATTTTTAATGATTTTTTTTTAATTTTTCAAAACAACTTCCGGAAACATTTAAAGTCAAACAAAAACGACGTTTCATCTTCCGCTCCATTTGTCTGGTAGGAAAAACTTCAGTACCTTTTGGATCCATTTTCACGATTGACGGGTGAGACTATAATTAAATTTGTTATTTATGTTATGAATATTATCAAATATGAATGTCTATTTCCTCTTCCTCTTCAACTTCATCAACTCCCACTACTTCTACTAAGCATTAATCGTTCACTACTCCATTACTTCTCCACTATCTTGTAACTTAATCCCCACTCACATTCATGTAGTTTATTATCCATTATCTATCATTTAAGTATAAGTGTAACATATGTGTAAGACTATATCTATAAATAGGGCGTGCCATTGTATTGTAAGGTAAATGAAGAAAGTGGTCAAAGGAATACAATATCATTCTCTCATTATATTATCTACATCTCTTCTCCAATATACTTTATTTGTTCACGTTATCAACCCGAGACTTTACCATTTGAGTTTATAGTTTTTAGTTGATACATGTTGGTGTTTTGTTCATTGAATGATAATAGTTTAATCCGAGCAGTTTGGTAAGATTTCTTCAATTTATTTAGAGAAAATAATGGTTTTGCATATTAACCTTGTTAAGTCATTGGTAACTAAGTATTTTATTCATCATATTAAGATATGAAAATTTTTATTTTTATTTCTTACTTTTCCTATGTTTTCATAATTCTATTATCCTTATACTTCTTGATTTGCTATGAGGTTTATATTCATCTATAATATTACTATATATGATTATCATATCCGATATTAGTTAATTGTTGTCTTAGAAAGTAAAATGTTAAACATATAAATGAATGGCTAATGGCCATTATACTCTTGATTTTGTGATTAGATAGCCAGAAGCTATATCATTTTTTAATGATTCTTTGATAAAAGACTATCTTATGGTTGTAACAGATGACATGACAAGATTGTCACAATTTGATAATCTATATCAAAGTTCTGAAGATTGATAGTTTAAAAATTAAACGATACAAAATAACTTCGTAGTTTTAAAAATTTTGTTATGGTCCGGAAGACCAAAAGGTTAAAAAAAAATGATAGTGTGCTAGTAAAAGCAAGAAATATATCTATAAGAGTGATAAAGAATATGATTACATTGTATCTAGTGGAACTGATAACTAAAAAGACAATAATCTTAGGGCTTGACTATTAAATCATAATAGGAGAATTGGTAATAGCCCTATGATCAATATGATAAAATATAAACAAATGTTATAATATGACTAGAAGACATATAGATAAATATGTATCAATTCATTGAAAGTAAATGTTTTAAAAAAAATGGTTGTGAAGCCAAAAAGACTATGTGATATTATGAAAATATCAAAAGTAATTCTAATGCTTGAAGGCAGTAAGTTATGAAGAAAGATGTCTAAAATATTTATAAAAATAGAAGGGATACAACCATATGCCTAGAAAGCTATATACATAATTTTTATTAGTCTTTAAATTTATTGTGATTTGTAAGAAATTAATTGTCATAAGAATTTGATATTATGATATTGATAAGTGTGATATAAAATTAAGTAGATCATATTAGTTATATTTTGTTTATGTATATCTTATTAATATGATCTGATTCAATATTAGTTTTGAATATTTTAAATGTCTTTAGTTGTATTTTGTTTATGTATCTCTTATTAATATGATCTGATTCAATATTAGTTTTGAATATTTTAAATGTCTTTAGTATCTTGATCAATATTGAGAAGTTTTGAACGTTAACTTTGATTTGTATTTTATTTTCAAAAGTCCATTTTAAAAGTTCTCTTACATTTTTGTGTTTTCTCTATATATTGCAAGTTAAACCTATGATACTTATAATTATTTGTTATTATGTTAATGATATATTGAAATAAAGTTGTCTTTCATACTCCTCGAAAATTATATAGTTCTAGAAGAACTATATGTAATAGTATTAATATAATTCTAGAAGAACTAATGATTTTTTTTTTAATGAGTAGACAAAGTATATAAGAATTATGAAGTACTTGGGCTTCCAAGTAAAGGATAAGTTATTGGCCTTAATCTATCATATGCTCATAACTATTTATGAAATATATGAATAAAGAAATCATGTTTGAATGATTCAATCTTAAGGAGAGACTATTGGAATACAAGTATGAGTTGATATTGGATATATTTTTTTTTATATCAATTTTATAAATGGATATCATCGGTCATATATTATATTGAAAAATTTATTGTTGGTAAACAAACATAATACAACAAACCAGAAGTTTACTGATCTAATTAGATTTATTATTGACATAGATTTATTATTGGCATGACTTGTTTGATTATCTTGAACTATATGATGCAACAAATTATTGAAGATTATGTATTGATATCCATTGAAGAACCAGAAGATTCTTCCAAATAGCCAACATTTTTAAGAATTCGTATATGCTACTTATTCTTAAAGAAAACTGATTATAAAATATCATTAGTTATGTTTTATTTTGGAATGGATCACTACATTTCTGGAAATATATTAAACTCATATGTATGCTTGCAAATTGCAAGTTGTAAACTAATGTCAATCACACATGTGACTATTTTATATAGATGCATCTATCAAATATTGAATACTTTTATGGCTTATGTGATTCTAAAAACTTGATTTTAAAGATGCTAGTGAATTTATATATCAGACTTTTAATGTTAAAAAGCCTGCTTAACAAATTGATCTAGCAAAATCATTTGTTAATGCCTCCGTGAATAGCTGGATCAATATTTATGAGAACAAGTTTTTCCATTTTAGTGTTGGCATATTTAATTTAATATGTTGTAGCACTTATACATATCAAGGCAACAAAATTCTCTCAATAAAATTGGCTTTTGGTCAAGAGTCAAATATTTTCTATCTAAAAATTGAAATGTGCAATATTTATTGGTACTAACCACAATGCACATAGATGGATATTTAAAGAAAGCTGGGACATATGTTGGGTAAGAACCTCTTTCTTCTTATTTCTCTCTATATAAAACAAAATAATGTTCCTAAAAGAAGCAAATGAATTTAGGAGACTTGTACTGCATAATTAATTGACTGTTATTCGACAAAGTTTTCCTAACATGAGAGGGAGAAATTGAGTAGTTGGAAAAGAGAATGCATGGAATGTATTATTACTATCAAATATAGATCCTCAAATATATCAGTATGGATCAGAAGTTCATCAAAATTGTATTCATGAAATGCTACAAAATATTTTACTGAACTAAACGAAAATTTTTAAATCTCTTATTTTAGCTGAAAATGCTCTGGTTAGTATAAATAAAAATAAGACATATTGGAAGCATGAGAGGTTAATCAGTTTCGATATAAATATCTTGAATAAAGAGGAGTACACAACTTAGAAGTCATATTGAGGAGACATATACTCTAAAAGAGTGTCAAGACATAACTAATTGTAAAACCCCAGAAGAGATTCAGGTACCTGAAGAGAAAAAAAGAGATCTCAATAAGTTATGTCACAAGAGAAAAATGGAATCGAAAAGATAAAAGTTATCGATAAAGATTTTGATAAGAATATCACGTGATAAAAATAGGATCTTACACATAGATCTATCATACAAAATGGATATAAATTTGGCCAAGAAGAAAAGTAAAAGGAAAAAGACGTGATGAAAATATTATTTCGATATGTGAAAATGAGCTTGTAGTCCAGACATATGAAATATAAAGTTTCTATAGAATACATGGATGTTTATGTGAAAATAAAGATTTTCAAAAATGATTATGATGAGACATATTACTTTGTGGTGGATATAATTTTATATATTTGAATAGTTTGGCAGTTATGAAATGCGCCTATTAGATATTATTATGACCCATTCATGATCATTAAATCGTGAAATTTACATAATAATCCTTAAAAGATCCAAAATATGCCAGAAGCATATATAAGAAAATCTTTTAGTATATGAAATATGATGAAGATTAAAATAATTTCAGTGTGTGTCATTTATTTTATAGTTCTGGATCAAAATATATGAAATTTCTTAAAAGATTTTATTTGCCAGAAGCATACAATTCAAATTCTTGAGAATAATACTTAATTAAGTTAAACAAGTTTCTATGAGAATCGAAGTAATCAGGGCATATGTGATATAACTAAGTAAATATCGATTAAAGAAATGATACAAAAATGATCCAATTTGCCCGTATATTTTAATGAAAAATTCTTAACTTGAGTTTGTTATAATTTTTATTTGTATCGATAACATAAATATTATCAGAACTCTTGAAGAGCTCATAAAAGCTATAAATTGTTTACAAGAAAGAATTTGAAATGAAGGACTTGGGAAGATCAAAGTTTTGCCTTTGATTGCAAATTGAATACTTGAGAAATGAAAATTTTTTGGTATCAAATAATTGATACAACAAAGGTCTTAAAGTATTTTTATATCGATAAATTACATCCATTATATACTTTGATGGTTGTGAGATTTGTGGAGGTGAATAAAGAACATTTTAGATTTCAAGAAGGTGATCAAGAACTACTTGATCAAGAAGTACCAAATCATAGGTTCAGAAGTACCATATCATATCTTATTAGTTACCCATGACCTAACATATTATTTGCTTTTAACTTATTAGTAAGATATAGTTCTTCAACAAAGACATTGGAATAGAATTCAAGATTCTTTTCTGATCCACATGTTGGTAATTCCAAATGGAGTATTTGTCTCATAATATTCAAAAGATGGTGAAATATATATCTAGCAAATCTGTTCAAATAAAAATCTAGGAGATTTATTCATTAAGTTACTTCTTATTACAATATTTGAAAAGCTTGTTCATGATATCGGATGTCACAAACTCAAAGATATCAATTAATATTATCGAGGGGGGAGTTAATACATACTGTACTCTTTTTTTCTTATCTATGGTTTTTCCTATTGGGTTTTCTTAACAAGGTTTTTAATGAGGTAGCATCAAAGTGTATCAATGAATGTATATTCTTTTTCTTTTGCTAGGTTTTTGTCCCACAGGATTTTTCCTAGCTGAAGTTTTTTAATGAGACACACCCTTATATAATGGACACACAAGGGAGAGTGTTATGAATATTATCAAATATGGATGTCCATCTCCTCTTCCTCTTCAACTTCATCAACTCCCACTACTTCCACTACTCTATTACTTCTCCACTATGCCTTTAATCTTATAACTTACTCTCCAATCACATTCATGTGGTTTATTATCCATGATCTGTCATTTAAGTATAAGTGTAACCTATATGTAAGACTATACTTATAAATAGGGCATGTTATTGTATTGTGAGGTAAATTAAGCAAGTGATCAAAGGAATACAATATCATTTTCTCATTCTATTATCTACATCTCTTCTCTAACCTACTTTCTTTGTTGGTTAATTTCATAACAATTTAGTCATTTTATATGGAAAATTATTTATGATAAATATGATAAACACTTATATTAACACACACTCACATTAAACATTAATGAGATTTGTTATCCAGCCTCTGTGATTATTGTAGTCATATGGCGATTCGGGTGCCCAAATCCCCATTCAGATAATTTATAAATAGTAGCAACCAAATTAAGGCGTTTGAAGTTTTGAAAACAATAATAAAATAGGCAAAGAGAAAACCCATGCATATTCATGTTTAGATTATATTCTTTTTGAAAAATTGTATTAATTGAAAATTATTGTTCATCACGATTGCTTTGTTTTACTTAGACAATTTCTCAATTATAATAATTGATTTTCTCAATTCTTTTAATTTTTTGTGATTGATTATCATAATTGAAAATTTCATAACATTTATATTTATGAATTTATTTATATGTTTCCAAATTTCTCAATTGGGATAGGGATGTAACCTATTAAAAAAAACTGATTTCTATTATTTTGTTTTGACTCTTTTATGAATTTCTATTTATAAATACATTTTATAACATTATTAACTTATATAAGATGTCATATAGAATGTCATATGTCTTTTATTAATTTAACATGACAATTTTCATCAAAAAGTAGAGGAGTTTTTTATATAATTTATCTTTTTTTCTAGGCAGCATTTATTATGGTATTGAATTTGAATTTATCCAATCATCCCACGAATCTATAAGGTTGTTTGGAGCTCCGTTTAAAACAAACTTTTAAACAAGTTCATATAAATTAAGACAAAACTCTCCTTACATACTTACTTTGTATTCCGTAAATTATATTTGAAAAGTTATTTATAAGTTAATCCAAACAAGCCCTATATCTCTAATTGAACAATTTAAGATATCCAACACGAGCATCCTAATGCCAAATGATCCTTCTTATTTTGTTTTGCATTTTTTAATATAATCGGCCATGGCTTCTTTTTTTTTTTTTTACCAAAAGAATCGAGATTTTATTACCATGAAAAAATGAAAAGAAATATACCACCAATTGTTGTGAGTTAAACTACAACATTACTAGAACAATACAAAACAAACAACCAGAAAGAAACCGTTTACAAGATAAAGTCAACCAACACTTTCACGAGGTAGATTACGACAATTATTAAACAATCTAAACTTTGCTGCATCATCTGCATCCTTGGAAATGATAAGAGCAAGAGGGGGTGTAGGTTCTTGAACCTAGCTAATCAGGCACATCCCCTTTCCAGCCTCCACATTAATGAAGTTTGTTTCCGAATTTCTTTCTGTATGAGAGAAAGAAATAGACCAATATCTACCTTAGATGCAACACAATCTTGTAAATCCTGTATCATCAAACAACAACCCATTCCCCACAAGATACCCTACTGCAATTAGTGCAATCATACAATTCCTTATTATCAGTTTCTACAACAACCTAAGACAGTTGAAGCTCATCAGGTAACATCGAAGCCTTTTTAAAAGCCATAACTTCATACATGAAAGCAGAGTTAGAAGTTAACTTCTCACCAAAACCCTAAATAAAACTACCTAAATCATCTCTACAAGAAATCCCAATTCCAGCATCTTTAGTTAACAGGATCAAAAGACCCATCACAATTAACTTTCACCCAATTTCACTAGGTACAGTCCAAAACTTAACAATTGAACTATTGTTTACTCCGCAAGTGTATGGGTCATAACAAGTAATAAAGTAATAAATAAAATATCATTTCCATCAGGATTTAGTTAATTCAAAATCCCGTCAAATATTGATTATCATACTTTCACTTAATTTGAGTACTACAAGTATATCAAGAATGAAATAAACCTATTTATAAAATTATAAATTAAAGGAAAAAAGTTATTCTTCAACTCTAAGGACAAAATGGGTCCTATGATTATTTATCCTCCATGTATTTCAAAAATGCTTAATTAAATCTCTATTACATTTTCTTCTTAGTTGTAGATTATGCTAGCCAAGGACACTAAATTACTTATAAGTGCCCTCTCAAGTCTCCAAATAGGTGTTTGGTTCATTGAATTCATTAATCTTTTGACTAATCAATTAGACCCTAATTTTCATTGCAAACCTTATATAACTATGTAAGGTTAATGAGTATCTCTATCTCATTAACAAAACCATGCATTCAACTTGCAAACTTCAAGTGCTCACATGATTCTCAAGTTCTACACTTGACCTAGCTCTCTCAAGCATCAATCAAATGAATCCAACAATCTCATTGGTGGCCAATCAACAAGAAGCATTAAGCATAGAGTAAAATCAACATAATAATATCATTAGCCACAAATATAAAAGAAAAATGAGTACTTAATCCATATAAGGGCTCAAAATAATCATACAATAGAAGTTTAGCTACTCATGTTTAGAAAACAACCATAAGTACAACTAATACTATAGCCATATAAAAAAAATGAAGAGGAAAGCGGAAGGAGACAACAAAATCAAAGAAAATAGACTTGTAGAGCAACCTCCCAAAATAAGCCTCTAAAGGTGAAGAATAGTGAAACAACGCTTTTCTTTGAGTTCTATAGCATATGAAGCCTTAGGATCAATTTTGTCAACAAAATGCATAGTTTATTAAGTCTGTGTTGGTTATAGCCAAGATTTTCCTTAGTTGCGATCAATTACTCTTTGTAATGATCTTGACTGCAGCTAAAATTTTTCTTGTTTGAAGCCAATTACTCTCTAGAATGTTGTTGGCTGAGCCACGAGATTTTGTTGGCCGAGGCTAATAATGTTCTGTTTTGCATTTTCTCTTTTTTTGATTTTTTTTCTTTGTATCATGGCTTTCTAGGCATCTTTCCAATTTTATTGGGATTAACATTTGCTTCAAATGACTCCATTGGCAAGCTTTAACCACCTAACAAAGCAAAACAAACTATTAAAGCCAAGTTGACAGACTAGGGAAAAATATTCACAATTAACCAAAAATCCATGACTTTAGCCCAAATATCAACTATGCACATTTTCCTTAGATGAGTACATCTAAATATGCAATAATACACCAAAAAGTATAATAACTACAGAAAAATGTACTGAAATGATATGAATTGACAAGGTTAATAGGTTAATAGCTATTTACCATACCTGACAAGTTACTTTCAATAGCATTAGTAGACCAAAATCCGTTCATGCATTTCCTAACACATTCAATAACAAAGATAG
This sequence comes from Neltuma alba, assembly GCF_004799145.2. Lineage (NCBI taxonomy): Eukaryota > Viridiplantae > Streptophyta > Magnoliopsida > Fabales > Fabaceae > Neltuma > Neltuma alba. The sequence goes on from NW_021635117.1 coordinate 548,707, forward strand.
GGTCAGGTTTATTTTGGTTGAAGACAAATTATTCTTGCCTTTCCAAATTAACCACAACATCCATGGCACAAGGGAAATATTTGCATCATTAAAGAATTTGTTTTGAGCAATCAAATCAACACATCAATTCTTAAAAACAATTGATACTTGTTCTATCCCATCTAAGAGGCACGTGGCACCTCAACCAAATTCCACGCACCCAAGAGCAGAAAAATAACATATGCCTTAAGGTTTCTTCCTCAGCATCAAACACAAGGCAAGGAGCAAAGTTAGAACATACACCTCCAAATAGAGTGCTGAATTCGAAAAACTACTTTAGCTTTGCACATTTTACCCCAAAAAGCTTGAGGAATAATCAGAGAAGAGCCAACATGACTTTCTAGAACAGCCGAAAAGGCTTGAGGAATAAATAGAGAAGAGCTAACATGACATTCTAGATTATACTTCCCACTTCTTGAATCTTTCCATAAAATTCTGTCACCTTTGTTAGTAATATCAATTCTTCTTTTCTTTATTTTTTCCAAAAATATCATCATCTACTTTATTTATCAGAGGGGAAAGATTCTAAATCCCATTATCTATTATACATTTTATAGCATCATCACTACTAAACTTGTTGTTAGTTATCTAATCTAGAGTTTTCCCATTCAAATTAGAGATCGAACAGTCCTTCCATAATCTTGCCGTTGCACCATTCCTAATCACCCATCTTAAATCTTAACAAAGCACGCATCTCCTTTCCTATTAGAATACTAGACGAAATCCAAGAGGCCTTATAGCCTTTAACAGCATTAAGAAAACAACACTTAAGGAAATAAACGCTTCTCAACACCCTACACCACAGCTTGCTTTTATCCTGTAACACTCTGAAGCTGTTTTAGCTAAAAGAGCATCATTCATAATTTCAAAATCCTTAAATCCCAAACCACCTTTTTTTTAAATTTATGTTAAATAAAAACCCAAGCTTTCCAATGAATTTTAATTTTCCTCCATTACCACTCCCATCCTACCAATAATTAGAAACAATACTATCCAACTACTTACATGTATGTTTAGGAAACTTAAAACAAGTCATAGGGAAGAGAGGAATGGTGTTAATCAGAGACTTTATCATAACTTCCTGACCAGCATAAGATAAAAGGTTTTTAACTCCATCTGTTAACCTTTTTACTGACCCTTTTCCTTACAAACGCTAGAGCTTGTTGTTTTGATTTTCTCCACACATTGGAAATCCCAAGATATTTCCCAATATCACCTATTTCTGTAATACTCAAAATATTGCAAACAGAATCTTTGACCTCATCAGGTCTATTATGGCAAAAAGAATACCTAATTTGCTCTGATTTAGCAGCTGTCCATAAGATACGTCCTTATCAATTGTGCCAACTTTCTACAACTTTCCACTAGTCGTTTTTCGTTTCCGATTGGCAACGTTTATGCTCTGTTTGGATGGAAAGAAAAGTTGAGAGAAAATAGAAAGAAGAAAAAACTGAAAAGAAAATATTATTAACCATCTTGTTTGAAGGAGAGAAAATAAAGAAAAAAGAAAATGAGCAAATATGTAAATGACTAAAATACCCTTATCTCAAAATATATTATGTTTAAAACCAAATTAAAGATCACAACAACAAAAATTATATGAACATTAATATTATCAAATAATTTAAAATAAATTAATTAATAAAAGTATATTATTATATTTAAAAATCAAATAGTTTAGTAAACAAAGTTATTTTTAATAGAAAAATAAAATGTGGATAATTTTTTAAGTTAAATATAATGAAAGAAAATAAATAAAATATATATTATTTGAAATTATTACTAAATAATAAAAATTTCTTATAAAAGTTAAAAGAGATGGAGAAATGTGTTTGTGTATATAGTTAGTACGAATTTCAAGTATTACATTGAATGTGAAAAATAGAAATTATATGTTGGTTTGGAATTTAGCTACAGTGAGATAATTTTGCTAAATTGTAAAGTAGCTATAAATAAAATTAAAAAATTGTATTAAAGACAAAATATGCGTTTATTTGCCTACTATGAGGGAGGGTATATGAGGAATGTAAATTTTCTTCTCATTTTCTCTCCATATGTGGAGAGAAAAGTTGAAAAGATAATGACATGGCCCACACCTCATTTTCTCTCTTATTTTTTTTCTTCCCCTTTTTCTCTCCTCATCCAAATAAGAAAAAACACATTTCTCTCATTTTTCTCTCTAGTTTTCTTTTCTTCTTCATTTCCTCTCCATCCCAAAAAAGGAGTTAAAGGCAAAGGAAAAGCAGTGGGGAGAAGCCTATTCCCTCCCTAATTAAGCTTCTTCACGTGCGACACCAAGTGACGCGAGTGTGCGGGTGCCGGTTGGCAAGAACGAAACCGAGAAGACATCGATTTTAAATATCATACTCTTCTAATCCTTAATATAAAACTTAATTATTGAGCTAATTTTGTAGTTCTAAATAAAACCTATTTCTCATATTATTAATTTTTTCTAAATTACCTCTATAGATACTCTCTCAACTATAATCAAGTAGAAGAAGAAGGAAAGATATTAAGAAAGATGATTGTGGTATTTTAAGAAAAGCATGTCATATTTCTTATAATTAATTAGCTTACCTAACTTCTTTAATCTAATTAAATTAATTAAATAGATCTTATATTAAATTGTGAATTGGGAACCTGAAGGGTAGTGATATCATTTTACAATTACAATATAATACTCTAAAGTCCCTTGGGATTTGCTATTGATTTTGACATTTTGTAGAACCTTAAATGAATAAATTCTACTTCTTGGGACCTGTGCATAATTTTCTCTTTTATTAACCTATTTATAACTTGCTTTTAATTATTTTATTGACTTTTTCTAATTTATTTTGATGTCCATAAGATCTTGCACCAAATTTGCGATCACTCGCAAATATGAGACACATATCACTTTATTTTTTTTTTTAAGCCTTAAATCCGATAGAAACTATTTTAAAATATAACTATCTGATCTTTTACTTTCTTGAGTCATTACTTTCTCTTAAATATTTAATCAATTACAATCACTAATAGCTAAAGCCAAGAAAACAAAAACACTCCAAAACGCAAAATATAACCTAACTCACAAAAACTAATCAAAAAGAAAACAAGAAAACAGGAAACTAAGCTAAAACAACAAGCAAAGAACAACAACAACAACTCAATCAATGCAAGTCCTGTCACCAAAGCTCAACCCATCACCAAGTCAGATTGCAAAACAGCAAATAGAGAGGATGGTGGCTTAGAAAGCCATCCTTCAAGTACCGTACCTCTCACTGTCTCAACTGTCAAAGAATATTCCACAACCTTATTACACTTTCTGCTAACCAAAGAAATCTTCCAGCCGTGATTAGCTGTCAAATACTCCCAAAACTTCTGGGCCATATCAGCACAAGTTCACTCCCCACCTCTGCCACTTATATTCTTCAGCAAAAGAAACAACTCACAACAATCAGTCTCAAAAGTTACTCTTCCCTAGTTCTCTTTGCATATGTATCCTCAAATTCCCTAACCAGCCTCATAGCAGTCACCACGCATCCAAACAAGGCATCATATGGGACAACTCCCAGCCAACTTGACCCCTTTTAGTCTTCCTCTATTCACAAACCATTGAGTCGCTAAAAAAAACAAAAAGCACTTCTACAGCAAAAATAAAAAGGTAAGGAGACAAAGGATCCTAGCAACCATCAAGCTCAAACTAGCAGAAGCAATGCACTACATGACCGAAGCTATCCGCTTCTCTCCAAAACCCATTCTTCTTATCATTTCCTCAATAAACCTCCATTCAAGTCTATTATAGGCTTTGATCATGTCAATCTTCACAACCATCTCTATTTTCCTTCATTTCTTCTATAAAGGTTTTAATTAATTTTTTTTAACTCTTTGATCTTATATATTTATTTTATCAAAATTTTATAACCTCACTTATCTAAACTTTTTTAAAATCAAGCTCATTAAAATTTTTATTCACTTCACTAAGTTTCTTCTCACTTCTCAATCCTTTTGATTTGTTTACTCCTTTTTTAAAAAGTACATATGCAGGCGTCAACCGAGACTGGTCATTCCTTGGGGGCCACCGAGCTCCATCCGTGAGTTAGATTCTTCTTCTTCTGATATTATTATCCAGCTAATTCAGTTAGAGGTTCGTTTCTTCTTCTTCGCCAGCTCTCTATTTAGATCTCTATTTAATCAATCAATTAAGATTGAATCAAATTTTGAATGTTGGTAGGAGATTTTATTTTAATTAAAATTTTAAAATATTTTTGATGAAAAATTACTTATATTAAGAACAGTGAACAAAAAACCAAACCGAAACCAGCCGGTTCAACTGAAAAATAGGTGAACTGGCAGTGATTAAGTTTGGTTTGTGTTCTAAACCAGCTAGAAATTAAACTGGCGTCAACTCAGTCAAACCAGTGTGAACTAGTGAAAACTGATAAAAACCAATGTGAACCATTGATAACCCGGTTTGGATGATTATATTTCTATTGGTCTCATTTTTTCTCATTTAGTTCCTAATATCTTAGTTACCATAAATTTGAATGAATTTTATTGATGATTTTACTATCAATGATTATTAATTTTAGTTATTGAGGAATTGCAAAGATCAAAATTCTTAATCTTATTGTATTTTGTTATCATTACAATCAAAATATTATTATATTTTCTTATATTTTGTTATTAGTGATTATTAATGTTGTTGGATTTTGTTATTTTCAATTAAATTATATTATCTTAATATGAATGGTTTGATCTCTAGTTGATCCCAGTCAGACCCGCTGACCCATAAACCACTAGGTCAAGTGGTTTAGTGTCCGATCTGATTTTTTGTTTCTTGTTTAAGAGTAAAATATTCCAAGTGTCTTTCAAGTTTGCTTTAACTATACCGGCCTCTCCTCTATTTTAAGAACTTACAATTTAATCCAATTTGTTAATAGGCCACGAAAAAACTTGATTAAAAATTCAATTAATTCTCCTAAACAAATGTATATGTTCAAACTTATATCTATCATTTGAACAATATGATGGACAAAAATATATATTTAAAATATGTTTTACATTAAAAAAAATAGGAGACTAGTGATAAAATTTTATTCTGTTGTTAATCTGTGACAAATTCAATGACACAATTGTTCCGTCACTAATTTTCGTAACTAATCTATCACTAACTCCCATCACAAAATATTTTGTGATGGAAATAAGTGACAAAAATTCCGTCACTATTCCATCATTAATCCATCACAAAAAATTATAATATAAAAATATAAAATTATTTTTAATATTTATTATTAAAATAAAAATATAATGTATGATAATTTTACAATAACATGTTATATAAATAAAAAGATTAAAAATATAGTCTACTTATTATTTTATTAAATATTTGAATAAAAATATTAATAGCTATTCATTTTTTAATAAAATAAAAAAATTAAATTAAAATAAATGATAATATATTAAATTATATATATAATTTATTATATATATTTGTATTTGTCATCAGAAATATTATATATTTATTTTTGCCTAAAAATTTTATAGGTGTTTTGAATTAATTGGCAAAGGCTTCAACACCATTTCCTCATGAAATTGGCTCAATTTATGACATGGTGATGACATAGACAAGGCGATTATATGTGGCAACTCATAATAATGGGCATGTCGCAATGATGAGGACAATAGGGGATGATATGGTGGCATGTGAGAGAGAAGGGTAGTGAGGTGGCAATTATAGACACATACCGATGATGTAGATGAGAAAATGATATGGTGGCATGTGAGAGAGAAGGGTAGTGAGGTGGCAATTATAGACACATACCGATGATGTAGATGAGAAAATGATGTGGTGGCATGGGAAAGAGAACAGGTGGTAAGACGGCAACTGGTGATGAAGTGGCGATTGCCGCATGATATTTTAAATTTACAAAATAAATAAGTTTTAGCAACGAATTCAGATATCTATGACTAATTAGTAACAAAAAATCTTGTCACTATTTTGTAATAGAATTTTCTTTAGATATCTGTCACTAATTAGCGACGGATTAGTAATAAAAAATTTTTATTGCTAATCTGCCCAGTTAGGGACAGAATTTTGAATTCCATCCCTAAATAATTAGTGCGGTAGAATTAGTGACGACAAAAATTCCATCACTAATTTGCTTTTTCTTTTTTGTAATGTTATTTAAAAGAAACCAAAACAAATAATTTTCGATGGATAGGATAAAAAATAAAATTATTAAATTTTATAATCTAAATAAAAATTAATAAAATTTATAGCACATTGGAAACTGGAAAGTTTGAAACTGTACGCTGTGGAACTGTCTTAGTTTTATACATTTTTTTGGAAATATAAATCTTTAAATCATTATTATATTGAAAAGGGGAATTTTGGTTAAAACAAAGTTAAAAAAAGTAAACTAACAATTTAAAGGGATGAAAGTAAAATCTTAAATATATGAGGAAGGTTTGTGTAGTATAAATTTTAATTTTAAAAGAAGCTTATATATGTTTTCAAAATAGAAGGAAGAATATAAATTCGAATCCAAAGAAATGTAATTGTTAGGAAAGTTTTAACCTTAATACTCCTAGTCCAATGAAAGTTGATCCAAATCTAAAATAACTAGAGAATATTCTGAGTTACATAAAAAATAGAATGAAGATTTTGTAATTACGATAAAATAGAGAAACATCTAGTCTATTTCACTCTATATATAAAACATTTGATAAATATAAGCATAGGGTCGCAGTCACGTGTTCCAAGGTCCAACTCGCAATTGGGCCGAGCAAAGACAGGATTGGCCGTTTGTCAAAATCTGGCACGCCCTGAATGTCAGCGTTTTTGAATTTTTGTGACATAAAAAGTCAAAATATTATCATGAGAAAATTGAGATGATAAAAATTAATTGACAATTGATCCTTACAATATTAAAATATAAATTACACAATAGAAGATAAATTGTAATTGCATAAAAGGAAGATGATTTATTCAAAATATTATGACTAATTTGCACATAAAAAAGATAAATTGTATATAAGAAAACATGAACTACATACAATAGAAGTTCAATTGCACATAGAAAAATGTTGCACAAGGGAAGATGATTATACACAAGAAAAATTAAGTTGCACAAAGTTTTTAGAGCCAAACCATTTGCGAATTAATTTGTCAATGAGGAATTTATTCTCGATGTTCCCTATTAGCTTTATCTATACATTTAAATATATTAGTACTATATTTCACTATATATATAATTTTTTAAAAAAATAAATCTTCAAATTTATATAAAAAATAAATCCATGTATAAACTCTAAAAAATTCTTATGCTAACATACTTGAATTGATCTTATTGAATATTGCTTGTAAGCAAATAATAAAAAATAAATCTATATTCATGTTATTGAAAATTAAATACGTGTTCTTACCAAAAAAACAAAGAAAATTAAATATTTGCGTGCTTTTTAAACTAATTTAATAAAAAAAAAGGACCAACATATATATATATATATATATATATTATACCATCCCATGCTATGTATAAAATATAAATAATCATATTAGGTAAATTAAAAATTAACTAAAATTAGGTCAATGCAATAATTGTATATGCTCCCTGCCTCCCTCTTATTTAAAATGTAAAACCTATTTTATAATATAATACGGTTTGTAATGTATTTTTCTTTAAATATACTTTTACTCATGGAGAGAATGAGTGACTAGTCAGTAATATACAGGGAATACAAAAAATAAATATAAAAGAAAATCTATTAAAATTGGAAGAATAAAATATAATTATTTATTCATATGTACTATTCTGATTTTATTTATAAGTTAATTTTTAATGCATTTCACAAAGAGCCAAAAAATATAAAACTTTATTAACTCTCTTTTAAAATTTAATAAATTTCTAACTTTATTCTTATTTAATAGATATTGTCCCATGAGAATAAAGTCTGCCAATAATAAATGAGAAGTAAAATTATACATTCATATAAAAAAATTTTCTTACTGACCTATAAATAGGACCAAAATTTTTTTCTCTTTTTTTCCTATAAATATAACTAGAGGAGTAATACATAATGTGGGGACATATAATTAATTGATAAAAAATAATTAAATTTCTATGTACGTATTTTTATGAAAGATAATACGAGATTAGAATGGAGAGCAATTATAGGGCCAAAAGAGAAAATAAACTCCTAAGAACCTGAAAACGACAAGAATAAACATAGGCACTAGGGAAGAAGAAAATATCTAAGGATATAAATATTTTATTTTGAAAGTTTTCATTTAGGAATTTTGAGCACTTGAAAATTTTTTTTGATATAAATTTGTTCCAAAAATTAAAAATCATAACAATATTGTTCTTTATCATTAAAAATTTTAAAATTCAACGTCACTATTTTAATGGTCAATATTGGCTTTTTAACTGTATAGAGCAATATAGCTTTGATTTCAAACTTTCAAAGCAAATTTGCATCCTAAAAAAATTTCAGTGCCCAATTCTCTTGAGTAAAAACTTTTAAGATAAATTTACAAATTAATCATTTTTTTATTAACGAAAAGCTGATATTAATCCATATGAAAAACGTTATATCTTGGCTTATGTAATTATTTCTATTTATATTCAAGGTAGCATGGGTGTATTTTTTAATTATGGGTTAATGTATAAATTTGCTGCAGAAGTTTTCACTTAAGAGTGTTGGGCAACTAGAAGTTTTTTTAGATTCAATGTTATCCTCAAAGTTTAAAATCATACTCCCTCTATTTTTTTTTATAAGAAACAATTCTTTTCATTTAAAATTTTAAACTTATTTTTTATTTTTATCCTATTAAATATATGCCACTTATCATCTCTCTGCAATAAATTTTCATTTATTATCTCGCATGTACTCTCTTTACTAATAAAGGTATATTTGGAAAAATATGGATCTATCTTATATATTCATTACTTTTAACTAAATTTAACTAATATTTTGAACTATATAATTTTGATAGTTATTTGTTATAATAATGGACAGAGAGAGTAGCGATTTTGCCTGTAAAGAAATAAAACTCAAAGTCCGTACAAAGTTAAATGATTAAATATATAGCTTTGTTTTTATTTTTGGGAAAATTAATTTCCTTGTCCTCATATTTTGCTTAAGTTTTGAATCAAGTCCCTGCCTGTGCCTTTTTTTTATTTCTTTTTATCAAATCCTTTAAGTTTCATCCATTATTAACGTTAGCCCCTACTCTTGAAACCGTTTAAAAAGATTTAACACTGTTAAGCAATCAAGCAAACGATGCTGACTTGGTCAACAGGTAGAAAAATAAATTTGACTAAGCATTAGGTGTGGAAAGATAAAACCATTGTGTAGGACCAAACCGAAGTGAGAATCGGGTCATTATTGTTATCCATCGGAAGAGAGTCAAATCCATGCCTCCGATCGAAATTGAAGATACTAAAAAGCCACTTTATGTCATTGATAGAACATTTGAGAAGGTTCAAAACCTTTCAAAAGTCAATGGTAGAGATTATAGAGAAAACTTGATGAAGAATCCCATTGTGTTTATTACACATGTGGTAGGGATCAGGGTTCGTTCGAGGTTCTTGAAGACTTTGGCGGCAATCTGACATGGGTGGCTAGCTCCTAGAAAGACGGAGAAGCGAGAGTTCTTCTTGTATAGCCCTTTGGTGATGATGATAAACAGCGTGAAAGCATAAACAAATAGCTTCTCTGCTTCATTATGTCTTTTTTGAAATAATAATAAAACTGAAGAGCGAGAAAAGAGTATTTGATTTGCATTAATGTTCATTGAAGGTGAATTCTTAGTATTGCTAGTTAGGTACTGGAAGATCCCTCTGTGGAAGAAATTGAAACCATGGGAGCTGCTGATGGTACAATTAAGAGTGGTGTAGGTGTGGCCTTGATGGGTGGCATGAGAGTCGAGCTGATCTTAAGAAGAGTTTCGCGGATAAGGATGACCGTGAAAGACGTAATGGGTTGTAATGTAAAGTTCTGTAAAATGAAGGGAAGAACTCAAATACCCAATGTGCAAAAGACGTCAATGATAAAGGGGAAGCTTTTGATTAAATTATTGTTTTTAACTTTTTATGCCTTTGTTTTTGTAGCTGACTGTCTAGTCAAATTTATATGGGTACCTGTCTGCCATGCAAGTCAGTGTGCTGAACAGTTTTTTAACAGTGTTAACCATTTTTAAACAGTTTTAGACGGTAGGGACTGAGAGAGCTGACTGTGTAAACCTAAAGGACTTGATTTAAAAAAAAAAAATGCAGGGACCTGATTCAAAGTTCAAGCAAACTATACGGACTATGAAGTTACTTTTCCCTTTATTTTTTAAAGAAGCTAAGTATCAGTTATAAGACTGTATTTATTTCAAATTATATATCTATTTAAATAAAAAAAATTTAAGATAAGAAGAAAAAAGTAAATTAATGAAGCCCAACACTCTAGAAGTTGGACACGGAAACGGCAAACATATTGACTTCTCAGCACAAGAGACGGAATTTTTCATTATTGCCCTTCACATCGTGCGCGCGTTCTTCCAACTCTTACATCATCTGGTGCTTTCTCAAGCCCTCTATATATAAGGCCAAAGCAGGAAAGATTCCCATCTCCTACGCCCTGAGAGTTGATAAGATGGAAGCAAGAGTTGAAGATATTGTGATTGTGGGAGCTGGGATCGCTGGCCTTGCAACCTCCTTGGGACTTCACAGGTACTCCCTTCTGCTAATTCTATTCCAATTTCACTGTTGTGTGTTTTCGCCCTGTGAAAAACTGCTGAGTTTTCTTTTCTTTTCTTTCTTTCTTTGTTTTTTTTTTAATATCTTTTTTGAGTAAACTATTAGGTGGATTTTGTTTCTATCTTTTGAAAGTGAATATATATATATAGATGTATGTATGTATATGTAAATCTTCAGTTCTGTTGAAGTACATAAATCATAGCAGATTTGTTTTTTTGAGGTAAATAAATAAAAAATTAAAAAATTTCTTTTAATTTTTTTAAACTTCACATACCTCTTTCAATCTTAACGAGTTGGAACAAAAATTATAATTAAAAAAGTAAATAATTGTGTAATTTGAAGTTTAGATTAAAGCATATATTTAATCATTTAACTTTATATAGAATTTTTATTTAGTCTCTTAATTTTAAAAATTATATTTTTAGTCCTTTAACTATAAAATCATTAGGCTTAAATGAGGATTTTTTTTATAATAATAATGGTTTTTTTGAAAATTAAACTCAATATGTTAGTATTTGAGAATGTTTTATTAACATTTAAGATATCAATGTCATTATTTTTTGTTAATAATCTTAAAATTAAATGACTAAAAATAGATTTTTTTTAAAGTTAAAAGACCAAATTAAAATCTGGTATAAAGTCAAAGGATATAAGTTCATTATAAAAAAGGAAGTAATTTATACAAATCTCGAAATAAGATGTTTATACTAATTTTAAAAAATTTGTTATTTTGTTGGCAAAAAAAAATCTGTGATTTTGATGAAATTGATGAAATGTTTACATAATTTAATTTGGGTTAAAGGTCATTTTTACACTCTCATAAGTTTTATTTTTAACTCAATGCCACTTCAGAGTCTTAATGAAAAGAAAGAAGCAATATCACTTTTTTAAAAAATAAGTTAATATTAATTATTAAAAAACTAACCTTGATGGTTATCATTCTTTATAGAAAGGGTAACATTACTTTTTTAAAAAATATTTTCAGGGTAACATTGAGTAAAAACATTTTCTAGATACTCACATTTCTTTTACAAATATTTTCTGAATAAAAATGACTCTCAACGCATTTAATTGTTTTTTTTTTTTTTGCAAAAATTTCGATCAAGTAAGCAAAGTGTTTTTATTCATATAAACTTGCAGGTTAGGCATCCGAAGTTTGGTTTTAGAATCTTCAGATAATTTGAGGGTCACAGGATTTGCCATCACAATGTGGACAAATGCTTGGAAAGCTTTAGATGCTCTTGGCATCGGCCACATCCTTCGTCAACAACACTTACAGATTCACGGGTAATCTTTATATATATAAAGATATTTTATAAACCCATGTATAAATCCATGACAGTCACTTCAAAAAATTAAATTAATAATAATTAGGTTCTTGACAAAATTTTCTAAAAAATGACTTAATAAATAGTGACTTAGACAATTGCTAATTTAGGTGTCTCAATTGTAAACGCAACATTTAAATTTAGAAAACTGTAAGGACATAATAAAGGGGAAATGAACTATGAGGATTAATGAATTAGTTTTTTAAAACTTTTTTGCATTGTTAATTTCGATGAGACAAGTAAAGAGATAAGAACGAGATATACATATTGGGTAATGATTAAGAGCTTGAAACTAAACATGTTGGGATTGGAGTGCAGAAATGTCACTACTTCTTTCATCACGGGACAACAGACATCAACAACCGCTCTCGCCAATGCCTCCGGAAAACAGTAAGCAAAATATGTAAATGATGATTCTGTTCACTTTATAATAATCATTATCGGTTATCGGCATATATATATATAGAGAGAGAGAGAGGGAATATAGCTGTAAATTTACTTTTGTTGTTTAGGGGAAAAAAGGTTAAGGTGCAAATTTACCTCCAAAGTTGTCATTGAGAAGTATTTACCTCTTGGAAGGTCTTTTTTTTTTTTTTTTAATTCAATATTGTCTTGTAAATTTAAAGTCGTATAAATTTTCTCTCTTATTATTAAAAATATTAACAGTCAACATTAGTTTTTTTAACAATAGGAAAATAATTGTTCTAATTTTAAATTTTCGGGATAACATTGAATCCAAACAAAACTTTCTAATACCAGTGTTTCTGAATAAAAACTTTCAGGGCAAATTTGTATATTAACCCTTCGAGGTGCTTTTGTGGAAATTCAATCCTTTTTTCTACCCTGGACACAAGGAGCTATTATGAATTCTGTCAGTTAGCATCTTCACCACTTGTGCATATGCAAACAGTCACATAAACACACAATTTTACAAGATGGTTCATATATATATATATATATATTTCAAAATGCATTACCTGAAATTTATCACTGATCACGATACAAATTAGATGGTTGAAAGGATTTTTACATATTGCAGCGGAGCCCATGAAGTTCGTTGTATCAGACGGCAGTTACTGTTGGAAGCGCTTGCCAACGAACTTCCAAGTGGCACCATCAGGTACTCTTCAAAGGTGGTAGCTATTGAGGAATCTGGCTTCACTAAACTTGTTCATCTTGCTGATGGAACCGTCATCAAAACTAAGGTAACACTCTGTTCATTAACAACATCTAAGATCAACCAAGGCCTTCAATGAAATCTCAACAATAGTATCATTTTTGTTCATGATGGGAAAGCAGGTATTAATTGGGTGTGATGGAGTGAACTCGATCGTAGCAAAGTGGCTTGGATTGAACAAGGTTGCCTTCTCAGGAAGATATGGAATTAGGGGTTGCATTACATTAAAGAGCAGCCACAAGCTTGAACCTATGTTCATGCAGTTCTTCGGCAAAGGTTTTAGAACTGGTGTTGTTCCCTGTGATGACAAGACAGTTTATTGGTTCTTTACTTGGACTCCTAATGAACAAGGTAAATCTTCTCAAACTCATAGAACAATAGATCATTATAATTCCTTTAACAATTGATAGAGTTGTATTTCATTTTAGTATACAAGATTCCATAGAATAAAATAATATTACTACTAGTCATTAATATAAGACTTAACTAACTAATTTGAAGAAATTAAGAAAAAGAAATAAATCAATTTAAAAGTGTTCATAGTTACTGTTTTTCTCCAAATTAACTAACTTAACTGATAAATTGATATAGAATCTAATGATAAGTATAAATATTTCAGAGAGATAATGTAATATATGTTATAATTAAGTAAATTATTTAGTTTCCTTAATCTTTTTTTGATAATATAGTAAATTAGATTTTACAAAGAATCAGAGATAGTATACGTGTTAACATTCAATAGTACCATAGCAAAATCAGAAGGAAGATATGCCAAATGCCACTTGACATTTCTATTTCTCAATTCTGCATGACTATAAGGAGGCCTAGAGCTTTGCATTGGCTAGCTAATGCAGTAATCACTTGTGAAACGCTCTATTATTGAGATTATCTTCTAAATTGTATATTCTCTGTAACACTTCATTCAATATGCCTAACACCTATATAGTTTATGTTAACAAATGCAAGTGCAATACATATGCTCATTTTACTTGACTTCCCTTGCAGAAAAGAAGCTAGAAGAGGATCCGGCTAAAATGAAGCAATTTGTGTTAGAGAAGCTAGAGAATATGCCAAGTGATTGTAGAGCCTTCATAGAAAATACTGATTTGGATAATATCTTATCATCTCCATTGAGATATAGAAATCCTTTGGAGCTAGTGTTTGGAAATATCAATAAGAGCAACGTGTGTGTTGCTGGAGATGCGTTCCACCCTATGACCCCTGATCTTGGCCAGGGTGGGTGCTGTGCTTTAGAAGATGGGGTTGTTTTAGCTCGGTGTCTTGGCGAGGTCTTCTTCACAAAATCAAGTGGAGAAAGTAGAAACAGGAATGGAGAAGAAGAGGAACAGTATAAGAGGATTGAGGCTGGCTTGAAGAAATATGCTAAAGAGAGACGATGGAGAAGTGCAAATATAATCTCTGCTGCTTATGTGGCAGGCATTATTCAGCAGGGCGAATCCAAATTGGTCTCCTTTTTCAGAGATAAGTTTTTGGCTGCACTTCTAGCTGATATTCGATTAAAGATAATTGATTTTGATTGTGGAAAGTTGAGCAACTCTTAGAGCTCTATGTGTTGTTAATGGAGACACAATGTACTACTACTATGAGTTCGCCTTCTTTATGTATACAAGACAAGACAAAATATCGAACTTATAGTATTACTGGCACATAGCGTTCATTTTCACCAACTAACATATCTCCAATTTTAAAGGCTCTAAGTGGACCAAAAAAAAAAACCTCTATAGGAGAACTGAATTATTAATGGATCCAGCAATAATAGTGTAAAATGGTCATCCGTAAGCTTACTTGCACAGTGGTTTGCAAAGTTTATTAATGCATGCTTCTTGAGGAGATCATCATATGGTTAGTTATATAAATATAAATATATATATATATATATGAATATTTGTGTGATGTCTGTTTTCCTTCTCTTTTAGGCGTTGGTAAAGCATTTCATACTATCCTTTAATCTTGAATGTTGTACTACTATTTAATACTACATCATGTCCTTAGTATAAAAGCTAGTTGACTCATTTGAGTAGATTAAGAAAATTAGTTAAGATAGTTATTATAATAAATAGGTATTGTCTTCATTAAAATATCCTTACTAGTAGCTAATGAAACATTTACATGTACTCCTCCGGTCCTTAATATAGGACCCAATTCATGAGTTGGTTTTGGTCCTAAATATAAGACTCATTTATCATATTTATCATTTTTCTCTAAATTACTCCTATAGATACTCCCTCAACTATAATCAAGTAGAAGAGGGAGAGGGGTATTAAGAAAGATGATTATGGTGTTTTAGGAAAAACGTTCATTTTTTTTATAATTAACTAACTTACCTAACTTCCTTAATCTAATCAAATTAGTTAAATGGGTCTTATATTAAGGACCGGAGGAGTACAATAGTATAATGACTATTTTAAAAAAATAGATAAATATGAAAGACAAAGTAGATTGAGGTCTTATATGTAAGATCAAATTAAATGTCAGATTATTTCTTATATTAAGGATCGAAGATAGTTTTTTTTTTTTTTTGGTCCCCGGTGATGGCCTAGATCACTGTTATTACAGTAGGATAATGCAGAGCAGAGCAAATGTCTTTATTATACTGAAGACTTAACCAAGCCAGTACTTTCGAACCACTTAAAATATATTAAAGCATATAAGCTATTGACTCATAGTTCCCCCCCCCCTCTTTTGTGAAAATAATTATTGCGTCATTCCAAATATTGCTCTTCTCCTTTACATAATTTTTAAGGTGGGAAAATCTGGTCAAAAAAAAAAAAGTTAAGGTAAAATATCTATCAACTTTTACTAAAAATGTGCTAACATTATATATTTTCTCAAGTGCAAAATTAACGATGCAAATTCAAAATCATAGCAAAAATCAATGCTGTTAACATCCGCGGCCTCTTCTTCCCTTCTTTGTCGACACCAAAGACTTCCCTACCTTCAACACCGAAGACTCCTCTGATCTGCCCTGTTCTTTATGCGTATCCTCTGGGAGGCTGACGATTTTGCAGTTTTCGCAGATTCAGAGGGACTCACGACTTTTTGTTCAGTCTCAGTTTCTTCCTGTAGGATCACAACCATTTTGCAACCTAGGGATTTATATTCTGACGCTGAGAAGGAAATAGAAAGTGAATTTTCAAAGCAACTATAAATTTGCATGTAACCCTCCTTCTTACAAATTTATAGCTTTATATGACATGATGATGTGAATGGTGGGGATGGTGAAGGAACATTCAACTTTTTGAGGTTTCTTGCTTCAAATATGGATCTCATTGAGAGTTTGTTGTTCATGTTGAAAGCTTATTGGAAAGTGGGCTTGATGAATCTGCAAGAGAACTGTTGGATTGCAGAGTTTGCCTTTGATTTTCCATATCTGGATGCTTTGATTCTTTGATGTATTCAATTCGATGGAAGAAGCTGCCCAATGCTGGAAATTTTCTTATATTCTTCTTTAGTTCTTCCATCTCCTGTTCTTCAATTCTTCACTCAGCAAATTTCTTTTCTTTTTTTTTTTCCTTCTTAATTTTATCTTCCTGTTTTAGTTTGATTCAGACTACATCTGACTTTGATGATATGGGATGATTTTTTATTTCACCTGTTGATTGTTGATGTGGGATAATCTCTGTTCGTTGAATTTGCCACTAATCCAAACATGGTAATGTTTGGATGGATGAGTGATGAAGATGATGGGTGATGGATTGTTTCTAAGAAAGTGGAGGACTATGCTGATGTGGACGCCAGCTTGGCCTGAGATAACAGACGTTAGGCTTATGTAACGGAAACATCGTTTTTGCTCAGTTTTTTAACATTCATTGGCAGTTTTGCACTTGAAAAAAATATAAAGTGTTACGTGTACTTTTAGTAAAAATTGATAAGTATTTTTACACCTTAATCCTCATTTTTTTATGTGAGGTGTCAACTTGGATCAAATTGAAATGAAAAATATAAATGTAAGTAATTTATAGAATTCAAACAATTATTTTAAATATAAATGTAAATAATGCCAATATTATTTTAAAGATAGCAAAAAAAAAATCTAATTGAAGATGAAATATATATATATTTTCTCTAAATACCTCTTAGTGTCGTTTTCTCTTTAAATTCTTTTTTGGACAACTTTCAGGACGATTGTTAACATGAGATGCTCCATTTTTTTCCCAACTCTCGTGCTTCACATGCATCTTTCTCATCATTTGCAATGGTTTCGTTGACATTTTTGTTGATTGGAAATGGAAAAAAAACTGTTGCTCAATATTTTATCAAATTCAATGCCTAATTCTACAAAATTTTTTGCCCAAAAAAGTCAACTTAGTAGCCTTACTTGATACTACCTCCGGTCCTAATATAAGACCCGTTGACTTTTAGTTTGGTTCTAATTATAAGACCCCAATCTATTTGTCTCTTATATTATGTATTTTTTTTAAGATAGTCCTTCTAATAATGATAGTTCTAACCAACACTTAATTAGCAAGGATATTTTAGGAATGACAATACTTATTTGTTACAAATAACTAACTTAACTTACTTCCTTAATCTTCTCAAATTAGTCAACTGGGTCTTATAATTAGGACCGGAGGTAGTATCTTATTTGCAATTTGATGTAAATCATTGAAACAATTTGGGACATCTAACTTTAAATCTTCTTTGATTATGTGTCCACTATTATCAAGAAGACAAGTATGTTTGGTCTATTTTTTTAAATGTATCTTGGAGGAATACTAGTCTACTCCATAGGTCAAGCACTTAAAAAGCATGATAACATAGGATGCCAATGAATTGATAATTCTTGCAACTGCATTTAAGTGTTTCGTCTTCTCAATTATATATCAAACAACAACAATTCATATTATTTTAAAATAATTAACTTCATGTTCAAAATAAAACCATTTTAAATTACCATATATAACTTAAAGTGAAGAACATATTTTAGTGATAAGTTATTTTGTGCGAGAAAATATAACTTTATATCATACTCTTAGTATTACAAAAATGACAAGTTGATTAACAACTGTTGTGGCATATATTGATAATGAATATTAACTTGCAACACACTTTTTATTAATTTAAATAGCTATATTAACAACCGCTTTGTCATATATTAACCCGTGAGAATATTGGCAAGGGCAATGCGATTTTTTTACATTTTCACTAAATTAGATCTCTCGTTTTTTTTTTTTTTTGCCATCCACTAAATTACATCCCTTATACTTAGGTACCTTCGGAATTTCTAATTAATTTGCAGCTTTTGCGGGACTTTTTTCCTTCTTTGCTGTATTTGTTGTTCTTAAGAGTTCGGACATTAGCGCAATTTTCCCTAAAAAAAAATTAGGGGTGTTTTGATAAAACCAAATTATAGTTTGAAAAATAGTTTTTGGAGAATAGATTTTTGGGAGAATAGATTTCATAAAGAATAGATTTTATGAAAAAGTAATTTTGACAAAGTGAGAGTATTTGGATAGTTGTTATCAGAAGCACTTTTATATATACAAATTATTAAAAAAAACATAGGTTAATATGATAATTATATAAAAGATAGATTTTATAATATATTTTAATTTAAAGAAATAAAATTGTTAATAATTTATTTTTTTACCAACATAATTAATAATATATAAGATAATATAATTAATAAATGATTAATATGTATATATATTTATAAAATATAAGATTAAATGTGTTTATGAAAAAATAATTGAGAGGTGTTAAAATCATATTATCATTAAGATCTACTCTAACATGTATAATCATACTCTTCAATTTGAACCCAAAATAGAATGCATCACTTTTTCTGAAACCATACTTTTTAAGTCAAAAATCATAATTTGTTAATTTTTCTTCGTATTTGGCACATCTTGGATCCAGATCATGATTTGGGTTCCGAAATAAACGGGACCGCCTGAAAGAAATCCCACGGTTCCGCCCGGCTCTCCTGTGAATTTTGGTTCCCTGGTGACCGGTTGGGCCGCGATCCTTTTCCACTGTGATTCCACCGTCTAACGGTGACGGTGTATGACCGTTGCACTTTCTTTCTGCCGCCTTCACTGATTCTTTCTGTTGCGTTGTGCATATCTCCTTGCCTTTCTTTCTCTTTTTACAATTGCGAGCAATCAGGGCACGGTTCTTCTTGTTGCGACGAAGATATGCCGCCACCTAAAGGTGTTCTTTTGTGTCACTTTCGCACAGTCTCCTGTACTGGGAATACTGATTAATTTTCCTCTTTTTTTTTTATTTTTTTAAATAATGCTTCGTGCTTATTCTGTAACAGAGCTTCCAGGGTTTTACTACGACGCAGAGAAGAACAGGTATTTCCCCATTAAAGGCCCCATTCCCGGCTCTTCCCGCTCTTCTTCTGCGAAGCTTGGTCCTAAGAAACCAATCCCAAGGTCCACTCAGGTATTTATATCATTATATGCGCCTTATCGAACATTTGATATGGATTCTCTTTCTATGCGTGGCATGTTAACGATTTGTAAACTTGTTTATTCTGGTAATCATTATTACAAGCGATATTTAAAGGACAGAAATGGGTTTTTTTTTTTTTTTTTAAGTTTTTAGGAATTTAAATAAGAGGGAGTGTATCTTAATAAAATAAAAATTGTTCTCTAATAACTTTTTCTTAAAGCCATTTAAGTTGGGTGGATAAGGATTTGGATGAAGGATTCTGATAGGAACTTTGCTGCACATGCAATGTAACGCAGACAGTTCAAAATAACACTGGTATTGACGTCACAATGGGAGTTCTGCTTCACAAAAGTACAGTGCTGTAAACTCATCCAAATACTATATAGGTCACCACACCCAAGCTTGGCCCGGATTACAGCAACAAAAGGCCAACACAACACATACCAACGGCACTAGATGTACAAACTGAATGTACAAAAATGATATAAAATGGCAGTGAGAACCTTGATTCCGTATTAAACAAGATAAATAAATGTTCTAAAACTCACACATGTGCCTCATGGGTTAAAACCAGCAAAAAAGAAAAAACTACAGTACAATACTCACGTTGATTACAACAAAGAAATGAAGCAACGGAAGCTGGTTTTGGAGAGGCTAGTATCCTCCCCTTGCCCTTCCATTCGCTACTTCTGGCTATTTGGTGTATAAACACTTGTATGATTTGTTTTCCATTTGTGTCAGCCCTGTGTTTCCTCTTTCTACTTTTTTACTGTCTGCAATAACTTTTTATGGCAGTAGCAGAATGAGTAATGGCCATCATATTTTAACTTCTTTCTTTCATAATTATAAACCTTTACTTATCTCATCAAATTACTCATTTCAATTAAGTTGGAATGACTGGGATGAACTATAATTTTATGTAATAAGTTGGAAGCTAAAATGAATGGGATGTAAATGTATCTTGTATAAGGTTTGGATTCTGAGCTGTATAAATGTGCCATGGCAGACGCTTAACAAGGATTCACTTATTATTCTTGTGTACTTTATCTGTGCTTTCTATGTAGCCCTTCAATAAAGTTGTGGTCATTGATGAAAAATAAATTAGAGAAAATGCTACACAAGGAATTAGGGGGTAAAATTAAGGGGTGGGTTTTGAATAATATCTGTTTAATAAAATACTTAGAGCTTCGTGATTAATTGATAATATAATGCTTGTTCTCCTATTTTTAGTATTATTGATCTTTGTTTTAATTGCATATTGTTTATCCTTGATTTTATTATGATTTTTGTGCATATTTTAAATGTAAATAGTGGTTGCTGAATCACGTTAATCACAGGAAAGGAGCCCTTGTAGGAAGCCTTTGAAGAAAACATCGAAACTGCTTCTTGCCAGGGAGTTAAGTGGCAATATCATTATGTCCTACAGATGGAAATGCAATTTCAGGGAGGAATTGCAAAAAACACAAGCATCACAACCTGTGGTATATTTCCTAAATACAGATCTTCGAATCCAAAATTTCAAATGTTGAAATCATACAGCACCAAAACTTATAAATTCTACTTTGCATGTACTTAGCAAGTAATAACTTCTGGCAAGCATTAATGATGATTAAAAGTGAAGGCACAGAATTTGCATTGTTAATGCATCATATTGCCAAAAGTTAGATCATTGTATTATCTCTTGCAGGTTTGGAAATACCAGCGAACAGATAGGATAGATATTAGTGCTCTGGAGCAGATAAACATTGATGTAGAGACTTTTGAGGGTGTGGTCAAAACTGACGTTTTGTTGTCAGGCAACTTGAATGGCTCACTACGGTAACTTCTGGTTTTGTTTCTCTTTTGCCGTGTTCTATCTGTTTTTCTTTTTACTTTTTTGAGGGTCCTTGGATGGAATACTCTATTATTAAACTTTTTACTAGGAGCTAAAACATGTCTCGGATGTTTTTATTTTGAGATAATATTCGTATTGAAAGAATATATGGACTTTGGTGTTTTGTGATTCTGAAATGATATCATGTTTCAGTTAAAGGCTGGCATCTGTCTGATGAATACTGCACAATAATGGACCTTTTTGTTCTCCTTTTAATCAGAAGAAGCCATATAGTGGATCCAGTACCATAGATAACTGGATGACAAACAGTAGCTAGCTTAGTTTTGGCTTCCATTTTAGGCTTCTTTTAAGAAATTGCACTTTTGTGAAAGCCCAATGTTGTAGCTCAAATGGGCAGCATGGAAAGTAATTAGATATAATTTGAAATGTCTATGGTGGAGGTTAGAAAGTTTTGTTGGCAAATTGTATAGATCATTATGAAATGTGGAACATTTGGAAGTTAAAAGTTATGTTTTTTTTTTTTTTTTCTTTTTTCAAATTCCAATGGTATGAGATACAAGGCCTATATATACATCAAGGGGAAATAAAATGTAATAAAGCCTAATAAATCATAATTAATACTAATAATGGCTATGCAATAATAACTGATATTTACATTTAACGCACAACATCCCCACATGAAATCTAAGGACTAAGGAAAACTTGTTTATTTAAAAAATTTGAGAAGCATTTTAAACCCTACCCTAGGTAGTAAATTTTCAGTTCAGTGTTTTGAATTTCTCTTATGTCATACATGTAATTTATTTATTTATTATTACTTGTAAAATTTTGTGAAGTTTATTATTGCTTTTGAACTTTGATCGTGTGATCATTCTTTAATTTACTTTTTTTTTTTTTAACTTGGTGATTAAATTGAAATTCTTCACTTTAATAGTCATTTTTTATTTCATTTTAAGCATAGGTATGCAAAACACACGCACGCGCATCTTTGTTTATTTTAAATAAATGATAAATAATTGTTTTTGTTGGGTACCTGTTGGCTCTATCTTTGATGATGTTAAAGTTAGAATATAGTGTGTTTTTTGATTCTGTGATTCAATTATTTATTTCGTTGTTATGCCGTGTGTGTTAGTGTAGCGTGCATTGTGGCCTATTGGTCTAAACGGAAATACTGAAGTTAATATACAAGAGGATAGATAAGTTAAGGAGTAGAATAAGGGAGTAATGATGAAGAGGAGGGGGCAATTAAAAAGTTGAAATTGGGGATATAAAGAGACTAGCTGAGAGCATGGAGTGGTGAGAAGAACCTTGGTCAGGATTTGGTTTGGGTGGAGAGAGCCATCCTCTTGAACGTTGGCAAACTTGTCAAGTTCTTGAGTATTTAGTTCTGACTTGCTGTGTTTGTAGTATGTTCGCTTGTGTAGTTGATGCTCTACTTTCTTGTTCCTCTTATGCGTTGTTGTTTTGAATCTGTAATTCATTTCTTCACTGGTCAGTGTCATTTGTGGTACATGTGCAACTCCGTATTTTATAGCAAATGTTTAATAGGAGCCTTTGCTTCATTTTGTAGTTCGTTGCTGTATGTTTGTGTTCTTTGGGTGTGATACTTGCTGGGAGGCATTCTATGAGCTGGGACATTGTAATATCTGTTCGGTGAAACAGTAGAAGTTTTATCATTTTGTTTGATCTTTCTTTTGAGTCTAATTAGAGAACTTCTTTGGTTCCTAATATATTCTTAGGTCTTCTTGCTCATTATATGGCAATTTTTTTCTTCGGCATATAACATCAATTTGTACATTGTAAAATAGTTGATTAGAGAATTAGAGAACACCAGCTACATTATTGATACCAGAAAAGAAGGAAAAAATGGCTTCCTTTTATTGCATATAGAACAGCAAGACTTCCTTATTCTTGTTTTGTTTTGTTTTTCTTCTTTTTTCCCCTTTTGGATGAACCATGAGACTTGTTAAATAGCAGATGAGTTGACCACTTTAGTAACAGTGCTGTCAACAGATAGTATGTTATCATTTTAATCGAGAGCATCTGTTTACATTATGAAAGTTCAATTTTGTTTCATTTTTCCTGCAACATTTGCCCTTGTAAACGAAGTGATAATCCTTGCCTTTTTACCTGGGTATATAAGAGGTGCTTCTGATTTTCCTGCATATTTCTTGGATAAAACTTGTTATGTACGTGCTTTTGAGCCTCAAAGATATTTTGATCCTTAAATATTGCTTATTAATTGTTGATACTATATAGTATTTACTAGTTATTGCCAATTAAGTTTAATGATTGCAGTTTTTTTGAGGTTCGCAAAGAGCAAGCTATTGATATAACCTGGATGCCAGATCGTGTGAAGAATTATGCTAAAGGAAAAACATACAAGCATGACGAAGTGCCTGCACCAGTTGTTGCAAATTATGGAGGTTTAATTGAAAAGCCATCCAGAATATCTTGTATAAGATTGGGTCCAAGGTTCTCTTCTCATGCAGATGAAGGCCCTAATGTTCGTCATGTATTGTATCCTACCTATGGATATATTTATTTTGCCTTTTGTTTTAGTTGTCCGTAGCCACAATATATATTTTTCGCTGCAGTGTGTTTGTATTAATGACTATGCTCATTGTTGACATATTAGTATAATCTACTCCATCCTAGTGTAAGATCCTGTGCTGCATAGTTAACATGTTATTGATAATGTGAAGGTTCTTAGCATGACAATACAGATTTACTCATTTGGGATCTGAGACATCAGGTGGATCAATTCATATTATGGATCTTGCTGAACCATTAATGCCTAATGTTGTGAGCCCAATAAAGCAAGTTGCTTCCTTTAAGTGTACCTTTTGGACAGCAGAATATGATTATACGAGACCTCGTGCTGTAATTGGCAAGTTCTGTTGCTCTCTTTCCCTTTAACATGCTCTTTATCTCACACGTGCAAAAGATGCATGTGCTCATGCCAGTGCAAACGTGTCTCATTTGTTCAGTATTTCCTGGCACAAATAACAATATTTGTGGGCTGCATATGCATAGGTCAATCTTTCACTCTTTTTTTTTTTTTATTTTTTTTATTCCCCTTTAAAAGAAAACTTCAGCATGATTTGTGGATTATTGGAAAATAATGGTTGGTTAAATTTATTGAATAAACTGAATCTCTTATAATTTCAGAAATTTGATCTGAGTTCAGTAAAAGTATTTACAGTTTAAATTTCAGCGTATTAGGTTTACTTGTATATATATGGTTGCAAACAGCAAATAATCTCTCTTGCTCCCTTCGTGTGTGTTTGATTTTGAAAAGATGAAAGTACTCTAGACAAATGTACTTTCACCAAACTGTTGTTTGGACATTTTGAGATATTTTTTACGGATGTATCTGAAAAAGCCAATGTGGAGTGAAAAATACTTTTAACGAAAGCAACTCTAAGTTACATGTATGACATGGACTTTGTAGTTGTACTTTTGGCTTTCCACTTATTTTGAAATTAAAAATAGATAGATATTTGTTCCATGTTTCACAGGAAAAAAATATTTTGCCACTGAACAACGAAACAAGCAGCTCAATATAAGTCATATATCTCAAATCATGCCATTGTTTACCAGCCAAATACTCATTGGCTTTTTACATAATTTATACTTCACATAAATGAAAAATTTGGCTGTAGTTCCTAATGAAGGTCTTAATTGGTAGTGTACCGAGTTGGTGATGACTGATGAATATGATAATTGTGATGTGCCATGTATAACTTTGAATCTACTAAGGATTGATTTTAATTTTTAATCTTTAGAAGATTTCCATTTTGTATTTTATTTTTCATAGGTACCAATATTGGAGCTGCATCCGTGGATTTGGAAACTGGTCAGGCCTCGTGGTTTTTACGTTGCAAAAGCGATGTTTTTGCTGAACAAATTTTTAATTCAGTAAGTTATCTCTAATGTAAATTGCATCATTTATTTTCTATAAAAAATCATGTTTCCTTAATCAAATTCATCACATTTGCAGAAAAACTGACATCTTAGGAAAATCTTACTGAAAACTGGATGCTGAATTGAATTATTTCAATGGATGAATATGATGAAATGGTTTCCGTGTAGAGGGGAAGCATTTGTTTACTATTTATGGTTTCAGCCATTTGCTGCTAGCACTTTCTTAATAAATACACTATAAGTAACATAGTTATTCTGGGTACAGGCCAATGTAAATTTATGAAGGGGGTGGTATATCTTGGTTTGTGCCCCTAGCGATGCATGTAGGTCCAAGTCACATGAGCACAATCATCAATAAAGCATGCAAATCATTGAGTTCCAGCTGTATTAGGAATTATCAAGGAGCCCCAAATTACACGAGCTGAACTGAAAGGAACAGAAGTTATATTACTGATCGGGAAAGAAGAGTTTTAGTGTTTAGCAAACTCACGTCACAATGAAAAGACTCAACAACCAAATCTTTACACATGGAGGAAATCATTATTTTTCATAACATGAAAAGAAGGATGACTATGATGGTGACGATGAAGTCAAATCTGATCTTAATTAGGCTTAAGGTCTTTAGAATGAAAGGAAATAGGTGACAAACGTTGAATTTCACCACGAGATGATAAAATTCATCCTTGGCAGGACCAATTCTTTGTCTTGTGTCACGTTCCTAAACTACACAAACATCACACTGCAATTAAAATCAATGTTAAGCTTGTTGATATAAACCTCAGGAGCACGGAAAACATTCCTCAATATGAGAAAGAGGGCTTAGATAAACAGTACCTTGACCAGCAACAACGTTTGTTGACCAATAGGCTATTGTAATCTGATAGGTAGTTAAGTGGGGATGAGGAATTCTGCCCTAAAAGTTAGCTGTTGAGGTGGGAGAAACAACTCACTTAAATACTCCATTGAGCATCCCATTCTACTCAATGTAGGACTTGGTATCCCATATTGAGTCCCCGTCAATTGGTCCCTAATGGAAAGCCGATGTCTCAGCAGCTGTACTCCACAATACTTCACTTGATATCTTACCAGTTTGAACATTTCATGGGTAGCCCTCTTCGGAGCCGTCAACAATTTGATTCTGATACCCATTGATGGGTACTTTAGTGGGATGGGGAACCTTACTTTAAAAGCTAGCTGTTGAGGTGGGAGAACCAACTCCCTTAAATACTTCTGAGTATCCCATTCTACTCAATGTGAGACTTGGTATCTCATACTACCAATTCCCCATCATAATCTCTCCATTGTAGGGGCATAAGGTATTAGAAACGATTTTTTGTGTGGAATTGCTTATATGGTGGGTGCTCTAGAATAAATGATTTAGGCGTCAAGGAATGACTTCTTCTTTTTTTTTTTTTTTGGGAGGCTGAGAAGGATTGAGTAGAAGTGCCTAGGAATGCCGAAGAGGATGTGCTTTAGCAGCACTGGGATTCTCTTTAGCACTTGTGTACTGATAATGGAAGATTCAATGCTCTGTGGATACTAGTGGGCTACTCAGACATGGGCATACTACATTTAAATGACAAAGACAATGGCTAGTTGGAGGGCTCAATGCCCTCACGTGCATGCATGTGATATTTGGAGCAAAAAGGGGAAAAAGACAAGACAAAGGTGTGTGGTCGCATATGGGTGGCCCAGTTGTTGGTCATTGTAGTTATACTAATTGAATGTGTTCTGGCTGGTATGAGGTCTAGCCAGTTGGTTTGTAGTGGCAATGAAAGCCACATAGAGAGAGAGCAGGAGAAAACACCATGAAGGCAGAAAAAGAAGGGATCGAAGAAAAAGCACCAGACTCTGTTACTGGGACACATGGTCTGAGGGAAAATATTTTTTGATGATTTTCAATTGAGAGTGCACACTAGTATATATACAAAAATGTGAGAGAAATTCTAGGAGCTAGGAAAATAAATGCAAATATTTGCAATAAATGCAGGGATTATAATCCCTTGGTCCGAAGAGAAACACATACCGCAAGGAACATTTACTATGAATAATTCCTAATTACGTACAGTAATTATGTTCTAGGATGGGCTCAATCGCCTCTAGCAGAAAAGAGATAAAGAAGTAAAAAGATATTGCTAATAAAAAGGAAGTAAAAAGATATATGAACAGGCTACTCAAGATGTCAATAATCTTCCAAAACCTTCACCCTCATTAATTGTTTGGACTTCAAGGTTTTGGTGAATATTGGTTGTACCTAAGATTGTGATGGAACCTAAAACCGAAGTAACACTAATAATCTTCTGCCATGGAACACAGAATATAAAAACAGCAAAATAAAAAGGTAGACCGAAAAAACAAAACTCCCCCAGCTATGGAGAGTCAACAGACTTTTCATGCCAGCTAAATCTTTCCTTAACCCTTTTGATCGCTCACTTCGCAAATTCCCAATCAACAGTCCTCTTCCTCCCTCTCTCAAACAACCCCCCCCCCCAAAAAAAAAAAAAAAAAAACACTCACAAACATCACAAACCACATGAGGTAGTAACACTGATGGAAGCCACACTGAAAATGCTATTAAAATGATACTACTCTGGCAAAGTGTGGGTCTAACCATAAAAACTGAAGAAAATGATAGAAAACTCCCACATACTCAATAGTTCCGTAGCTTTTGAGAGGCTAGAGTCTCTCCCTCACAAATACTCACTGTCTGCTTGGCCTTCCCTAAGCTCTTCACCAAACCATGCATACACAGCCTATCTCTCTCTTATCCCCTCTATCAGAGACTGCACACTCTCTGTTCTTAGCCTTGGCCCTTTAGCTATGGTTCCATGAAACTGATATTTCCCTTTTTACCTCTTTGGCTAGCTCCTCATGATTTCTCATAACTGGAGCTTTTTTTCCTCATCCTTCTCATGCATCTTCAACCCTATAGGCTCCCTAGCATAGGGCCATCCGGTTGGAGCTATTCTTATTTATGAGTTATGTGGATTTTTTGATGGAAATGCATGAAAAGCTGTTTGTGTGATTCTTTGGTGTGTTTTTCTTAATCACATTCATGATCTTTAATTTTGCTGTGCCTTTCTTGCCTTTTAATTCCTCTTTTTAGGTGGATGTGTTGTCTTCTTGTGAACTTTGCCCATTTTCAGCATGACTGAGAGGACAAAGGAGAAATGCAGAACACATTTTTGGTGCAATATCTAATAGCACATATTTATTATTGCTTAACAACTAGTTCCTTTTATTACTTCTTTTAAAGTGGAGATGTGTGGACCATTTCCCACCCATTTTCTAATTTCATGTCTATTTCCATCTGTAACATGCTATGTTCTGGAAGTGGCTTTGACTTCTTTGCTTTTATTCTGTTTTTATGCTTTATCCTTTTGCGAAAAGAAATGAGATTTTACGGCTTATGAAATTTTAATTTATTTAGCTGTTTGTCTCCAAAATTTAGTAATGTATTTTTGTGCACACGTTTTTGTTGCAGGGAAATTCAATATTATGTGGACTTAGAAATGGGGCAATTATTGCTATAGATTTTCGTGAGAGAAGAGATAGGTTTTCTAGTAGACATTTCACACAAAGGATACCGTATCCACCTTTGGATAAAAAAGCTGGAAGTTCTAATAAAGAATGGTTTAAGGTATACTTCCTTTTTAATCTTTTTCTCAGGAATATCTGGGAGAAACAGGGTGTTTTGTGAAATGTTAGAATAAAATAATAGCATAATAAAATTATGCACAGAGATTCAGCGTGAGTAAATTATTCTAAATTTTGCATGAAAAGTGATAGGAGAATTGATCAAAAACATCTGATGCATAGGAAAAATTTGGATGTTCTGTGTGGTCAAAGGAAATTGTAATTGCTAAGACATTGGAAGGTTTGGCTTAATTGAGTAAAGATGGCTGTCTATTTGGAGAACGTGGTATCACTGTATGTAAATTTATATAAGTAGAACTTATGCCTAAACAGGGGCCGTATATACTATATGACACAATAAAACAAATTGTTCGAAAATTGAGAAGAAAAATTGCTTGTAATCATTGAGAACCACAGGTTCATGCAATCATGTTTTGTTCATTCACAAGTTAGAATCAAATACTTTAAATTTGAAGTAAAAGGATGTCGTTTGGTCTAGGCTAAACTTGAAAGGCTAAAGGATTAAATAAAGCCATATTTTTATGAACGAGATTTCCTGATCCTGAGCGATCATCACTTGTTCCTTGTGAACTTAGTTTCCGTTGTACACGTCAAAGAATTTCTCTTGCTATTTGTAATGGAAAGTTTAAATCCACTGTATAAAATCTATAAATATCCTGAACAGTTCCTGTAGGTTGAGCGCCTTTTTCAAGGAAATATAGAATAACAGGAATATTTAAATAGGTTTGATTCTTTATCGGATCATAAAAACCCACTCTCCGAAGATCTCTCCCATTGGTCTTTTTGTTTTGTTTTATTTATTTATTTATTTTTTTGCATTGCAACTCTGAAATCTTATGGTTAACCATGTTCAGCCTGAACATTAATGTGCATTGTTGTGGATAAACTTGTCCCTTCTCCTTTTGCAGCTCACTGGAGACATGAATCCTTCTCAAACCACTAGATTGCCTTCGTCTATATCCAGGTTAGTTAGCTTTTGCCATTCCAATTGTCTGTTTTTGAGCTACGTGTATTTTACATGACTTGTAATGTATTCTTTGACTTGCTGGTTTACGTAATTTCTCCTGTGAACTTGAAAATAGTTTGGTGTCACTTCAATTTGATGATCAATACTTCTTGGCAAGCTCGATGGATGGATCAGTAAGTGCCTTTCTCTGAGATTGTTAACCTATGATTGTGCTTCCTTTTAAATCTACCCTTTCTTGGTCGTGGATGGTATTAAATTAATAGTCATCTGTATGAATTCTCCTACTATAAATTTCCTCCCTTCATGGATGTAGTGTTTCCTTGTAAGCTTTCCTTTGTGTTGTTTACTGTGGGAAAAGTTCTTTATCCACATATTTTCTTTGAAGAGTTTGTTTCTTCCGTTATTTTTTTCATTTTATGAGAAATGGGTGATGAGAAATTTAGATATTTTAATTCAAGTTCATTTGTCTTTTAGTGATTTTATGTTTTCATTTTGATATCTAGTAATTTCTTCTAGTTAGGTTTTCTGTTGCTCTGTCATAAGTTATTAATGAATAAATATCATTGTTGTTGTTGTACTTGAGTTATATAAATAGCCTGCTATAAATATCTTAGTTGTTATTCCCGTTGTTAGAACTTCCTGTGGGCAAGCATCAGAGTCCATCAGATTAGACCAATTAACTTCTATCTTGCTGTTATTATCCGAATGGATTGGATAGAATTTCTGTTCCCTGTATCTCAGATTTTATAATTTCAATTTACCATTGGTTTTTTTCTATAATCAAGGAAGTTGGGTTTGACTTGTAGCTACCTCTTCGATGATATATATTAGATCTGTATTGTTTGTTCAAATTAACGAGAAAAAAAATGCTACTCTGGTATTGCTTCTTGTGTTGGGCCTAATGTAACTCATAAATGGGATATAGTTTGGGATGATAAGAGGGATACTATGATGCATGGAGCAGTTCTACTACATTGATGCCAATGACACCACTACCTTCGTCTGCATGTGGCACCCCTGTTCCCTGCCGAATGGGACTAAATTAAGCTCAATGGGTATTTAAGTGGGTTGGTTTTCCTATATCACTAGCTAGTTTTTTGGGTTAGGTTCACCATCCATCCTTTAGTACTTACCAATGTACAACCTGCTGATTCTATACTTGAGATCTGGATTGCGGAAAACAATATGATGTCACCGCATTTATCTTCTTGACAATAGAGACAAGTGGGACATTTCTCCTGGCTACAACGGCTAAAGAGATATGGGACGTATCAAGGAGAAC
The DNA here is from genome assembly GCF_004799145.2 of Neltuma alba. Taxonomy (NCBI): domain Eukaryota; kingdom Viridiplantae; phylum Streptophyta; class Magnoliopsida; order Fabales; family Fabaceae; genus Neltuma; species Neltuma alba. The sequence continues at coordinate 580,068 of NW_021635117.1, forward strand.
ATATTCATCAAAGATGTTTTTATCAAGGGAGAAGCTTTTGGCAAATTGCTAAGTAAAATATTAACCAAGCTAATATAATTTGTGTTGAGGAAAGTTCAAGCTGATCGTCAATGAAACAAAGCAACAGTAATTTTATTTTATTTTTTATTTTTAAAAAAAATAGTGCATTTCAACTGTAGCAAAACTGAGGATTCCTCATAATAGTTAAAACGGACTCAAGCAACATAAAATCCATCTTATTATCACATGGATCTTCAAGATACACTTACAAAATGATAAAAGGGATACTAAACTGGTATTACAGAAGCTGAGTCAAAACTAACGTGAAGTTGCAATAAAAACCCTGTAGCAAAGAGAGACCTCATGCTGTTGTTGTTTGCTTGAGGAATTTGTTCTTTTTATATTAATTCGTGGTTTTGGATTGAGTGACTGATGAAGGATGGAATAATGTGCATAATCAACTCCATAATTTCCAGTCCCCATAAAATTTTTCTTTTTCACACGAATTGAAATGACTGGGGGAGGACATCATCAAAATCGTGTTTGGATGGTTATTCCAGGGAGATTTGATTACTGAATTTTACATGATCTATTTGTATTTAATTTAGGTGCGTCTCTATGATCATCGCCTACTTCAGAGGGGTGCGATTCAATCTTATGAAGGGCATGTAAATTCCCATACTCGCATACAGCTTGGGGTTGATCCTCAAGAGAGATTTGTTATGTCAGGTGAATTTGAACTTATACGCTGTTATGTTAGCATTCTTGAAATTACAAAATTCTTATTTAGTTAATCTTAGGTGGAGAGGACTATTATTTGCGGCTATGGAGCATCAAGTCTGGTGAATTGCTATTTGAGGACAAGTTCTCTGATACGGTTCTTTCAATAGTCTGCTTCCGAAAATACAAGTATACAGACAACGGTGAGCACTCTTGCCTTTTTCTTAAAAGTTCGATGCACTTTTGATCCTTTTGGTATTAGAGTTTCAATCTGATTGATCTGGTTTCAACGGAAATTTTGCCCTCCTATTTTTTTTGAGGTTCCGAATTTTCCCCATTATGACATTTTTTTTAATAATTTAACACCTCGTTTGACAATGATTGTCATGGTTGACTTGGACCCAAGCCCTCGATTTCCTCATATGAGAAGATTCCAATTGGGTGAATTATTCTATGTAGTCCTTTCAAGTTTGGATTATTCAGATTTTCGGTTTTATGTGTTTTTCTGTTTTTGCTTTGCGTAAAACTAAAAAAATTGTCGAAATGAAATCTATAAACTGGCAATTCAAGCTTCCTAAGTTTGAATATAACAGCATAAATTTAATAATTTTGGTGGCCATTAAGTTACGAGTGGATAATGTGATGGGCACAAAATTGGATTATTCTATAGATGTGAGGCGCTTTTGCTTGTGTGGCTTCTCTGTTGCTATTTTATAAGCTCCGTGGTTGGACTGTGCAGTGTTTAAACCAGAGGTGGTAAACAAATACATGAACGACTATCCTCTCGGTGCATGGCTTGCTTCGCTAGGAGGATTGTATTATGTGAACTGGTTTTCATTATGAACTATACTGCAGGAGAGTGTGTCAGTGTATGTATCCAGCACAGAAGCACTATATTTTAAATTTAGATAATTTTTGGTGTTTAGATGCTCTCTTAAGGAGGTGCAAGACCAATTTAGGATGCTTTAATACCCATGTAAAATTTGTGGACCTTAATTCTCATGTAAATATATATTATACTCCTCTAATCCTTGATGTAAGACATGTTTACCTAATTTAATTAGATTGAGAAAATTAGATAAGTTAGTTAATTATAAAAAATATAATTTTTTTCCTTAATATCTCCTCTCATTTCTTATTTGATTATAGTTGAAAAAGTATCTATAGAAATAATTTAGAAAAATTTGATCAATGTAAAAAATAAGACTTACATTTAGGATCAGAATGGACTCAACAATTTAAAGACTGAAGGAGTAGCCATTATTAACTGTAAACTTTTATTATATCACAGATTTCTATGGTTGGTTAGAAATTTGATTTCTTACTGCTTTGTTATGTTCCAAATTGTCCAGTAATTCAATTCAATATAGATGGTTTGATGCGTCAGGAGTCCTGTTTGTCATCCCAAATATGGAGAGACCTTGTTAAATTGACTAGAATTGTCATATTTTTGCACGGAAAAAGATATGGTAGAAGTAGCAGCGGATTTGGAACCACAAAAAGTTAGGAAAATTATCTGCATGCGTGGAAAATTAAAATATTTGCACGGATTTTTAGAAGGGAACTTTGATAGTCAAACCATTTCTTTTTTTTGTTTTTACCAGCAAAGTAGTCAAACCATTTCGTACGTTGAAAATGACAAATACTCCTTAGCTCTAAATATAAAAACTACTTGACTAATTTGAGTAAATTAAAAAAATAAGTTAAATTTATTATTTGTAATAAATAGGTATTGTTTTCTTAAAATATACTTACTAATCAAATTTATTGGTTAAAATACCATTATTAGAAGGATTATTTAAAAAAAAAAGTAAATATAAGAGATAAAATAGATTGGATTTTATATTTAGGATCAAAATAAAAATTTTATATTAAGGACAGGAGGTAAGTAAAAGAATCGCAGAGGGGTTTAGATCGGAGGCATTTGCTGGCACTTGATTTTTTTTTATTTTTTTATTGACCATAAACGCTTGGTAACGGCAGCGCCAATGCAGGAGCAGGGTGGCGTTAGCTTTTGGTCCCATCACGTTACGGGGTTTAAAGGGGATGAGTAAAATAGAGGAAAAGAAAAATTTTAACAAGTTTAATTTCATTTAAATTTTTTTTCTCCCCCTGGCCTCTATGTCCATCATACCAAATATAGGATAAGTGATTTATTTGTGACAGCTTGTTTGGGATTTCTCATTTGAGGGGGAAAAAATCAGATCCAAAGACTCACGTGTGTTGGGATTCGTTTCTGAGAAATAAATTTTCAAGAAAATCATTTAAAAAATAGATTTGAGTATAATAGATTTTGCATGAAAAATGATTTTCCCAACGTATTTTTCTAAAATCTATTTTTCTCAAGAAAACCATGATGAGTTAGGAAAAACAACTTCAATTGGGTTTAAGTTAGCTTTTGAAATTTAAAACAATAGATTGTGGAAAATTATGAAAAAAAGTGACCAAAATCAGTTAAGTGGAAAATAGATTGCGGAAAAATAATTGAATGTGTTTGGGTAGCTTATACCGAAATTATGATTTTCTTGAAAAAAAAAACGACTGCAAAAATTGTATATAAAAAAAAATTACTAAGCATCACCCCCATTTTTGGATATTTTTTACCAGAACCACTTGTCCATATTCACAGCATACACACCGCAAGTGTCTTCCAAAGAGTGATCACATTCTCAAAATGGCCAAATATCCACAAAGGGTGTGGTGAAATTTAAAAAAAAAAAAAAAAGGATTGGCTCAACCGCCAACTCCATTAACCTGCTCCATTTTGAATTTGAGGCAAACCTGCTTCAGGTTCGTGCTTTGTTTTGAAACACATTTCACGTTATCATTTTCGCACAGAACACGCTAAAATCTGTTCCAACAAGTGATCATCTTCTCAAAATGGCCAAATTTTAACAAGATACGTGCTTTCTGAGTCCTAAAAATCTAAAAAACAAAACAAAAAAGGCTAACCCAGTATTGGTTCGACTGCCAAATCAACTGACCTGTAATCAAAGAAGTTTCGGTGACGGAATTCTTCTCACTTTAGATTTCATCACAAACAAGAAATACCGAGGACAAAAGACTTCCTAGCATATGTGCATTGAATAGAATATAAAACCAACAAGTCAAAACTCAAACCAAACAAGCCAAACCTCGCTAACTTTGACAACAGAATCTGGCTGCCATTGAAGCTTACATGATTTCAGAATGTACTTTCAATTTTAAAGGAACATGATTCAAAGTAAGGCCTACAAGTAATCATCATACAGAAGCCTTCCTCCATCTCTGAAAATCTGAGGAATATAGAGGGGTTAAATTATTGAACTAGCAAGGCTAAAAGATATATGCAAGATGTAATATGGAGACCCCAAAAAAAAAAAAAAAAACTTGTAATTATTATTCTCTCCCTCAATCAACTTTCCCACATGGCGCTTCCTTCTAGCATTTTTCACCCCTGGAAAGGAGTTTAACCAAATACCTTCAACAAACATTATTATGCATTGCATGCAGCCAACCGAAAAAAAATACACACATTTACATCAAAGAATACTATAGGTTGTGATAGTAAAAGTAATCTTTAGAAAAAAAAAAAAAAAACAGACACCAAGGCATTTAAAAAAGAATATAACATGCAGATATAGATGATTACTCTTCTGTTAGTTACTTAATTCTGAGGAGAAAAGTGTGCATTTAGATAAATTCAATGGTGTGATGTAGAGAAGGGAAATAGAATTAAGCTTAGGACCAGAGACATTTATGATCAAAGAAATACCAATTGGCACAAGTTTCAAGTAGCTATGGAGAACAATGTATCCTATTATCGCATCTAGACTTGCGAATGATAAAGAATGCATAAAAACAGACATAACATTTCTCAAGTAACCATACAATATATTGAGATTTATTTTTATTTTAATAGAAGCCCAAAAAAAAAAAAACACACACACTCACGAACAAAATCAGAGACAAAACAATAGAACAGAAGTTTGACACTTGGTAGCCTTCGATTTAGTTTAGTTGACCAGGGTTGTTAATTAGGGAATTAGGGCTCAATCAGGCTTTCTATATGAACATTTTTCAGCAAAAGGTTCTTTTCACAATTTGATTAAGCCAAAACATAATACATATTCGCATAATTTGCCTACCGTTGTGAGTGTTAGTTCTATTTTCAGTGTGGAAGACTTGATTTCTTTAGGAACATAATTTTGAGCCTACTTTGCCACTTCCAACTGTCGATGCAGATCTCTTTAAACCAAAATCATTGTGGCCCTGCCATTGGCTGCTCTAATAAGATCAAGACCACCAGGGATGATGACCGTGCAGGCAATTCTCATTGCCCGGCTGAAATCATCTAATGAAATGAACGAATAATGCTTAGCCTGATTCTACTTGGATTGCACAGGATATTTTTGACAGATTGATCCTTTGCTGTTGAAGGATTATAATCATATCATTTTCTAGGAGCAAATCCTTCTTATGGTGGGAGGATGACGTCAATGCTTCTTTGACACCTTCCAATGTGAATTTCAAATTAGGATTATGTTTCAGAAGTTTTGATCCAATTAAAAATTTAAGGCTAGGACTAGGTTAGCCCATACTCTATCCATGGACTTAATAGGCACCTAATCACATTGTTCTAATGATCGGAATTCCTCATCTTTCTTTTAATTAATATATTAGCTTGAGGATTCTATTAATTGCAGTGATACTGTAAATAAATAATCTATTATTTTTCATCTTTTTCTCTCCTCTGTTGGTCCTCCTCTGATCTTACCTATATAAATAATCGTCTTTAGCCATGACAGATCAGAAGGGTCTATTAAACTCATCACTGAAGACAAGTTAAGGAGCCACAACTACTTATAGTATGCCAAATCACCTCAAGCAAGGGAAATCAGCTGCCTAGTCGGAAATTTCCAGCCAGAAAAGAAGGAAGCAACATACAAGATATGAAGCGTAGAAAATAATGTCATGTCTTGGTCAATCAACACCATGGACATTAACATTAGACGCGACTTTATGTTCTATGATACTGATATATAGCTGGTTCTGAAGGAAACATAGTCAAAGTAGACAGATTTATTTGATATTTTAGTAATTTATGTTCAGTAACTATTTTATTTCAGAAGTTAGGTTTCCTTTGATGTTATTTTACATTTAAGTGGGTTATTTAGGTTTAAATTATTATAATTTTACTTATTGTATTTAGGGTTCTATAAAAAGACCTAAGATTTTCTCATTTTTAGGCTATTGCTTATTGAAATATCATTTATCAGAGATTTGTTGTCGCGCAGCTCTGTCCAAAGTTTTCTCTTCTCCTACCATCTCTCCATCTTTCCCCATAAAAAAATAAAAACTAATATGTTTGTGGCAACAATTAGATGTCTTTGAGAACTCAAATTTGCCATGCCATGAGGATGAAAAGGAATATAGGGGTATCACGGAGAGTTCCTGCGGGTTTAAAATCATCCCTGGATGAAGTTGGAAGGAGATTTATTAGCTCCAAGCCTGCCTCCAACTAGAGTGGCTTTCTTAGAAGTAAGGCAGACTGAAGGAAATTCATGATGGCCACTAAAGCAACCACCATAAGCAACTAGCACTCGGAAAGTCAGAAATTTAAAGACCTTGACAGTAAATCTTACAATTTGATTTCTATAAACAAGCTCACTCATAACTGTGTATGAGCTAAATTCTCTCCCTCTAAATGCTTTTTTTCAAAATTTGGATTCGATGAAAGGCAATAGGTTGCATGCTAGAGAAAGCAAGGGTCTACTCTAGATCAATGTCAAAAATAAAGTCACCCATGCTAACATGTGACTACTGACCACACCTTCAACAATTTAAAATGCACTATTATGTTATGACATCAACGTTTGCAGCACTCAGACTTAATGAACTTGCAAAAATATTTCCACACCTCTTTTTTTTTTTTTTTTTTTGGAGAAAAAATCCATAAACATTCCAATGTGAGCTACATCAATGGCTAATACAAACAACACATGACCTGATCAGGTTTACAAACTGTAGCATCTCTTTTTTTTGTCATCCATAGTGGTATCACATGTTCAGGAGCTCCATAAAATATAACTTGTTTCAGTTAGATCATTCATTTTTCTAGTGATCACACTCATGTTATGATAGAGACTTGGTAGTATGGAATACTAAATTCCATATTGACTAGTATAGGATACACAATGGGTCGGTATTTAAATGGATGGGTTGGTATTTAAATGGACGGGTATTCCCATCCCAACAACTAGCTTTTGAGGTAGAATTTCTTATTCCACTTAGGTACTCGTCAATTAGTATTAAAGTCATGTTGTTGGAAGTTTTGAAGAGAGCTACTCATGAAGGGTTCTAACCAACAAAAGTCTGAGTAAAGTGCTAGGAGTGTTGCTATCAGGTATGGGATATTAAGCTCTACATTAGGTAGTATGGGATACTTAATAGGGTATTTAAGTGGGTCAGTTCTCCCACTGCAACAACTAACTTTTGAGATAGGTTTCTTATCCTACTTAGAGCCCGTCGGGTACCCTGAAAATATACCAATGGAAAAGGAAAATGGGATATTTTCCTTCACATGGTTCGTTTGCCTACACCACTTTCTGGGCGAGCAAATTCTGGTAGCCAGAAATTTTCCCACATTTAATGGAAAATCCATTCCCTCACATATCGGTGGGATCTGATCTTCCTGCCTAGAAAATTCCCATGTGGCCTGTGATCTTCTTCCTTCATTCTTGCTCTCTCTTTGACGTCCTCACTTTAGCCTCGCACATCCATTAGTTCCCGTGATGATGCTGCCACTCGCTAGCCCAAGTTACTCCTCTCCTCACTCCTTGCAAGTTTCAGCCTCTGATGCCCTCCCCTTCTCTCCTCTTAATCTCACCCTCACCCCCTTTGTCGCACTCCCCTTGGCTTCATTGGTGTCGACAGTCAATTGATGATTTGGGGAAGCTTCATCATTTTTTTTATTTTGATTTTGATTTCGTTATTTGTTGTCAAATGTGGATCCGAATGTGTGGTTGCTGATTTGAAGTTGTTTGATTTGGGGGATGTTGAACTGCGATGGTGGGGGATGAAGATGGAGGGAGGTGGCCTTTTCTTTGTAGAAGTCTAAGGGGTATTTTGGAGATTTTGTATTTTATCTTTTTATTTATCACTTTATTAAAATTATGATTTTCCTTTTCCTTCCTTTACCCACCAAACATTCTCTCAGTCAAAAATTTTTCATTCCATTCCATTCCCTTCTTTTTCTTTCTTTTCCATCAAAATAAATTCTTCCTACTAAACAGGTACCCATCAGATTACTTGGGCTTTCGTCATTAATTGAAAGACAAAAACAACCCCCATTGTCAACGATTATTATTTCATGATTTAAACTGATTTCAAACCAAAATACAAATTTTTCAAACTGATAATGCAATAGATCATTTAACCCAATCCTTGAGTAGCTTTTCCATATAATGTTCACGAAAGATCTTGTGCATATACTCCTTGTCAAAAATTTATAGTTGAGAGGAAAAATAGTTACCACCTTGAAATAGCTCAGTTTCATGTTTGTGAACAATAACCCCAAGCAATTTTGGGGGAAGCTAATAAATTGCAGTCTACCCTATCAACCAGATGCCCCTTAGAATTAATAATAGCATGTTTGGACACCTTTTGTACTGTCTCCAAAAACGAGTTCCCAAACATGCCCTAAATTTTGATTCTCTATGGTGAGTTTCTCCAAAAGCCTTCCCTTGAACATGCATCATTACTAAACTTCAGCCAGGGGTACATATCCTCTATAACAAAGAAGAAAACTTGACCCAAAATGTGTCAAGCATGTTTTCCTTGGATACACACGACATCACAAGGGAAATAGGCATAATTCTCCTCTCACTTGAAAATTGTACACTTCCATAGATGTTCGCTTTTCCTTGGATGGGTACCATATTATCCTAAATCTCATATTCAAGTGCAGCATACAACCATTAATGAAGAAGAGTATAAGTTTTGATCTCAAAATTCACCTACAACTGAACCTAAGCCAACCTCCTTACTAAATCCAAGCCTATAGTGAAGTTAGAGGTACCTAAGACAATGAACCACGCAAATAGCTTGTGGTGTATTCAAGTAAGCAAGCACATCAGCAATGCGTTACCCAACAGCATTGCAATTAGACCCATGCCCTGATGCCTAACCTCTGGAAGGGGCAAAGTAATCAAGCTAATACTGATTCTGAAGCTTCCAATGAATAAGTACGCTAAAAAATATTACCTTGCCATTTCAAATAGAAAAAGGATTAGATTTTGTATCCAGCACCGATCTCACGATTTGTGTCCTATGATATTGCAAATGAGGATTTCCAAGCTCCTGAAAAGAATTGCACATGGCAACACAATCAAAGACATCAAGGAGAACAACCTATTGAGTGCAAAGATGTAAATGAAACCTGTTATCTGCCTACCCACCATCAACGGAAACCTGTAGTTTTTAATATTTTTCCCTTGGTCACCCTTCAAACTGGTCAGGAATAAGGCTTTTTTCTCATAGTTAAACCTGAACCTCATTAGGAACCTGGCGTTACTTTCATAATCGACTTGAGGAAATATGTGAGAAATTAAACCTACAAGAGGTGGTGTTAACTTTTCACATTAAAGGCGAGTGAGTTTATGCGGATTTATTTCTGAAAGATCATGAAGCATTCTTTACATTTTAATGTTAATATGCAAAAGGTGTAATTAAACTTTAGTTTAGAATAATGTTTTCTTTCACTTTAACGTTCGATGTGATGAAATTGTTATTAAGCTCCCTAGTTCAAGAACTGTTTTGCTACATTAAAAGTTGCCCTATAGGAGTTATAATTAGTCCTTAGTTTGCCTCTACTACGTACCTATGCTCCCCTCTAAGTTACAGAGGCGGTAGAAAACAACACAAAATACAATTAATGAATCAATTATTAAGGATGTTAATGATACCAAGTCTGCTAAGGAAATCTGCCTCAGGCTAAGTAAACATGCAGCAGATGGTGGTCCCTGATATCTACGTCGGAAGCTATCCAGTTTGGGCAGAAAGACACCCTTAAACTCAGATTCTCATAATCATAAATTGATTGTGTAGAGAAATTCATCAAAACATATTCAACAATGGCCTGACAGTATGAAAAGGCAGAAAAAGCTTGACAACATGATTTTCTAGCATGAATTTAATGTCACAAAAATGTTGTCCAAATGCACAGAATACTTCCTACAACTTTTAAGTAAGAGCATTAGATAAAAAGGTTAAGAGAAGGTTCCAGATCTACTGCCCATATACCAACAGAGTCAGAAGACTCAACCAAGATACTTCACAAGAAAGCAACCAACATAACCAGTATGGTACCATTTCTACTTGTTTGTTACTATTTGAGGCTAGCTCAATACTCTCTAGGCATAGAGAGGCCAGCTAATATCATAAATTTAGAAGATAATATTAAAAAATGTAACATAACATAACAAAAGTAAATTGCAAAGAAATATTATAATTTAAAATTTAACCTTCACTGTATGGTTAAATTAAGTACAATTTTTAAAAAATTTTTACGTCAGTTATAATTTTCACCTTCCTCTTAAAAATTTGTAAAAGAAAAGAGGCATTTCAACCTAACTTGACCATCTCAAGCCATGGAATGACCAAAGAAGATCCATTCACAAGGATCAGTAAAAGACTGCAAGTTTGATCCTCCTCTTTTACCAATAAATAACCAACCGTTAACTACCCATTCCACCAAATAAATATTCTCTAATATAATCCTAATAATATTTACAGACGAGACCCAAGAATCAATACATACGAGAAAGCAGCATCTTAAAATTCTAAAACATCTCATCAAAATCTACAAGTGAACAAACCAAACTTTCAGCATTCATAGTTCATAGACAAACATAAAAGTAACAGAGATTAAAACTCACTGGCTTCTTCCTAGATACTAACAGCTAAAGGTCATCTTTGGTTTCAGAAACAAGAAAACTTTCTCAGCTCTTACAGGTTACAAATAATAAATGGTTTAACTTGAACAACATAACAATGTTCTCACATTCCAAACTAAATAGTAAAGGTTTTAATACAAGATTGATATTTATTATGAAATTAACACAACTGTAGTAATCTGAGAAGGAAACTACCTGATGACACATGACAGCAACAGGCAAGCTGCGCAAAGTCCAGCATGAAGATCAATGGAACAATGAGAAATTTCCACCAAAGTCAAATGCCAAAAGTTATTTCACAGGGCGTCTAGCATCAGCATCAGATCACTGTACCTAGCAGCAGTTAAAATGAACCCATCCTATCCCCTATCATTTACAAATATCAGATATAACATAAACAATGCATTGCAGCAGCTTTTTAAGCTTAGTAAAAAATGCAGCCGCATGGATACCACAGCTCAGAGTCGATTTACAGAAGGATTTCTGCGGGAATGGGTAAATTGACCACAGCACTCAACCTGACCTCTGGAAATTATCAAGATCTGAAGAGAGGCAAATTTTATGTTCAAACAGGTTGGAGTGTATTTTATATTAAAATAAGGAAATTACAAGAGAAATGCAGAGAAAACTATCAACAGTTTATCTCTGTGACACCAGTTATCATAACAAGGGCATGATTAACATTGACGATTGTATAAGCTTCCATAAAGAAGGTAAGGAATAACACCCAAAAAAAGGTTGCTTTTGCAACCAAATTTAATTAATCGGGCAGCAGAAGTGTAAAAAGTCAAAATAAAATCCCACAAAAAAATAATAATTATGATTATAATTACGATGAAAAACAATCAATCTTATACCACTACGTACGATCCTATACAGCAAAGAACAATGAACAAAGACTGATAACCACATGAAACAGCTGTCGACCGTATTTCTTCGCGGAAACCTGGTGGAGAGGAAAGGTGCGAAGGTTGGCCATTTAATCCCGGTGAATTCTCAGGCGACATTGATGAATCCGGCGGTGGAGCACCTTCCGGAACAGGGCCTCCAGGTTTTGTTGTCACAATTGGATTCTTCCCGAATACCTCCCTAGGCAACAGCACCTTAGACACCCCAAAAATTGCCACTGGATTTTGATCAAACACAGTCTGAGTTACTGACGCTTGAACGATCCCAGTATTGATCGCCACAGAACCATTGATCCTCGAGATGTTAAGTGTGAAGCTACCCGCTCCCATGGATTCTGTAGCTAACGTGGGCTGCAGTGGATTGACAATTGACTCCAAGGAACCCAGGGGATAATACGAATGGAGCACATGAAACTTCAACACCACAGCTTTCTTATCGGCCGGCAAAGACTGTAAGCTCACGGAAGGAGGCAGGGAAGCAAATGCATCATCCACAGGAACGAACATAGTAATCCCAGCACCGCCTTCATCAGCCTCGAACTCTTGAACAACACCCGAAGCCGACAACATAGATGCAGCGACATTGAAGTTGTGACCATCGATAAGCGCCTTGGTTATGTTCAACCCCGGAGGGGGTCGAGTTTCGGAAGCCATAAGATCGAACCCGAAAGGGATAAGAAGAGAATTAACAGCAAAAATGCTGACATTATACGGAAGGGTCTTGATTAGGGAAAGCACAGTGGCATTGGAAGGGGAACCAGATGAAGAAGAGTAAGGCGCAGGAGAGTGAACCGAGACGACGCCGTTGACTGGGTCGCGAGTGATGTTAACAGAGCCGAAGTTATCAGTAGCACGGCCAGTGGTTTGAAAGAGAGTGGTAACAAGCTTACCAGAGGCAGGGAGAGAACGCAGGTCAGACCACGAGAAGAACTCGAGAAGAATGTGATAACGGAGGACATCAGGCATCGAATTGGGGGAGATACGGTGGCGCGTGAGATCAGAGGAAGATGAGAGTAGAGCGTTGGGGACGGCGAGGATGGTGAGGGAGGTACGGCGATTAAGATCTGCGGCGACAGAGGAGGTCGAGGAGAGGAGGGAGGCGAATTGAGAGAGATCTGGGAAATTGGAGAGCAAAGAAGTGATGTTGAAGCAGAGAACAGGAGAAGGAGAAGAGGAGGATAGGAGGAGGAGGGAATAAAGGAAGATTGTGGGGGTAAAATGGGAAGCCATGGATTGGACTGGGGGCGTCTGTTTCTAACTTGGCTCTTCCGCTGCAGAAGAACTGAGGAAGAAGCAGCAGGAAGAGAGAGAGAAAGAATGGGAAGTTAGTGATGGACAGTGAGGACTGAGGAGTGAGGGGAGAGCGGAGAATTCCCTGGGCGCGGGAGCATGAATCAGCATGGATGCTGATGACCGTGCATCATGTCATGATGTATCGCTGCTCATAATTTTATTCTTTAAAAAATGCTTGAACAGTAACCTTTCTTGCACGCAAGTTTTAATAAATCATACTGATTTTTTTAATCAAAAACCAGTTCATTAAAACAGGTAAAATGATTATAGTTTAGAAGGCTGGCCTATTACAATAAGTTAATTTGAGCAAAACGTAAATAAACGGAATAAATAAGTCGCCTAGTGTAACTAAAAAGGGGGAAAAAGAAAAGAAACACAATCAGTAGAGTAACAAAATGAAAAACTTCTTGTTTTCAGGGGCTCAGTTCATAGATGCATATGCCCTTGTTAGCAAGGGTCAAAAATAAAGAGATTAAAACTGCAGTCTTTGACTTGGGTGCCTTCAAAGCCCCAGACCGATGGTATACAAGCTATTTTCTAGCAAGAGTATTGGAGCATACTTGGGAAAGAGGTGTGCGAGATGATTAGGAAATATTTGATGAACCTTTTAAGGTAGAGTCTAAATGATACCTGTCACATCTTGAATTTTAAACCTAGATGTACCGAAATTAGCCTGAAATGGGCAGGCTATCAGATTTTTTTTGGCAGAGGTCCCAGAGATTCCCTGAAGGGACAGAGGAATTCCTAGAGACTAAATTGTAAAGAAAATATTCATAGGCCAAGTAGGGATCTAATTGTAAATAATAAAAGTTCTGGTCGACCAATGTTCAAAGTTATCGAAAATGGCCCAAATGTTTTAGAAAAATTCCAGAAAAATGGGAATAGGATCCCGGAGCCGATGTAAGGCTAGAAATGACGAAAATGCCCTGAATTCATTCCAGGGTTTTGAGCAATTTGAGATAGTAACTTCAATTGAATTATTGAAGGAATGAGACGGCCTCAAATAATTAGGAAAAACTGCGAAACAGTAGCTGAGGAATTTACACAAATTGTAAAATTAATTCTGTCCCCAGAAATTGACAGGGTTAGCTTTAATTAAATTTAAAGCCTATTTATACCCTATCTAGAGAAACTCAAAACAGCCGTCTAAGGTTTGACTTTTGACTTAAGAAAAATTAGAGGAATTCCCTGTGATGAAAGGGAAAGAATAAAACCCAAAGACAGATCGACAGAGTTATGAGCCAGTAGAAAAGAATTCAGGAAAATCGACTTCGATTAAATATTATTTAATTAATTACATCACTGGAGAGAGAGAGGGATGGGATATTCCTTTCTCTATAAGTATACTATGAGAAGATTAAGTTAAGAGTCAATGAAAGGTATATTGGCAATGCTAAGAAACTCGGAAGGGAGCCGAACTGACAATGTCGGGTCCCTTAAGGGTCAAAATGGGAAATTTATGAAAATTTTTCAAAAATTCCCTAAAAATGGAAAAATGGTAAATTAAGGGTTTTTAAGTCATATATGATGCTTTGGGAGTGAAAATAGCCCAAAATAAATTATTGTGACATTTCCTAAAAATAGTGATTTTTGAAAAAAATAGTGAAAATTGAGGAAATATAATTATTTTAATTATATAAGGGCCTCAATAATTCAAGGAAAAATATGGGTAAGTTTCTTGGGAATATATGTGAATTTATAAAATTTTTCCCAAGCATTGAAAGTAAAGGAAATAATTTATGGGGAATTTACTTCCGAAATCCTATCGGTAAAAGCCCGATTTCGAAGAAAATGTGAAATAAATAGTTAGAGGTTATGAAAAATCTCCAAACTTTTTAGATCATACTTTTATATTAAATGCGTATTTTTCATGAAAATAAATGAATTTTTGGAGGCCCTAAGCTATTTTCCCTAGTAAAGGCCTAAAAGGAGAAAATCGAGTAAAGGATTGTGGTTGGGATTGAACTAGATTAATCCCATTGCTTCCTAACCAGATTTGGGGCACTTAGTTAGCTCAAAGAATCAGAGAATTTCGTGCTCCCTAAGCCCATGCACATGATCAAGTTGGTTGGATAAGGTTTAATCATGACTTTGCAAAATATATCAAGTAAGCTTGTGAAATAAGCTTGCATATGTGGTTGATTGTTTCCCTTCCACTTGGTCCGAAATTTTGAAGATATTTTGGGTAGAAAAATGCTGACTAATAGGAGAGAGGAATGGCAGCACATGTGGCAAATTTCTTGGCAAGAAAGAAAAGAAATCAAGGGCCAAGATTAAGCCACCTAAAATTGAGATTAATGGCCAAGACTCATTCAAGTTTTCATTAAATATCTCTTCCTCTCACACTTGCAACATTTTCGGCCAAGGGGGAGAAAGGGGAGAGGAGACTGAACAGTAATGAGGAAGAAGAAGAAGATGAAGAACAAGAGGTCCCAAGCAAATCCAAGCTCTAATTCAAGGTATGTTTATGGATTTGAATGTAGTTTTCATCCTCCTTGCTATTTGTGAGCTTGGTAAGTGATTTGGTTAAATTTTCATGGTTGAAACCCTATGAGGGAGGTGCTGCACGAAGTTTAAAGAATAGGAAAAAGATGAAATTGATGTTAGAAACCTGTTTAAAAGCTTGAAAACAACATGAATCAAGTGGTTTGACATTGATTCTTGGAGAAATCCAACTTCCCCTTTCATTTGTGTTTGTTTCTGCTGTGACTGGAAATTTATGATGGGTCTAGAATTTGATGATTTTGATGCTTCCAATAAGTTTAAATGATGATTTTGTGTAGGGTTATATGTAGAAAACATGTTTGGAAGCATTAGAATTGAAAATAGAAATTTTGGACATAAAGCACCTATGTTTTTTCGATTGTAAGAATGGCTGATCACCCAAGAGGGGGGTGAATTGGGTGTTAATTAAAATTAAAAACTTTTTTGCAATGTAATAAAATTCATAAGAAATTCTGAGTATAAAAACAATGAATCGACATAAGCATAATCACAATAGTAAAATGGTTTAGGTGGAAATATAAAAAGGTAAGGGAAGAGAAGATGCAAACTGCGATTTGTCCTGGTTCGGTCCTCACTGACCTATGTCCAGTCCCCAGGCTCCCCCTAAGATTTTCAATCGACTATCTCCCTCAAGTTTAGCACGGGTACTTGAGAACCACTACAACCACAAGTTTGATCCATGTACTTGTGACGCCACTTACAATTCTTAGACTAACCAGTCTATTCAACAGCAACCTCACACCAAGGTAAATACTCCCCCTTACTCACCATAAGGATACAATCTAAAAATGATAATGAAGATTAAATATTTCTTATCTCAAAGAAGTGATAGATGAATCTTAAGCACGTTTGGGAAACTCTCCTCTCTATCTTACAAATACATATGTTTTAGTCTATGAAGTACAGAGACAAGGAGTTTTTTTTTCAAAGCTCTAAATGAGAGTATGTTGATTCGGCATTTTAGCATTTGATCTTGTAAGCTCAGACTCTTCTTCTTTTTCTTATTTTGAATGCTCTTCTATTTATAGATGATGTTGGGTACTTGACCGTTGAGCATTTTCTTCCCGTTTGGCTTGAAGAATATGACCGTTGAAACTAGCCATTAGAAGCTTCTGACAAAAGTTGATTCTTCACATCATAAATTCGTTGTAGCTCTTTACCTGAAATAATCTTCCTTAGATCAAGTGATAAGTATTTGATAATTTTAGAAATAATAAGTTGGAAAACATGGAATCAATCATCATATATTCAAATATTCAGAAAGTAAGATGAACTTACTTAACCGATGCCTTAATCGATAATCCTTTGATCAATCATATTATCGATTAATTATATGAAGAAAAGATATAGCAGATATATGTAATTATCGAATAGATTATGGATCATATGATGATCGAACAAATGATCGATAAATGATGAAACATGTATGCAGTGAGCTTTAAATGGATTATACAAGGATAATCTTTTTCAAGTTAAGTTTGCCTTCGTATCCTTTTAGTAGAGAATTATGTGTAAAAAGAAGGCTAGGAAAAGCTTAAAGATAAAAAGATAAAATATTTCAAAATCATCGCGAAATGCTGTTATAAAATGAACTTGTATAATGATCGAACAAGTGATCGAACACTTGTTGATCAGGTTATCGATAAACAAAGTGTTATAGAACAGAATTTAAAGCAATAATTTTTTGAACATATTATTGATAAATGGATGATGGATAACATTATCGATAAACAATAAGTAAAAGTATATTCAGTGAAAACACAGGCTATGTAGGTTGATTAAATAGGTGATCGATTAATGAATGATCGATCAAGTGATCGATAAAGAGGTTAATTCTTGTAAAATCAAAGAACTGATTTATCAATCACATTATGTGAAAACAAGGCAAACATGAAGTGCGGTGATCAATCATATTATCGATAATGAGATTATCGATCCTGTGATCGAAGAATCATGATTTAAAAACAATGTACTGATTATCGATCATGTGATCGATAATTTACTGATCGATCAGGTGATCGATAAACTACTGAAATAATTACCTACACGCAGAGTTATGTAGCAATGTTCAATCATATTATCGATAAATCACTGATCGATAAAGTGATCGATAAATGGTGACTAAGGCAAAACATAGAGTGAGTAGAGCGCATTACCATTTATCTGTCTTCTTATCGATGACCTATTTATCTATAACGTTAACCTTGTTTATCGATCAAGTGATCGATAAATACATTTATCTATAATGTTATTTGAAAATCATTTATCCAACAGGTTATTGATAAAACCTTAATAATGCATATGAAGATAAAAGAAAAGAATTGAAGAGATAGTACCAGGAACTCGATAAAGTGATCGAGTATGTAGTTGCTTGATCAGGCTTGAGTAATATCTGATAATGGCTTTTCATTTCCTCATTTCTTCTAGTGCTTTTACTTAATAACATGTTTGAGTAGCATCTTGCTTGAGAGCTTAATCGATCAGTGTAGAACTTCTGGTCTTTGTCTCAATAAATTCGAATTCTGATTCAAGCAAAACGAAGGTCAACTTTGAGTGATCATAAATCTTCCAATTCAACTCCAAATTTTGCAAATAACCTATCCCCAAAAAGCTCTTTGAGTCTACTTTCTAATGCAACAAGAATCACCCCAAAATTACAAAGTTATCTTCATCATAGTGACTGAAGGTCGGAATCAAGGCGTTAATCCTTACTGCAATGTTTCAAACAACATATCTCCCTCATATGAAACTCTTTGAAGTTGATTTTGGTGTCCATGAACTATGTTCTGAGTTTAGCTTCATATGAATCAAGTTTCACCTCAAACGAATTTGTGGTTTAAGAGATATTAGAGAAATACAGAACCTATGTCAGAGCTGAACGAAGAATAGAGTATAACAAAGTATGTATTTTATCGATAACTTGATTGATAAGTGGATGATTGATCAATTGATCGATAAATGCCCATGAAAATCACCTCTGAAGCTTATTTTCCATGTTTATATGAAGGTTGACTCAATATATGATTATATAACTTCCAGTTTATGCATTTTAGCTTTCAATTGAGCCATTCAAACTTCTGATTGAGCATAGCAACCTTTAACATCAAATCTATGAACTTAAATCTTGATATTTTCATTTGATTTTGCAAGTTCTTCTTTTTTCAATCTCTCTTCTTCTTCTTCCTCTTGATCATTCTCCACAACTCAAAGTTCAACATAATAACTCCTTTTTTTCTTGAGAAAACTACACAAGATATTAAGTATGATAGTTAGTCAAAATATGAGGTAAATAATTTATGCAAACTTTTTGCTCCATTATTTGACATCATCAAAACTAATCATATCTAACATCAGCCAAACTAGAATAGGGGGAAGGAGTTGGATTTTGATTGTTTTGAGCTTGGAAATAGATTCTATATGCAAAATTATGTGGGAATAGTATGTGGAAATAATTTTAGGATGATTGGAATTAAAACTCAAAAGTTAGAATTCAATTGTGTTCATATCAAGAAAGAACCAAGTAAGAAATAGGTTGGTGTCTTGGTTCTAATGAATGTTTGGCATTATGTATTGATGTGTTTAGGACTTTAGAACATCCAAGAGGATGTGTGGAGATGTTGATCGAAAATCCATAAGGTTGGAACATCAAGGGAATCAAAGGAAAAGCAAGAGAAAAGTTATGTTACAATGTAGTGAACTTACCTATATTGTGTGCTTGATATGTATGCTTGCATGGTATGCTTGTGATGCCATAATGTAACTAAGCCATAATGAAATGTTTGTAAAGTTAAGTGCAAACTTATATCATGTTATGCCTTGGCAATATGTTATGAAAGCATGTGATGTTTGGCTTACCTTCTATAGCATCCGTATGTTAATGTTATGATAACATGTCATGCATTTGCATTATGTCTTGCATGCTTATGGGTAATGTTTGTTACTGAGATTCTCCTGAATCTCACCCTCCCTTAATAACCCCTAATAGGTGCTACAAGCTTGAAGGAAAAATCAAGAAGTGGAAGTGTAAGATAAAGGGAAGAAACCAAGCATGTCTTATGTTTTCATAACATGCTATGTTATGTAACTATCCTGTTAGTTGATGTTATAATCATGTCATGTGTATTCGGTTATGTTTAAAATGTTTATGGTATGTAAGATGGCATGATATTATGTATGGAAATAGTATATGCAATGACAACATGGGAAATGCAAGAAATGAATTTATTTGAAAATGTTGAATTAACTTAGGGAATTAGAGAGTCCCTAAATGAGCCACAAATTAGTGCCAATGATGAGATAGAGCAAATGAAAGAATTTTGCTATGAAATTTGGTGAGTATTTAGAGCACATCCTGAGCTTTAAAGCAAGTAGTAGTTCACGTGAAATGAATGTGTATGCTAAGAGTTATGGCTGTTCAAAGTTGAGGCAGGACTTCTGGAAAACACTATTTTGACCAAATAGACAGTAATCTTTGATGAAAAAACTGTACGAATTGGTTATGATTTTCCAAATTTGGCCTCCAAATTCTGGAATGTGCAATGAACCGTGACCGTACAAGTCAAACTTTAAAACTTGATTTTCTAACCTTAAGGCCAACGAATGTGGTTCTGAATGCTTCCGTATAATGCGCTAAAGTGTATAAAAGTAAGGTATGACAATACCAACCTTGTTCTCATCCTGAAGTCAGAGAAACCAGAAGAACTTAGAGAATTTTGACCAATTTCCCTATGCAATGTAAGCTACAAGTTCATAACAAAAATCATTAGTACCAGGATTAAAGGATCATGGGAGAATTAGTTGGTTCCCACTAATGCAGCTTTATATTAGGAAGGCAAAGTAGCGATAATATAATTGTGACACAGGAAATCATGCACTCTATGAGATTGAAAAAGGGAACTAAGTGTTGGATGCCAATCGAGGTAGATCTTGAGAAAGCTTATGATAGACTGGAATGACCTTTTATCAAGGATACACTTAAGGAGATTGGAATCGATGGAAAGCTACTTGATATAATTATGAGTTGTATTTCAAGTCCTTCCTTCAGAGTCTTATGGAATGGAGAGGCAACAGAGAAATTTCATTCATCTAGAGGCATTTGTCAAGGAAATCTGATTTCACTGTATATTTTTACTCTGTGCATGGAAAAGCTAAATCATTACATTTAGGACCCAATTAATGAAGGGGATTGGAAGGTAATTAAATTAAATCCAGGAGGTCTAAAGATTTCCCATCTTTTCTTTGCAGATAACCTAATCCTCTTTGGAGAAGCTTTAGAAAGCCAAGCAAAGGTTATGTTGAGTTGCTTGGAAAAGTTCTGTAATGCCTCAGGACAAAAGATGAAGGAGAGTAAAACAAAGGTCTATTTCTCTATGAACGTCCATGGCACTAGAACCCTTAACTGGAGTCAAAGCATGGGAATAGGGCTAACTACCAATCTGGGGAAGTACTTGGGTGTTCCTCTTCTCTATGGTCGAACCTCCTCTTTAACTTTTGCCCCACTGTTAGACAAGATGAGAAGGAAGCCAACGGGATGGAAAAGGAACTATCTGAATCTGGCATGTCATTCTACTCTGGTCAAATCAGTCTTATCAACAATCCCAGCCTATTATATGCAGACCATGCTTCTCCCTAAAGGACTCATTGACCGAATTGAGCAAGAGAGTAGAAACTTCTTATGGGGGAAAAAGAGGATGCAAGAAAGATACATCTCCTATCTTGGGGGAAGTAACAAAAGACAAGAATGATAGGGGACTAGGCGTAAAAAACTTGAGGTGACAAAATATAGCCTTCATCATGAAGATTTGCTAGAATATAATTCATAACAAGGAAGTCCTTTATGTGAGAGTGCTTCGGGCTAAATATAAGTGTGGGCAAGACATAATACCTTAGGTAGAGAAGAAACATAATTCCTCCCGTACTTGGAGGGATATATGTACAGAAGAAGTTCAAGGAAGGGCTTGGCATCAAAGTTAGGAATAGTAAATCCTCCTTTTGATTTACTAATGGGTTTGACATGAACACCCCACTCATAGACCTCATTCCAGGAAGAGAGGGGGAGATTGATATGGATGAGAGGGTAGTAGACTATGTGGAGCCTAAAGGGGAGTGGGATAGATGGAAATTGGAAAGGTGGTTTGATGGGAATACTATTCCTCGGATAACTTGTGCACACCCACCCCGTGAGGAGAGAGGAGAGGACAAAATTTATTGGAGACCGTCAATTGATGGTCATTTTACTGTCAAATCTGCCTATAATTTTCTTTTTTTATAGGTAAAAATAGCAGCAAGAATAGCATTTAGGAACAGATCTAGAAATGGTAAGTGTCTGAGAAGATCAAGTCGTTCATGTGGCTTTTTGCACATGGAAAAGCACATATTGTGAACCCCAGGAGCAAAGGACTTCAAGCGATAGATAGCTGCCCGTTCGGATGTGATCAAGAGGAGAACTCTATGCATCTGCTGAGGGACTGCCTGAATGCCAAGAAGAAATGGAAAGCAGTCATAAAGCCCTCCTATTGGAATTCTTTTTTCTTGTTAAAGGTATTGAATGGATTAATTCGAATCTCACCCATGAACCAGGACTTCATTTCACAAAGAAAATCTATTGGCCAACCTTGTTTGGTTACATATGCTGGGACATATGGGTTAATAGGTGTAACAAACTCTTTGGCACTAGCGAAGATGGTACTAACCATAATGCACAGAGCACTTTTTTGAGAGCTTGTCTAGACTAGGAGTTGCTTCATAACAACAAGTTTTACAATCTTCATCCACACCATGGAGTATGGTGAGCTTCTATGGATGATGACTTCACTAAACTAGAGGTAGGTGGCTCGGTTCTCCAAGATGGACGAAGTGGATGTAGAGGGGTCATAAAGAAGGCATCTAATGATTTGATTAGTAGATTCTACTACAAACTTACAAATGTTCCTCCTGTTATCGCAGAGTTGATCAATATCGTTCATGGCCTAACCATGTGCTGGAATAGAGGGTTTAGGAAAATTAATCTTGTTAGTGATTGTATCAAAGCTATTGCTATGCTAACTTGGGGTTGCACAGGTGATCACCTTTTTTTTGGATATTGTTAATGACGCTAAGATCCTAATTCATAGGAATTGGGCAGTTCAAATCCATCATGTTCATAGGGAAGGAAACTGTATTGAGTCTTTATCATATTTTCATCTCAAGTTATGTTCCTCTAACTCCTTGAATTTAAAATGATCATTTGACATTCAACCGGAGTCAGGCAAACTATCCTCAAAAATATCATAATTATCTTGATTGAATATTTTGGCTTTCATTGCCATATCATAGTACTTATTATACTTGAATATCCTATTTTTGTTCAATTGATTATATCACTACAATACATCAAGTCTCAGTATTATAATTTATCATCTCACTCGAGTCAAGTTGCAGTCAAGCCAAGTTCAAATATGCAATATGACAAAACAACACTTCAAAAAATTTAAGCATTATTTAAAATTGTTTTGTATCTTCCCTGACTTGTGTCTAACCTTCAAGTAAGAGATTCAAACATCCTAAAACATACTTAGTAGTATTTAAGCAATGGATTAATCGTTAATGGATACATCATGAGGCAATTTCTTTTGTGTCAAAATAATAACTTACAGAATTCAACAAGTAGAAGAAGTTCTTTAAGAGGAAGAAATTTGAAGCTCAAATAGTCATTAACTAACATCAACCATAAAAGGAAGAGTTTTCAAAAGAAGAAGATAATAACTTTTGAATATAAGTGTTAAAATGCTATGGCAATCTTCAGCAAACTTAACTATCAATGCTCTTATACTAGTTCTTTATATTTGATTGAAGCCAGGTCATCATTTCCTTGCCCTTATTTTTGGGTTTTTCTAGTGTATTTTTATAACATTTTTTCTTTTTTAAGTTGACCTTTGATAATGGTATGCGCATCTTTCAAACATCCAAGATGCACATCACGTTATATCTCAATTCTCGAAGAAAACTTTTTCTTCTTTTTCTTCTTCTTAGTGCTTGGCAAATTCACTGATTTAAGAGAAGATTTATTTGCTTTATTAGAAAAAGCTTTTCCCTTATAAGATCAAGGAGTACTAGCAAATACAACAACTCAAAACCTAATCTTGGTGAAATATAAATACTTCAAAACATAAAACTCCTTTGGAGATAGTGCTACAATTCCTTATAGCCTGTAAACCCTAATGCCTTCCCCAAGTCCTCTTCATGAGCTCTCACCTAAAAACATTAAGATAAACAGTGAGACAAATGTCTCAGTAACTCTAATTATACCCCTTGTACATACAAATGCACCCAATAAGGTGCCTAGGGAACTGGGGTTTTAAAGCAATTCAAGTTTTAGTGTAAAGCATGCTATAAAAATAACCATACTATTTATCAGATCATTTACAATAATCAAGACAAATAATCATAAGCAACAGTAACAAGCAATTATAAAACAACAAGTTAAACTACTCAGGCCATAGCCCATAGCACCGCATCAATAATAATTAATCCTATATCTCCTCCATATTTTTACTGACTGAACCTATGGCCTAGGTTTTATGATGCCACTAATCACCCTAACAAGCTATTCTTTCATAGGATATATACCGGCCAAAGTCTACAGAGCATTATGAAGGCTAAGGTTTCCCCCCAAAAAAGGTTACTACCTTGGGTTACTACCCTTGGGGTGTATGCAATACATCATTTGGGATAAAGGGCTAGCCATCGAGCTCCAAATAGCAATCGTGCCGTATGGTCACATCTTACATGTCATCTCCATCTCCACCACCTACCTAACTATTTAAGAGATCTTATCTTATAACATAGCATGCTTATCAATCATAAAGATTACCTGTTTACCTGTCATTTGCCACGAGGAACCATCACCTTTACCATGCAGAAGATGCTAATAGCGCAATTAATCATGCTTTGCTTAAAATCACTAGACATAATGGCATACTAGGCACAATTCCAAGGTTTATTACATACAAGTTAGATTATGAAATTAGAATTCTTGGGTTTCTTTCCATCTATCCATCCTAATTTAGTCACATTTAAAATTATTTGTTAGATTTAAAGGTCTTGATGATAACAAAATAAGTTTTTATGTTTCTCTGGAAAATTGTTAGGTTAATCGATCAAGTGTTTAATCACTGGTTAATCAAACATTTGTCAGATAACTGTTAGTTCATTTTGAATCAATTACAGTTAAGTTTGATCGATAATATATTAGATAATTAAAACTTATTAGATAAATGTGTTGATCGATCATGTGACTGATCATTGATAACACTGGTTGAGTGTAAGATGTTACAACTTTATTAATCGATAAGCTGTCAAGAAAAGTTATAAACTACCCCGAGTATAACATAAGGATTATCGATCACCTGATCGATCAAGAGGTAATCAATAATGACTTAAATAACTAGTAAAGGTTCCTTGACTTAATTACTGTGTTGAACAGTTTTTGTATTATTCATCACTTTATTGATCATTATTTTATCGATAACTTATTTAAACATTATGTGTCAAATCATTTTTTGTTAATCGATAATGTGTTCTGTCAAAGTATTCTGTGTTACTTTGCAAAACAAGTTGTTCATAGTCCATGATCAATTGATCGATCATCCTTTTATCGATAATATGAACGATCATCATCACAGTCTCTGTATCCTCTTTTCATATCACGTGTTCGATCAAAGCATTATTCTGTCACTTTCTAAATCAAGCTTTCTGTAGTTATTAATTGATCACTTAATCGATTAATTATTAATCGATCATCAACTTATCTTTGTGCATAATTGTCAAGATGTTCTTTGAACTACTTTTCCATCACTTGTTCGATCAATCTTTTATTGATAAAGTGTTTGATTATCTTACTTTAAGAATAGTGTTCACAAAAGCCCAGTTTTATCGATCAATTGTTTAATCAAGCGATTATCGATCATTTGTTCGATCAATGCATCGATTCATTATTCAAACAGTTCTTCACGATGATCTTTCATAAAACATAATTTCATTTTATCTTTAATATTTTCTTAGTCTTCTCTAATCATTTAATTCTCCTTTGAAAAGATACGAAGCCATACAAATTTGGAGGAAATAAACCTTGCACTGAACTCAGAAGTGTTTCCATTTATAAATTCATTTTACTTACATTTCACCATTTATTGATTACTTGTTCTATCATTGTTTGATCCATAACGAACTCAGTAAATGTATATACATTTGTTGAATCTATCTCTTTGTTAATTAATCAATAATATGATCGATCAAGGAACTATCAATCAAGACATCGATTGAGTGAGTTCATTTTACTCTTTGAGTATCTAATGATTGATTCCATGTTTTCCAACTAATGTTTCAATGTCAAGAATCATCACTTCTTCTGTTATTCATTCCTATTTTCTTGAAGAAGAAAACTTACTTGTGCTAAGAAACTTCTATAGATTACAAAGCACAACAGATATATTGTAGCCTTAATTTACTGTGTCAAAAGTATTAATGGTGAACTACTGTTGTAACTGCCAAACACAAGCAAGTGATCTTCCAACGACTTGAAACTCTTCAGTCTAATGGATAACTAAAATACTCCAACTATAAAATGCGCGAAGAGCATTTAATGAAGTATTGAATACACGAGCTATCGTCTGTTAAAATTTACTGTTGCATTTAATACTCTGTTTTACCGAACTTCAGTATTTATCATTTATATACCCGGTAAGAGAGTTTGTTATATCCTTTTACTCAAATCTAAGAGTAAATCAAGAGTGTGGACTCTTGAGGGGATTGTAACCTTATGGGTAGTAAAGGGGAGTGATTGAGAGATTCAATTGCTATACTAAGGTACCAAGAGCCTGTTTAATCTTGAGGATATAGTGGAAATCTCAGAGACACTTTGAGGATTGGATGTAGGTCAAATGGTTGAGACAGAACCATCATAAACTTCTGTGTCTTCTGTAACATCCCAAAATTTGAAACCCTAGTAATGGGAATATGAGAAATGAGAAATGATTGATAAGCATAAGGTATGAGTAAAGCATGGAAACCCAAAATGGGACGAAACCGACTTTATCGGGTCCCTAGGGGCAAAACGGTAATTTTAAGAAAAGTTCTCAAAAATTCCCTAAAAATAGGAAAAGGTAGAATTAGGGGTTTTTGAGTCACACTTGATGTTTTGGGAGTGAGAATGGCCCAAAATAAATTTTGGTAAAAATTCCCAAAAAAATTAATTATTTTTGGAAAAAGAGGGAAAAATAAAGGGGAATTAAAGTGATATAATTATTTTAATTACCTAAGGACCCCAAAAATTCAAGGAAAAATATGTGTACACTCCATATGAATATATATGAATTTATAAAATTGTTTCTAAGCATTGAAAATGCAGAAAATAATTTATGGGGAATTTAATTCTGAATTCCTATCGGTAAAGACCCGATTTCGAAGAAAATGTGAAATAAATACCTAAAGGTCTTGAAAAATTTCCAAAACTTCCAGATCACACTTTTGGAGTAAATGGGGATTTATCATGAAATAAAATTGAATTTTTGAAGCCCTTAGCTATTTTTCCTAATAGGAGGCAAGAAATTGGGTATTATGTGACCAAATGATTTTTAAAATTACCCTAACCAATTCCATTGCTTCCTAATCAGTTTTTACCATTTAGTTAGAATCCAACAAGGCCCAAATTCGTGCCCATCATGACCAGAACAGCTTGCTTGTGTGCTGGGCAAATTTTCAACCATTGGATCAACTTTCTTGGAATTTGAGTCAAAGCATGTGTGGCTAGGATCGCCCCCTCATTTTGGCTGACTTATGCACTTAATTTTGGGGCAGAAATAGCTGCCCAAGGGCAGGTTTTGGGGCAGCAAATGAGGTCTATAAATAACCCCATAATTCACCCAAAATTCGTGCAAAAATCTGAAAAAATAGGGGAGGTTCTGCACAAATTTTTCTTGACTTCCAAACACCCTTCAAACCACTTCCAATCCAAGGCTAATCATCAAGCTTTAATCCAAGACTCTTTAAGGTATGTTTAGGCTTTATTTTGATGCATTTTCAATGGCCAAATCGTGACTTAAATTGAGGGGAAAGTGCTGTTCCATTTCTGTTTTGCTGGAAGTTCTAAGAGAGGATAGAAAATTGAGTTATGAGCTTGTGGTTGATGTTTGGTGCTGTTTCGAATCGGTTATGGAAGAAATTACCCTAGGACCTATGACTATTCAGTTTGGCCAACTCAAGAACTCAAGGGTAGGAATTGTTTCAATGAGTTTTAATGGTTCTAATGGATTTAAAATGTGATTTTGTGTAGGATTATGCTATGAAAGTATGTTTAAATTCATTGGAATCAAATGTGGAAATTTATGAACCTAAGAGGAGGTGTTCGGCCATCTTAAATTCATGGACTTATGATTGGATTTTGATGGTTTTGATGCTTCCATTGAATTCCTTGGGTGTTTTTGTGTAGGGTTATGTGGAGGAATTGAATTTGGAAGCATTAAAAATCAAAGTTGGAAATTTTGACATCTTCCCTTGTAAAAATTCGTTTCTGTTTTGACCAGAACTTAAGGAAGGGATTTGGTTTTGTAAAAATTTGATTTGATATTTAAATTCTACATGAAAATTCATGTAGGAATGGCCAAGGAGGTTTCTTGAATCAAAGGGAAAACAATTAGGCCAAAAATCCAAAGAAAGAGGGTTTAATGTTTAAGTAATGTGTAAT
Organism: Neltuma alba; assembly: GCF_004799145.2. Lineage (NCBI taxonomy): Eukaryota > Viridiplantae > Streptophyta > Magnoliopsida > Fabales > Fabaceae > Neltuma > Neltuma alba. The sequence continues at coordinate 608,150 of NW_021635117.1, forward strand.
GTGTTTGAATAATTGAATGATTGGCATTGGTGTTGGTTTGATAGGTACCTTGCCAAATCCTCAAGAGAACATCTTGAACCTAAAGGAAATCAAGAACCAAGTGTCAAAAGGTAGCATTGAATTACACTTTGATTGCTTTCTTGCTTACATTGATGTGTTAATGTGTATGTGTGCAATGTGTGCCATGATGTGACTAAATTTTATTGCAAATGTTGATTGCAATGTTTGAATTATGTTGCCTTGGCATTATGTCCACTAAATATTTGTATGATAGCTTACTTTCCATGGCATGAAAGCATGAACACATAAACAAGATAAATGCACAAAAGCATTGCATATAGTGTTTGCATGAATACATGATAATTGTGATTCTGTGCTACTGGGATTTCTTTGAAATCTCACTCTTATGTTTAACACCATCTAGGAGGAAATTCAAGCAAGGGCAAAGGCAAAGAAATTGTCCCGGAGGCCTAATGAACAATTAATGTACCCTAGTGTAAATTTTGAAACTTGTTATGTAATATTATGACTTTGGAAATGTTTGTTGGATAGTAGCTCCTAATGGGAGCCAAGCATGTATGCCTATGTTTAAACATGTGAAAGTATAGTAGAATGTATGTTCAAGCATGTGTTAAGTCCCAAATGATTAAGGATGGGTAAAAGGTTAAGAAAGAACCAAAACAAGTGTAGTTAGGGGATGAACTTTCCCTAGAAAGGACCAAACTTGGTACATACGAAAGAAATAGCAAATGTTTGAATCTGGACTTGAAATTTGGCAGACTTATATATCATATTTTTAGCTTTAAATCAAGTATTAGATCATTAAATTTGGAATTTTGTACAAAGAGCTATGCCCTTCTAAATTTGGGCAAAAATACTAGAAATTTCAGAATTTACCAAATGAACAGTACATAATTGCGTGGAAACTGGTATTGATATGTGAGAAATTGATACCTATGAATATTTTTCCTATGTAGAGCATTTCATAAGCTTTGCATGAGACTTGGAACCACTCCGTTTGATTTTTCTACATTTAGTTATGATTTTTCAAAATTGACCTAATTTTTAGGGGTTACATGAAGAGTAACCGAAATCAAAATTTTAAATTTTGGATTTTACCTACTTTGAGTATTGTGTAATGATTCTGAATGGTTCCAAATAATGTATAATGGGGTTTAAAATGAAGGTGTGACATTCTTGGTATCAGAGTAACGGTTCTGGACTATCTTTTATATGTACTGTTCGGTATGGTAATGCATTAGGATAATGCATATTTGATTGTGTGTGATGTGTTACGTCGTGAAAGGTGTGCATTGGACTAACCTTGATGCAAGATATAGCTTGTTGTGAGCACAATTCTCCTGGGAGTACAGTTAATCAAAGAAGGCTAGGGAAACCGTACCCGGACTAGTACCACCCACATGTTCCTGACCCCGATGACTTAACTCCACCACCCAGATATTATCAGCCTCTTTAGGAGGTAGAGGATATAGTTCCCGAGGTAGACTCTAACAGTAATAAAATGTTAGAGGACGGTGATTCTAGGAGTGTTGTGGGGTCTAAACCCAATCCGGACGAAGCGGGCCCTAGTGGGATGAAGTCACAGCCTCTCAAAACAGTACGCCATGGTCAGATCTTGGAGAAGGACCTACCTCCGAAGAAGAGGCAACGATTAGTCAAGAAGGAGCTGCACACCTATCAGACTATTTTTAAGGAGCTCTGTGAGGTGGGGAGGCAAATTGACATCTCCCAGAACCAGCATGGGTATATTTATAGACTAGTTTTACTACGTAAGCCTGTTACATGTGATATCGTCGACCAGGACGAGAGAGAGATAGATGAGGAGATGTGGGGACAGGCCTTAGTTGACACCTTGCTAAGGACCCCTGTTTGGCAGGATCAAATCCAGTTGGTTAGTGACCGTTCCAAGCAAGGCGCCTATGAAAGCTTTGATCAGATCCTGGACGAACTCGAGCTTTTTGTTACTTCTTATTTTCCTTTCTCTCCCATGTCTTGAGTGGATGACTGTATATGTGACTTGGATGATCTATGTTTTGGATGCTTATACCTAAAACCTATCTATGTACAAATATGAAGCATAGCTTAGTATAAAATATTTTGATGACTAAGTAATCATCTTATTCCTTTATTCCTCTTGTACTAACAAGTTAAGTAAAATGGTGAGAACCCGAAGAGAAACACAACCAAGGGAGGCAGTAATAGACCCTCCCACTGACCTGATTCAATTGGTTATGGACCAACTGGAGGAACAGCAGAAGGTGATGCAAGAAATTCAGGCGGCCTAAGCCTACCAAAACCAGGAATGCGATACTGCCATAACAGCCGCAGTGACAGCAACAATAGCACAGCTGTAACAGGCCGGGCCAAGAGTGGCCGAGGCACCACAACCAACTCAACCCTAAGAGCCAGCAACTGAGCAGGTACGACTTGTAGGGGAGCTTGATTCACTAAGACAGTGAGTCAAATGATTCAGTGCACAGAATCCCTCGAGCTTCACAGGGACATTGAATGTCTAAGTGGCCAAGGATTGGATTACTCAGCTAGAGAAGATTTTTAATGTGCTTGAATGGTCCTCTGAGAGAAAAGCTCAGATGGCTATCCATAAACTAGAGGGCGAAGCTGATCGCTGGTAGAAGAACACCAAGATGATCCTCTAAGAGAATGCAACCCCTATTACCTGGGAAGTGTTCAAGGAACATTTTAATTTGAAATACTTCCCACTGTCAGTAAGAGACGAAAAGGAGGTGGAATTTCTGATAATTCAACAAGGTCCTTGAGAGTCCTTCGATGAGTACCTAGACAGGTACATGAGGCTTTCTTGTTACTCTAGCTACCTCCAACTCCGCAATGATGAGCGGTGAAAAACAAAGAAAATGGTAAGGGGACTAAGACAGGGGCTAAGAGAGAAGGTAGCCCCACGGAAACTTGAAAAGTTCAATCAAACAGTAGAAGCCTGCCGGATTACTGAAAGTAGCCTGAACCACCAGGCACTAGTTAGGCCGCTCCTAGACCAGAAGGACCAGTAACAAGGGGCGAAGCAGAGGGGACTTCTTCCGGAGGAAATAGGAAGAGGCAAAAGCCTATGTTTTCCAAGAAGTAAGTGAGGAGGAGGAGTAAGCCAAGGAGGAAGCAACACTACGTGCTAGACCAAGGAATGCAGCACCTGTGGTAAAAACCACAGAGATCGACCATGTTTGATGGGTCAAAATGTGTGCTTCCGATATAGCAAGCCAGGACACTATATAGGGGAGTGTCCTCATAATGTGGACAACTCGAGGCCCAAGCTCAAGGGAGGGTCTTTGTCCTCACAAGGAAGAGGCTGATAAGTTACCTGAGATGATACAAGTAGGGGTGGAAACAGGCCAGGCCAGGCCAGGCCTCACCCTTAACAGGCCTGGCCTGTGGTGAGGCCTGTTGGCCTGAGCCTGGCCTGCGGCCTGTGAAAGGCCTTTTAATTGGCCTGAGCCTGGCCTGTGGCCGGTTAAGAGACCTGTTTTTTTAATAAATTTTAAACACACATAAATCAATTCAAAATTATAATAATTCAACCTAATTGATCTAAAATACAAACAAAAAATATGAAATTATCAAATTAACACAATTTGTAAAACATGTCCCCTTAGGCCCAAAAAAAAAATCTAATATGAAAAATTATTAGAAAACATAATTTCATTCTGATATAAAAATATCACTTCATCCCATCTCTAGTATAAAAATTAGTTGATGACTAGATCTAGTTTAAAATATGAAACATCCTTAATCCCTTTTATATTTTAAATTTATCATTTATTGATAATAATTTACTAACAAAATGATATTTGATATTGTTGTTACGCATGGTTGTTTTTAAAAAAAAATATTACAGTTATTATAATTTATTTATTTATTTAAATTAATTAAGTAACTATTATAATAAGAATTAGATTGAGCACACATATACACGGTCTAAAACATAATAGGTCAATTCTATATATATATATATATATATATATTCTATAAGCATGGATCAAATAAATGAATGATGCTTTTTTTTAATGCACTTATGTTTTCTTTCTCTGTTCAAATATGTGTCATTATACATACATTGATTATTTTTATTATAGAGAATGAAAATGAAATGACGCATGCAATAGGCTCTAGATAACACGTTTATGTGGATAGTGCTTTCTCAATTAACCAATTAGAATAACAAAGTCCCTCCTATCAATTTATAATTTTAACATAAAAAAAAAAAAGATAACAGGCCCAGGCCGCCTGACAGGCCTAACAGGCTTACTATCAGGCCTGAGCCTAGCCTGATAAAGCAAACAGGCCTTTTTACAGGCCTGAGCCTGATCTGATATCTAAATAGGCAGGCCAGGCCAGGCCACAGGCCCCTGACAGGCCGCCTAGCCTATTTCCACCCTTAGATACAAGGTATGATTCAAGGTAATCATTACCTTGTGCATGCTATGTTTGACTCGGGTGCTAGCCACTCCTTTGTTTCATATGAATGCGCGAAGCACATACACATTATTATATGATCTATGTGTGGCTATTCCTATGGGTACTAAAGTTTATATATCTGATGTTTGCCTGAATTGTATTGTCTAGTATGTCCACTGTTGCACTACACTTGATGTAACATCCTGAGTTTTATCGGGTTTTAATAGCCTCTTTTGGTTGATTTTGAGTATAGATTAGCGATTTAATCTTGATCTTGGTGTTTGGGTTGAATTGAGGTATGTTGGAGGAATAGGTGAACGTACCCCTCTCAGGGTATGTTCGCCGCGGCGAAGTTACCAGGACTTCCAGGGGAGAGTATCCTTTTGGAAATGTTTCGCCGCGGCGAAGTTTTTCTGGGCCAGCGAAAGTTTCCTCTTAGGAAGCTTTCGCCGCGGCGAAGTCAGGTTTTCAAGCGACTAATCCCTCTCGGGATTAGTTTGCCGCAGCGAAGATATGGGTTCGCCGCGGCGAAAGGTCCTGAATCTATATAGTCGCGGGAGGGGTTCAGTGTGCGAAAATTAGAAAATCTGAAGGAGGAGAGAGGAGCTTTGCTAGGGTTTCGGTGTTGAGGCTTGGGAAAGACATTTCTAAGGATCCATTACCTCAAGTAAGTGGTTTTAACCTCTAATCTACTTTCTTTCTTAGAATTTCTAAGGATTTGTGGTAGAACCCTAGAGTTTTCTAGGTTATGATGGAATTGAGGTTTTTGACCGATTGTTTTGAGTTTAATTGATTGCTTTAGGTTAGTTTAGGTATTTAATCGGTGTAGTTTTCTTGGATTTAAAGGATCTTGAGTTTTTGAAGCTAGGGTTTATGGAAATGGGAGATTTGGGATTGATGATGACAATATAGAGGTTGATTTTAAGTTTTGTGAATTGGGTTATGTTAAGGAGGGTTAAATTGGATGTTTAATCGGTTTAGATTGTTGTTGGAACTTCAATTGTTCAAATGGGATGCTTGGATGTAGAGTTCCTATAGTGGGTCCTTAAGGTTTGAACTCTAATTGATGCTTGGAAGGAGATTTGATGTTTTAATAGACTTTTATGACTTTGGAGTGTTGTTTTGATAGGTATACCCTTTGGGTTGGGTAGAGTTTTGATTGGAGCTAGGAATTTTGTGTCCCCAAATGTTGTTTTGGCCACATTATTAGTTTGAAAGCTAATACATGATGGTTGTGTGTTTGTGTGCTTGTGTAGACCGATTGTGAGTCTTGTTGGTGCACGGGGCCACATTGTTGGTTTGTTGTTCCTTGCTCAGGCGAGAGGTAACCACTTTCCAATCCTTAGTATTTGCATCTGTGGTATTGTGAGTAGATTTATGTTTTGTGCTCCGAGTAACAATCATATTCAAAGTGTATGTTGTATATAAAAAGGAAAACCGTCTTGTGAGGTTTCGATTGATAATGAATGAATCTCGAAATTGTGAAAGATATGCCACTGAAAGAAGTTAATTATGAAATGTTCAATTACTATTTGATTATGGTTTGAGCATGATGCATGAATTGGGAATTGGTGAGAGTTTTTGATAGTTACTACCACGTGGTAAGGCCTCCATTAATGCATGATGGTTGGCTCTTTACGTCCCCCATAGTGAGGGATAAGCCTTTTGGCTCCCTATGTCCCCCAGAGTGAGGGATAGGCCTTTTATGGCTCCTTACGTCCGCCATAGTGAGGGATAGGCCGGGTTCGGCTCTTGAAAATCCCCCAAAGTGAGGGATATGGTTGATGGGATTGCATCATTGCACCTGCATGAATTGTTGTGGCTGTCATTTATTATATTACTTGTGAAATGCCCCACTTGACACCTCACGAGCACCTATTTAGTAGTACCTTGAATTGGAAAGGTTGGTTACTGGGACATTTGTCTCACCCCGTGGTTTACAATGTTTTCAGGTGAAGGTGCTAGGCGTGCGCCTTCGGGAAGAGACGTAGAGGCTTGAGCTTGGTTAGCTTTAGGCCCTAGCCTTTGTTTATGTATGACCAGTTGTATATTGCCACAGTAGGGTCTTTTGAAATATTTTGATTGCCCAGCTTTATGGTAAACCGGAGGAAGTGTATCTTCTCACTTTTAATTGGCCGAAGGCCTTTTCTATTGGTTGTAGAACTTTGATTTACGTTGTTGGAAACTATTTATATGGGCTGATGTAGATGTGTTTTGTTACCCGGGCCGGAGGCTCGAAGGCCCAGTGGATATGAATGAATGATTTTAGTTGCATGCAACGGAGTTTGGGTTTGACCCGAGTTTGAAAGTCAATTTCTAAAATTGTGCAAACTTCTTTCTACTATGGTAATTCATTTTAACAGCTTCCCTTTTCTACCATAGTAGTGGTCTTATGATGAGATTATAAAGTTTTTAAGGTTAAGGGCTTTACACTTGACCTAATATGTATGCCTTTTCATGAGATTGACGTGATACTTGGTCTAAATTGGCTGTCTACCCATAATATACTTCTTGACTGTAAGAATAGGACTTTGATTTTTCCTCCCCATGAGCTAACCCCTCGTACTGAGGTGAAATTAAACTTGATCACGGGAGCCAAAGCCGGGGATTGCCTAAGACATGGCTGTTAGGGGTACGTGGTATTCTTCTCTGTATATGCAGAAGTGGAAGAAGGCATAACAGAGATACCCGTGGTATGCAATTTTTCAGAAGTCTTTCCGATGAAAATTAGCGGGTTACCTCTTGAGCGAGAGGTAGAGTTTGCAATTGACCTGGTACTTGGAGCAGGGCCGATTTTCAAAGCCCCTTATAGTATGGCTCCAAATAAAATGGCAGAATTAAAGAAGCAGTTAGAGGAGCTATTAGAAAAGAATTTTATCCGGCCCAGTATGTCACCATGGGGAGCACCCATCTTGTTCATCCGTAAGAAGAACGGTAGCCTAAGGTTATGCATTGATTACCGGGAGCTCAACAAAGTGACGATTAAAAACAAGTACCCACTATCTAGAATAAATGATTTGCTAGACCAACTAGCTGGTGCCATAATGTTCTCCAAGATTGACTTGAGATCAAGTTACCATCAACTGAGGATTAAACCAGAGGACATTCTAAAGACCGCTTTTCGAACACGGTATGGGCACTACGAGTTCTTGGTAATGCCCTTTGGATTAACAAATGCCCCTGTGATTTTCATGGATTACATGAACAGGATCTTTCGGCCATATCTAGATCAATTTGTAGTGGTTTTTATTGATAATATCTTAGTATATTCCAAGTCACCAGCGAAACACGAACAACATTTATGGATCGTTCTAAGTATTTTGAAGGAGAAACGGCTATATGCCAAACTCAGCAAGTGTGAGTTTTGGCTAAATGAAGTAAAGTTCTTAGGTCATGTGATTACCCAAGATGGAGTAGTAGTGGATCCCAGTAAGGTGGAAGCAATTCTGAATTGGGAGCAACCAAAAACAGCAACAGAAATATGAAGCTTTCTAGGATTGGCAGGTTATTATAGAAGACTTATTAAAGATTTTTCAAGAATTGCACAGCCCCTAACTAAACTTACACGTAAGAACTAGCAATTCGTGTGGGATGATAAATGTGAGCTTCTAAGAGCTGAAACAAAGGCTGACCTCGATCCCTGTGTTGATAATTCCCAATCCAACCCTACCGTATGTTGTATATACCGATGCTAGTAAGCAAGGATTGGGGTGTGTATTAATGCAGCAAGGATGAGTAGTCGCCTACACCTCACGACAATTAAAGTCTCATGAAGAGAATTATCCCACTCACGACTTAGAATTAGCTGCAATAGTTTATGACTTGAAAATCTGGAGGCATTATCTATATGGGGCAACCCTCGAACTATATTGTGACTATAAAAGTCTCAAGTACCTGTAAGATAAAAAAGAACTAAACATGAGACGACGGTAATGGATGGAGTTGCTCAAGGATTATGATTACCAGATAAAATACCATCCGGGCAAGGCTACCGTGGTAGCTAATGCCTTAAGCCGAAAGGTGGTACAAGTAGCGTTCCTAATGATTCAAGAACAAAAACTCATCGAAGATGTTAGAGATTGGGAACCTCTTTCTCATATGAAATTAATGGCCCAAAAAGTAGATTGTGAATTTGAAGATGATGATACTTAAATCTAGTTGGATGATTATATTATTTCACTTTTATCTTTTATCAAATTTCAATGCCTGTAATTGTATTATGATCAGTGAAATTTTATCTAGGCGACTTGGAAGTTGGAACCTTTATCAAACTTTGTTTTTGTGTGTGTGATTGTCTGATTGAACCTAGATGGCATCATATATGATAGTGTGTCATTTGCTATGCAAAAAATCATGGATAGCTTCACAATGCAATTGTGCATGAAAAAAAATTAAATAGGTTACTCTACAACTCGGTTAGTCCAAATGGGCTCAACCCAACCTATTTAATATGGGCTTAAACAGGCCAAGACCAGGCTATGAGCTAACTTGAACCCATTTAAGTATTAACAGGTGGGCTACAACTAGCTTTCGAGCTAGTTTGTCCCATCTGTTGCTCAGCCCTAGTCTAGATCACTTACTTAGGTGTTAAGTATAACATCTTGAATTTTGGGCCTAGAGGTATAAAAAAAAAACCTAAAATAGGTAGGCTACTAGACCTCAATTGGCAAGAGTACCAAAAGTTCCCTAAAAGAAGAATTTGCTAAGTCTCACCCTCCCTTACCCAACCAAAATAGGCATTATGCTTATGGAAGAGGAATGCTTTGATGGAGACCAAATAAAGAAGAGAAGAAATGGGATAAGTGTGTTTATGTTTGTAATGTAACATTTCTCCTTTATGTTGATGTATGCATGAACATGCCTATAATGCTATGTAATGATAAATGATGAAAATGGCATGTAAGATTAAGCATGATGATCTATGAAATGTGGGAATTGTTGCATGCATGAATAAGTTTAATTGTAGCATGCTAATTGCAAATAAAGGGATAAACTATCCCACAATGAGCAATTAAGTTGATATAAAGCAAAAGTATGATATATGAATGTATCTGCCTATAAAATTTGGTGAGCAACTAATACACATCCTAAGATTTAAAATAAGTAGTAAATCACTCAAAAAAAATATGTGTCTTAATAGATATGATTCCTCAAAATTAGGATAAAGAATCTAGAAATATATTGTTTGATCAAATAAATAGTACAATTTTACATGCAATTCTAGAATAAATGAGTAAGGAAATGAACTAATGAATATTTTTCCCTGTAAAGAATTGAATGATCTTTAAATGGAGAATTAAATCACCTCAATATGATTTTTCTATAATTAATTATAAATTTTCAAAGTTAGACCCAAAAATCTAGAATTTACCAATATATAGTAACTCAAGAATCAAATTTCAAACTTTCAATCTACGAGCTTATTTCATGACCTGCTTGAACCATAACTCTTCCAAACACATACTAAAAGGAGTAAGTGGAAGGATATTTCATTAAGAAGCTTGAAAACAATTCTGATAAGGATAAAATATAATGGTAGCCCTAATTAGAGTCCAAGAGTTTTCTTTCCCTTTTTCTTCTGTCTTTGGAACCCCCAACTCCCCCTCTAATAAGAATTTGTGACATGAGTACCTAGGCATTGGTGGTAACTATATAGCCACTTCTTGGGTGCTTATTTGAGCACTCGGGTCATGATGTTCTCTACCTAGACTATCGCTTAGGCCTTAAATTAAGTGCTTAGGCCATATAATACTCGTCATGTTTTTCCTATGCTTTCTTATCTCATGCAAATGTTTTCCCACTCCCCAGTGTTTATAACATCAAATTCATTAATTGAGCTATTCTAAAACTCTATGTACTACCTCCGGTCCTTAATATAAGACTTCATTTGGCTTTTATTTTGGTTCTAAATATAAGATCCCAATCCACTTTGTCTCTCATATTTATGCATTTTTTCCCAAAGTTGTCTTTCTAATAATAGTAGTTTTAGCCAATACACTTGATTAGTAAGGATATTTTAGGAAAGATAACACCTATTTATTATAAATAACTAACTTAACTTATTTTCTTAATATCTCAAATTAGTCAACTAACTTTTATAATTAGGACCAGAGGTAGTACTTCGTAAAATCATATCCTAATTCCTCCCAAACTTAATGAATCATTAAGGATGATCTAATTACTCAATTCTCGCACAAATCAAAGCTTAATAAAAATTAAGTCTGAGGATTAAAATTTAGAATTTAACCAAAGCATTTTTAGGGGCATTTTAAAAAAAATGATATTATTATTATCTGAGTTTCGTCAAATATCTCATAGATAGAAATAAGAAAACATTTTTAGAGATGGCTTATAAAAAAAAATGAAAAGAGAACATATTAAATACATGAATAGCATTAATAACATTGATATTGATTGTTCAACTTGCATTAAATTTTCTTAAACGTATAGGAGGGAAATTTGATTATTCAATAAGCGGAAATCATTTTAGGTTCTTTTTCTTTGGCTAATATACTCATAACCCCCTTAATTTTAACTCTGTTGCATATAATCTCTCTTACCTTTAAAAGTTTGAAAAGCAAACATTTAACTTTCATATTTTGACATTTAACACCTTATCGTTAAAATCACCATTAAATCTAGCAGAATAGGTGCTACTTCATATTATTGAAAATTACGTGGCAAATGACTTGTATTTTTATTATTTTGTTTAATTATTTTGACTTAGAAAAAACTCATGATTAAACTAAAGAGTATTTGGGTGACTCAACGCATAATAACAATAAGATCATCTTCCTCCCCCAGTCTCCGGCAACTCTCTCTCATTCTCTGCAACTCGCAAATCCTCTCCATTTACAACATTTGATTCATCTCCCAATCATATATTCACTCCAAAAATCATCTTCACAGCAGTCCTTCATCTCCTGCAACTCTCTCTCTCGAATTTCTCTATGATGCTATTAATTCTTATGGATGATGCTTAGTTGCCAACGGCAATATGCAAGCGAGATGTTCCCAAATTAAAAAGCAGAATCATTAACGAAAAGCAACAACTTCCATATGCTAGCAACTTCAGATTCTGTGCGGATATATAGTTATATTGGTTGAAGATTGATATATATATAATTCTCTTGAGTAGCTCTCACAATGTCGATACACCAAGACAAGAAAGAGAAGGATTCAGTGCCCATGGTTCAATGTCGATAACACAATCATAAAAAAGTGTCAGGTATAAAGAAAAATTGCCGTGAAGATGATTTTTGGTATGATTAGGAGATGAATCAAATGCTATAAATGGAGAGGATCTGCAAGTTGCAGAGAATAGAAATAAAATGGGATGACCTACCAAAATGCCTGTTAGTCTAGTTATGAGCTTTTTAAAACCAGAATAAATAAAATAATAAAAATACACGCAATCAGCCATATAATTTTCAATAATATGTTTCGTTAGATTTAATAGTAATTTTAATTGTAGGGTGTTAAATGTCAAGATATAAAAGTTGAGGGTTTTCTTTTTAAACTTTTAAATATAATAAAGGTTATATGCAACAAAGTTAAAGTTAAGAGGGTTATGAGTATTTTGGCCTTTTTCTTTTGATCAAAAGTCAATATATATCAGAAATAACAAAATGATACATTAAAAAAATCCTCCCACCTACATACTACCTCTGGTCCTAAATATAAAAAAGAATTTGTAGTGTAGATTATGTCATAAATTAGATTTTATATTTAGAATCAAATGAAGTAGTATTAAAACATTCTAAGAAAAAGAGGCTCATGATAAAAAGCAGAAAAGACAAAATAAGAAGGAAAAAAAACCATAACTCAGCCCAAGGTGCAGAATAACCTAGAACAACCCAAGACGTCTAAGAAGAACCGGATATGCAAAACTGAATTTCAAGAAAAATTGGACCTATAGATTTTAGCAAAATAGTAATGAGTAATTAAAAATGTGGCTCACTTTTAAGAAGCGTATATATAGTTTAAAAACATAATTATCATCTATATTTAGAAAGGGAAAGTTTACGTGAACTTTCATTAATATATTTTGAGAAAACTAACTTGCCAATCCTTATAGTTTCACTCAACTTTAAATCAGGTCCCTGTAATTTTTTTTTATTATTATTCAATCCTTATTGTTTACACTGTTATTAGCATCAATCCTTCTGTTTGTTAAACTTGCTTCTGCCGTTAGTTTCAGTTTACCGGAGGCGATGTGGCATCTGATTAAGCAACCATCTTCTTCCTCTATAAGCTTCTATCTCTCCCTCCTCCACCGAGTCTTCTCCAACGCGCGCTATTATCTCATTCTCCTGTTCATGTTCTCTTCCTCGACCATCACCGTATCTCCTCTCGCATAAGCTTCGCTATGTCTCAGATGACGGTGAAGATAGGGATAGACGACACGATTTTGCATAGATTGTTATGGACCCCAGTCCAAGCTCCATCGCTAGTGGCTCATTCTCCAGTGTCGAAAATCACTCCTTGCAATGAAGAGCGACCGCTAAGTAAGAACCACGTGAATATGGAGGATGATTGATTCAGCGGCAGTCGTGATTTCCTCCTGAAGCAGTCATACTCGTTCAGATTCAAACAGAGCCTGGCGTCAGAGAGAAGGGTGATAGAGCCGGTGACGACGTCTTCATGGTGGTACTGTCGAAGGGGAAGCAATAGCAACTTCTGGAGCAAAAGGTCATCACTTCTGTCGTCGGCAACATTGACAGCAATGGGATTAGCAGCTTGCTTGTCGAGCCGGCTGAGGTGTGGCGACCTTGAAGCATTGCTGCCATCGAAGAGATACAGCAAGAGATAAAGAAAGAAAAATAGAAATCATATGCAAGAGAAGATATAGATGGCGATGGCAGAGGGGGACAGAGAGAGTATAAACTGTGAAAGTGAGATCACAGTGCCCGCTAGAGTGGGGAGAGGCACTTAGTGGAGGAGGGAAGAGAAAAGCTGCAAAAGGAGAAAGATGGTTACTTTCTCTCTCTGTTTTTTTTTCCGACCAGTTTTGATGACTTTGAGGAGCATCCTAAACTTATTAGATCTGAATAGTTCATATCATATATTATTTAATGGTTCAGATTGATTTCTTTTTTATTTTTATTTTTTCAAAATAATTATTTTAATACGCATAGAATCTAAAATAGAAATAATTTCTTAATTATCATTCTTTTAAAAAATAGTTTTTCCTATTTAAAAATAATTAATTAAATATTTTAAATCTGAATCATTCAAATCAGATATAGATGATCTAGATCTGATGAGTTTAAGTGCTCATCAACATGATAAGCATTGAAATTGATTCTTTTTTTTTTTCGGGATATGCTAACTCAGATTTTAGTCAAATGCCATATCATCTGTGGTCAATTGAAACTAACGGCAGAAGCACAGAAGGATTAACATTAATAACAGTGTAAACAATAAGGATTTAAAATTGGGTGAAACTATAAGGATTGGCAAATTAATTCTCCCACATATTTTTAAAAAGAACTATTTCAAATTTTCATATAATTTTATTGAAAAAAAATTAAAAATTACCTTCCTGGCATTAAATTTGGACTATGCAGAACTTGTCTGCTGGTGCCGCTCGGAAGGAAAAATCGCTACATATTTTGGAACGTGGGCTATTAAACGTAACAACAATTTCACATCCGCAATAGTTTTTACCAAATTTCCCTTCAATGCATACGCGACTAGAACAGTTTCTGTTTTATATGGTCAATATGAAAATTTTAAAAGAATGAAAAATGAAAAAATATGATAATTCACATTTTTCCATTATATACATATATTTGTAGAGAGATATTGACAACATGTTTTAGCAACTATTTTATGACTCCCTTTCCTGGATCGGAGGCCAAGATGATTTGTATTTTAATCTTTTTTATTAATAAAATAGTCCTTCTGAAAATGAATTGTAGTTTCGAATTTCAGTTCATCGTTAACAAATAATGAATGAAAACTAGAATTTCTTTCTTAAACAAAAGAGATAGGTTAGAGATTATTTGTGTTAGAAAGCAGTTCAATCTTTTACCCAAAAAAAAAATTATGAATTTCTCATGCAGGATGAAAATTATAAAGCAAGGAAACGAAAATAATGATTAATATTGCTTTAAGTCAAATTATGAACTATAGCTAGCCTATGAATTCCATTAATAGATGTAATTAGTCCTAATGACTCACTGGAATTTGAAATGTTGCTGAATTTAGAATGTAGTCATTTATTTTCTTTTTTTCTCCCCCTTGAAAAGTCTCAACTCACACTTTTTGCCTAGCCGGCCATCTGAGCTTTGATGGGCCACCAAAACCAGAGCTCTAGTGGTTAGCTAATGACAATTTTCTAAAGCTTCGGCGGCAACTTTTTTTTTGGAATTTTTTTAACATTTTTAACATGATTGACAACTTTTATAATGATATTCATAATTTTATTAATATCATTTTCCATGAATTTTTCAATTTTTTACAAGATTTTTTCAACGTAAACGTGATTAATAACTCTTATAATGATATGCATAACTCTATTAGCCTTACAATTTATAAATACTTTCTAATTTATATATCTATATAATGCATTATAAATTAAAATACTTTTTATAAATTATAAACAATATAACTAATACTTCTCCTGTCCTTAATATATAATCTGATTATTGAATTAATGTTAGTCCTAAATATAAGACCTATTTCTTATATTTATTAATTTTTCTAAATTACCTCAATTACAACTCTTTTAACCATAATCAAATAGGAGAGTGAAGAAGGATATTAAGGAAGATGATTATGGTGTTTTAAGAAAGATATGTTATATTTTTTATAGTTAACTTACCTAACTTCCTTAATATAATCAGATTAGTTAAAGAAGCCTTGTATTAAGGACCGAAAAAGTATAATTAAAAAGTATCAAGAAAAACGTATTGTTAATACTAAATCCAAACTTGTCATTCCACAATTAAGACTTGCTATTCCCAAATGAATTGTTATCATTTTTAATTGATCACATGTTATGTATTAGGAAAAATGTGGTGTTAACCCCAAATTCAAACATGTTATTTCACAATTAGGACTTGTTATTCTGAAATGAATTGTTGCCATTTTTAATTAATTTGCATGTTATGTATCAGAAAAAAAAACATTTTGTTAATCTCAAATCTAAACTTCTTTCACAGTTAGGATTTGTTAGTTCCAGATGAATTGTCATCACAAATTGAAACCAAAGTAAAAGAGTTAACTTATAAATATATATTATTTTGCATTAGAACATTAAGAAAATTATTTGGCTTAATGATCACTCTTAATTTTGAAAACCACCTAGTTCAGGATCAAATTCCACCAATACCACTTTCTTTATTATTTTAAAAAAAAATTCCTCCTACCACAGAGAAAAAATGCTCCCACTAGAAGGTACCTCGTCGGTAGCTAGTGCTAGAGCTCTGACACCGAGTGGCTAACCACCAACGAGGGGTTCCAACCTTAAAAAATATATTTGTTTATCTTTTTTTTTTTAATTTCAAAATTTTCAATTTAGAGTTAATTCCTTTTAAGCATTTTGAAGTGTTAAATACTTGATTGGAATATCATAATTTTGAATTTTATTGTCACTTTCCATACCTTTTTATTTAATTTAATATAATTAAACACATACACGTACACAAATATGTTACATTAAGCTCAAATCCACAACCTCATCCAAACATAGTGGCGGTGCCTAAAATAGTTAGTGCATGAAGGTAAATATACATTCTAAGTAGCATTGAAATTGCTAAATTACTTTCTCCAAATCTGAAAGTACAGAGACATGAGAACATGCAACAATCAGCAGACTGAAAATAGCTAAAATTCAGAAAAAGAAATAACTATATCACTTCCTAGGTTAGAAAAAAATCGAGTAGGCAATAGAAGCATCGCCCTAGTTACTGATCAAGTCACAACACAAGCTCTTCATTGTTGGATTGTTTACATGATGTTTAGTTTGGCTTTGCATAATTATCAGGCCCTAGCACTACTCTGCATTGATATCATCAAGACTTCTCATGCCGCCCTTTGTGAAATCGACTAACCTCAATCTCTGCATGTTTGGTCTTCCTCTTCGAATTTAACTAAGGGATTTTGAGTTAAAGAACCATGCTAGTGTTGGATTGAACTAAAGAATTTAACACAATCAGTCCACAATTTGTTTTGTCAGGTGTCTGTTCTTCATTCTTCATGGCCCATGCCAGATCAAACTACCCGTTGAGGAACAGTTGCTTTAAAGCACCTGTAACTTGAAAGGAACGTGCTATTGTAAAAATATGAAGTTAAAAAGGCGGAGATACATTGAATATGAATTAGGGGGAAAACACCTTGGTTTCTTTAATTTTTTTTTATATCAATTCTACGCAGCCAGCAGCATAAATATGAATTTTAAAAAAAAAAAAAAAACACACAGATCTCATCAGCATATCCTTGAGTAGCAGGAAGCGTAAATTGCTCTAGCAGTCTGAACAAGACTCAAAGTGATGCCTATGCACTTTGCCCCAAATTCCTTTGCCATATAACTTGAACTGCCACCGATGCCAGAGCCAACATCAAAAATGGTCTTGGGCCACTAAGCTGAGTCCTCCAGCCGCTAAGAGATAAAATTAGGAGCAACCTCCATTACATACCACTATGTTGTATCAATGGCGGCAAAATCTTGCATCAAAACTTCAATAAGCCAGATTCCCTCTAGTGTCTAGTGAAATGAGGAGAGACATGGAATTAGAGGTAAAGCCCAACTGCCCCTGCAGGGCCTCACCCCTTTCTTTCTTTCGTCCTACCTTTTCTTCTGAAGGATCCACTCCAGAACTTCAGGAGCATTGTCAAGTAGCTCCAGATGATTAGCAGCTCTGGTAACCGGAAAAGGAGTTTCATAGATTTGACCTCAAATACAAGCCCGTCAAAGCAGGAGTTCGTAGTTGGTAGTTGGTAGTTAGCATTGATTCTAGGCTTTACCTTTGTATATATATGAAGCATTGTACCATTCACCTAAAATAGATACAAGAAACATTCATTCGATATTCCTATATTCTCAATACATGGAAAGAATGGAATGATTATATCATTAACGAGAGAAAAAAAAGATCTCACACAAAGTTAAGGATGCTTTTCAATGGTGTCATGGTTGCTGTCATTGCTGGCCATCGGTGGAATCCATTACTTCTATCGAAAGCAACTATTCCAAGGAAGAACACAAATCAGGTTCTTTGTATTTTAACAAAAGAACTAAAACTGCTTTTATTAAAATCAGTGATAATGATGTTTCCAAAATGAAGTGAAACAACTTTCTTTTTCCGGACAAGAATAAATTATAAATTACTAGCCATCACGTTGTAGTTGTGTTATCCTATGCGTGAGAAAGTCTTGTTGCATACGTCAATCTTTACTTGTATGGATCACATGAGACGTTCATGGTCTATGAAAGAAAATTACCCAAGAGACTGTGCCATCCCTTCTCTTAGGAAAAAAAACTGAAGGCGTAGCATTTTATTGCAAGCATTTCTCATTTATCTGACCATATCTGGTCATTCGTGAAGAAAACAAATGTCAAGGAAACATGGTTGAAGCACTACTTTCGTGCAGTCCTTGTGAACTTCTTTTAGGGTATTTGGTAAGAAAAGCACAAAATCGTGGAGATACGCAGTTTTGATGGTTGCAACAAAATGCAATTTATAAATTGTGAAATGTAGTATGTTTACGGGTGTCCTGGGAGTAAAGTAGATGGGTGTTTAAGGGAATTTTCAGTTTTAGCCCTATAAAGACACAAGACAGTAGACACAATCTCTAACTACAGAAGCCTTTGCACCTTTTTTTCCCCCCTTTTTTCATTTCAATTGTTCTTTCAATATGTCCTGCACTTGTAAATTTCCCCATTTAACAATGCAATATTAATTACAATTAGGAGGGAAAATCTGTAAATAAATACATACCATACTAATCAATCTGCACTGCAAGAGAAGAGAAATTAAGCACAACGCCAATTCTTCATTCACAATATCTGCAATCAAAATGTTTCTTTGTTAGTGATATTTCCAGAAAATGTTCATAGGACAAATAGATGTGTCTAGACTTGAATGAATTTGTATATTCATAGGACAAAATTAAAAATGTGTCTAGACTTGAATGAATTTGCAACAACTTCTAAGTTGGTATAATTCCAACTTTACAAGATATTTTTTAACTCAGTTTCTATCACCAATTGATTAACCAAGGTGAGAAACATGTTTTAAGATACAAGATATACATGTTGGTGTTACCTGATGATCGTGATAGCATAACTGATAAAAGACAGCTATAGTCCATATTTTGTTTTGTGAACAAATAGATTTTACTCGAGATCATTTCCTCAACAATGAAATGCTATGTCAACTTCACAGCTAAAGTAAGCTTCATTTTCATCCTTCATATTCTAAATACTTTCTCCTTTCAAGTAGTTTTGACATAATGGGGAGCTTGGCTGAAACACATGAGAAGCTTCTTTCCTTTCTTCAGAGCTCTTTGAAAAGTATTGTCACATATCAACTGATATTCATGCAGTCTTCTATTTTCACATAAATTGTATGGTGACCCATGTAGGATATGTTGTTAATTTTTGGCGATCATTTCTTGACATATTCTGGATCCAGAATCATTTAGTCCACTTCTGCAGAAACAGTATAATAACATTTCAAAAGATGCCCCCTTTGGGTATAATCCCCTTTTGCGCATTAAACACACAAGTGACATTGCATCAAGAAGCCTTCCAGCTCTCATGAAGCCTTTCAATAAAGTGTCATAAGCAATCCTATCCGGAACACAACCATCTACATTCATCTTGTTGAACATCTCACAGCACTGTCAATATCATCCAATTGAATATACCCATGAAGAAGAATGGTATAAGTCACATGATTAGGGCACACACCTTCCTTTTGCATCAGTTGAAAATGGTTATATGCATCATTAATCATTTCTTCCCTACAAAGCCATGATATTATGCAGTTGTTCAGGTAGAGATTATCCGTAATTGCAGCACCTTTAAAAACCTTTATCAACTTCCTAGCCAACCATTTCAGGGCATCAGAAGAATTGGCTGGAACTCTTATGCTGTTTTCAATCGCAGGAAAGGGACTCCAATTAAGCAAATATAATAGCATCTCTTTTCCCCATTCAGACTTCCTTGGTAAGTTGTAATCTTTGTTATTCTTACAAGAGATATATCTGCGAACTCCATTCACAAATGCCATGCACATCATAAGATCCCAAGTTACCTCATTTTTGCCCGCTAGATTAACTAACTTAAGGGCAACTCCAAACTCCCTGTTCTTCATGAAATGTAAGATAAGAGAGGTATATAACACAGCATTCGGCACCATACCATCCTCCAACATTTTGCCAAGGTATATACACCCGTCTTCAATCATGTGCTTCTCAACTAATCCACTTATAAGAATAGTGTAAGAACGATAACTTGGTTTGATGGAATTCTCTATCATTTTGTCAAATAATTCTCGAGCTTCAAGTATTCTTCCATTCATGGAGTATCCATAAATCATTGTAGTATAAACAGCCTCATCAGGATCTACACCACACATAAGCATTCTCTTAAACATGTCTTCTGCTTCAGTAATTTTTCCTTCTCTAACTAAACAGCCTATAATCGAGTCATAAATAGCAACAGAGGGCTTCATTCCTCTCTCTTCCATTTGGTCCAGGAAGTTCACTGCAGAGACTACATCACCCTGATTACAAAGCTCATTTATAATTATCAAGAACGTTGCTTGATCAGGAACCAAGCCACGATCTTCCATAAGGTCAATTACAAAGTTAGCATCCTCAAAATGCCCCATTTTGCTCAAACACTTAATAAGTGAGTTGTAACAGAAATGCAAGGGCCTGTATCCAGCATCATCCAATTTTTTCAAACGGACTAATGCCTTGTCTATTTCTCCTTTCTCACACAAGGCATTGATATAAATACTACAGGCTACAATAGTTAAGTTGATGTTTTTCCTCGCAATTCTCTCCAACAAGAGTTCGATTTCTTGCTCAAAATCAAAATCTGGATTTGGACTAGAAGAAGCAGGCAGCATAAGATCAATCCCACATCCATTCTTAGCAAGGGCCTGCAAAATTGTGAAGGCAAGCTCTAACTTGCAAACAGGCAAAATCTTCACAAGTTTCAAATACAGCACATGATCAGGAATAACATTGCTTTCCATCATAGTTTTGTACAACTCATAAAACTCTTCCACTTTATTATGCTTGTACAGCGCAGAGAACAAAACAGTGTAACAATGAACATTGGGGGCTACTTTAGAATTAATCATATTGTAGAAAAGTGTTAAAGCAAGATCAAATTTTTCTTCTTTGCAGTACTGGGCCATTATAACTTGATAAGTCACCACATCAGGCTTAATTCCCCACTCCATCATCCTGTCATGCATAAACCAGCCTTTGTCATATAGACTCAACTTCATAAAACCATCAATTAAAATATTACACATGGATCGATCTGGCTGACAACCTGTCTTCAACATTTTAAAGAAAACCTGCATAGCCACCTTCATTCTTTTGTCTCTACAATACATACGGACCAGAGAAGTATACATTGTTTTGTCAATATATATACCTTGGGATTCCATTTCCCCAATTATTAACTCTGCCTCCGATACTCTGCTACCCTTGTAGAGACCATAAAACAGTGACTTGTATATATGAACTGTAGGGAGATGTTTATGATAGTTCTGCAACAGATTAAACACTTGAAGTGCCTCATCCAAATGCCCTTTATGGCATAGCCCATCAATTAATAGACTATAGCACTCAAAACTCAGTTCTGCTTCTGCATATTGGGCTCTAAGAAATAAATCAAATGCATCCAAATATCGTTCTTGGGCATAACACTTTTGTAGAATGCCAAGGCATGCTTCTTTCTGAGGCACAAAATTCAAGGAAAGAAGCCTATTAAAATGATTTATTGCATCTTCTACCTTTCCCAACTCACATGAGCAGACTACCATAGAATTCAAAATCGAAGGGTCTGCATTATTGCCTCGAGATTCAATTTCTATCAAGTAAAGCGACTCTGCTAATTGTGGCTCCCCTAAACTCACCAGCTTCTTTATTAAGACAGCATAGGTATTTAAATCAAGGTCCAACCCACGACCAACAGCAGAATTAGCAACTGAAACGGCATCAGCAACAGACATAGAATGGCTGATCATCCTTTGAATGACTAGCTGAGCAGATGAAAATAAACCCCTTTGTATAAGCTGATCTGCTAGGGAATGGCAAAGATATTTGTGGCTTCCAGAAGGAATAGAGATTGCCATGTCTAAAGGGTCAATAGGAAGAGCACAGGTTGTTACTTCTCTCCTGATTCTAAAAAATAAGTTAGAAGAAATTAACATCTTCTTGATCATCTTCTTCAACAACACGTTACACTGCAACACCAAGTGTTTCAGACACCAACCTGAGTGCCAAAAAGACAAACTTTCAAAGATCCAAGGGAAAAAATTGCAATCCAAGAGAAAGGATCACAGAAAGTGTAATGACAGTGACCAATATTAAAGTCAAATAGGATGGATGGCAAAGAAAACCAAATTAATGCTCACTTAAGTTATTCACAAAGAATGAACTTAAAACAAGAACAAGAGACACCATATGAAAGTAGACTAATCAGACTCTTTTATGGCATTGCTGTCACAATAGGTCTTCTTCCACAAACTAATTTTCCTGTTATTTCAAATTTAATTAAAAATGAGAAATATTTAATAGTGAGAAAATCACTGGGGGTAAAAACAATCTCTACACATTAGGCAATCACCTATACTGAAATGAGTAAATAAACAACTCTTACAAAGGCAAACCACACTTTGCATGAATAATACATGATAACTAACAATCCCCCGTACACAAAACATCTTAATCACATTGGATACCCAAAAAAATTACCATGCTCTGATAAATTTTCTTGTGGCTAAAGATTAAACTAACACCTGAACTTGATAATACCCAAAGCTAATAATTAGACTTAAAACCATTGAGATCATGCTACACCAAGTCAAGCAGGCGCAACATGCAAGTTTGCTCATTCACAGTTTTCAACGACCTAATCTACCTATCTAATCATAGACAGTGAATCACTTGGATAACTAAAATGATGTGCATAAATGTTAGAATCAAAATCATGAAAAGAAGAGGAAATGACAAAGACAGTGAAAGGGAGAGGAAGAAAGATAAGAAAGAACAACCAAACCTGCTGGGGTTGCTCAGAGGAGGCTGTCAGAGGTAGGGCAAAAGCAGACCTAACCATTGGCTATCAGAAATGAGTGGTAGCTAGCCATGCTTCAGAAATTGAGAGGAAATTCGGCTATTTGGAGAGCTCTATCAGAGAATAGACAGAGCAACAGAAAAAGTGATCATATTACTTCATACCTGAAAATGGAAATTTTTTATTTCTTTGAGTGAAAGGAAACAGAATAGAAAGAGTAATAGAAAAAGAGAATTGGGTGCAGAGAAAACAAGATGATGGGTGCTTTATTTGATGTGGGATTTCATCAATGATGGACTTGCAGGCTTCGGCATGTTTGTGTGTGGAAGTAGATAGTAAAAAGAAGTTTAAACAATAATAAAAGATAACTCGTGAGTATAAAGTTATCCATGCACCTAGCAATATTAGAAGATAAAGTTCTACTTTGCCTGCAAGCATGCCATGTTACACTAATATACTTACCCACAAGTATGAGTAATGCACACATAAATCATAACTTCAACTATTAAGTGAAGCTCATAAATAGTTTTGTTCTAATGTTAAACAACAATAAAAGGTAACTCGTGAGCACAAAGTTATCCATGCACCTAGCAATAGTAGAAGATAAAGTTCCACTTTGCCTGCAGACAAGCCATGTGTCACTAATATACTTCTCATTAAGTAAAGTGAAGGGTTTTCTTTGGATCCCGGAACTTAACAGAAATTATACAAGTAAATCTTATTATTTTTATCAAGTCCAAACAAACAAGCCGCCCTTACAAGACCAGGATTTTAAAATCAAATTAAAAGTGTTATATTTGATACAGCCAACACTCTACAAGCCTGAATGAAAAATCTAATTCAACAGTTATCAACAAAACTAGTAAAACCAAGCTGCTGCAAGGATATCCTGTGACATTTAAGGCACTCTTCTATAAAACCTCAAATTCCTCGAGAAATCAGTCCAAACTGGAACAACTCAACAAAAGGCAAGAAATTCTTGGAATTAACAGATGAAGACCATCATTAAGCTACCTAGATAACAGCACCGAAAGCGATGATTAACAGGAAAAATGCATACTTTATGGTGACTACAAACCTCAAGATGGAAGCTTGTAGAAAGAATATAAAAGAGGACCACATAACAGCATTATCACAGTAAGTAATAATGGTAGCTATATACCAGAATATGATTAAGGTCCAATATTATTAAATACTATCTAAAGTTCCTGCTTAGACTATCTGTCTGTTATGAAGAAATCACGATATCCCAGAATTCAATTCCAAATATATAAACAGCACAATCCATTCGATACAGAATTACAAACCAGAATGCAAGAAAAAGCCAGAATACCAGAATACATTAGCTGAGGAGAACGACAGTGCTGGACTCAGGATAGCGACAGCGAGGAGACGAGGTCACGAGCAACAGCGAAGCTCGATGCGAAGGCCGAACCTGAAACTCCATAAGCGAGATAGAAGAGCACGAACTTGAAGGCAATAGGCACGAAAATGAGCACTAAGGAGCACGAGTCACAACCACCAGCATTCGCTCGGGCACTAAGCAGGATGAGGAAGGACCACAAACCACAAGATATTAGTCAGCAGTGAGGCGACGGTGGCGAGAAGCAGGAAGGATGAGTACAGAAGGGGGAGAGGGTTTTTGCCTTTGGGAGGCACTTTTTTTTTTTTTTTTTTTTAAGTTAAGGTGCCCTTGGACCATTTTTTTCTAAAGTTACGTGCGGCGAAATTTTACCCTAAATAATTAAAATGGGGCAACCTCATCCCTGCCGTTAAATCTTAAAACGTCGGTTAAGCTTTCCCTTGTGCTGCTTTTCCTTCCCTTCTTGTCCCTTTCACTCATCAACCACGCCGGCTATGGCGTCCTCCATCAACTAAAGACACTATCAAGTAAAAGTGATTGAAGGTTTGTATCATCAGTTGTCAATTATCAAATTATTACAAACCAAAATTAATGTGCCTCGTACTCACTGAATCTTCCTATATTACACATTTCAAAAAGTTCTCTACCAGTAGCATGTTCCATGACTATAGTTAGATGAGCCGAGTCAGCAAAATCTAAGCAATGGATAATCTTATAATAATTCAATCAACTTTACAATGAATCTCTTCTTCCCTCTTGAAACAAAAGGGAATCAAAGAACATGTGTTTCTGTTTACCGGGAAAAAAGAAAAAAACAAAAAACTTGTGTTTCTGAGTTTAACAGTTTGAGATAAAAATGGGCCTTACCCTCTGAAATTGAATGATGTTAGAATGTTTCAAGTATTTGTGATTTGTAATCTCTTTCTGTATATGCTCACAATCTGCAGAATCAAAGGGATGGGGAAGAAGGTAAGAAGAATAATCCGAGTCATTAACGCAAAGGTAAATAAACAGAGAAAAGGAGTAACTTGAAGCCTCTCTCAATGAACTTGACGGCAAAGAACTCGCCGATCCGTTTCTCTCTAAACAACTTGGCAACACCAAAATTCCCAGACCTAATATCTTTGACTATCTCATATTGTTCCATTGACAATCTCATATCCCATATCTTGTAGAAATCATGCTCGCTCTCTCACCGCCGACCCTGCCTTTCTTGCTCCTCGCCAGAAGCCGCCGCCGCCTCCTTTGATGAATAGAGGGAAAGGAGAGAATGGAGAAAGCTTAACGGACGTTTCGAGTTTAACGGCAGGGATGGGATTGTTCTATCTTAATTACTGGTAATAAAATTACACCACAAATAATTTCAAGATACTCTACTCTTACCCAAAAAAAAAAAAATTCAAGATCCTAAATACATCTAACAAAATACCTTAACCCCCCGCCCCATTTTTTTATCAAAACAATATTAGAATTGTTTCAGTTTTAGTTTTGCTGTGTTTAACTTCCGTGATATGTAATGCGTGTGCTGGTATAAAAACTATAAAAATGTCTTTATCTTTTCTAATTGTATTGATGTTATTAATTTTTTGTATCGAGGCTGTAATCCTATACACTTTTTTAGAGACCCTGTTGATGAAGTTAGATTACTTCTTTGTAAGAACTGGCGTGTCACGACTGACTACATACTTGTAGAGAAAATAATTCTAAATGGCAAACTTCGTAAGAATTGGATATGCTCACTTGTGCGATTAGAAGGAAGACTGAGGAATTCAGAAATTTTAAAGCTTTTTGGATCGATAGAGTACGTAACCAGACAAAATGGCGAACTTGAGTTTGAAGTATTGTAGGAAAGGTGAAAGAAGACTTTTGTTGGATATGTGTCCACAGCTTGAGACGATGATAAGGGAGGAGAAAGAGTCGCAAAGATGGAAAGACACGGGCTAAGGATCGCTACCTTTGGTTGTGTGTCTCTTTTTTGGTTTTTTAGTTTTTTTTCTTTTTTTGGTGAACAAGGAGAAAAGAAAAAAGAGAAAACACTAGCAATTAAAATCTACCACTGCCTAAATCTTCAAAAACCAGCAGATCATCACTACCTTTGGTTTTTCAGTTTGAGTCTAGGTCTTTAGCCTCTTTTATTATCAAAAAAAGAGAAAATAATTTTATAGCCGATTACCTTGTCAAGTTACTCCTCCGGTCCTTATTATAAGACTCAATTTGACTTTTTATTTGGTCCTAAATATAAGACCCAATCCATTTTCTCTCTTGTATTTATGCATTTTTTTCCAAGATAATCCTTCTAATAATGATAGTTTTAGCCAATATACTTAATTAGCAAAGATATTTTAGGAATAACAACACTTATTTATTATAAATAACCAACTTAACTTACTTCCTTAATCTCCTCAAATAAGTCAATTGGGTCTTATAATTAGGACCGGAGGAGTATCATATAATATGAAAAAAAATTATTGCATCTTTGATCACATCCTATCTTTCTTAACGAGAGATTGATGTTGATAAAAGAAATAACCTTAACTTTGCTATCTCGTGATTATAGGATATATAGTTGCTATTTAAAAAAAAATAAAAACTTCCGCCATATATGTAGCTCAAAATCTTGTATGGTCAAATCTTCCTTCTACTAATGGACAGTGCTATAATTTTGTTGGTTCTATTTATCTGAACAATGAAGAAACTGGTCGGCCGGCCATGTAATGGAAGCTGGAATTACTTCTTGCTAAGCGAATCGAGCTCATGAGATTATTTGAAGGTATCCACTCAAATGTTCCCACTAATCAACAAAAGATGCTTAGGCTCTATTTGTTCAAGCGTTTGAGTCTTTCAAAAATAACTTATTCAGCTCATAAGCACGTTTAAGAAATTCTTACCTGTTTGGATGAGCTTATTCTCTATCCTACTTAATGGCTAAAAACTGGATTCATAAGCCTGATTGAATTAAGCACCTCAGAGCTGCTTATTGCTTTTTCATTGTGCTTATAGATGAATGGTAAGGTACTGTTAAAATAATAATTACTATTAGAAAAAGAAAATTCCCACTCCTCGCCCCCATTCTCCACTCACTCTTCTTGACTCCATTTTCTTGCTCCTTCATCTATTCCTTCCCTCCTCTCATCCGACTTGTCCTTGCCGTCACCTAATCATGTTGGCTATCTCCAACTCCTGGCCGCTATCGCACCATCGAGAGCAATGCAAGAGTTGACCGGTTCCGTCACAGGTTATGTGGCCCAGATTTTGACGGAGACGAAGAAAAGGAAAATGATCTGTTAGACTGTAGGGATTAATGGGTTATCGAGATATTGAAAAGTTATAAATAAAAAATAATTTAATAAAAGAGGTGGTGAATACATGCCCACGTATTTTAGCACGGTTAACATTAGTTTTTTGCTTAGGGTCTGTCTGATTCAATGAGAAGAAAGAAAGGGGAGAAATTTTAATAGAGGGAAGAAGAGTGGAAGGATTTTAAATTTTTAATATTACTTTGTTTGGATTTATAAAAAGGAGGGGAAGGGAGGAGTTTTAATATTACCTTGTTTGGTTCATAAGGGGAGGGAAGGAAAAAATATTTTAACATTGACAATTTTACCCTTATTTTATTTAAGATTATTTTTTTCAAATTTTATAGAATGTTTAATAAAATAGAATTGTAAATAACATTTAATATATTAAGTAATACTTATATCAAAATTCTAATATACTCTAGAGCGTGAAGTATTATTAAAAAGAAAGCTGAAGTAATGTTCAGCTATAACTTGTACTGTATCCTATCTTCGAATGATATTTTTGGTCATGCAAAGGAGAGAGTAGCGTCTAGAGACAAGAAGAGAAGGATTTAAGGTAGTATATGGATATTAAAAATAAATATGAGTATAATGGTCATAACATTACAAAATATTATCCTTTCCCTCCAAATCTTCCCAATTTTGGAAGGGAGGTTGAGGAGGGGAGGGAAGTAAAATTTTCCTTCCCCTCTTAAACTTTGTGTGTTGCCAAATAAGAAAAAATGATTAAAATCCTTTCCCCCAAATCTCTCATACCAAACGCACTCTTAGAGTTCTGTAGAGATTTTTCCCCCCTTTTGGCATCTTATTTCTCTGATATATTAATAAATTTTTATTTGAATTAAATCTAAATTTAGAAATTATTTCCGTATTAAAAAATATGTTCTGTAAATTTTCTAAACTAAATATATTTATTTCATTAAATTTAACTTCTTCCAATTAAAATAATTTAAAATATTAGTATTATGTAAATTGACAATTTTTTTCATTTTACATTATCTAATAAAGTCATAACTATTTTGGTATTTTTACAAACTAAATTTACTCATTCAATCATCATCCAAACAACTTCTAATTTTACCTAATCTAACTTTTTCAAAAGCCAATCCAAACATAAATCATATTATCCAATCTCATTTTTTCAAAAATCAGATTAAAAATAAACTACTTTTTCTATTGTTATTCCAAATATGCACTTAATCAATTCCTCTAACTGACCAAGTAACTCAACGTGGTTAATAAAAATACTACTTCCGATCATTAATATAAGAGCTGATTGACAAATTTAAATAAATTAAGAAAATTAGTTAAGTTAGTTATCTGTAATAAATAAGTATTGTTTTTTCTAAAATATTCTTGCTAATCAAGTGTATTGGCTAGAATTACCATTATTATAAGGGAGAAAACTTATACCCAGTTCATTAGGTCCAGTCCAACCAGTTCTCCAATTAGCATGTGCCACCTGGATTCACCAAACACCTCATATTTCACAGCGTCTTCTCCTTCGTTAACGAGTCGCAACGTTACTCACCTCCTCCTTTTTCTGTTTTTGGGGAATAACAAGGTAAGCTTGAGCTTGAGAAATTAACAAATCAAAACAGATTATATCAGGGAAAGAGATCCGAGATAGCATTACCAGGATCTTGTGAAACTTGAGCCTCACAGAAGGCAGAAGATTCCTGTAGATACAATCATTTCCTAAATCCACAATACTATTTGCTACTATGGATCTCTCCTCCCTATCTCCCTTCACGGCAGTGATTGTGAAGAAATGATGGCAGCCGATGGCGATAATGGCCAAGCAATTGCGGCGGCGATGAAGAGAGGGCAGTGGCAATGCACTCGGCAAAGCAGATTGTCAGCTGAGGAAGATTCACAAGCAAAGGACGGTAGCAATCTGTGTTATGGATTCACGATCCGTGAAGAGGAGTGGCGATCGTGATTTGCAAGTATTGGGATATCAATGGCCTGAGATTCTGAGGAGGTACTTGGTTTTAGAACTGTGATTGCCGTCAAATCTTGCTCAAGTCTCTCTTTCTAGGTTCTTCCCTTCTCTTGCTTCATCATCATCTTTCTTTAATCTTGAAATCAATTGTTGAAAGAGTTGAAGACATTGTTTTTAGTCCAAAGATGTTTAGGTACCCATGGTTTTGAAAAATCAAAGAACTGCCTTCATGCATAAAAATTTCATATCAGTATAATTCTAAAAGCAAACTTCCCTTATACCAGCCATCCTCTTTCAATTTGTCAATAGAGAAATGAAGCACCGTCTTTTAATCAAAAGAGGAGTGAAGCACCACTTTGATTTGTTTTGTCGTGACTCTTGAATGGAGAATCAATTGATAGCTGCTGAGCATTGTAATTAATTCCATAGTAGCAAATAGAATTGTAGATTTAGGAATGTGCGGGGAGACGGTGTGAAATGACGAGGTGTTTAATTAATCGAGGTGGCACATGTTGATTGGTGAACTGGTTGGATTGGACCTAATCAACTGGATATAAGTTTTCTCCTATTATAAGAACCATCTTAGGAAGAAATAGATAAATATGAGAGACAAAATGGATTAGTTTATTATATTAAAGACCAAAATAAAATTTAAATAAACTATTATATTAAGGACCGGAGGTAGTATTTATATTAAAATTTTAAATGTTGATAAAATATTCTTAAATATTAGCATGTTAGGTAGAATCTTCACAAATAACAATGATTGAAATAAAAAATTATTATTTCGTACCAATGATACTATAATCAAAGGATTAACAAAATAGTTTATAAAGTTAAAAGGCTAAATTAAAAACTTATACAAAATTAAAGAATAAAAGTACATTTTTATTCATGCAAAAAAAGTACACTTTTTGCTTAATAAAAATATTTATGTTTTGCAAATTTTTTATCATATATAAATATGTTATGCATGTGATTTTTTTGCAAATACACAAACATAATCATTATATAAAAAAAATTAACAACAGTTTTATATTTAATATTGATATTTATTAAATTGTATTAAATAAAAATCATATTGAATTAAAGTGTATATTATATTAAATAAAAGATAAAAGTTAAAAAAACATGTAATACCTCAATTGTCAAAAATTTCGAGGGCTTGTAACATTAGAGAAAGATTACAGTTTTAAATAGAGAATAAAATATTTATGAGTAAAATATTCTAATCACCTTTATATTTTATCTTAACTATATGGGCTTCCCATTTATTTTGAAAAATACATTTTAATCTATATCATTAACACCGTTAAAATATACTTTGAAATGATTCTCACAGTATATTTTATAATTAAAAACCATGTTAAAATCGATGTTGTTTACTGATTTACCCCTCGTTGTACTAAATCTCTAATTTATCTTTTTACATTACTATTTATTAATGATGTATATAATATTCGTACTAAATTTAGAACAAATTTAAGTAACTTAGATATTAAAAAATTTGATAAAAAATTTTAATAATTTTTCTAACAAAGATATACTCCGTGAAATATCAAATATATATAAAAAGTTTGAATTGTAACATGTTAATATAAGAAATCAAAATTATATATTTTTATAACTTTATAATTTAATTGAGAATACACATATACACAATTGTAAAACATTTTCAGCTAACATATAAATTTAAAAGATTATGTCATAAGAAATTTTTAGTAAATAAACAAGATTAAACATTTAAATTTATTGAAAAATAAAATTGTAACAAAAAATAAAATATGTATTAACATTATTTTTACATTTTGGATAAAAATATATAATATGTGATTAAATGATACTTATTTTTTAGGAGAGTATGCTGATCAAAATAGTGTGTCAACTAAGATTTGGGTGGCTAAAAATGTGAATCTTAAAATTATAAGGGAGGATTATGCAACATATATTTTGACTTTACAAGAAGTTCATATAGGTTTTTAAAATAAAAGAAAAGTATTTGTTATTTAGGTTAAATAGAGAGGAGAGTGATGTATTTTACTCAATATTTAAAGCCTCAATGTTATTTACATCCTACAGACCACTTAAATATAAAAGGAGATGGTTCGTATTTGTAAATTTATATATTACTCCTACAATCTTAATGTAAGACTTATTTTGTAGTGTAAATTATTAGATAAAATGGATTTTACATTTAAAGTTAATAGATCTTACATTTATAGTACTAAAAGAGTACTACTTTTTTTGGAAAGAAAATTCAATAAGAGAATTGCTCCCACTAATTTAAGGTCATCAATCCACCACTAGATGTATATTAGCTCTTTTGTTTTTGGAAAAAGGATCAAATAATATTAAAAAGAAAAGAAAGTCTCCTTATAAGTATAATACTAAAATCGAATAAAAATGAGAAAATTTAGATAATACAAAATGCGAAGTATGAACTATTACATCTAAATGAGAGAACCGTTAATAAAGAAAGATGATGTCTTTTCAAATAACATCATTAGTTCTATCTCTGCAGTTGTTAAGGTGAGTGAATTGTTTGATGGAGAGATGTTACATGATGCCAATAAGCCTATTGTTTCCGACTTCCAAAAGTCTCATTTCGAGTTAGGATATACCTAGGCGGTTGGATATTATCTTTGAAAATGCTTAGTTCTGCATGCACCAAAACATGAGTTTTCAACATGTAATGTAAGCAATACAAATTGAATTAGGTTATGATTGATCACAGAGCGAGAAATCTAACTTTTCAAGATATATAGTAATTATTGTTATAAAGATTTTGTTATCATTTCATATAATTGGAGTTAGTTAAATTAAATAAATCATTGATATTCAAGTCATGAGAGGAATTTAAGATAGTAGGAGTATTTAGGATAACTATCATTTTTAATCTTTGACATTTGAACTCATTTTGGTTTTAGTTCCTAAAATTTGAAATTAGTGGTTTTGGTACCTAAAATTTGATTTGATTTTAGTTTTGGTTTCTAAAATTTGTAAGGAGTGGTTTTAATTTCTAAAATTTAATCTCATTTTAGTTTTGATCCTTGTTTTAAGGACAAAAAATCTAAGGCGGACTATAACCAGAATACGGTCAAATTTTAAGAATCAAAATTACTGATTTTAAATTGCAGAGATCAAAAATTAAAATGAGGTCAAATTTCAAAAATTAAAAATGGTACTAACTCTAGTATTTATTATTTATGAAGTTTTTTTTTGTTCTTTCAAGTAATTAAAGTTGCTATTTTTAAACTAAAGTAATTATTAGTATCATCGTGGAAACACAACTTATTCAGATAATAGTTATCAATAATAAATATTTTGTTGTTATTTCATACGATTAAGGGAGAATCCAATTAATTCTGATTGAAATATCAAAATTCAAATTAAGAAATGCACTTTAGTAAATTCCTAATTAGACCAAAAAGTCTTATTAGAAAATTTTAAATATTGTTCAAAGACTAAAATAACATTTTATAGTTATTTAAAAAATTGAACCGTGAAAATTTAATATTATATAATATTAATTTATAAAAAGATGCTTTACACTAGAAAATTTGGAAATAGTAAGAGCAAAAAATTGACAATGCATAATATAATATTTTCTACTAACTCTACATTGACAATAAATTTATAGGAGCATAGACTTTTTAATTACTTGATTCCAACACTGTTAAATAATAATGTTTTGAAGCATATTTTTTTTCTTATAATTATTTATTTCTTAGCATATTTTCTTATAATTATTTAACGTATAAGCATTGAGCATATAAGTAAAGAAAGGGAATTTTTTTTACAGGGGGCAAAATAAAGAAAAAAAGTAGCGTCTTGTAGGTGAAGTTTGGTGAATATGCAACAGTGGCGCATACTGTTGATCATATTGTAGATGGTTGTGATTTGATCCATTTTCTATATACAGTGCGACGCTAAAGTAGGCATCAGGGTTAAGAAAAACTTGTCAGAATGTAGCTCTCAATTTATCGGCAAGTCCACTGAAAAGATTAAGAATCCAGTGATTTAACGTAACCGGAATATTTAAATAAAAACCAAACAATGATTTAAAAAATAGTTTTTAAAAGAAAATTTGTGTTGAAAATAGATTTTGAAAAACCAGATTTTATGAAAGAAACACTTTTGATAAAATAAGAATATTTGAATACTTGTTATCAGAATTCTTTTAACGTGTACAAATTACTAAAAAAGACATGAGTTAATATGATAATTATATAAAAGATAAATTTTTAATTTTATTTTTGTTCAGAATAATAAATTTGTAAATAGTATATTTTTCCAACATAACAAATAATAAATAAAAATATAATTAATTTGTAATTATTATGTGTATATATATTTATAAAATATAAGATTAAATATGTTTTTAGAAAAATAATTATTTTATTTTAAAGATTTAAATATGATATCTTATAATATTTTTTGAGTAAGAACAATTTATTAGTTATATAATTAATTAATAATTAGTGTGCATATATATTAAATATATTTTTATAAAAATTGAATAAACATATTATACCTTTTGCTTTGCTTTCAAACCTGAGGGTATTTCTATCCATATTCAGTTGGCCTCCTTTTGACATCTCAAAATCAAAAATTTTTACTCTTCTGAAAATCTTCGTTTCCAGCCTCAAACCATGTATCGAAACAAAAAATTGATTTCTAAAAATGTGTAGCTGTTTGGATGATTTTGATGTGAAATCATAGTTTGAAGTGCGGAAGTGCTTTTTCTAGTTACCCAAACACCTTCCCCAGCAGCATGAAGTCAATCGATTATTTGGTGGTATCTAAGGGAACAATAGTTAGGTCATAACTTGATTGAAGCAATCATCAATTTGTTAACTTCAAAAAATATTTTAGTTATTTAATAACATTAATTAAAAACATCCCTAATAAGGTCAGTTGGGCTGATTAAGAATTTGTTAAAAGTGCAGGTTTTTTATTTGAATTTTGATACGTCAACCAAATTTAATGAGATTCTACCTATAATATATTCAAGCGGTTAATTATTAAATTAAGTATTTCATGTATTTTGAAATTTGATAGCTATTTCATATAATATTTTAAATTATACTCCATCTAGTCTTATTTATAAGGTTCAAATTTAGAGATAGGAATGATTCATTTTTTTTTTTTTAAAGTAGAAAACTGAAATAGCTTCTTAAAGAGTCAACTTACAAATACAAAATCTAGTCTCCTAGCTCAACATCCACCTCAGGAATTTTTGGTGGAGGTTGATCCAGAAGGCTATAGACATCGTTTATATCATGAGATGTTCTAGCAAAAAATTCAGCTAATCTTATATGTTTTCTGCTAATGTACCTAAGTCTAACCTACCAGTCTCGGTGGAGCAATAATCTAGTATCGTCAATCAAATCTTTAAAAAGATAATCAACATCTCATCCCCTCAAGATCAGATTGATTGCTAGGTGTGGTCCATTTTATAAGTTTCAATTTGGGGTTTGTCTAAATATTTAATGTATTTTTATTTATTTTTGCTCTTAGTTGTTTAATCTCTCTCATTTGTCATGCTCTCTTGTCACACTTCCCAATACATTCTCTTTTATTTTTTTCTCATTTATTATAAAGGTATATTCGGAGACGAAACTATATTTACAACCATTTTATTATTTTTAACTAATTTTAACTACTTATTTGTTATCTGTAAATTAATTATTTGAAACTTATAATAAGTATTGGAGCCAGCATCGTTAAAGTATTTTTGTGGCCTAGTGATTATATAACATTTCGACAAACCAAATGTTGTCCTTCTCAGGAGGCCGATGGTGATGAGGGAATTTAGGTTTTCTTTTTTCTTTTTTTGTTTTCTTGGTTGTACTTCTTGACCGTTGAGTAGTGTATTTCAGTCATCATTTAAAAAAAAAAAAAAAACAAGAAGAAGAAGAAACCAAATGTTGTAAAATCAAATCCCGTTTTCACCCATGCCATTTTTGAAGAATTCCGCAGTTGCCTAGAGCTCCAATCATCGCCCACCATCCCCGAGTCGCAGTGGTTGGTGACCGGAGTTCAAGCACCGTTCTCTGGGTGCTGGAGATAGCTCCAACCATTGTACGGTAGTGATTGTGGCTCAGAAAGCCTTTTTTTGAAGATGAAATTTACTAAATCAAATTGCTTATATTTATTACTCCTCCGGTCCTTATTATAAGACCCCATTTGACTTTTTATTTGGTCCTAATTATAAGACCCTAATCCATTTTGTCTCTTATATTTATGCATTTTTTTCCAAGATAATCCTTCTAATAATGATAGTTTTAGCCAATATACTTAATTAGCAAGGATATTTTAGGAATGACAACACTTATTTATTATAAATAACCAACTTAACTTACTTCCTTAATCTCCTCAAATAAGTCAATTGGGTCTTATAATTAGGACCGGAGGAGTATATGTGTCATGTAGATTTTTATTACACTGATAAAATTTCAAAATTTTGTTGGACAATTATTAATAATAAAAATTACACATAACAGATTGGAGAACTTGACATAAAGAATAATAGTAATTTGATTTAAGTTTTATTCTTTTTTTTTTTAGTCTAAAGCACTTTTTTTTCAGTCTAAAGAAATGAAGGAAATTTTATGCAAATATGCTCAAAATTTTAATTTAACTACATTTAAGTTTCGTTGGACTTTATTATTATTTTTTTAATTACATCTTTGGATTTGATTAGTATTTAGTCATTTCGCGGAACATCTTTGGCTTCTTTAGTGGTCTTACATGTCGTTTTTCCTCTTAACAATCCAATATAACTAGATCTAACGACTATTTTGGGATTTAAGGAAAAAAAAATTAAAATTTAAGCGTAATTATTTTAGAAGTTTTTGAAATATGAAACTCTTATTGGGTATGAAGTAGATAAGTACATACACTCCATAACATTTATTTTAAAGTCTTTACATTTGTTTTGATAACAAAATTTCTTTAAATTTATTATGTTATTTTCGTCATGATTTAATGGTTTACTTTTCATCTATAATTTACCTAATTAATTTACCTGAATTTCTTTTCTCAATGAGAGCCTGTTATTGTTGCTATCTAGTATTCGATCCAATAAGCAAGCATGCGCTTGTAATACACAGCACCCTGCATGCAGGAGAAATGAAATGGCTCATGACTCGGAACCCTCAAACTCATTCAGATTTGTAAACCTTTGGTTCTTCATTCAAGGTAATAATGACCGAGGCAAGATTTACAGTTCGATTTGATTTTCACGTTCACGGTGCTTGAAATCAAATCAAGATTGTTGGAATACAATATTCATTCTTATGACTTAGATCAGTTTCGTATTGTAATACCCGTTGACAAATTTAACTAAGGTATAAAATAATTCTACCTCAAATTCTTAATAAAAAAGCTAGTTTGACATTTAATTAGATTTTAAATATAAAACCTAATCGACTTTGTTTCTCATATTTATCCTTTTTTTTAAAATATTCTTTGTAATAGTTATACATACTAAATATTCTATTAGTAGTTCTAACTAATATATATGATTAGTAAAAATATTCTAGAGAACAAAACACCTATTTATCACAAATAACTAATTTAACAAACTTTCTTAATCTATCTACTCAAATTAGTCTACTACCTCTTAGGGACAGAAGGCAGTAGTTGCACACATACGCTGACATGTAAAAACCGAGTTATTGCTATTGAATCACATATATCAGAAAAACCTGTCTCAAGTGAAAGCACATTAATTGTGTAGTTACAGACATCCAAACAAAATGTGAGACTAAGAGGAAAACATTAAGCAAGGAGAAACAAAAAACCAAAGACTAGAAACTTGAACCAAAAGAGGCTAAAGGTCAAAGGTGTTTTAGAAATATCATCTTCCTTGTGTCAGAGGAAATCAGCTGCTGAAAGAAACAAGGCTAAAGGTTAAGGGGTGTTTAGAAAACGTTTTCCATGTCTGAGAGAAACTCATCTGCTGATGGTGCAATCTTGCTGAGGTCTAGATTCAAATGTGTTGCTATCACCATTAACCATCGACGAATCCACCTAATGAAAGCTTCCAGGTGCACTTGGAACTGCTGCAAAAAATCCCAAAGGCGCTTTACATGATCCTTTTGAGAGCGCTGAGCATCACCATCTTCCACCGCAGTTGATAAGTCCGACGACTCTGCACCATCACCTGAAGGCTGCGCGTCTCCTTGCTCCTGAACATAGATGAGCTGCTGTAAGTCATTGTCTATGTCTGAGAGGAGATAAGTTGGTGGTCGGAAGCTGGCAAATTCTAGTTGTGCATGCGTCACTAGCATCTGTACAGACTGAACAATCCCCCTTGCCATAGCTTGCATGTGCTCTACATGCTGCAATACCATCTCTGAAACAGAGGCTACAGTGTCCTCTGGTGATTCTGAACCATTTTCTAAAGGTTGTGCGTCTCCATGCTTCTGAACCTCTTGAACAACATTCAAACCCCCTAATGTATGTAGCACATAAATAGAGAAAGAGATCGTGGAAATTATTATGATAAATTCTAAAAGAGATTCAGCTTATTAAAACTAAACAGATAAATTTGATATAAAGCACATGTTACTTTATATGCTTGTATTTTACAATTGTCTTATATCTTTCTTCAGCACATATAAAATCAATTCTTAATGATCTATAAAAAAGAAAAAAAAAATTTTCCTAAGAAAAATAAAAGAAAGGGGAGAGTTTCACTGATCACATGCATTTATCCCATTTTAATTGGTTTTGACCAACAATGTACCTAGGCTTTATTTGTCAATTGACAAGTTGGGTGTAAATACAGAATGAATTTATGAGAAACAAAGAAATCTCACAAGGAATAACAAGTACGGATGAAGAGTCCAGACTCCAAAGTTGGGTGATAACTCCATTTGGTAATTTTGAGTTTTGACATTCAAGTTAGCTTTCTCACAGATAGGAGATAGATTAGAGAGGGACAGGATAATTCACAGGAACCATAAAGTTGATTCCTTAATGCAAGCTAGTCCAGGTGAGCAAAACTCTTAAAGCAAAAGCATCAATGTGGGACAAAACAGGTCATGTGAGATTGAAGCGCCACATCCAATATTTTTATTCATTCAAAACAACAGTGTTGGCAAGTTGGATTTAGGCGTTCCAATCAGACATCAGTGAAGTAAATTCCAACAGCAAAGGGCTCTTTGTTTTCTTAATGTATATAATACATATATATATATATATATATATATTATGCAGACAAATACATAAACACGGAACGGAAACCCCAGAACACCTAATCGACGACTTACATTCAAAAACAACGAAAAACCCATATCCTAAAACCTACGCCTTACCCCAAAAGCCAACAGAGAGATAAAATAGAATCAAGAGAATGGAGTGGCAAGAAAATCGATAACGATAAATGACCTGAAATGAGAGACAAAGAAAAACAAGAACTATACGGGGGACTGAAAAATGACTTACCCGCCGAAGCTAGCGAAGACTGAATTATTTTGGGGTCTCTATTTCTCTTTCTCCCTCTTCCATCTTTCCTTGTTACTTTTCCTGGAGATCTCTTTTTCATTCTCTCTTTTTCTTCTTCTTTCTGCTCTATCTGTGACTTCGGCTTCACCGTTCTTCGCTCCCGTGCTTCTCGTTCGCGCTTTTCCCTCACACTAGGAGTGCGCCGGAGCAGTTGAGGGACCAAGGTAGGGCAAATATTTTAATGTAATTATTATGAATTTGAATAATTTATTTCTAGATTGTGGGCCCTAATATTTTTTTGGATAATCTTCAAATATATTGAGGCCCGCCACACTGAGCCTAATATGATGTATGTGGAGAAAAAAATTCATTTTTCTTCTATTATTTGCATAACATTTTTTAGGTTTTATGGCTTTTTTTTTGGGTTAAAAAGTTTAAATGAGTTAAGTCCCCAAGCTCATCAGAATCAGGTACTTATGGATCACTCACTAACAAATTAGCAATGGGATTCAAACTCATAACCTCATGAATTATGAGTCGATTGGATATCAATTAGACTAATGCTGGGAATATAAGTTGGTCTTGCGGGGCTGAAATTTCAGAAATATCTCATTTTGCTAAACTCAACCCTTAAGTTGATAGGTTTAAGATTGGCCTACTAGCTTTCGGCTTATTTAAGAAAAAAAATGCAATTTTTTATATTTCCCATATGCTTTATAAAAAAAAAAAGGTTGAAATATAGCAATGAAATTACTAATAAAAGACATAGATATGAATAAAATCAAGTCACAAATTCAAAACATCATCATATTTAAACATTCATCAACATCTAAGAATATCTAAAATATCTATCAACAAGACAAAGACAAATATTATCATCAATTTTTTGATATTTCATCATCACTATTATTAATTGCTCTTCTTTATAAGTATGCTCTTCTTTAGTGGCAAAAATATGAAGTTTTTCTTTTTCATAGAAATTTCACTTTTAAATTTTATATTCTAGCTATTAATTGAACAAATTATTATCCAAAACCAAATAAATCAAACCATTTTATGAATTTTAATTTCAAAATGATAATGATAGCTAAATATTTGAAATATCACTGACAATGTAAAAAAATTAATAATATTATACTTATATAAAAAATTAAAAAAATTATAAAAGGGCTTAAATGAGTCAGCCATTAATCATGCAAGATTGGCATGTTTAACCTCTTGGCCTTATAAGATCAATTTTTTTAAGCCCTGTTTTCAATTTAAAAGAAAAAATTCTAAGCTTGGTCCTCATAATTTTTTGACCTAAATGGACCGGCCTATTTTTTCAATTCTAAACTAGACCAATTCTTCTTGGCCATTTCATGGTTTTTGTTTACTCCTTGTAATTGCTTTTATGTTAACTGGGCTTTCATTTATTTTTACTTCCAGTTTGTTACTCTAACTTGGGTTCCATAGTTGCTTGCCCTAGTAGGTTAGCAGTTGAAATTTTTTTTGTACACCGTTTTATTTATTTAGTAATACATTTGTCTTTTTTGTGATAATTAAATAAATTTGTCTTTCATTAAAAAAAAATTGCATAACATTTTTTCAACTACTTCCTTGGCTTATTTTAATTTTTATCTTGTTATATTCATTCCATAACCATTAAACATTGTCTATATGGTATATTCATTTTATCTGGTTAAATTATATAGCTATTCAAGATTTAAAAAAAAAAAAAGGATTTGCTTAGCCCATAGTTAGGATATTTATGTTGATTCATCATGTTATTAGAAACATTCCTTTAGTTATTGAGATTTTTGTTTCACTCTATACATAGCTTCTTTTTTTTAAAGTAAAGGCCATGGTTTCAATAAAAGCAAGGCTCAAGAGAATTGGTCTCTCCCACTCATACTAAAAGATTCATACTTTTGCTATCATACTTATTTGGTTAAATCAATGATGAAATAGCATACATACATATATATATGTGTGTGTAATGCTAAGTATAATGCCATTACTACAAAATTTTTTAATATTTGTCAGTCCTAAACTATCAAATAATGATTTCTCATATGTCTTTCAAACACATATTTGACAATTATTTATTAATAATTGTTAAATAAGAGCACCTTACTTGAACCTTGTTTACAAAAACAGTCAAATAAATGCACCATATTTGACTGTCATTTTAAATAACAGTCAAGTGATTGTGTGGTTTTTTTTTTAATTGCATTGCGAATATTAATGTCAAATTTGATAAATAAACCATGCAAAGACCAACAATTTTGTAACCAACAAACTATTATTGATTAAAAAATTACAATTACTGATATAAATTATATTTACTCTCTGATTTCACAAAATACAAGTCTTTTAAATTTTTTTAAAACAACTCTATAACTAAGTCAAAATTAGAGTACAACTCTCATTGTCCAAGTATGTTAAGCAACTGCATGGATCTTAACCTCTCCAAACTGTAATCCTCCTCTCTCCAGAAGTCTTATCTCCAGACCAGGGGCAACAAGATCATCCTACACTGTACGTATTGAGTAAGCCATGACTGTAGGAGAAACCGGGGGGGATAGAGAGCCAATGATGACGCCATCAACTCTTTATGTTTCATCGGATCGGACCAAGTTAATTGGATTGGAGGGTTTTTGGGCAGCGGTAGTCTTGAGCTTCTTGTGGGCTTTAGGATTACAGGAGTCAAAGGTTTGTACGCCCAACACACAAGTTTTTGATATATAGGATTTATCATAGGAAAACAATTTGTTGTTGTTGTTAGGGTGTGTTTGAATGACTTCAAACCGTGGTTTGGAAAAGTGATTCTGGAGAATAGATTCTGTGGAGAATAGATTCTGAGAAAAAGTGATTCTGAGAAGTGAGAGTGTTTGGATAGTTATTACTAGAAGTGCTTTTGACATGTAGAAATGATCAAAAAGGGTATAAGTTAATATGATAATTATATAAGGGATAGATTTTATGATTTATTTTGATTTGAAGAAATAAAATTGTTAATGAAATAATTTTTACTAACATAGTTAATAATATATAAGATAATATAATTAATACATAATTAATATGTATACATATATTTATAAAACATAATATTAAATATGTTTATAGAAAAATGATTTTTTTAGAACAGAAAAATATTAATTTTGTTTAAAGATTGTAAACGTGAAATCCCATAACATTTTTTCATAACTACTTTTTGTAATAACATACTACATGTATAATAACCTCTGATGTTTAATACAATTAATTAATTAATTGTCACCACACATATATATTCATAAAATATAAGAGTGAAAAATATTTTTAGAGAAGATGAACTATTTTGTTGCAAAATAGAATAAACACGTCTTAAAATAATTTATTAATTATTCAAGTAAGTAATAATTAGCTTGAGAATATAAGGCATAATATTAATAAGAGAAATATAAATAAAGAAGTGTCATAATCATTAAGATGATGCATCGATACAAAGCATTTGTAATAGGTTTTGTTTTTAACTACATATTACAATCTATGATAAAAGGAAATAAATAAGACATGACTACTATCCTCGTATTGAATTAACAAGTTCGTCTCTTATGCTGTCACGAACCTGAGTCATGTAAGATGAAGATTGAATTGATGAATGTATATGTGAAAATCTAACCCCATCATCATCATCTTCTGCATAAGTACCTTCTTCTTCCAATTGAACGAATCCAGGATCAGTAATAGATGTCGTTCTAATAAAATTATGTATAGCCATCGTTGCACAAACGATTTTAACTTGTGTTTCAAAATCATAAGATGGCATGTTTTGTAAGATTGCGAACTTTTTTTTCCAAACTCCGAAAGTTCTTTCAATTGTACTCCTTAAACTTGAATGGAAATAATTAAATTTCATTGTCATTTTCAAACCCAGATGTCCTTCGAAAATCAGGCAAATGGTAACGCTCCCGTCTGTATGGGCCGAGATATCCATTCGGTGTTGGGTATCCAGCATCCACCAAATAATATTTTCCTATATAAAAAATGAAATTATTGTAAATTATGTTTCTATTGTTAAGCTAAATATAAAAAAAATATAGGAAATAAAAAAATACCTTCAGGTGGATGGGGAAAGTTCATTGAAGGAGTTGTGAGGGCATGATCAAATATCCGAGCATCATGTGCGCTACCTTCCCATCCGGCCAAGACAAAAGTAAAACACATGTCCCAATCACAAACCGCCATGACATTTTGTGACACTGTTCCTTTCCTAGAGATAAATTTAGTTTGATTGTTGCACTGACAACGCAGGAAACATGTGTGCCATCAATTGCTCCA
The DNA here is from genome assembly GCF_004799145.2 of Neltuma alba. NCBI lineage: Eukaryota > Viridiplantae > Streptophyta > Magnoliopsida > Fabales > Fabaceae > Neltuma > Neltuma alba. The sequence goes on from NW_021635117.1 coordinate 651,235, forward strand.
ATAGCATGTTTAAAAAAAGGCCAGTATTTACCAAACCGAATTTTTGTATGAACATGCCGGAATGTTGGATCTTTTGGTTTGATATTAGACATGGCAAGTCTACAGCATGCCATTAGGACATTATGAAAATGTCTGCTAATTGTCTCCCCTGAATGTTGAAATCTTTCTTGCTGCATTCTGCTACTAAGTGCATGCCCAACGGTATGTAAAAACATTGCAACTGATTCATGTATCCCTATATTTTTAGTTTCTTTTAGACCATGTTGTTGCAATTGTTCCACCAGACTTAAGAACACATCCCGTTCCATCCTAAACATGTTATAACAACGACTGGAGTTGCCATCTAAAACATCCCTTACCCATATGCAGCCTGTATAAGCACTTGTATGCCGAGGCTCCTTACACAAGTTCAAAGTAGCGTATGCACCAACCAATGCTGCAACTTTGTTAACTCTTTTTTTCCGTCCCTTAGCATGCTCTTCCACATGTTTAATTTCATCATCCATATTCGTTTTATCCTGTGCACATACACATAAAGTTTAGAATTCCTACGTAGAAATTACGAAACATTTATAAAAGTTACAGAGTTGTCTGATTCATATAACAATCCACTGGTCACATAAAACATACACATATGGAACTGTCTAATATAATAAACAAGTCATAAATCCCTAGTAAAATGCTCTAAAATGGGTAGAAGCTGTTCCTTCTGATCCTTCAGAGCTGCATACATTTCTCGTGCATCCTGCCGTTCCATAAGGAGTTGTGTGCACCGTCTAAAGAAATCAGGATCACTGACAACTTCAGGAACTGTTTTCAGGTGAGACAGGACTCCCCTAATTGAAACCTCATAAGCACGCGCTTCTTCTTCCAACCTTCTAGCTTCTGCTCGTGAAATGACCTCATTTCCACGCTCGGCCTCAGAAATATTTGTTTCAGCAATCTTGCTAATTGCATCCGCTATTTTCATAGAGGGAGATGTGCGTTTCTTCTTGACTTCACTCTTCCTTCTGACCCCCAGTGAGCTACTAGGTCGACTCCTACCTCTGCTTGTACCCCCACCACTGGTATCCTGCCTCAATTCAGTGTTGCCTCCACTACCTCCACTATTATCATTGAAGTTCACTGTGTTAAATTCCCCACTTATACCAGTTGGTGCACCTAAAATTTCATCACTATCTCCGGACCCTTCTTCCAAATCTTCATTCGGTGTTCCTTCACTTGGAAGTGTCATGGAAGAAGGTGCCCATGCTTGTGGTCCAGTTGCAGCCACACTTCCAAATAGTTGAGTCAATTCATCCCTAAATTGAAGTCCTCTTTCTCTGAATTTTTCGTAGTTTGGAACTTCCTGCACATTAGACACCAATAATATCATAAAATATTCCAAAAACAGTAAATATACACAAAACATTAACAAGTAGAGAAAATGTAAGATCAAAAGGTTCAATAATTACCCTTATTTTTCTCTCCCACCAATCATCAGTTGCACTGACAGTATTCCTTTCAGTATCCCATCCCAATCCTGTCTCACGAAGCAGCCTATCCCATGTCTGCCACTCCTTTCGTAGGGAATCATATTTATTCTTAAATTGACCTTTTTCATACACTCTTCCAGTTTTGGCAGTAAAGTTATCACCAAGAATATCCCAAGCTTTCTTTGTTAAGCTAGTACCTTTTCTTTCCCCTTGTTGCACAAGTTCAATGCAGAGGTCAATAAACACTTTTGTGGTTCGTAGGTCCCAGAAGCTTTCACCGTATTCTTACCCATTATGCTATAGCACAATTATAACTCTTCAGTCATCCCAGGTTAATCAACTCAAAATCAATTGAAATAACAAAAATCATATTGTCTACTGTAATAGGTGAAAAAGTTGATCACATTTTAAATCTCAATTCCTTCCTACCAAACCAAGTGTGACAAAAATTAACAAACACAAAAAAATTCTAATTTTACATGGTTGGAAAAAATACACCCCCTCCTTTCTAAACTTCATTATCTGTTTTTACTTCAAAATACTAAAAATTTTAAAACGTCCAAAATAATATGTTAATTAAATAACATTATAAAGCACATTATTGTTTTTAAAAAATAACATGTTGCACAAGCCTTTCATAATATTTTTTAAAAATTATATCCTTATCAGATTTGTCAACCGAAAATAAAAAAAACTACCAACATAAACCTCTGACCAAAATACAAATCACTTCCTTCAATATATATACATGGATTTCAGTTGTGATTTCATTTTTCCTCACTCTCAAAAGTTGGCCATAAATTTATCAAAATCCTTAATACAACAATACAGAACAATACAATTCTTATCTCATCCCAAATCAGATCAACTCTTAACAAATAATGTTCATTATCACAAGTACTATCCACGGCAAAAAAAAAAAAACCAAAGTCTCGACTTCACAGCTTCTTCTCCGGGGGAAATCTGGACTACAACAGGAAAAACAAATTGCATTGAATTTATATAACAATTGCCAGACTTTCTCATCCATATACGTCCCCTGCCTCCAGAACCAGACATTGATTACCATAATTTGTTCCCTCTTTGTTTCATAAAATCAGAACCAATTTACCAAACGAACATACCATTTATAATCCCCAGCACATGAAGCTCAATTAAAGAAATCCAAAAACACGATAAACCCCGAAACAATCCATGGCAAAAACGAACAAGATCTTCGGCAATAATCCCCAGAAAAACCATTGATCAAAATCCGCCGAATGACGCAAAGGAAGACCAAGGAATATCCAGACAACAATTATGACAGAATATGGAATTACAGACGGCATCGCTTGGATCCACTAGGCATACAAAGCTGAAATCGAAGGCCACGGTTCAAAAATGGAACCGAGAGGAAGCTTGCAATTGAAGAGGATATACAGCCAAATCATTCCAATTCAACATACCACAGTCAAAATACTAATAGCCACGGTTGAAAAAAAATTCATATCACTTCCGATGACAGACCGAAAACAGAGGAGGGACCGAATCAGAACCACCGAACCAGAATCATAAGCAAGAAGCTGATAGATCAATGAATGGAGGAAATACGAACAAAATTTTGGGCAATCACCAGAGAGAGCTCACCGGGCGAACTGAAGAACGAAGATTGGAGACAGAGGATGGATGGATCGGAGCTTCCTTTGGTTTTGGCGAGCCGAGAAACGCACGACCACCCCTGTTTTCGCGAGGCCAGGACGATCTCACCGGTGTCGAGTTTCAGAGCAGCGACGGCGAACACTCGAGCTGGCGAAGAGGCGAGCTGGCGATGAAGCACGGCCGAAGACGCGACCCGATGATGAAGCGGCGAAGAGACGAGCTGATGATAAGGGCCGAAGGGTCGAGCTTCGAGCTGAGTCCGATCGTTCGGCGAAGAGGAGGAGTGTCGGCCAGCGAAGAAGAGAAGGATCTGGGAAATTGCCTACTGGAGCCGTTGCTGAGGGTCGACCTTGAGCTGAGAGCAATGGTCGAGCTGAGGAGCAAGCTAATAACACGATGAATTCAAGAGGAGGAGTGTCGGCCAGCGAAGAGAAGAGAAGGATGTCTGAATTCAAGAGGAGTGTCGGCCAGCTCGAGAAGGTCTGGGGTGTTTTTGGAATCACCAGTAGGCGTGCCCGATTTTTTCCCACAAGCGACAATTTTCAGCTTCTGGTGAAACCATGGTTTCACCGGGTGAAACCATGGTTTCACCGGGTGAAACCATGGTTTCAGATGAAACCAAGGTTTGCAATTTTTTAGGGCCTGTTTGGGTAGCATTTTCCCCAAACCATGGTTTGGGCCCCCAAACCATGGTTTGGGGTGCTACCCAAACAGGCCCTTAATTAGGGGTCTTCTTCACAAGACGGGATGAGACCAGAAAAATCCTGTCTTGTGTCTTGTACGTCCTGTTTTGAAGTCATTCTGATTCTAATTGAGATTGGACAGGACGAAACTGAGATGTCCTGTGAATTTTTTTTTTAATTTTTCAAGGAAACAATTGTATCACCATTTTGATTTTAATTTTTTTAACCAAAAGTAATTAATTAACCAAAGTCCTATTCCCTTCCAAATATAGTAGTGAATTTTTAATTTATTAGTCCCAATAACATGTAATTTAAGTAATAGTAGTGAATATTTGATTTAACTAGCAAAATAATCATGTTATTGTTTTTAGTTTTGACAAGTAGAGATCCATTACTTAAACTTGTTCTTCTTTTTCTTTTTCACATTTCAAAATTTCTCAAAGTAAATATTACATGTGGAGGCCATTATCTTTGATTTAAATTAGGGTTAAACAACATTTTTGTCCCAAAAGTTTTTAAAAAGAAGCTGTGGATATTCAGAAATTATTTTTTTTTGGGTGCAGCTTTGCTGGGAAGTATTAAAAACGTAGCAATTTTTCCATGTCCTAATAGACCCAAATGGTCAATATTAGTTGACCAAGTTAAAAAAGCATTTTTGCCTAGAAAGTTTTCAAAAAAGAGCTGTGGGTATCCAAAAATATTTTTTGGGCCCAATTTTGCCCCGGAAGTAGTAAAAAACATAGCAATTTCATCCTACTCTAAAATGCTTCTTGACTCTTATATAATATATCAATTTATAGGTTATCTAAATTAGTTTGAGAGAAAATGATAGACATAAGAAGCAAAGTGTATTCAAATCTCATATCTAAAATCAAATCTAATTCTCAATTAGCTCTTATATTAAGGATAAAAAGTATTTATGTATATTTTTATTTATTTTTTTATCATACATATAACATTTATCAATTTTATTTATTATATAAAAACTAGGCATACATTTATTTTACATATTGCATTGAGTTTTTAAAATGATCATTTAAGTAAATAATAATTTATTAAAAAAGTACTGCCTATAAATTTTCTTATATTTTATCTTAGTATATTCTCTTACCATTTTTTGTACCCTTTATCAACCAAAGGGTTAAAGATATTTCTAGTTTGATTTGGTTTGTTCTTTTTTTTTTTTTGGTTGAATTTTCATGGATACTAATGATAATGAAAGGGAAAAGCTTTAATTTTTTCCAGATGTATTTTTTTATCTCCATATTTAGTAATTATTGATATGGCTTTATGATTATTTTTGTTGATTGTTCATGTTTTCATGAACACCGATGATTCTGATAAAAGGGGAAAAAGGTTTCCTTTTTATTTATTTTTCTTTTGTTTTTGTCCAATGTGATGATGATGTGGTGTCTTATGCAGTGTCTTAGGATAAGATAATATATCAACATAAAATACAAGAAAGTTTATAGGCAATATTTTTTTAAAAACTCCATGCAACATGTAAAATAAACTTATGTCTAGTTTTTATATAAAAAAATTGAAAAGCATTATATCTATGATAAAAAGATAATAAAAATATAAGTGAATACTCTTTATCTTTAATATAAGAGTTAATTAGAAGTTAGATTTAGTCATAAATATAAGATTTTAGTCCACTTTGATTTAGATCAACATATTATTTCATAACACGATGTCAATCAAAATGAAACATTTAATGATAAGGAAGGAAATATTCTTATTTTGGGACCTGAAAAGGAAGGAAAAAGATAAAAGGCTGGATTAATTGTATATAAATACTTTTTATCTTTAATATAAGAGCTAGTTGAAAATTAGATTTAGTTCTAAGTATGAGATTTTAATCCACTCTGCTTCTTATATTTATCATTTTCTCTCAAACTAATTTAGGTAACCTATAAATTGATATTTTATATAACAGCCAAGTGATAATTTAGGGTAGGGAGAAATTGTTACGTTTTTTTTACTAGTTATGGGACCAAATTGCACAGAAAATAAGGAAATATTCCTGTTCTGGGACCTGAAAAAGAAGGAAAAAGATAAAAGGCTAGATTAATTGTATCTCTTCGGATATACCGGGAGGTGGGGGGAATGTATTTGTATTTAAATAATCTATATTCAATGTCAACAATTTATATTTATTTTGCCAGCTCAACAATTTATATGTTATTGCTTTTCCTTTTGAAACACAATATAAAATAAATATAGTTATACATTTAGGAATAAACTATGAATAAATAAAAATGTAAAAATGTAAAAATTCTTATAAACTTATCTAAAGTATGCCCAACAGATACAAAATTACTCATAAACTTACAAAAACATAGCAAAAATGACACAGTTATCAAATTTATCATACATCGTTGCTTTTTGTAGCAAGACCTATGTTAATGTTTCCCCAAGTAAAAAAAAAAAAAAGAATAAAGTTGCAAAAATGTCTATAAATTTTTAGTCAAAGTATATACACCAAACACTATATGTTTTTTGAACATGCAGAAGTATCCATGAATGTGTAAATAAATTAATTATTTCAGTTTTGACCAAAAAAATGTTTTTGTGCATTAAAATAAATAAAAATTAATCCGATAAGGTTGTAATATTATGCATTAAAATAAAAAATTTACCCTGTCTTTTTAACACGTCCGATGCGTTGCAGCTATGTAGTTCTATAGAAAAACAACCAAAACAAGGATAAGCTAATTATGTTAACTCTTAAAACCATGAATATAAATTATAGCCTTAAACATCTCCTTTCTTTTCGTATAACAAACCAATTTTCTTCTCCTTTTCCTTCCTCGAGGCCTTCAAAATTTCCGGCAAACAAATTTTTCCTACTGAATTTTGTGAAATCCTCATCATGTTCTAAGTACCACCACCCGCCATTATTATCCTGAAATATAATGGCTTCATTTTCTTCATCTCTCAGATTCTCCAGATATGCATCAAAACAAAAATGGCCTTCATGAATTGATGTTCATCAATTACTAGGATTTGAATCATCAGAGAAACAAAAAAAAATGGCATCGTCTCAAGTCGAATTTGCCTCGTCAACCTCACCATTTAGTTGCATCGTCAATACGAGGAATCATCATCATCGAGTCACACAAGCCAAAAATTTATTCGACCATTTCGTCCGAGACCACCTTAACAGCAACGATAACGGTAATTTTCGTTCATGGGACACAAACAATAAGGCAAAGAACCACCTCGGAACCCTACGTTTTGCGTCCAACAAAAAAAGAGACCAAGATGAGTCGTCCACGTTGGTGAGCCCTAACCAGGAAGAACCATCACCATCTTCGTCGTCCTCGTCGCCGTCGCCGTCGCCGCCTTTAAGGAAACAAAAACCACCTCCGATTTCTGTTCCCTCAGATTTCTCATCACCCTGTGATATCTCAAATCTTAAAGGGGCTTCATCACTGGTTCAAATATGGGAACAGAGACTAAACCAATCATCAAATAACACGACCAAGTCGTCGTCAACTCCGAAATCTGGCCCTAGCGCAACATCATCTTCATCATCACCGCAAAGTTCTTCATCATCATCAGAAGAAGCAGATTCACCACAAGGCCTGATTCACAATGAGGGAGATCATCATCATCAGAGGGAGAGATCAGTTGTGAGGGTGGCTGATATTATCAAAAGACTAACAGCGACGAGTGAAGTAGAGATTGTGGATACTAATGATAATCAAATTCATCATCATCTAAGTTATTGTGTGGGATCTCCAGAACAATCATCGGAGAATAGAAGCTTTGTGATAAAATCACCAAGAATTAGAGGACGGCAAGCCTTTAATGATTTGCTTATGCAAATGGAGTGTGATCGTCATGGCGAGCTCAATAATCTTGCAGATCGTGCGGCTGTTTCAAAGTTCTCACATAAGGGTCGGATTCAGGTAAAAACTAACTTATCTTTTTTATTTTGGTTTTGGGTTAATATAATCATTGCTTCTTTAAGTTTGTTTTCATTTTGGTTTTAGTCTCTCAATTTTCAAATTATAGGTTTTGGTCTTCAGGGAGCAAAATGGTCTAGATTTTTGTTAAATTATAGGAACCAATGTTATAAATGAAAATAAATTTAAAAGACTAAAACATATGATTTAAAACTTAAAGAATCAAAACCAAAATGAGGGCAAACTTGAAGAACTAAAAATGAGAAGTTTTGGGTGGGTTGAATTTTAATTAGGCATTATCCTAGAGACAACTGGACGGTTCAATAAGCTTTATTTATTTATTTATTTATTTTGAGCTGAACTTCAACAAAGCTTTATAAAAAAGGGTATTTACAGTGAGAAATGGCTTTAGTTTTTTTTTTTTGGCCGCCGGAGAAACGGTTATAGCATTTATGCACATAATTTTGCGACCTTCAGAATTTTAAAATGAATCTCTCATGTTAGTATTATTTATGTGTGAGTAGTTTAGTTTTCTTTATTGCTTTTGGTAATTTCTTTAATATCGTTGATGAATATGTTATTTTACACTTTAATCCGTTCAAATGTAAGGTACGTTTTGGAAAATTCCATACTTCAACATGTAAGGCATTTTGTAAATTTTTAAGGGAAACCAATGACTTTTTCTTTTGAAATATTCATAAGATATTTCTAAAATTACTTATACCCCTTCATTAATATCACCCATTTCCCATGCATTTTAAAGAAAGGTAAAGTTGAAAAAACTTTAAAATCTTGACTACCTAATTGTTTCTCTTGACAGGCATATTATGTAAAAATGTCCTATATTTGAAATGAGGAAAGTATGTACTCATTTTGATCATATTCATGTGCAATTTTCACCTGTACCAATTCATAGGCTACTTTATCATTTTTGCGCTCTCGCTCCTCCCGCCGGGGGCGAACTCAGAGTTCCCAATTCAATTTTGAACTATAAATTAAAACTGAGGATCCTTAAGTTTATTGTAATTTATTTATCTTTTAGTTTCTCCTTCGAAGTTTAACAAAGTGTTTTTCAGAACATACAGATTTTAACTTTGTAATCCCTATGTTGACATGTAGTGGACCATATCAAACCTCTCTTTGTCTCTAATTAATTGCTGAAAGTTTTTTTTTTTTTTTGTGTGATGGAATTTCCAAATTCCATTGTCACTCCTCATTCCTTTTTATTTTCTTTGTTTATTTTTTGGTAGTGATGCCACCTTAACTTATATCATCTCTTTTCACCCTGAATATGTCTTTCTTCCAGTATATATATGCTAGTCATAACATAGTTTAATTTGTGTGTTAATTACTATACAAGCAGGCATTGCTTCGATTAAGACTAATGCAACGTGGTATAATGGCTAAGGATCAACGTGGTTTGCAATCAACAACATCACAAGGGATCAAGAAACTTCAAGGATCTGTAATTATGCGCTTAAGGTGCTTGCTTAATTAACCTCTTATCTAATTACTTTTATATTCTTTATTTAATTACTTTTTTTCTCTCTCTATCCTTCTGCTCTTTCAAAAGCAAGGTGTTATTCATTTAATTCTTTTATTAACTTCCCCCCAAAAATAATGGAGCCTCAGTCTTTTATAAATTCGCAATTAAATGCAGGGAAAGATTTAGCAGAGGAATGAAAAATGGAAGTGGTTTATCATCAATTGAAGCAGAAGTAGTTGAAGAACCAAGAACTCCTTTTAGAGAAGAAGAAGACAAAGTCTCATCACCAATAAATAATACTCCAAACCCTACCCAAAACCCTGTGTCCCATATAGATCAAACCAAAGAAGAAGAAGAAGAAGAAGAGGAGGAAGCACCACCTCCTTGCTCAAATGTCTCAGTATGCTCCGAGGCTCAAAATGCGGAAACGAGTTCTTCTTCCATGGCTGATCTGAATGCAGAATCAGAGGTATCAGAGAATGTTGAAGGAAGAGAAGAGAAGCATAATAATAATGTTTCTGATCAAACTAGTGATGATGAGATGGAGGAGGAGGAAGAAGAAGAAGAAGGAGAAGGAAGTGAGGAAGAGTATGATGAGAGAATGTATGATGAGATTGAAGAGGTAGGGAACAGTAGTGAGCAGAGTTATGGTGATGCTGCTAATTTTGATTGGACTAGTCAGATTTCTAAACCTAAGAGCTATTGGGAAGATCGCAGGCAGGCGTGGTATAAAGAGATGCTTAATAATGAATCACAAAATAATGACATCTGCCAACTCCTTCAAAGGTACATATTCAGTTTTTGGTTTTGGTTCAATTTTATTTATTTTGTTCACCTCGAATCAAATTTTTAATTTTGACCTTCTCATTGAAAAATCTATAATCAATACTTCATCTAAAAAAGAGGGTAAAAACTAAATGATGGCCAACTAAAAGAAGAAAAAAAAAAATTCAAATTGGTGTGATATAGATGCATATAGCTAATTATAATTCCATGCTTCCAGTCAAATTTTTGACTCCCTGTACATTGCATTGTTTTGCAGAAGAACGGTGTCAAATTTTCTATGTAGTGACTTCAGAGAAAAAATGGACAGGTTAATGGAGTCTCACAAGGGAACACAAACAAACCTATTGGCTAGTCGAGATGGCGATGAAGCCAACCACCATGGGAAAATAGGGCAATTGGTAGCATTTTTACAGCAACAACTGAAGAATCCTGCAGAAGGGGATCAAGAAGAGGATGAAATGAAAGCAGAAGCAGAAGAAGGAGGAGGAGGAGGAGGAGGAGGAGAGGATGATGAAGATGAAGAAGAAGAAGAAAAGAAACAGGAAGAGGAAGAGGAGATTCTGATAAGTGGTTCATATAATGGAGAGAGTGACTCAGTGAACCAGTCATCTCCGTCGCAATGGCGTTACGGAGACAACGATGGTGGTGAGGATTCTGGGTTCAGATCACCTTCTGTATCCTTGACACAGCCTTCTCAATCTCCATCTTTCTTTGCGGATGACCATCAAAACTCTTCGCCCACCAATCATCCTTCAATTGTAAGTTTAATTTCATTTTAGCTTTTTCTTTTTATTCCCTCGCCATTAGTTTTGTTTATTAATTATCTGCGCATGCGCGCACACATATATATAGGTTTAGTGGGCTTATATGCATGTAACTTCAGAGTTTGAAGGGGTTGTATACAAATCAAAACATAATTTAAGAGGTTTATTATACATTTGATGTGGTTGGGGTTTATCCATATAGTTTAAGTTGTATTTTCTTTAATTCATATTTGTTTTAAAATAAAAATATCAAATAAAAATAAACCATGATCATCCAATTAAATCAATAATTTTGGATATAACTCAGTCATTCAAAATGAAAGATTATACATGTTTTTAGTAGATAAGATCTATGGACATGAAGATTATATATAAGAATGAGTGAATACTTTAGAATCTGAACCTGAGTTCATCCTTGCATTAATTAATTGTTATAAGTCATGTGGATTTTGTCCTTATAATTTTAACTTGAGTTTTTTTTTTCACGTTACCATAAGATCTTTGGGAATGTTGTTGTACTTCAAAATTATTTGTCTATTTCATTGTTATAAAACTTCAATTATATATTGTGATTTAATTTCCTATAGTATTTTTCTGCCACCAGTTCTATTCATGTTCATTTAATAGCTTTTGAAATATTCATGGCACAATACAGGAAATGGAACTCATATATGATTTGAGAGGGCACATGAAGCAGCTTTATCATGAGATGTCTGAGTTAAGGAAATCAATAAGGAGCTGCATAGATATGCAGATGATCTTACAAAAATCACTCAGTCGAGAGAATAATCATCCAGGTTGATTTATAATTTTGTTTTTAATTATTGTTACTTATATGAAAATAATACCTCTAGTTTTAAATATAAGAGCTAGCTGGAGATTTAATTTGGTTGTGAATATAAAATTTCAATCCACTTTGTCTCCCATATTATTTATTTTTTTTTCAAAAGAGTCACTGGCTATGTGATTATATATGTTAAAGAATTTTCATTCTAATGCATGTAATTAATAAAGGTATTTTGGAGAGAACAACATCTATTTATTATAAGTAATAACTTAACTAATTTTTTTAATATTTGCAAATTAGTTATCTTGCTCTCATAGTAAGGATTAGAGATAGTAATAACTTGTTTCATTGCACAATCCCCCCCCCCCCCCAATATCATGAAGAAATTGATTAATTTTAATTGGACCTCCCCAATTAATATATAGCTTATTCAGAAATGGGAGAGACCGCAACACACATCTTCCTCTTTGGATTGCGGTTGAGTAATCTTTTTCTGTACCTCGCTTATTGAAACTTATATATATTCTTATGCAATATGAATATGTAAAATTATTGATTGATAAATAGGAAAATATGTAGTTTGATTTAAAAATATAATACGATCCATGGAAGTGTCCCGCTGCACGCATTAACTAATGACTTATTTTCATACAATTTACATGCCATTTACCAAATACTCTGTTTGATCTTAAACGTAGGAGAGCTAAGATAATTAACTTACAAAGACTAATTAAATTAGTTAAGTTGATTATCTATAATAATTGTGTTAGTTTTCCTAAAATGCTTTAATTTCTTTAATCATTCGCATTAGAAACTATTCTCATCATGGATTAAAACTCACTTAATATGTACAATATCAATAAAATTGTTTGAGAAAAGAACTATAATTTGTCAGACAAATTGACTGGACTGAAATCGTATATTTAGAACCAAAGAAAATCTGTTAACTATAGTTTCTATATTTAGGATTGGGGAGAGTATATCTTGTATTAGTTGCATGGCACTTATTACTTGTGCTATAAACGTTTTGGTGGTGAGTAATTAAGCCTATACTGTATTTGCATTTTTTGTACATTTAACATGTTACATGTGTGCCTTTTTTTTTTTTTAATTTGTCTGCCTCTCAAATAGAAATGCAATAATTTATATAAAATAAATTGTAGGTCAGGGAAAGAAGTCCCATGATAGAGTATTAAAGAAAGGAAACTGTTGTATTTGCTTAAAGATGAAAGCTGATTCACTTTTATACAGGTATTTTCTTTGAATTATTTTTCATTTGGAAATGTTTTTTACGGTACGCCTCAATATATCTCACCTGTAATCTATATAAAATCAATAAAAAGCCAAACCACTCAAAAGTATGGGCTTACCTTAAATTTCATGTAAAGCATGGGACTTACATTCTAATTTATTTTAAAAAAAACTTAACAATTTTTATTCTTCAACTTTTTTGGTAATTTATTCTGTTGTCATTGAAACTCTTGTATTTTTAAACCTGATTTCGGTAAATCTAATCATGTGTAAATATATTTCACTTGCACAATTTCATAAAAAGTTTGACGATTAGTATTCCCCTTTTGAGTATATTAGTGAAAAGAGTACAATTCCAGTTGTCCCTTACAAATGTTTATTTCTCCATTGATTCCTCATAAAATTCTCTTCTCAACTTTCTCCAAATATAACAGAGACTTAGGTATTAAAAGTGAAATTATACTTGCAATTATATATAGATGGAAGAATTTCAACTCAAGTAAAATTATAAAAAGTATCTTTTCAATCCTCTAGCCCTAATGTTGGTCTGAGATGATAATTTCTTTATAGAAATAATTATTATTTTAAAAATTAAACTTAATATTGTCATCACTTAAGTATAGATATTTTATTAACAAATAAAATTTTAATATCAATATTTTTTTGTCAATGGCATAGCTAGGCGTAAAAAGACTGAAACCATTTTATAAAATTCCAGAATCTAAATGAAACTTCGTATCAAATTAAAGAATTAAATGTACACTTTTTACCATGTTATATTTTCAGACGTTGAAACTCATCTTATGTGTGATCGTTACGTTGAAATTTGTTTTTACAGATGTGGCCATATGTGCACGTGCCTAAAATGTGCCAATGAGTTACAATGGAAGAATGGGATGTGCCCAATCTGTGAGGCTCCAATAGTTGATGTTGTCCGAGTTTATGTTGATGCTTAGACTCTTGCTTCCTGCTCTCTATCTCTCACACACACGGAGCAGAGATTATAATTAGTGTTTATATGCAGTCGTGATGAAGTGAATAATTAATATGGTAATCTGGGGATCGAGCTTTTGTGTGTGTGTGTGTGTGTAATCCAAATCTTCTAAAATCAACTTCATCAGAAGTGAAGAAAAAGAGCGAGAGAGATGCAAGATTATTTAAGATATTATTGTGAATCTTAATTATTGCAAAATGGACTGTATTTATTTTTCTCTTTCGTTTTCCTTTTTTCTTTTTTTCTTTCTTTCATTTCACTTATTTAGAATCTTCTTTTTGTGTTGTCAAAATATGCCTGTCATCAGTTTACTCATAATCAAGTTTACGAGCATTAGAGCTTAAGAGACCTACAAAAGGCATATCAATTTCAGTTAACTCAAATAACCTGCACACACACACGCGCGCGCACGCATACACACATCCTTTCGCATATGTTTTATTTGTGTAAATATGGGTGTAATAGTTTCCTTTGAGAAAATACAATGGGAAACCGTAATGTCTATATGATAAATTTTGTTTCTTCCTATTCTAAATATAAGAGTTAGTAGACAGGTTTGCTTTGGTTCTAAATATACAACACCTCTATTCATTACGTCTACTAAATTTATAACTTTTTCACTGCTACAGAAAACACAAAGATTGACGATTATTTTTGCTCATACTTGACGGTAGTATGTTTGCGTTATATATTTGGATGGAAAATATTTGACGGTTATAATTGTCAAATATTTTGGCAATACTCGATAGTTCTAAATGTAAAACCATCAAGTATTTATGACTAATTTTGTGGTCGATGGCATCAATTACTTGACAATTACTTATACAACCATCAAGTATTCTAAAAATATTTACCGCTTACTCAAAGAACTGTCAAGTATTGTTTAAATACTTGATGGTTTTAAACCAATAACCATCAAGTATTTTTAGAATTTTTTTAATACTGGTGCTACTTTTCTAGCTACCCCCTACATTATGAAATCTTATACAAAGCAGCATTGTTCGATAAACAAAACCAGGCCATCATTCAAACCAATATACAACAATCAATTATTTGGTCATATGAATCTAATTAATCACCAGATAGAAATTTACATTATATACATCTTAATAACAAACCAAATGTCATACAATATTAGTCGAATTGGTCATTTTTGACCGGGGGCAGGATAAGGCTTGATCTGTGCGGTATAGCCACAAAACTCTCAGAAGACGATAAAATTAAATATTAATAATTGTCTAAAATTATATAGAAGCAAGAAATTAAATTAAATATGAATAAAACATATAAATATTACTTATTAAACAATGAAACCATAAACTGTCGATTAGTCAGATCCCTATGAAGAGAATCTAGATACCAAATCGTTAGCTTTAAGACATTGACCACAACTAGCATTCAGTATCCCCTAAGTATAATAAAGACAATTAGAACAATTACAAAATATTTGAAAATAAAAGAATTTAAGCAAGTTCAGTATACTACCATTAACAATAAAGCGCTAGAAACAAAGTATCCCTATTCTTTACTGCCCTTGAAATGAAGATCTCTAGATAAGTCTTTCTTCATATCAGGGCCGCGGTTGACAAAAGTGTGGAAGCTGATAACCTTGAACTTGTCATTGAGGCCATTAGGAATTATAAAATTCTTGTAAAGGTACCTAAATCAACAAACAAACAAATCAATAGAATAAATGTTCAAGTGGTCAAGTATGTAATCAGGTTTTTAAGAAATACCAGATATCAAAGTTACAGGCATTTGTGCTGGCCAATCTAGGCGTCACAATTTTCTTCGATACATCATTTGTGACATAGTTAGACAAGGGTCTACCATAGATCTTTGGCTTAAAATCTAGGGGAATCAGTAAGGAATTGTCGTGTTCTAATTTGGCCCCAATTGCATTTTTCTCAAGACATATTCAGAATCTTGATGATATCGATTGAACATGCTCAGAGGGCTACTTTTGTGTTGATAATAATGAATGATCGCCCAGTAGGCTCTTCTTCCCCTTAGACTGAGAAACACATGTTTAACAATTAAAACAGAGTTTATTTTAAATCAACTGAAGGTTTCAACCTATACATACCTTTGTAGATTGTCCTAACGTAAGAAGATGGCCAGGCCAAGCAACAAAGCTACCTACAGCTTAAACCATTGTCTTTCATCTCGGGTGGGCATAGGAAATGTATACTTAGGATCAATCACAATGTTCAATTGCACCATTACATGATCAGCAGGGAGATGCACATTATGAATCATGCTCTTTCTCGCTAAATTGAACATGCGGCCTATTGCAACCGTGTGATGTTTAGGGTCTGTTTGGTTGGACAGGAGGGTGGGGGAGGGGAGGGAAAATGAGCCCCTCCCCTCATTTGTTAGAAATTTTAGAGGGGAGGGGAGCAAAAATCCCCTCTCCCCTCCCTCACCTTCCCCCATTTTGGCTCCCCTCTAAATTGGGGTTTTTTGGAGGGGAGCCAAAATCTTGGACCATTTTATCCTTTTTTTGATATTTCATTAATACCCATAAAAAATAAAAATATATATTATAAAAACTAATTTCAAATAAAAATAAATTATTATAAATAAATATATACTATTATAATTAAAAATATATTATAATAAAAATTTATATAAAATAAAAATATTATTACAATTAAAAATTATATTATTTTTACAAAAATATTATTTTATTAACTAAAATGTTTTAAAGCAGGAAGAAAAAGCATAGTTAAAAGAAAACAAAAATTTCATTTTCTTAAAAAAAGTAAATTTGTTAATTTGATTATTTAAAATATATTATTATGCTAATTAGGAAAAAAATTACTGTACTAATTGTTTAATACACATATTAACCCATAATATTGCATTTTTATTAAACTATGTAGTTTGAACTAAGACGTAAATTAATTTTTGTAATATATAAACAAAAACAAAAACTAATATGTAAGGATAAAATGATAAATTGATCATTATTATTCCTCTCCTCCTTCTCTTGAACCAAACAAAGGATCATTAAATATCCATCTCTCCCCTCCTCCTTAATCAAACAAAACAAGGTAAGGTTAAACCCTTCCCCACTATCCCCCACCTTACCCTTCCCTCCCTCCCTCCCTCCCTCCCCTACCCTCCCCTCAAACCAAACATGCTTTTAGGGCTATCCATCACATACTGAACATTCAATTCATCTTGAACAAACATATGAGTAGCCTTCTGGCACTTTTACTGTAGTAAGAAACTCATAAAAGCTAATTTTCTCTTTTTCAGATAGTGTGTGAGTTGCCGGATGAAGAAATGTACGAGTTCTCTTATCCTCTGGTACCAATTCCTCCCTTATCCCCATCTCAACTATGTCTAGCATCGTATTTATGCCATTTTTAGTCTTCCTTGCAATATGGGGTAATGTGCTAAACACAGTTTCACATATATTTTTCTTAGTATGCATAACATCAAAAAATGCCTCACATTCAAGGTCATCCAATACGGTAACAAAAAGAAAATGGACATCTTCTTCCACCTACTTGTCCTAACATGCCTTACAAAAGGTTTTCCAAATTCACAATCTATATCTTTCACCTTTTCAAAAATGTCCTCGCTAGTCAGCGATGTAGGTGCCTTACCTTTTCTGAATTTCCATTGAAATTTTTTAAAATTATCAGTGAGAATGATCACATGTAACCATCTACGACGTCCCATATATGAGTTTTTCATACCATACTTTAACCTTATGGAATCTGTGCTCTCTTCACAAATAAGACAACCAAGTTGCCCTTTAATCTCTACCCCAAGAGATCACGATATGCAAAGAAGTTGTTAATTGTGCTAAATAACATGGCTCTCAACTTGAATGTTTTTTCCTTATACACATTGTATACATCGACCCTACTCTCCTAAAATAGTTTTAAGTCTTTAATTAATGGAGCTAGGTATATATCTATATTATTTCCTGGTTGCTTTGGCCCAGGGATTATCATAGACATCACAGAATACTTGTGCCTCATGCATAGCCATGAAGGAAGGTTAATATATAAACAAAATCACTAGTCATGTGCTGTAGGTATTGCTTTGCATCTGATACAGGTTCATCCTATTAGTAACGAATGTAAGGCATAGATTTTTATCTTCTTTCCCAAATGGAGAATACTCAATATCAAACTTCTTCTATTCTAGAGAATCAATAGGATACCAAAGCATGCCATCTTTAATCCTTTCCTCCTCACGCCATCTTGAATTTCTTGCATCTTCTACATTGCTATACAAGCGTCTAAATCTTGGCATAATAGGAAAATACCATAATGCCTTCTTCAAGCTCTTCCCATTCTCTTGGTAGCGTGAGACACTGCACTTAGGACACTCGGTTAGTGACTTATATTCCTTCCTAAACAAAATGCAATTGTTGGGACAAGCGTGTATCTTTTCATAGCTAAAGTCGATAGAGCACAACACTTGTTTTGTGTCATATGTTTTGCTTGAAAGCTCATTTTCTTTCAGTAGCATTTGTTTAACAAATGAAAGTAATTTTGTGAAGCTTGTATTACTCCACCCATTTCTTGTCTTCAAGTTATACAATTTCAAAACTGTAGACAATTTTGTGAAGTCAGTACAACCTTCATATAGAGGTGTCTTAGCATCACACTTCAATCTCTTACACATTTCTGGACAATCCTCAAGTTCCCATTCAATTGCGTTGGCCATATCCTCAAGACAATTAGCTTCATTTGTACTCATGTCAAAATTAGATTATCCACATTTTTTACTATGCCCTCAACTATTATTACTTTTATCTCTTGTCTCTCTGTACTTTGTTTGGCACTTATAACTTTGATAGATTCCACTGATAATTAATTGGTTTTCACAAACGGATGGTAAAACACACTTCAGAAGGCAATACTTAAGACAAGCACAAATAATCTTACTGTGATCGTTGGCATGCTCCATCTCAAAGTTAATAAAATTTTCTACCCCATCCCAATATTCCTTTATTAAACGATTGACGGACATCCATTCCTTGTCCGTGGTCTCTAACTAAGATGAATCATTTAGAGAAAAATATGATCAGCAACTCAAAGATATTGTGAGAATTAAACAAAAATAGGAAGTCAATGCATAAGGCACTATTGATCACATTTATCTCTCTTTAATTCTACTTGTTAACACCTAGTAATTCAACAAAAATTCACTTTGACTTCAATTTGAAAAAAATTCTACTACTACTAATGTGTCATTCTGTTTGGAAAAAAAATTGGCAGTATAATAGCTTAAAATTGAGCATTTCGCAGGCTTTATGCCCTTTATTTACTTCAAATAAAGTACTCCTCTGGTCCTAAATATAAGACCCTTATACACATGTGTATAAGGGTCTTATATTGTGTATAAGGGTCTTATATTTAGGACCGGAGAAGTATTAAATAGTAAACTAGCAGCAAGTCAATTTCAATAATAACATCTGAATTAACTAATATTCAATAATTTGAAAAAACATAAAACATAGGGCCTTCAAGTCAAGTCAATTTCAATTACAAAAGCAAAGAATCTATGGCAAAAACAGAAAACATATGACCCAAATGGCTTCTTTTTTACACTAATTGTTATTCAATCCTCACATATAGCCAGCAAGGCAATTTCAATCTAACTAGCTATACTTTTAAGTACTAACAATTGCAAGTCCTTAAAAGAACCCACATTAAGCTTCCGCAAACTAAAAATAAGCAACACTTTCAAATAGAACAAAAATCAAAAGACTTAAATGCAAAGTTATAATCCCATTCAACCCATAAACCAACAACTCATGCTGGTTGAAAAAACTCACTTTTGAATAAACAAAACTTTTTTTTCCAATTCATTATCCTACAACCATAAGATAAAAACTAGAAGCAGTGGAGCAAGAAAAGGAAATGCTAATAGATCAACCTAAAGCAATAAAATTCACTAGTTGTACCAGGAAAAATGCAATAAGGTAGAAGGAACCACAAAATCAGATTAGGGATTTTAAAGAAGAATATGACCAATCTGAAGCAATAAAATCTCGAGAACATGCCATGAACAAAACGCGATAACACTCACTTATTACAAAAGAGAAGAACCACAGACCAAAAAACATGACGATGATCGAAAAGGAACCATAAAAACAATAAGGAAAGATAAAAAATGAGGTGGGGATGGCAGATTAGAGCACTAGGACATCTGGGCAGAGCATATGAAAGAGAAGGGCGCCTGAAATTTTAAACTGACTTCGAGCAAAGTGAAATAGATTAGAGATTTTAAAACATAATACTTGATGGTTTTATCCTTAAACCGTCAAGTATTTATTTCAAACACTTGATTGTTGATCAATGTGCCGGACTGTTGCCTTTCGGATCGTCAAGAAAGAGAGTTGCACAAGATAAAATACTGTATAGGATGCAACTAGTTGTTCTTCTCGAGGAGCTTGTTATTGGAAATCCTAGTCTAAATTGGGTTTCAAAAGCATTGTAAAAAGGGGGGTTTTAGTTGTTTTAAAAGTGGTGCAACAAATGCAAAGTGTAGAAAATTAACTATTTTTGGTATTTTGAATGACTGAAGAAATGTTTTGGATTAAAAGGGAATTATGGTTAAATAGTCTCTTGATGATGAAAGTTTAGCCATCATTGCTTTTTAGAATGATTGGGAGTTTGGAAAACCTCTAAGTTTGAAGAAAACCCTAAGTAATCACTTAGGTCCAATGTCTTAATTAATGAAAACTCACTTTAATCAAAGTTAATTAACACCTCTTAAGACACTGCTGAAAAACACTTAGAGTGTAAATGAATGAATGATGCAAATGCCCTTTGAATGTCAATCGATAGCCACAGAATACCAAGCACTCAGATTAATCAACAATTATCATTGATAATCAAATTGAACACAAGGATTCAAACTGAAATATTAAAATAGATTAATCAACATTAACATCATCCAATCCAAATACAATAGAATAGTCTAAACACAAGATTTACAATCATAAACCAAGTTTGATACAAGTGTAGAAAGTTCCTAAATCTAGAAAAATTCAACATAGCATTAAACAATGATTTAGACTATAAAAAGAAAACCCCCCAATTAAGTCCTTGAGCTCAAGCTTTATCTTCCATCACCAAGAGGCTAAGGGTTTAGCCTCTCATGCCTTCAAACCAATAACAATCGCTCCAGGAATGAATAGCCATGGTTAAAGCTAAAAATAAGGTTGGAAAAATAGAGAAGAAGGGTGTTGGAGTGGTTTGATCAGTTTAGAATTCCAGAAAATGATGAAGAAATGAAGAAAAATGGAAGTTTTGGGTGTAGGATCAATGGAGACTAGAGAGAACATGATGGTGGCTTAACCTTATGCAAATCTGCAGAATGGAAGAGTTCTTTTCCGTGGTGGTTGCCCTCTTTAGGTATAGAAGCTCAGAAACCTATTCCAAAACACACAGCTTCACTTAACGCACTCAGGTCGCGACCTTAGGACTGTAAGTTCGCGACTCAGGGGAGTCAGGTTGCAACCTGAGAGGCTTCTTGTCGCGACCTGGGAAGACAGAGCTCTTGCATCTTTACTCAGATCCAAAACACGTGGCTTCAGTAAAATGTCATCCAGGTCGCGACCTAAGTATTCCATGTCGCGACTTGGGGGGGCAGAACACTCCTAACTTTTGTGTCTTGGTCCTTGTAACATTTTGGCTGCATCCATGCTCTATCATGACTCTTGGGTCCTTCTCCAATTGCCTGAAAATCACAACAAAGAGCTTTGTAAAGACCAACTGATTACAGATCAAGGCAATTAAAATTTAGAAGAGAAAAATGACCCTTTTTATCCCCTTAAACAGCAAAATGCAATGCATGACTCAATGTAATCAAATGGATATAAATGCACACATAATGAGGGTAAAATTGTTGTAAAACATTAGGAAACACTTGAGAAAACCATATAAAGATTGGGTTCTATCACTCCCCCACACTTGAACCTTTGTACTCCTGAACAAAGATTTGAATTATTCTAAAGAAAGTACAGCTACAATTAAAGAGACTAGCATGTTCAAAAATGATCTTAAGAGCTAATCGATCAACATCTTTTAGGAATACAAAAAATGATAAAATGAACAATGCCAAGTAATCAGATACAAGATGCAATTGACTCAAAATGCATGAACAACAGAGATTTGCTCGCAAGATATAAGTGTTTGAATCGCTCATCTCTCCTCATTGGGGTTCTTTTCTCTCAACTATCCAAGTAGCAAACATTCTACCATAAGCTTGTAATGACCATAAAATCTCCACTACTATTCAGCATCCATGTAAAGAATCAAGAGGACTTTAGGGGTTATAGTGATGGGAAGGCTAAATAGAATCGAAAGAAAAAAATAAATCAGTGCCAAGAATTAAAGAAATGTGAGTTGAGTACATCTATTTTCTAGTCAAGGAAGTTTAGATCCCAACCTTTTATCACCAAGGGAATACTTTATTCAACTTCATTTTTCTGCGATAGCTTATGTATATAAAAGGAGTATTTCCTCACTCTTGTGTGTGTGTGTGTTTTTCTTCTTGTTTTTTTTTGTTTTTTTTCAAACTGAAATAAAAGAAAAATTCCCAATTAAGACAGATGAAGACCAGGAAATCATAATTGCTGAGACAAATTCAACTCAATTAACATCGTTGTTCAAAACACTCGAAGTGGTAGACAAAATGAAGGAAGTGTAAGCTCAAAAATGGTCAAGCAACAGATAAATGGTTGTGGGTTGTGTTTGGGTAGAAGGTGTAGAAAAGAATGCCTCCATCATATTCAAAATCATAAATGCACATGTAATTTTGACCAAGAGCTAAAACAAGTTCTAGAGAATGTAAACCACATGAATGATCACTCAATATAGGAATCAAGGCTCAAGAATATCCTTCCAACAAGGGTTTCATATCTCTATTGCTCATACAAGAAGTTTCAATAAATATGCACTAGTCACAAGGCATTAAGACACTTATCACAAAAGCAACCCAATAGATGAGGATTAAAAAGATCATGATAATCACTTGAGAACATGACTCCCAAAAGTGACTATAAATTCTTCAGAAAAAAACAAATCCTTTTCAAAGTCCAATATGCTTAAAAATCCAAGGATGGCACGGTTTTCAAGAAAAAACTATTTGATGCAATGAGGGTATATGAAAAAGGCAAAGGTTTGCTTGAAAAAGATACAAAGGTAGCTTAAAAAGGTTCCTCCTACACAGCAATGCCAACAACGAGAAGGGTAACAGTGCTCAGAAAAGAGTCCAGGTCGCGACCTGAATCAATGAGGTCAAGACCTATGCACACAGAGGCATGAAATCAGGAAGGGAAAGGAGGTCACGACCAGAAAATAGTGAGGTCGCGACCTGGGATCACAGAGAGAATTCCCTCGCCAAAATTACTCTTCAAGTCGCGACCTGAATCAGTGAGGTCACCAACTGAAGTCACAGAAGCTACCAACGAAAATAATTTCAAACTAAGGCCACAATTAACAAGTGAAGACCCTTTTAGCAAGTATCAAATGATCCAATTCATAGCAATTCAACATCTACAATCAATTCAAAGCCAAATAAAGATGATGAAAGATTGGATTTTTGAGAGAAAACAATAACCACAGAGATGATGCAACAAAGTGAAATGAAATGCTCCCCCACACTCAGACTTGACAGTGTCCGCACTGTCAACAGAAAAGGGAAAAGAACAGCAGCAACCACAAAAGAGAAGGAAATACAAAACAGCCATTGCAGAAAAGTTAAGATACAAAAGAGTTGATCCTTCAGTTACAGACATCAAGGAAAAACAAAAATCAAAGAAAAACTAAAAAGAAAGGGAAGACTATTCTCAGTCTTCTGCTCCTCCTCTCTCTTCTTCGTTAGTATCCCCTCTTGCCTGGACATCTCCTTCTCCCATCTCAGCATCAGTAGTAGCAGTACCACCAGTACCAGATGATTGTCTTGGACCCTCACTAAAATAACTGGCGGCAGGAATGGTGTTCTCCCAGAAAGCCCACTCATACTCGTGGGGGAAATTGACCTTAAGAGCCTTGGCCATCTCCAACATCAGGGGATCCAAAAACCTCTGACTTCTGAATTCATGAGATATGGAGATAGCTTTGTATGCATCAAACTCCTCACTTAGGTTGGTCACTTGATGACTGAGTTCGGTAATTTGATCATTCAAGGAGACGAGGTTGAGACTAGAGCCACCCTCAGTTGCCTTCTCTTCTTGACCTTCCCCAATCACCCTTTTTCCTCTCTTTCTTTCTCTGTTGGATTTGGAGGCGACATAGCATCTGGTCATGAGAGGGTCCAAGAGAGTGTCAGACTTGCACGCTGATATGTCATGTGCTGCACATAGATCGGTAATCAAGTGTGGAAAAACCATAAGGGTTCGGGCGTTGTTGATACAACGATCAATCTGGTCTAGGGCAATAATGGGCATGTCAACCGGCTGCATGGTCATCAGGAAATGAAGCAGAAGTGCACCTTCTTCAGAAACATCAGAAATGTGGGCCGATGGCATCACATTATAAACCATGAAGTTCAGCCAAATCCTAGCTTCATTATCCATGTGCTTGCGCTCAAAAACTTTTGCCCACTCTCCTTTATGGTCTACCCAACGTCTCCTGTCCCAATGGTTTAGAAGACTTGTGCCCAAGGGACTTCAGTAAGTCTGATCTTCTATCGTTGGTATTCGCAGACAGGGATATCAGACAAATTGTAGAACTTCTCAACAACCTCTCGAGTTAAGAAACATTCACTGCCTCGAAAGTTGATCCACCTGTGTCCATCCGTAGCAGTACAAGTGTAAAATTCTCTCACCAATGTCAAATTGGCCTTGTTCCTCTTCTTCATAAGTTCCTCAAGGCCCCTTTGTTTGGCAAGCTCATAGAAATGGTACTGCTGTGTTTATGGAAAATATCACTCTTGAACCACCCCTCTGTTGGCAAATAACTCCATTGCTTCCTTTTTTGAAAGTCTGGTCTCTTCACGAGAGCGAAGCTTCTTCTTCAAGCTTGAAGACTCGGGGTTCTTGGTGCGAGGCATCTAGGCACAGAGCAAACAAGCAACAAGCAACCAAAGTAAACACACAAAACAAACAAACCTATGAAAAGAAAAACTACACTAAGCCTAGAAACCAAGCACTCCCCTACACTAGGCCTACATTTACCCATTGCCAGACTCCCTTAAGCAAAATAGTTGAAAATTTTGAACTGGGACATTTGCATTTTAAAACCATTAGGGAAATCATGAGAAAACCCAAGTATTCATAATTGTCCATTGTCAAAACCTATTTCTTTAAAATCCTCAATATTTAAAGTTGAAAATCCATTGAGAAAAAGCAGTATGGAAACAACAGGAGTGAATCAGAGGTTCAAAACCTCCTCTGTGAGCTTAGGTCGCAACCTGAAGACAGTGAGGTCGCGACTTGAGGAGACAGAGGAACATTTTAAAATTCAGGGAACATCGAGGTCACGACTTGAAAACAGTGAGGTCGCGACTGGAATAAACAGAGGGACAATTTAGATTTCAGGAACCAGCGAGGTTGCGACCTAAAAACAGTGAGGTCGCGACCTGAACCCAGAAATTTCAGAAAACATAGCACGAACTAGTTTGCTCAAAAGCCAAATCTTTTTCAGAAAATGCAGTCTCAAGCAGTCCAAAAATCAATTAAACAATATTTTCAATGTCCAGCAATACTCCACTCAACCAAAATCAAAGCCCTAGCAAAACAACACTAACTACCCCTAAAACAAAACGCAGAAAACTAGACTAGGAAGAACAGAAAAACTGAAAATGAAGAGGGAAGATTAAATAGACCTTGAGAGAGTGGAAGGATGGAAAAACTGAACTCAGGGTGAAGAGGAGGCTTGATTTCGCATTGTAGGAGGAGAATCTGAAAGTAAAGGCACTCAGAAATCAACAGGGATTGCAAGACTGAAGCAACTGAATGGTTGTAGAGGAAGCAACCGTTAATTAGGAGTTGAACAGTTACGACTTTGGAGGAAATTTGAAAAGCAGTAGCTGTTGAAGAATCTGTGATTGGAGGGTTGCGACTTCAGAAAGGAATGGGAGGTTGGAGAGTCGCGACTGGGAGGAGAATGATCGTGAGAATGAATAGAAAATTGAAAGGAGGGTTACGTGGGGTTTTACAAAGGGAGGCTAGGGTTTTGGGTCCTTGCAATGAATATAGCTTGAATAGGAGGCAGGTTCAAGGGGTAACGTGGTAATTAGGGCGAAAATAAGAGAGGGTAAAGAGGTGAACTCGTAGAAAAATCCTGACTTTTCATGTTAGGTCACGACCTGAGGTATACGAGGTTATGACTTCAGGAGCTAGAACGGGACCTTAGGGTTTCAGAAGACTCCATGTCGCAACCTGAAAACAGCAAGGTCACAACCTAAACTCACAGAGAGCCTTTACCCAGTTTCTTCCTAAGTCGCGACCATATATATTGAAGTTGTGACTTAAACACACAGAGAGCTCCCAACTTCAGACTAACCCCCAGGTCGCGACCTGAGTGCACAGAGAGGCTCTGACACTCTAGACCCTGAAAAACTACAAATTTAAGTCCCTAAACCAGAATCACTTGCCAAAATGCCTACCATAACATCCCAACTCAGCAATCCATCATCAAATTCTTAACAATTCAAAACAAAACTCCTGGACTACAAAACCCAACACCCAAAACATAAAACCAACTATTAAGAACTCCCTCCCCCACACACTCAAAGCAATGCTTGCATTACGGTACACAGTCACACCAAAGCACAAAGCCAAAACACAAAACAACGAAGGTGGAAGTTGTGAAGTTCAGTTCAAGACTGAAGCACAACACATCACCTTTCTAGAGAGAGGGAAAAAGCTAAGCGCAAAGGTGGGTAAACTCAAAAGTGCAAAGAGGTGTGTGGTGGTGACAGAACAAAAGCACAAATACAATCATAGCAAACTCAAGGCTAGGGAGATTTTTGAAAATAAACAAAACAACAGAATTTAAAACTACTTCTACTGAGGGCGTCCCTTTCACAGTTTCCAAAAGTCACAGCAAGGTAATTTAAGCACAAGTAAGTTCATGTGAATAATAGAAGTAAAGGAAAGGGACGACCTAGCCTTAAGAAGGCAGTGCGGGCTCTTCGTAGAGCTTGAGGAGATGCCCGTTGCACTGAAACATTTTGCCTGTGGCCTCCTCCTTGAGCTTTATCATCTCGAAGTTATACACTTTTGTCACAATATAGGGTCCATCCCAACTTATCTTGAACTTTCCCTTCTTGAATTTGAATCGAGCTTGATACCTCAACACCTTGCCACCCTCCTTGAACTTCTTTGTTAAGATGTTGGCATCATAGACAAGCTTGGTTTTACTTGTAGATGTCTGAGCTGTTGTAGGCGTCTAACCGCATTTCTTCAAGTTCTTGAATTTGAAGGAGTTGGTTCATGCCAGCCTCCTCCAAATCTTTAGAAATTTAAAAACCGTAGATGCATCATCTTTACTTGTGGGAATGGCTTCTACCTACTTAGAGAGGTAGTCTACGGCTAGGAGAATGTAGGTATAACCGTGGGAAGGTGGAAAGGGCCCTATAAAATCTATCCCCCAAGCGTCAAAGATCTCACAAAACAAAATAGGTTGCTGTGGCATTTTATTCCTTTACTAACCCCCCAAACCATTGGCATTTATCACATACCTTACAAAAAGTGAATGCGTCTCTAAATAAGGAGGGCCAGTAAAATCCTGCATCTAAAACCTTCCTAGCTGTTTTTCTAGCACTAAAGTGCCCCCCACATAAGGTATCATGGCAAGCCTCCAGAATAGCTCGAGACTCTACCTCCGGAATGCATCGTCTAATCACTTGATCAGAACATAACCTCTACAAGTGCGGTGGATCCCATATATAATAGGAAGCTTCGCTCCTAAGCTTTTGAACTTGAAAGGTGGTCAAGTGAGAAGGGATTAGACCAGTAACAATATAGTTAACTAGGTGAGCAAACCATGGTTGAGAAACAGACAATGCACATAGAGATTGGTCAGGGAATGAATCACAGATAATATCAGAATCGACTACTCTCTTAGTTTCTAAAGGTAGTCTGCTCAAGTGGTTTGCCACATGGTTGACTTTTTCGGCTCTATCTTTCACTTCTACATCAAATTCTTGAAGTAATAACATCCACCTCAAGAGCCTCGGCTTTGATTGAGGTTTGTGGAAATGGTATTTTACTGCTGCGTGATCTGTAAACACAACCACTTTGGAATTTATTAGGTATGGTCTAAACTTATCAAGTGCAAAAACAATTGCAAACAATTCCTTCTCAGTAGTGGTATAGTTTTTCTAAGTTGCATCTAGAGTTTTAGAGGCATAAGCAATCACTTTCGAAACAGAATTCTCCCTTTGACCCAACATTGCCCCCACACTCAAGTTTGAAGCATCACAAGAAATCTCGAAAGGCAAATCTTAGTTGGGAGAAGTCAAAATAGGAGGAGTAACTAGCCTATTCCTCAATTCATTAAAAGCAAGCTCACATGCATGGTCAAATTGAAACTCAACATCTTTTTGCATTAGTTTGGAAAGAGGTAAAGCAATTTTACTAAAATCCTTGATGAACCTTCTATAAAACCCCACATGTCCTAAAAAGGACCTCAACTCTTTCAAGTTGGTTGGGTAAGACAAAGAAGATATCACCTCTACCTTGGCTTTATCTACTTCAATTCCTTTTTCAAAGATTAAATGACCTAGCACGATGCCTTGATTAACCATGAAATGACATTTTTCATAATTCAAAACCAGCTTATTCTCAATATACCGTGCTAGAATTTGGTTAAGACTTTTCAAGTAGTCTTCAAAAGAATTTCCATAAATAGTAAAATCATCCATGAACACATCCATGCATTTTTCAATAAATTTAGCAAAAATGGATAGCATATAGTGTTGGAATGTGCCAAGAGAGTTGCAAAGACCAAAGTGCATTCTTTTGTAAGCATAGGTTCTAAAGGGACATGTGAAGGTGGTCTTGTCTTGGTCTCTAGGGTCTATAAGAATTTGGAAATATCCAGAATATCCATCTAGGAAATAGTAATGACTCTTCCCTGCTAACCGTTCAAGCATTTGATCAATAAAAAGTAAGGGAAAATGGTCCTTCCTAGTGGCATCATTCAGCTTCCTATAGTCAATACAAACTCTCTATGAGTTTTGCACCCTAGTTGGGATAAGTTCATTATTCTCATTTTTAACTACTGTGATTCCACTCTTTTTTGGCACAACTTGTATTGGTGACACCCACTCGCTATCAGAAATAACGTATATGATTCTAGCTCTTAGAAGTTTATCTACTTCTTTCCTAACCACATTAGAAATTAGAGGATTCAATATCCTTTGGCTTTGTTTAATTGGCTTGGAATCTTCAGCTAGTAAAATCTTATGGGTACAAACAGTAGAATCAATTCCCTTAATCTCAACTAATTGCCAACCCATTGCCTCCCTATTTCTTCTAAGAACTCCCATTAAACTAGTCTCTTCATGCTCAGTTAAAGAGCTAGAAATAATGACAGGCAATTTATTCTTAGGCTCAAGATAAGCATACTTGAGGTTGGAAGGTAAATCTTTTAGTTCCAAAGTCGGGGGGTTGAACAACAGAGGGAATTAGAGTAGAAAAATTAATAGAGTTAGAGAAACTCCCCTTTGTAGATCCTTTTGAGATGCATTCGCCAGCTTTACTTGGATCGACTACGCTTGCTTCAGTCCTATTAGATATTGCACCAAGCTCGAGTTGGTCTACAGAAGCAACAACCTTAGGCTGGTTTACCTCCATACCTACATCATTATTAGAGATTAGATCATTCAAAAATTGTAAAGTATGGGGTGTAATTTTAGAATGTGTATGAGTAGCAATTGACTCAGAAAGTGTTGGCCCTTTAACCAAAGTCTTCAAAACATGAGGTGGGGGAGCAATTGAAGTTTGAAGTTCGGCAGGTGAAACAGTTGAATCAGGTTGCGACCTCATATACCCAGGTCGTGACCTCACATCACAGAAGCTACCCTCTTGGAATACTTGGGTTGAAGTCATGACTCGAGAACCCTCAGGTCACAACTCAATTTGATAGAGGTCACCTTTGTCACAATCCTGGTATGGGGTCGCGACTTGAGAATCCTCAGGTCACGACCTCATGTCACAGAGGCTCATTTCCTTGCATTTTACTCCAGTCTCAGCACTCACCACTTCTTGAAAACCTACATCATTAACTAACAAACTCCTTCCAAGGCCAATATCAGTTGTAAACGCAGAAATGGAATCAAAATTTGATGGAAAAGAAAAGTCTTGAGAAATGGAAAGCATGCTATCAATTTCTAGAGAATTAATGCATGGAACCTCATCTCCGCAAGAACTAGAAAATGAATAAACAGAAGAGAGGGAATTAAAATACTCATCATATGCACTCAAAGATGAATCAAGCTCATAAGATTCATGTGATGATGCAGTAGAAGAATCAATCAACTTAGGTGAACTCATGTCATAACTATCATGCATATGCAGCTCATGCTCATCCCTGGCTTGCTCAACAACTAAATCAATAGCATTTAAACCCATGAATGCAGAATTGTCAAAAGGATAATGCATGGCTTCTTTCATATTACAAGTTACAACATGGTCTCCTACTTCCATTGTTATACAGCTATGTTTCATATTTACGATAGTCTTGGAAGTTTGCAGGAAAGGTCTTCCCAAAATCAAAGTGCTTTCATTTGCAAGTTCATTTGACATATCTAAAACATAGAAATCAGCAAGGAATACTAGGTCCTTGATAGACCTATCTGCTAGTTGGAGTACTACACTTGTGTCTTTGATCCCATTAATCCTTAGAGCTAAATCAACTGACCAAGGCATGGCGTTTATGGCAGCACCTAGATCTAACAATGCTCCCTTAATGTGAACCTTTCTTATGGTGCAGGGGATGGTGTAAGACCCAGGATCTTGGCATTTAACCAGTAGTTCAGCTTTGAATAAGGATGACACATTAGCACTCACCTGAATTCTCTCAAGGGGCCTAAACCTTTGCTTGTCATTACACAATTCCTTAAGTAATTTAAAGTATTTAGGATTCCCTCTTAAGAATTGAATTATGGGCACATTGATTTCTAGTTTGTTAAACAATGTGTAAGCATCAGTAGCAAACTTAGCATCAAAATTTTTCTTACCAGAGAAATAGGCTTTGGTAAAAGGAAGATCTTTAGCACATACCTCCTTACCTATTGGCTTAGAGGCTCCTTGGTTGTTGGTCTCTGGCTTGTCCTACTTTTGCTTGTCTTTGTGAGTAAAACTCTCTACAGTGCTCTTAGTTTCTGGCATAGCTACTTGAGATGCTTCTTATTGTACTTGAGTTGACTTCTCTTCTAGTTCAATGTGTGCTCTTGCCTTCATCATGAGCTCTTTTTCTTTGGAGCTATCAGACTTGCCAAGTCTCACTGGGGAAAGTGGAGGACTCTCTACCTCTTGTGTAACATCCAGACTTTTAGGTCTGAAAGTTCCAGAAATAGCCTAAATTAAATAGGTTACCAGACCCCTATGAGCAGTAGTCCCAAAGATGAGAAAAGAAGTTAAAGCAGTTTCAGGGACTAAACTGCAAAGTAAAAGTTTTCAGGGGCTCGAGTATAATCAAGGTTAGAGGCTCCAGTAAAGTTTTGAAGGCCCAAAAAGAGAAAAGAGGCTAGATACAGGCCAAGGAGTAAGTTAGAAACCTCAAAGAGAGAATTATATGAAGCTAAGTCCAAGCAGGGACTAAACTGTAAATTCTGAAAGTTATGACTAATAGGGGTAAAAATAGAAGAGTATACAAAAAATTCTAAAAAAAATCCCAGCAAATGGGAGATAATATTCTAAGTCTCTTCTGTGAAGAGAAAAGACGAAAATACCCCTGAGGCAACTTAAATGGAATTTATGAGGTTATGGCCAGTAAAAAGTACACTGTTTGAGGTAATTATTTTAAATAACAAGAGACCTAAAAAATGTACATAAAAATGAGATTAAGTGGTTGAAAGGTTATACTAATTTATAAAATTAGTCCTGTAACCAAAAGGCCAGTGGAATGGCTTTAATAAACTAAAGAGCTGATTATGCCAATAAAATGGTATTTTAGTAAACAATTTTTATATAAGGCTTAAAGGAAGTGTTATGGCCTGAGAAAATTCATAGATATTCTGTAGAATAAAAAGGAATTTATGGAGTAGACAGAAGAATTTTCTAAACTCCGGAAGGCCATAAAGAAAGTCGGAGAAACGTGGACCAAGTAAAATAGGAGGAAACTTAAGGGCTAAGTTAGATCCGACGGTGGTGATCTAATCTCCCTTCTCCTCCACTATTTTCACGACACGTGGCCTCTTCTAGAAGCATGATGCAAGGATGATGTAATAAGATGATGCAATGATGATGTAAAAGTCTACTTGAACTTTCAAAATTGCTCTTACTCCTCCTTCTAGCTACCAAGGGCATTTTGGTCTATTCAAGCCAAAGTTTTGGCTATAAATAGCCACCTTCCCCCTCTTGCAAGATCAATATTTTGGCCACCTTGGGGAAACTCTTGTCGTTTGGATTCTTGAAGAGCAACCAAGAGAAAGCTACCTCCTTTGATCAACCAAGCTTAGATCCGAGGTTAGTAGGTTGTTCTATATTGTTCCTTGCCTTGATTTCTTAGTTTATACGGTTGAAAAGTATGGGTCCCCTTAGGGTTTGGTGCTGGCCGAAATGTATGATGTTAGGGGGAGGAAGTTTTGATGTTAGATCTAGTTAGAACACATTGATTAGAGATTGTTTCAAGTGGATCTATGTTGAAATTGAAAGAATTACGTGCTAATTTGATACCTGTTTCGAATTAGTTACTGTTTATATCTGATTTTGAAATTTGGCATGATTAAAGTACACTCCGTGATCTTTAAATCCATGGGTAGAACACTCCATTTGGATATGTGTACGATTTATGGTGATTTTTCAAAGTTAGGGTTTGAAATCTGGAAACAGTGTTGAACTTTTGGAAGGGTGTCGGGTTCCGTACAATTCTGGTGCTGTTCAACGTAGAATTGGTTCCTGAAACTATTTTTCCTTTAAATTTACTTAAGAAGCTTTCAGTGAGACTTAGAACCACTCAGTTTCGATTTTTCTAGATTTAATTATGAATTTTCAAAGTTGAGCAAAAATTCTGGAGATTCTGCGTGAACAGTACTCATGAACCAAAATTTTCAGATTTGATATTCTTGAATCTAAAGCCATCTAAAGTGGTCCTAATTGATAGAAAATGGATCATAAGAATGGGAAATGTTGAGATTTATGTTAGAGAAGTTAGAAAGAAAACCCTAAGACTAAGAGAAGGGGTTGAGGTTCAAGAAAACTAGTCTTGAATTTTATGTAATCTAGTGGTCCTAATGGATTGTGTGGTTATTATGGTTACGTTTAGGACCTTTGGAAAGTCAAGGGAGTCAAAGGAAAAGTAAGAGGAAAGCTTGAGGTGCAAGGTAGTGAACTTACCTATTGTCATTGCTTGATGTGGTATGCTTGTGTGTTGCCGTGTACATGTTATTTACATGTTGTTGTGACATGTTTTAGCTGCTGTAATTGCTATTTATGATGAGTAGATTGTGTCTCTATGGCCATGCATCAAGAAGTTAGCTTTAAGCATGCTAGTATGTCACTAATTAACAAGAGAATAAACAAGTTGCGTGTAGTGCATGAGCATCCATTTAGCATGATTAATATGGTATTGTTTGCTACTGAGATTCCCTCGAATCTCACCCCCTCCCTAACCAACCATTTAGGTCAATCAATGATGGGCACTAATGGCATGAGAAGCAAGGAGAAGAAGTGGAGAATTATTAATGCAAATGATTGATATGAATATTCAATGTATAATTCTCCTATGTTGTAAATTATGTTATGAATGCCATCAATTCAATGTATATGCTTAGGATGTTTATGGCATGAATGAAAGTATATGAATATGAATGAGAAATATTAAGCCCATGTTATGTATGTCAAAGAAATAAAAAGAATTAAAGTAAGGAGATATTAAGGGATAAAACGTAGGTCCTGAAGTAGTTAGTTTTGAGCTTTAGTTTTACCTATCAAATGAATGAGTTAAGTCACGAGATTTGACATATTTATAGTGCACATCCCAAGCTTTAAAATGAGTGGTAAATCACCTCATTTGGATGTGTATACGAAGAGATATGAATTTTCAAATTAAGGCACAGAATCTGGAAAGTCCAGATTTTTCCAAACAAATAGTAATCTTAATCCAATAAACTGTACGAATTGGGCAATAATAAGTCCAATTGAATATTTTCCCCCTAAATAGAATTGAAAGATCTTTCCGTAGAATTTTGGAACACCTCCATACGATTTTTCTAGAATTAGTTATGATTTTTCAAAGTTGGACCTGTAATATGAGAACTTGACGGTGAACAATAATTTTCCGAAAATTAATGTCCAAATTGGAATTTTTAAGTTTAGGACCATCCAAAGTGGTCTGAAATGGTTCTAAATGAATCCTAAGGTATTATATAAGTAAGGTGTGACATCTTGTGTATAATCATCCTTGTCTAGTTTTTCACTTTCAAAGTGAACCTTTTTACCACTTCTTAGAGTTATGACGTTGAGCCCCTTTTGATTGATCACTGTATTGGAAGGAATGCTGCCCCTGCTTTTAGCTTGTATGTCATTGACCATATTAGACCATTGGGTTAAATGACTGGTGATATTAGTGTTCTTTAAAGTGAGCTCCTCCAGTTTCTTATGAATATCTGAATTATCTTTCTGCATACTTTGCAATATGGTGGTTATGGAAACAAACTTGTCATCACTTTCCTTTATTTGCCCCTCTATGTTTGTTATCTAAGCAGCCATGCTTTTTAAAAGCTGAGAAATGTCATCACTTCTTGGCGGTGGTTGAGATGCCATGGTGTTAGGTGGGGTTGTCACCACTGCTCTTGAAGGATCTAGAAATATGCTTGAGGAAGCCCCAAGATTGTGGAACTGATTCCCTTGGAACTGGTTTGGTCTATTTGCTCCTCTACCCCATTTGAAGTTTAGACGATCTCTCCAACTGAGGTTGTAGGTGTTTGAGTAGAGGTCCCTTTTCTGATACTGCCCCTCTCTTCCTTGG
Source organism: Neltuma alba (assembly GCF_004799145.2). Lineage (NCBI taxonomy): Eukaryota > Viridiplantae > Streptophyta > Magnoliopsida > Fabales > Fabaceae > Neltuma > Neltuma alba. The sequence continues at coordinate 686,138 of NW_021635117.1, forward strand.
TACATGGCATTTACTTTTTCAATTGGCTCAGGGCAATTAGCAGTAGTATGCATTGGTGAACTATAAAATTCACAACTTGTAGCTACTAATGCAAGGGATTGAGTCTTGTTGGAACGGAGACTCTCAACAGTATTGGCAAGTTTAGACATGTCTTGTGCTAACTTGACCAAGAGAGGGTCTCTTTCAGATTTGGGGTCTCTTGAATCTCTTGCGCTCACATGTTGTCTATTAAGAGCAAAGGTCCTTGTTAACTCCCATGTAGCCCTTGGTTCCATATTTTCCACAGACCCATTAGTAGTGGCATCCAAAACCTGTGCATCATATGTTGACAACCCATTGTAGAAATATTACACCAAGTGCTCCTCAAGAATCTGATGGTTGGGGCACCAGGTAAGCATCTCTTGAAAGTGACTCCAAAATTCAAAGAATGTTTCAAATGGCTCTTGCTTAGCTATTGAAATTTCCTTGCGGGCGGCTGAAATCTTTGTGGAGGGAAAGTATTTATCCAAAAATGCTTTCTTCAAACTGGTCTATGACCCATAGGCATTGTCCACATAGAGTGGTAGGTTCATGTACCATTCTTTAGCTTTGCCTTCCAAAGATAAGTGAAAAACCTTCCACATAACGTTATCAATACTGGCTCCTACTGGCTTCATGGACAAACATTGTATATAAAGAGTCCGGAGGTGCAAGTATGGGTTTTCTCCTGCAAGACCATGGAACTTAGGCAATGAGTGAATCAATTCACCTTTAATTTCAAAATCTGCATTGAAGGTAGGAAAAACACCAAGTATAGGTTCAAAGTTCCCATCAAATTGAGTTAATTCCTTAATGGTTCTATCCCTAGGTTGTTTATTAATCCTATTTTGGCCATTATTTTCTCCTTGCCCCTCATTACCACCATTATTAGGTCTATTATGGTTACCATTCCCATTCCCACCGTTTGGATCATGAGGAGGTACTTCAGCCATAATTTCTTCTTCCACTTCCTCACTCTCACTAGATGAATGGGCTAGGTCTCGTAAAATAGGTGGGCTACGAGATGCGGTAGGTCTACCTCTCCTGCCTCTACGTGCTCTAGGCATGCACAATTACTCAAGAATTCAAGCACAGATAGAGTTCAAGAAAGACGTAAGTTCAAAACTGTGTATTTACCAAGGGTGTGTAGTTCAAAATTGAGGTAAACTCAATGATTTCAAATAATGCTCAGTGAGTTTGAGGTGTATGAAGTGCTATGCACTCTTAAAGTATGTGCAGAAAGCAAAGTTATGCAAAAAGAGTAAATTTTGACACTCAGGAAGATTTTTAGTGGAAAACCAGATCGGGTTGCGACTTGAAAAAGTTCAGGTCGCGACTCAACTAAACAGAGAGCAACCCTAAAAGAAAAAGAAGTCGAGGTCACGACTTGCAAAATCCCAGGTCACGATTTAAACAGACCGAGAGCAACACTGGATAACAGTAGGTTGAGGTCGCGACAAGCCATAAGTTAGGTCACGACTCAACCACTTAGGTCATGACACCAAATATGTGAGTTCGTGACTCAAGGTCACGGAGAGCTATTTTCGTAAAATCTTTGAAGAAAAATTCCAAGTACTTCAACCAGATGCTGAACAACTATGCACAGAGTTCAAAATCTCAAGCAATTGGCTAAAACACTCAGGATCACGCTAGAATAAAATGCAAAATGCTATGTAAAAATGCAAATGGAACTGTATAAAAAAACAAGATATTTGGTTCTATTTCTCAAAACTTTTGATGTTATGAAATGCAAGATTTAAGTTTGAAAACTAAAACTCTATAAGAATTGACCCAAATCACAATGGTGAAGAAACCAATTACTAGGGAACCAATTCAATGGCTCCCGGCAACGGCACCATATATCGATATGCCGGACTGTCGCTTCCGGATCGTCAAGAAAGAGAGTTGCACCAGATAAAATGCAGTATAGGATGCAACCAATCGTTCTTTCGAGGAGCTTGTTATTGGAAATCCTAGTCTAAATTGGGTTTCAAAAGCATTGTAAAAAAGGGGGTTTTAGTTGTTTTAAAAGTGGTGCAACAAATGCAAAGTGTGAAAAATTAACTATTTTTGGTATTTTGAATGAATGAAGAAATGTTTTGGATTAAAAGGGAATTATGGTTAAATAATCTCTTGATGATGAAAGCTCAGCTAACACTGCTCTTTAGAATGATTGGGAGCTTGGAAAACCTCTAAGTCTGAAAAAAACTCGAAGTAATCACTTGGGTCCAATGTCTTAATTAATGAAAACTCATTTTAATCAAAGTTAATTAACACCTCTTAAGACACTGCTGAAAAACACTTAGAGTGTAAATGAATGAATGATGCAAATGCCCTCTGAATGTCAATCGATAGCCACAGCATACCAAGCACTCAGATTAATCAACAATTATCACTGATAATCAAATTGAACACAAGGATTCAAACTGAAATTTTAAAATAGATTAATCAACATTAATATCATCCAATCCAAATACAATAGAATAGTCTAAACACAAGATTTACAATCATAAACCAAGTTTGATACAAGTGTAGAAAGTTCCTAAATCTAGAAAAATTCAACACAACATTAAACAATGATTTAGACTATAAAAGAAAACCCTCCAATTAAGTCCTTGAGCTCAAGCTTTATCTTCCATCACCAAGAGGCTAAGGGTTTAGCCTCTCATGCCTTCAAACCAATAGCAATCGCTCCAGGAATGAATAGCCATGGTTAAAGCTAAAAATAAGGTTGGAAAAATAGAGAAGAAGGGTGTTGGAGTGGTTTGATCGGTTTAGAATTACAGAAAATGATGAAGAAATGAAGAAAAATGGAATTTTCGGGTGTAGGATCAATAGAGACTAGAGAGAACATGATGGTGGCTCAACCTTATGCAAATCTACAGAATGGAAGAGTTCTTTTCCGTGGTGGCTGCCCTCCTTAGGTATAGAAGCTCAGAAACCTATTCCAAAACGTACAGCTTCACTTAAGGCACTCAGGTCGCGATCTCAGGACTATAAGGTCGCGGCTCAGGGGAGTCAGGTCGCGACCTGAGAGGCTTCTTGTCGCAACCTGGGAAGACAGAGAGCTTGCATCTTTACTCAGATCCAACACGTGTGGCTTTAGTAAAATGGCATCCAGGTCGCGACCTAAGTATTCCATGTTGTGACCTGGGGAGGCATAACACTCCCAACTTTTGTGTCTCGGTCCTTGTAACATTTTGGTTCCATCCATGCTCTATCATGACTCTTGGGTCCTTCTCCAATTGCCTGAAAATCACAACAAAGAGCTTTGTAAAGACTAACTGATTACAGATCAAGGCAATTAAAATTTAGAAGAGAAAAATGACCCTTTTTTATTTCCTTAAACAACAAAATGCAATGCATGACTAAATGTAATCAAATGGATATAAATGCACGCATAATGAGGGTAAAATTATTGTAAAACATTAGAAAACACTTGAGAAAACCATATAAAGATTGGGTTCTATCAATGGTTATACTGAAAAACCGCAATTATTACAAAATTTGACTATTTTAAAAGAAACCGTCGAATATTTTAGAGAAATACTTGACGTTTCTTTTTAAAATCATCAAGTATTCTAAAGAAATAATTGACCATCAAGTTTTGTTCAGGGAAATTCTGCCTTACTTTTTTAATATTTTTTATTTTAACCGTCAAGTATTTGGTGTCAAGTATTTGTAATTTTGTAGCAGTGTTCCCTTAAACTCTAGCTATTTGTTATACATATTAATGTTTTTCTATCATGGGAATACTTTTGAATATAAAATAATTAGAAAGGGATGGATTTTTTACAAATAACTTTTGCGAATTCGCAACCTAATTCATTTAGGACCAAGGGAGTACTTCTTTAATAAAACTCTCTATAATCCTTAAATGAGAGTTAATTAATTGGGATAGATTAAAGATGCTAAAAATTCTTTCATTATAGCATGTGATAATCTTCCTAAAATACTCTTGTATAGCATTATACTATATATAAGTTAGGTAAATTAATTTGAAGAAAATAATAAATATAAAAGATAAGGTGGATTATGCTTAAATCCAATCCCCACTATCTCTTTTATTAGAGGTAGAAGGGATACTTTTCCCCCCTAAAAAGTCAAACTTTGGATTAAGGGAAGGGGACAAATATAGGATGAGGGAGGAGGTAAGCATAGAATGGTGATGACAGAGGAAAGTTGTGATATTTAATTTTGTTTAGTATTTTTCTAATCTTATACCATTCACTATAAACCAAGTAGAAGCTTTATTCTGTTCATAAATTAAGAAAAATTCCCTCCTTTTCTTTTCTTCCTTTTTTATTTGTTGGGAAAATGACCTAAAAAGAACCTTGAAAATAATAAATCCCAAAAAAAGGGTGTTAACAGTTGCAAACAAGGAACAAAAAACTGGACCAAACTAGTTGGTTCAACCAAAAAATTGATGAACCAGCCAGTGGTCTAGTTTGGTCTGGGCATTAAACCAATCAAGAGCTGAATTGGTATCAAACCATTGAAAATTGGTGTGAACCGGTGATGAACTAATTTGAAAGATTATGTTACTATTGGTTCTATTTTTTCTCATTCAGCTTTTAATATCTCAGCCACTATAGGTTTGAATGAATTTCAATGATGATTTTGGTATTAATGATTATTAATTTTAGTTATTGATGAATTATAAAGATAAAAATTCTCAATATCGTTGTACTTTGTTATTGTTACAATCAAACTATTGTTATATTTCCTAGTATTTTATTATTAGTGATTACTAATGTTGTTATATTTTGTTATTTTCAATTAAATTATATTATTTTAATATGACTAGTTTTATCTTGAGTTAATCCCGATTCGACCAACTAACCTTTAAACTACTACTTTAAATAGTTTAGTGTCCAGTCTGGTTTTTGTTCCTTGGTTGCAAATGACATAGAAGGAGGGACAACCTGAATAGGAATTTTGAAAAAAAAAAAGGAGAGAAGGGACAAAAATACCCTTGTGTTCATTTTTTTTTAAAAAAACAAAGCAAGGAACCATTTGTCTGATGATCTCCTACCCATCATGCTCCCATCTTACGTGTGAAGGTTCTATTTTTGAAGTAAGGAGGAGCGAAGGTTATTGGCCATAGTATATTAGGCTGCATATTTTGCCTACCATTGCTAGCAATATATTGTGGGCATCACCATTGCTACTGTGGCTACCATCAACAATTAAGTAAGATAAGTTTAGGGTTTAAATTTTTGTCGGGTACTGGACATGTTTGGGTGATTGAGTAAAAGGATTGATGAATTTAGGTTTAGAAATTACAAGAATATGATTATGTTTGACTAGAATTGTGTTTTGTTATTTGAATTCTGTTTGAAATTAATGTTGTAGGAATAAAGCAGATGATTGTCATGGTTGCCAAGTTTAGGGTTATAAATGACAAGAACACAGTTGAGATTGATTGGAATTGTATTTTATGGTTTAAACTTTGTTTGAAATGAGTGTTGTAGGAATGAAGTAGATCATTATCACCATTGACTATAAATGTTTGGGAAATAATTTGAATGGATTAGGTAATAAGTTTATAGAAGATATGTCTAGGGGAATGTGTGGAATAAATGAGTAATAGGTAATGACTAGAAAGGGTTAAGTAATGACCAGATTTGTGCAGGGAGTGCCTAGAATGAATGGAATTTAGGTTATGACCATTATGGAATAGCCAATTACCAAAGAGATTTGTGGATGACTATATTTGTTTAGGGGTTGCCTATAATGAATGATTATAAGGCACTGACTAGGTTAGAGTAGTTAATCCGAGATTTGTATGGAAAATGACAACAAAGATAATGTGAATAACTACAATATGTTTGGTATTTACTATATGTGTTAGTTAATAAGTGTACATTGCATGTCTTGCATGAGAAGGAAGATGGTGTTGGGGGAAGGGTTTGCTTTAAAATCAATACAGGGTAGGTTAGTGTTATTTATAGGGAAACTTAATGGCTAAATTGAGGAGGAAGTTTAAAAATAGAAGAGAAAAAAAAGCTTATAGGAAAGGCATCGAAGGCATTGCCTAAGGAAGAGAGGAGGTATATTAAGAGGCTAAGAAATGAAGGCTAGAAAAGATGGTAAAGAAGTATAAAGACTCCTTTCATACCCAATGCTCATTACAATGATTCAAGTCATTGTTGAATTTTGTCAACAACAATGATGATTTAAAGAAGAGAATTAAGAGGACAAAGTTTTCAAAATTTCTAAAGGAATTGGATAGACTTCCACATGATCTCATTATGTCTTTACTGAGATCATATGACTTACCAACACATCAACTTAGGATTAAGATACAGACAAAAGAAATTAAATTAAAAGATGTTGAGCAGTTGCTAGGTTTGCCTCATGTTGGGGAGGAGGTGATAGTGGATGTTTGGGAGGATCATCCAACATATCAAAGGTTGAAGAAGGATTATAAGAAAGCCCCATATAGTAAGATATTGGATAAAATTAAATATGGGGAGGAGGAGGACAAATTTGAGCTCTTGTTTGTGATATATAGGCTAAGAGCTTTTCTACGTCCCACCTTAAGCCTAAGAGTAAGTGATTATTTGTTAAGAGTCATGTGTTGCACAATAGATGGATTTGGAAACTATAATTGAGTAACACATGTTATAAAGGACTTAAGGAAGGAGATAATGACTATGTGAAAGGTTTTAGGAAGAAGAAGTGTCACATCCTGCGTTTTAAGTTACTAAAAAGAGAAATTTAGAACTAAGGTCTAGATAGGATAAATGAGATGTAGATGGGACAACTTTTGAAGTGAAACCCTAACAGGGACTAAATTGCATATTTGAAAAGTTTCGGTCTATAAAGGGTATTTTTGGAAAGTGTGCCCAAAATTTCTGAAAATTTATTAAGGGCTAGATAGGATAGAGGAGATGCAAATGAGACAACTTTTGAAGTGAAACCCTAACAGGGACCAAACTGCATATTTGGAAAGTTTCGGTCTATAAAGGCCATTTTTGGAAAGTGTGCCCAAAATTTCTGAAAATTTATTAAGGGCTAGATAGGATAGATGAGATGTGGATGAGACAACTTTTGACATGAAACCCTAGCAGGGACCAAATTGCATATTTGAAAAGTTTCAGTCTATAAAGGGCATTTTTGGAAAGTGTGCCCAACATTTTTAAAAATTCCCAAAAATTCATAGAAAATAGAGAAAAAGGTCTAGAGCCATATTTGAGGTTAAAATGTAAAATTAGATAAGAATAAATTATAAGAGAATTTATTTAATTATGGGAGTTTTGGCTGACAAGGAAAAATTAGCAAATTAATTATTTCGATGACTTGGAGGCCTCAAATAAAAAGACAAAAATAGGAGAAAATTAGTTGGAGATTATAGAAGATTTTAAAAATGTTCCCAACACTTGAAGTGAAAAAGTTGGCTTTAAAAATATTTAAAACCAAATTTTACTATAATAGGGACTTATCAAAAAAGTTTTAAAAGAGGCATCTACAAATTTAGTTTTGGTCTAAGAAAAATTAGAGAATTTCCTCGTAATAAAAGGGAGCTATTGAAGTAGAAGTGTGGATTTATAGAACCAAAAACTATCAGAAAGCATTTGGTCAAAAATATGGTAGAATAAAATAAATTGACATTTCCTTTTTAGACGAACACACCCTAAGGACATTTTAACCTAGTTATTGTCATTATTTGTGCAGTCATATAGATATTGAGTTTAAATATGGTTTTGATGGTGATTGGAAGCTAGAAACCCTAAGTCCTTATGCTATCCAAACTTGAATTAAGCATGCCATGAATAATTTGATGATGGTATATGGATTAAGAGCTAGGAAAAAGGCTTGAATTTTATGTTATTGCATGAATTAGATAGAAGATTTCATGATTGATTTCTCAGGACATATGGTTTGGCCACTTTGAGTACTAGGGTTTAGAGTTTGATTCATGTTAAGTTGATACTTCTAGTGAATTTAGAAGGTGGGATTGTATAAGGTTATGTTGAGAAAAGGTGTTTGAAAGTATTATTAAAATTGAAAATAGAAATTTTGAACTCCAAGACGCTATATCTCAGCCAAAGCAAGTTGAGTAGAGACGAGTTGGATTTTGATGATTTTAAGCTCAGATATGAATTCTACATGTAAAATTATGTAGGAAAAGCATGTGGGGATTATTTTGGAAAAGTTGATAACAAAACCCTAAAATTGAAAGATAAGGGTTAAGGGTTTAAGTTGAGTTATTAAAGTTGTTTTGAATTGATACTTATAATGCCCCTATTATGTGATCTAATAGGAGTTAAGCATTAGCAACAAGGACTTCAAACTCAATGAAAGAGAGGCAAGAATCAAGACTTTGGAACAAGGTAGCAAGAATATATAACTTTAATGTTAACTTGCATCAGTTGTTTGTCATGTGTTTTATGCCATGATGTGGTTGAGCAATTGTTGATGATAATATGTGCATTTGATACCTTGACAATATGCATGAATGGGTTTTCTTTATGGCATGAACATGTGCTCCCTTTTCATGGTATGATAGTTAATGTGTGTTATGTGATAACCTTCATTGTTGGCATTATTGTTATTGAATTTTAGGCAAATGAAAGGATAAAGGAAATAGTGAATAAGGAGTACAAGATATGGGGATGTTTTATGGACTGATGTAGTGGCATTAAAGTTATCTTGAGAAATGACGAGGCAAAAAGTGAGTAGTATTTAGGCTCGACATATGGTTTGTTTGATAACTTTTTTTCTATTAGTAAGTCACTTAATTAACCAAGTCAATTGTATTACACAACCAAGAGCTACAATAGTTGCTTGGCTAATTGATGAGGAAGATTGAAGAACACTATAAAATACTAATAAATGTTATGGGTGAGCAACTTATGAAGGTATAGATTGGAGAAAGGGGGAAGCTATTGTTGAGATAGTAAAGACAAAGATTGTTGAGAACAGAGCAGATGATGATGACAATGAAAGAAAAGGTGATGAAAGAGGTAAGGATGGTGACGATATGGAAGGTGATGTGGGTAAGGGACTGAACATGCCAAGGAGGATGATTTGAGTAAGGGTATTGAATATATTGAGGAAGGTGATTTGGTTAAGGGGATTGAACATATTCAGGAAGGTGATATTTAGGGAGATATACCTATGGTTGAAACGACTGGATCTCCCATTATCACTCCTCAAGATGATAAAGACAAAATGAAAAAAGGGTAAGTGTAGATGAACCAAAACTTGACAAGGGAGAAGAATTGTAGAGATTGATGAGGCAACACAACTCGACAATCATATCTCCCTAGATGGAGTTCAAGGAAACTTCAAGGATGAAGATGACTATAGATGAGAAGGATATTTTTTTAACATCGTATCCTGTTTCATACCCAAATCTAGGGTTTAGGTGTGGTCATTAAGTGTTAAAGATGCTTATATGCCAATTCTATTTGTCCAGCATTTGATTAAAATGTTTGATGAAGATATCACTCAAGAGTAGTTGTATATGCCTAGTAAAATTCATAAAATAAATAATAGGGTATGCTATAATAGGGTAAAATTCACAATAATAGATTATTTTACTAATGTACAGGAGCCCTAATAATTTTAGTCATTGCGTGGACAGGAGGGATTGTGGTGTTCATGTCATGATATTGCTAGGGTAGAAATGGAAGCCAGGAGTACCCCTTGAGTTCTCAATGCAAAAATGTCATTTTGCTTTATCTAAGAGTAGAAACAGGCCAGACAAGGCCAAGTCTTGCTCTTAATAAGCTAGACCTATTTTGTAGCATATCAGCTTGAGCCTGACCTATGGCCTGTTACAAGCTTATTTTTCAGTTCGAGCCCGACTTGTATAAAGGCCTAGCTTATTAAAAAGTTTGTATTTTTTTTAAAAAAATTCAAATTACATAGTGATATTAAAAAAAAAAAACTAAGATTAAAAAAATTGTACATAATAATTAATTTTTTTATTCTTGTCTTTTATTTAAATTTTAGTGTCATAAGTACTATTTTAAATTTTAATTACAATTTACAAGGATATTATTGAAAACTGGTTGTAATCGTATGTTAAAACTTGGCACAAGATTATGTTTAAGTACAAAATTAAAATTAAAATTAAAATTAAGACAAATAAATAAGGAGAAAAAATTATTAGTTTTACAATGAATAAAGAGGGTATCATAATTTAATTAACATAATACATAAGTTAATTAATTTATCATTCTTGGAACAAAATTTTTCTTTCCTATTTTATTTATATTTTTAAAATTTAAAGATCACATTATTTATTGACATTATTATTTTAAATTATATTTTTATCTTCACTTGTCAACTAAACTTCAAAATCTAAGGAAGCATTAAGCTATTAACTATGTATTAAAATTAAAAAATAAATGAAAGGAGCATATGCATTAACAATAGTACTATTAACTAATTTTCTCATATATTATAACTATAAATTTATAACAGACCCAGGTTGACCTAACAGGCTTAATAGACTTCTTAGAGAGTTTAAGCCTTGCCTGTTAAGTTAAACAAGCTTTCAAGTAGGCCTAGGCTTGGGCCTGCTTCTTTTTAAATAGGCTTGGCTAGGCCAAGCAAAATACCAGCTAGGCCATACGCCCTTGACAGGCTGTCTGGCCTGTTTCTACTCTTAGTTTTATCTGACATTTTTTATAGTGGTCACATAATTATTTATTTTCTACTTATGCGTAGGAAGAAGTCGGTCGCTTTCGCTGTGACCTTTGTTGGTAGTTGATGAATCACGATCATAATAAAAGGCATAAGGAGGCTTTACAACTTCTTCTACTTCCAAAGAAGACCAAAAGGAGTAAGAGATGTCGTTTGTCTTAGTAGTTAGTGAATTATGGAGACGAATTGTAACTAATGAAGATAATGTTGTTGTGGGGATTTTAATTGATAAACTTATTTTAGCTAGATGTTTACAATGTTCCTATATTTTAGTATGTACTAAGTCCATTTTACCTATTTGTCAATTGACGGTTATAAATTTCCATTTTAGCTGTGAAATACAATATCTCCTTGCACAGGCCACTTAAGTTAGTTCCATTACCATATAGTATATGCCTCGTATCATCCAAGAAATCCTCTATCAAGAGCCATATGTTATGAAAACATGCTAAACTTTGTTGCCACTAGCTGCCTATTTAGCTGTTGTTTTGTCATTATTTTCCTTCAACTTTTGACATATCCATGGTATTAACATATATGATTGTTTGGGTCTACCATGTAAGTTTTCCATTGCTTTTTCCTCACTCTATATGCCTGTTTATAGGTAAGCTTCACACCATACTCCCTTTGCAGTGTTTTCCTCATTTTGCATGGTTCCTCATCTCCTCAATTGTTATTGATGATGTCAAATTAGCTCTTCCACCATGCATAACTTTCTAATTATGTTGGGTAAAACGACCATGCTTGTTTGTGAATGTCGTCACACATTATAAAGGACTACTGTTTCCCACAATATTTGCGCTTAAACTCTAATGACAACCTTCCACTTTATACTTGATAGACATCAATTCTTTACTGTTCCTCATATATTTGTGCACAAACTTGTGTGCAATACTATACAAAGTCACCCTAAATGCATGAGCATGTAAAAAATGCTACCCCATTATTGTAAAAAGTCCTAACCATTTCACTTAGCTCATCTCACAAATCATGCAAAACTCAAACTTTTTGGCTCCCCTAAGTTGGGAGGTTAAGAATAAAATGACAAGTAACTATTATAATTACAAAATTATTCCCAATTACCCTAACCCTATCACAAAGTTACTATATGTCCAATCTTTTTAGCTTTTTGCCCCATGTCTTATGGCCGATCCAAGCCTCTAAGCCCTAAATATACACATATGCTTGGAGAGAAAGTTGAGTTTCAAATTCAATAAAACTCAAACAAACAGACGACTCAAGAAACATATATTAGAAATGACTGTAATGTTGGGAAAAAAAAAAAGAAATGACATTAATATTTAAACTCTTTATCATTGGTTTTGTATATGTCTCGTTTGTTAATGCCTAAGCTTCTTTTTTCAGTGGTATGAATATTTTCGTTTTTTTATCCACGGCCATTCATCCCAATCTTTTTTTTTTAAAAAAAAAAAACCTAACACTATCTGCCTTATTTCTCTTTTATTTCAACCAATAAATCCATATTTTTTTTAAGAGAATTCATTCTGAAATGACCATTTTGCCCTTTAAAGATCAAAACCTATAGTTTGAAATTTGAAGAACCAAAACTAAAATAAAGACAAACTTAAGGGATCAAAGATTATGCTAACCCAAACTCCTAAACAATATAACTTTTCACTCCGTTATGTTTCATTTTATTAATTATTGCTTTGTTCTGTTCCATTCTAAATTCTCAAACGGACTTAAAGGATTATTACATTTTCCCCACAATTACCTATCATGGAAGCCCTAATCTCATCTCATCATTTTCTCCGGTCTTTACACCCTTGGCGCCCCCCCCCCCCCCCCAAAAAAACATTTTGGGAGAGAAAGCAAAACTTCTATCAAAAAACAAAATTACAAAGGACGGACCAAGAAAACCTCGTGCAGCACCAGGCATTTACAGCATAAGAAAAACATGAACAAGCAAGAAATATCAAAAGATGTTCAAAATGTCTACAACCCGTCTAGTGTGATTAAATAGTCCTCTCCCCTTTATCTCATCAGCAATGGCACTTCGAGCTTACTCTTTGATGGCCCGTCACATATGTAGGAAAAGCTTCTCTGGAGGAGGGCAAGTTTTGAACCACCATAATTCTTGCTCTTATTCAAACAAGATTGAGACCAAGGAAAAATTTGTGAATTCTCTCAAATTCACCAAACTCTTACAACTTAGGCCATTGCAATGCCCAGCATATGATATACTTCATGCACAAACTAGCTGCCACAAATTAACAATACCCATTTAAACACTGGGACGTAAGGACCGGCGTAGGGCTGAATCCTGTAAGATCTGATGCAGGCAGCCTTACCTAAAGAATTACTTTTAAGAGGCTGATTCTTCAGCTCGAACCTGTCACCTTTTGGTCACATGGAGACATCTTAACCAGTTGTTCCTAAGCTCCCCCTCAATCGACATATGTAACAAAGCAGAAAATTTAAACTTTACAAAAATAATAAGAATATGAAAACATTGTATGCAAACAACGGCATCAATGGGCTTTGGGCCCGATATCTGATGTCCAACATTTTTAAATTATAAATTTCTGTTACAACTACGGTTTTTCCCCACTTCACAAGTACAATGTTTATCATCCCTTCAAAGTTCTTCTCCCTAACAAAATAGTTTCCAAAATGTTACATAAGTTACATCACGGGGTTTAATTGAATCACCTCAAAATTGCACCCTTTCATGGACCAGAATTTTTATTTTCGACGGATTCAGGTAACTAGATACAAGCAGCCACACCTTCCTACTTGTTTGAATCCTCCAGACGGTACGTTCTATCATATATTCAACTAACATTAAAGGACAGCCATCATAATTCATGCTACTTTGTACATGAGAATGGGATTGTTACCATTATCTTTTACTCCATATCCATCTGCATGAACCTGGTGTTGAGTCAGTGTCTCTAGTACAAGCTTCTTGTAGAAACTTCTAGAGTGTTACTAAGAAGTGTCCTTTTCATGGACATTACTTCCAGTACTTCGTATTTGAAGGTTGGTTGCTTGATGAAGAAAGTGCAACAGTAGAAGTAAAACAATCTCATCATCCTTCTTTCTAGTGATCCTTGTTTTCTTCACAAGGATTTTCATTAATTTTTCCAAATGCTAGGCCACGTAAGTACTGAGCATTAGCAAGTCCAGTACTTTGAACCATCTTGCAAAATGCACTTTCTTCTTCTAGCAGGAGCTCCTGAGGTGTGCTGTATTCAAGAGCCTGCAAGTTACAGAAGAAAAAGTATCCACGTAGAGTCAATAATGTTGTCTTGACCCTTGAGAATATTGATTGATCAAAATGAGAATACTTCTTGCATTGAAGAAAGAACCCCAAAAAAAAAAAAAAAATTCCCAGATCAGGATCATCTTTTGTGAAAGCATCAGACCGCACTATTGTTTTAGTTGCAACTTGTTATTTATTTTATATGAAAATGCCAAATCAGACAATAGCTATAATGATCAAAAATTACCATTTTACCAAATCAATTCGTAAATCTTTAGACTTCAGTATTGGATATTTTATTTGTTGAGACATGGCATCCTGTTTTACCAAATCTCTTTTTAACTCCAATGAAAATAAACGGTTAGATGCAATCTCTCACATTGACATTCCATGTTATCCACTAGCCATTAACAAGAAGGAATTAAGAATACAACAAACCTTGCCAGTATCAATCACAAGAATACGATTGCAGTCGATAATTGTATTCAGTCTGTGTGCAATAATAAGCATCGTGCAGGACTTAAATTCTTGGCGAATAGTTTTCTGTATAAGGGCATCGGTTCTAACATCAACTGCTGCAGTAGCCTCATCTAGAACAAGAATTTTAGATCTTCGTATCAAGGCCCTAGCTAGACTTAACAGTTGTCTCTGCCCAACACTGAAGTTTTCTCCCTGCTCAGAAACCTTAAAATCATTTCAAGAGATTACCATCAGGTTGGCGTTTACCTTGTTTTGTTAGTTTAATAGAAAACATTAGGTAATAATTCGCATTGCAATTAAAATTAATCTGAGCACTTTGAATAAGTTCAACCATGATCGTTGTACCTCAAAATCTAGGCCAAAGGAATTTCTGCTGACCACACTTTTCAAATGCGACCTTTCTAGAGCCTCCCAGAGCTCAGCATCAGTGTGTTCCATAAAAGGATCAAGATTGAATCGCACAGTTCCTAGGAGGGGAAAAAGGACATTTAGAGTTCGAAGAGTACTGTCGAGGTTCATATATAGTATGTTCATAATTTAATGCGCTAGTTTTATTGTATAGCCTATTGAGAAGAAATCATCAGTTTTATCCTAGCATTTTGTAATGCATCAATAAAATTTTATAAAAACAAAAGTTGTCTTCTCCAAGTATTCTTAAGAGACATAGAATAGTTTATGAGCGAGATGCATACCAGAGAAAAGAACTGGTGTTTGTGGTATGACAGTGAGAACTTTTCGTAAATCTGCAACTCCAAATTTAGAAATATCACAACCATCAATAATGATTTTTCCTTTATGCGGTTCCACAATCCGGAATAAAGCATTGAGCATGCTGGATTTTCCTGCACCAGTTCGTCCGACAATTCCTACCTTCTCAGTTGGAGAGACTCTAAAAGACAACCCATGCAAAACTGGAGGAAGTTCGGGCCTGTACCGCAGGACAACATCCTCAAATTCAATTGATCCTGATGATGGCCATCCAGGTGGTGGGCGGTTAGTCTCAATAATAGCTGGAGCCTCAGTTTCCATTTCTATGTATGTGTCAACACGCTCAACCGCATTTAAACTATTTTCAGCTCTACTAGCTTGTCTAAGGACACGACTCAAGAGATTTGTGATGTTTAAAGAATAACTGAGAAGTAGACCCATTGTAGCTGCAAACATGGCTTGGTTATGGGCTGTTGCATTTTGCATTACAGCAAACGTTGCTATTAACCAAATCATGAGGCCTCCTAATGTTTCCAACCTTATGGTGAGCCACCGATTTGAACTAATATTCACCAGAGTGAATCTAATATTGTTGTCCATGAGTCTTCCATTAATGTGCGCCATCCTATCATATGCTTTGTAAGCACGAATGCTTGTCAAACCATTCAATGCTTCTGCAAATTGTGCATAGACGGGAGATCTTGTAATTGAATCCAACCTCTTCACCTCACGAGATAAACTCTGTAGAGTATAATGTGAACAGGAAAAACTAAGCCACAAATTATGATCATTGATGAAAATTTAAATGAAATAACCAATGTGAGCTTGATCTTTCTGTGTCAAGTCTAAATGGCTTCTACTCAAGGAGGTGTCAAGTCTAAATGGCTTCTACTCAAGGAGATATATGGAAAAATTCAATTAAACCATTATAGGGCCTTCACTAAATTCCTTAAGCTTATGAGATGATGAGATGAAATGATCCTTGACAATATCTAATGAGAACTCCACTAGAGATGATGCTCCACCTTGCCTTTGGTCTAAGAAAAGCTTAGGCTTCTGCGTAGATTACTTTGAAGTCGATGTTCTACAAACAACATGTATTTTACATATTATTTACTATTCATTTACAGCTAAAACAAATCCTGGATATCTTTATTTCTACCAGTCAACAAAAAATTTGCAATGATCCATATGAAAATGCCAGTAAAATAGAACCAACTAGCCAATTTTATCATTGCTATAAATAAGAATACTCTCGAACTTATTGATGAAACAGGATAAGTCCTGGGAAATATATAGATTGGTCAATAAAAGGGAAAAAGGACAAAAAAAAAAATGAAGGGTTATGAAACCGACCTGGTAATACAAATAAGCTGCATAAAACAAGATCAGAAGTGGCATTATGGCCCACAGAGATAATGAGCTCACAATGCCAATAAGAACAAAAGTCGAAAGGAGTTGCCAGAATTGACCCATAAACAAATTCACAAAACTAGCAACATTGCGATCAATGTCTCCCAGGTCTCTTGCAAACCTATTAAGTATGCGTCCAACAGGATTGGTATGAAAGAATACCATTGGAGCCCGTAGTATTTTATGTAACATGGCATCATGCAATCTTTTGGCAGCACGAAGACTTGAAATGATCAGCCAGTAAGAGTTAGCAAGAGTAACAATTACCTGAAACCAACAAAGAAAGTAATATTTCAGTTTACAAGGTACTGATGAAATAAGAGGTTAGAAAGTTATGGTCTAATGAAAGCAGGATTTGTTGAAGAAAGAGCATTTTGCATAAAAATTCTGGTGAATCATGTGTGAATAGAAAGGTGCTCAGTACTTAATACAATGTTAGTTTGAAAGGATTATGATAAGGTGAAAATGTTAGACAGACCTGCCCAAATGAAAGAACTGCATAGATGGAAATAAAATATCCTTGTTTATAACCAGCTGCAGTAGTTTTACTGGTCCACATGCTTAACCATGTGCTACTTGAAATTCGAAGAATTTCTGTTGTTACATAGCATGTGAAGAGTACTAAAACTGCCCAGAGTCCTCCTAGAGTAGACTTGTACCTGTAAATTTACACAAGATAGGATGATGTAAGGCTGTGGTCACAACAGGTTAAAATATTTGAATAAGCCATTCATGTGAGAACCATAAAAGCATCCAGGAGTTTTTTGCAATTCTCTTAGGTTCCAAAGTTTACTCATACCTCATCAAAACTTTCCAGCTGACAACTCCTGTTTCCCGATCTTCTTCTTTAATAAGCATGGATTTTTGCAATTTCCCCTTCTTTTTATGTCTTGTACCATTTGGAATCTCTAAAATCACATCATTGGTTGCTGGTAGAAAATTAGTTTTATTATAGACATCTCTATCATTCGTATGATTTAGTTTTTCTTCCATTTTGCCTGCATTTTCCATTAGTTTCTGGAATAGTGGCCCACTTTTAGATAGCTTCTCAAAGGTTCCCTGCTCTTCTATCACTCCTTCCCTAATCAGAATGATATGATCCACCTGAGGGAGGAAATGAAGTTGGTTGGTGACAAGAATCCTGGTTTTTCCTTGCAGCCCTTCCTTTATACAGCTCTTGAAAACCTAGAATGAGATCACGGTTAAACCATGTTTGACCAAGATACCCAATATCTGAACTTATGACGTCTCGAATGATACATGTTCATGAGCAGCAACCCCTTCAATTGTTTCTTTAATAATTGACATCAGGTAAATTTGATTCTCCCCCACTCAAAAGGACACTTGGTTTTGATGAAACTTACTGGGGACGAATGCAGCATAATGATTTTAATTGGGAAAAAGAATACGTCTATAGACAACTGTAGTACCATAACTAGGATCACATTCCATAACAAGTTAAAATTTATACCTCTTGGGCAACATGACTATCAAGGGCGCTTAAAGGGTCATCAAATATATACACATCTGAATTTGAGTATACAGCTCTTGCCAAGGAAACTCTTTGCTTTTGTCCACCACTGATATTGACTCCTCTTTCTCCAATCTCTGTAAAATCACGTCCCTAGAGAAATACTTGAATGAGAAAGAAATAACATTCGATGTTTAGTTTTAAGAAGCAAAATTAGAAATACTATGCATATATAATCTCTTACAGGAAGTAAGTCAATATCATGCTGTAATGCGGTGACATCGATGGCCTTCTGATACCGTTCATATTCAAACTTAGATCCAAATAGTATATTTTCACGGACCTGAAAAAAACACGTGATTCAGGATTGAAACTGGTGACATGAAGGTATATTTGTGAGGGGGAAAAAATATGAAATCAATTTTTTAAAAAGTTTGAGAAAATTTCAAAGAAATTGCTAATTAATTAACAAAGGAAAACATGAACAAGCTCCAACTGACAGTAGCATTAAGAATCCATGAAATCTGAGGAACATAAGCTACAGTGCCTCTGATTATAACATTTGCATCAGCTATAGGAGGAAGCTCTCCAATCATTGCTGACACAAGTGATGTTTTCCCTTGTCCTGTACCACCAACTATCGCAACTAAGCTGCCAATGGGTATTTCCAAGTTTATATCTGATAACAAGGGCTTCTCCATCTGGGAAATTGAATAGTTTCTCAGAAGCAAATAGGCCACGTAAAAGAGTAATCATCTTAAGTTAAAAACACAAAAACTATCAAAATTGAACTTTGATATCTCAACATAAGAATATCACTTATAATAAGAATCCATTAAGCACAAACTAAATGTGTGGTCTATGTGCCAGTCATTATTCTAAATGACCTAGACTGGTTTTGGGAAAGCGAACAAGAGCGGTAGTATGAATGATAAGAGTTCCATCCATTGTTTCATAATTTCTATGTAGAACTTTTATAAAGTCATATATTTCTTTTAAAATATACTCATGGATTCAAATGCCAGGACCTGTTGATAAGTAAGATGCATCATGAATTAGTAAATGTCATGCTATCAAAAATCTAAAAGGAAAAGGCAACAATAGTTATTTTGTTGTCTTCAAATTAGTTGCTACGTTTTCTTTAAGAATTAGTATATAGAGTGACAGTGGCCCCTAGTAAGAGAAGAATCATCCATGCTTTGATGACTTCAAAAAAAATAAAAAATAAAAAAGAACGTTAACACAGGAAATTTTTAAAAAAAAATCCTAACCATTACCTTTTAACTGGAGACGACAAAAACAGGGCATTTAATTACTTACTTTTGACTCCTACTTACTTAGAAGATTATTTATGCACAGAAAGCATCAAAACAACCAAGAGAATTTTAAAACAAACAATCACTGGCCTTAGAAGTGGCAGTACATTGTTTGTCATAGAAATAAGTATAGTTAAAACACTGACCTTTGCATCCCAGGAAAAGTACCCATTCTGGATGGATATGGCTGGAAGTCCTGGTACAAGAGGTGGATTGGGTTTTAAAAATCGCTCCTCAGCTAAGAGTAGTTCCTGTAAACGTTGCAATGACACAATTGCACTCACAACCTGCCAGAATACAGGATGACGCAGAGAACTTTAGTTATTCCCAATAGCAAGAATCATGTAAAGTCACACTGTAATTAATTCTTTTAACTACCTGCTCTGAGAAAGGAGTTGAGGGAATTATACTAAAATAGACAGACTGACATTCTCCAAGTAAAATCAAGGAGTTTATAAAGAATTCATTTGTGGCCAAAAAAATTTGAGAAAACAAAAAGAATAAACAGTTATTATTTGACCATTTTGCCGTACTTATTTCCTGCATGTTGGCTAATATTAGTATTAGAATTAAGGGAGATTTATAATGAGGTCCCATGTAAGAAAAAGAAATTACAAAACAAGTCCCAGAGATTTTTATTCTTTACTCTAGAACTTGTCATTACAGGCTGCTCAGGTTATTATTGGACTTTTTAGTAGTTATTTCTCTTATATGGAACTTGATTGTAATTCTCCCTAGAATTAAATGTAGCTGCACTTAATTGTCCCAGCTTATAATAAGTCGATACAGAGCAAGCTTTTCCTTGTGCTTCCCAGTTTCTTTCTTCATTATTCTGATAGTATTAGAGCCCAATGCAAGTATAAAGGAAATAGGGTTTCCATTACACATTGTCTCACTTAAAGCAGCAGAAATAAGTACATGTCTGATGACCGCTCAAGCACCATTAGCCCTCAGAAACTCTCATACCTTCGTTCCATCATGAACAACCTACGCACCTTCCATAAATTTGTAACCCTCGGGAAACAAAGGATGCCACTAGCACTAGTGGCATAACCCTTTCAGATAACTGTGCATCCACCTTAACAGGCCAAAGCCATTTTACTCACACTTAAGATGTGGATTCTGGCACATCGAACTACATGACAAGCAACCCACTTCTGTTTGAACAGTTTAGCAACTATATATAAAACACCTATAAATGTTAAAGTAGCATATGGGTCAATCGTTAAGGTTAATGGTTTGGATACTGTTTGCATTTCTGATCATTCTGCTCTTAAAGGAGTTCTATTTGTTCTGAATTTTCTTGTAACTTGCTCTCCACAACCAAAATCCTTATATCAGTGAAGAAGATAGAAGGGAGGATAGAAATAGATAGATAGAATCGAGAGGAAGAAAGCAGAAACAATTCAAATTCTGACTATGCCAAAAGCTAACCACAGAACTAGTAAGTCCATCTATACACAGCCAACAGTCTTATGTCACTAACGACCCTACCTATTTCACTTCTTTATACATTTATAGTTACCAAATCAAATTACATTTATAGTTACCAAATCAAATTACATTTATAGTTACCAAATCAAATTCTCAGAGAAACCCACTGCAGTATGAGTTTTACTAACAATGGATGTGTGATTCAGGGTACAGCATCCTATAAGACAATGAGCAGTGCTAAAGCACTGTAAAGACTCTACATTTTAAGCTTCTCTTTTAAATGTTTGTGGAATGCCATTTTACCTGTTCAGATTATTGCCCATCACATGGATTAATAGCTCAACGTTTTCTTTCCTTGCATTATGCTTTTTTACATGCCTGTGTGTCTTCATTTCCATGTTTTAAGAATCCCTTTCTAGGGTGTGTGGCTGCTCTCTCTCTCTCTCTGCGCACACATGAATCGGTGTGTGTGTGTGGGGGGCGGGGATACTATGCATTGATTATGAATATTAGTTATTATTGTGCAGTCTTTATCATTATTGATTAATAAGTTATTATTGTAAAATCTTTATTAGTATTGATTAAGATTGTTAGGCTTTATTATATTATTTATGCTTCCTTATTCCCCCTAGATGCATATATATCAGCCTTTGTATCTGTGTCATAAGAAATAAGAGAAACATATTTCTTCTCTCAATTATTCCACAATATACAATAAGTGGTTGGCTGCAAAAGTATGTAGTATCTCCCCTTTGAACTTCTGTACCCAATTTTCTTCACTATCAATTAATAAAATAGCAATGTGCAAAATTATGCAGTTACTTCAAATTTTTGAAAACAGACCCAAAAAAAAAGAATTAAATGGTTGTGACAAGAGGCGATAACTAACCTGACTTAACAAACTGGGAAGCATATTTAAAGGATAACGCAAAACTGCAAATAGAGATAAAGAGGTAAATGCCCTTGCAGGTGTCAACTCTCCACCAAGTAAAGTGAACATTCCGAATGTAGTTACAGTCACAAGAACTGGGATGCTGTTCAGCATAAAAGTGTTAAGCTGCACCCACAAAAGGTAGTGTGAAGTCTCAGTCCAGATTTTGGCTGTACTAAATAAGTTGAAGAGAATGTGACAGACTTCTGAATAAATACCGAGTGCATGCATGTTCTCAAGATGCACAAGATTTCCTAAACCACTTAAGCAATTATCAAGGAAAGAGGTGATCAATATTTCAGTTAAAATCAATAGTCATACTAATTCATGAAGAACAGGTCAAGACTCACTGCATCTGGATATAAGTTGTGAAATATTTTCTTTTAATAGTTTGAGCACTACACTGCAATTGCCCAGAATTCAAGTATGTCAATAGTTTAGACTTCAGAGTTCTCATTCACCAAACTGAATCAATTTACATCAATATACGGTTCAGGTGTAACTGAACTGAAACTAGCTGTCTACCTAACATGTATGTCCCTGGGTCCAAGCCCATTATAAAGACGTATAATATAGTAACAAAGTGCTAATAAGCACAACAGCATGCAGACCATGATGTGTAACCAAAGGAGATAATGTGCCTGTTTGGGTCAGCATTTGCTGGCCCAAACGTGGCTTAAAATTGAAAATAAGCTCAATAGGAAAAAGAGGTCCGTTTGGCAGAGCTTTTTTACAATTGAGCTTCTAAAAAATAAGCTGCCAGATCAGGTGTTGTGAAAAAAGCCAGGAAGAGTAGCTTATGGCTCTGGGCAGAAGCTTAAAGGTACGATTTGGGCGCTGGCTCCATTGACTTCATTTTGCCAATGATACTAGGACACGTGGTGAGATGTTATTGGAAAAGAATAACGCCACCCTCATTAATGAGCAAAAAGATCTTCCTGGTGCTTCAGTTCATATGCTTAGCTGGGTGCCTCTAACTTTTATTTTTGGATGAAACTTGAAGAACGGACGTTCAAAAAATCAATAAAGCATATTTTAGAAAATAAAATAATAAATATATTGAGTATTAATTTTCTTTTCATTTCTCTAATATTTTCAAATTTAATTCACTCATTAAATTTCACTTCTTCATATTAAATTAATTTAAATTCATTATATTATGTCAATTCAATTTTTTATCATGCTTTACTTTATAATTAAATTAGTTGGGTGCCTCTAATAGTCTAATTTTTATTTTTGGATGAAACTTGAAGAACAGACGTTCAAAAATTCAGAAAAGTAAAGAAAAATTTCCCTCCACTAATCTCTTAGTCTCTTTACGTAAGAATAATTAATTAGCTAAAATTAGTTCAAAAAAATAATTAATAATGTTTCACTTTATATTTAAAATATTTTTTTTATGATTTCTCTAAAATTTTAAAATTTAATTCACTCTATCAATTTGACTTCTTCATATTAAATTATTTTAATTTCATTGTATTATGTGAAATTATTTTTTTAATCATGTTTCATTATTTATTAAAACTCACACCTATTTTAGTCATTTTACAACCAAACTTACTTCTACTCAATTATAATCCAGACAACTTTTTACCAATCTCACTTTTGCAAACTAACTTTTCTGAACTCCAATCCAAACACAATTCAGCTTATTCAATTTAGCTTTTACCCAACTTCCCTTTTTCATAAGCTACTTTTTCAATAAGCTACTTTTCAATCGCTAATCCAAACGGACCCAATACTAAGAATTACAAAAAATTGATCTGCTAGCATACTATTTTGATATATCAAGTGATTGGTTATTATTTGTTTGAGATTCTTGTCAGGATGGGAAATGCATGTCAACCAAAATATATACTGTAGAACCGGTATGCTTTTTGAATGATTCGAATGTATATTGATTTGTGTACTATACAGAGGATATATAGAGCTACTGTAAATCTAAAAGATTACAAGATATATTTAGGAGAGATATTCGGAATTTAAATTAAAAACTGATCCCTCCTAATCTGCCTAGTATTTTGGTGATCTAGGAATATTTTCTTATTAACTACACTCCTCCTCAAGTTGGATCATAGATGCTAATCATATCCAACTTGCTTATGAAATTTTCGAACAGATCTTCAGGAAGCCCTTTGGTAAGCATGTCTGCAAGTTGTTGCCTTGAAGTCACATAGGATAAGCATATCACCCAATCTTCTACTTTTTCTCTGATAAAGTGTCGGTCAACTTCAACATGTTTGGTTCTACTATGTTGTACTGGGTTAAGCGCCATGGCTAGAGCTGCCTTGTTGTCACAAAAGAGTTTAATTGGTTCAGTTATAGGAACTTGAGCCTCTTCTGCTACTCTTCTCAGCCAAAGACCTTCCATTAGGCCTTGAGCTAGTGCTCTCAATTTAGATTCTGCACTACTCTTGGATAATACGTTCTGTTTTTGACTTTGCCATGTTACTAGATTGCCCCACAAGAAAGTGCAATATCCAGATGTTGATCTACTATCTACCTGATCACCTGCCCAATCAGCATCAGTGTAAATTTCCACCATTTTAGAGTCACATTTTTTGAAGTAGAGTCCTCTTCCTGGTGTCCCTTTCAGATACTTTAGAATTCTATAAGCTACATCCATGTGCTTCTTTCTTGGTGAGTGCATATGCTGACTTGCCACACTAATAGCAAAGGCAATATTTGGCCTTGTGTGTGACAAGTAGATCAATTTTCCAACTAACCTTTGGCATCTTCCAGTATCTACTGGTTCTTTATCTTTCTACCATTTCTTTTCTTTTTCAGCCTCCTCTTTAGAGGATGGTTTCTTCCTGCTTCGTTTGGTGCAATCCTTTTTGACACTTATCGGAGTCTTACTTGGTTTGCAACCAAGCATACCAGTCTCTTTAAGCAAGTCGAGGATATATTTTTTCTAGGAAACATAAATTCCCTTTCTTGAGCAAGCAACTTCCATACCCAGAAAATACTCAAGTTTTCCCAAGTCCTTGACCTCAAACTCTTGACTCAAGGCAGTCTTTATCCTGTTCATTTCAATCACATCATCGCCTGTAAGAACAATGTTGTCCACATAAA
The DNA here is from genome assembly GCF_004799145.2 of Neltuma alba. NCBI lineage: Eukaryota > Viridiplantae > Streptophyta > Magnoliopsida > Fabales > Fabaceae > Neltuma > Neltuma alba. The sequence continues at coordinate 710,872 of NW_021635117.1, forward strand.
AAATAAGGATAGTTGTTTGGTCTCCATTTGTCCGAACAAACATTGTATGATCTAATAGACTCTGTTTATAGCCCTCTTTCTTTAGGACCTTGGAGAACCTATCAAACCATGTACAGGGAGATTGCTTTAAGCCATACAAAGATCTCTTCAACTTATACACTTGATTTTGCTTCCCTTTATCAAAATCAGGAGGAAGTGTCATGTATACCTCTTCTTTCAACTCACCGTTTAGAAAGGCATTTTTGATGTCTAATTGTTGTAGAGGCCAATCTAAATTGGCTGCAACAGATAGCAGGACCCTAATTGTGTTTAACTTTGCCACTGGGACAAATGTCTCATTGTAGTCTATCCCATAGGTCTGTGTGAATCCCTTGGCAAATAGGCATGCCTTGAACTTGTTGAGTGTACCATCAGCATTATACTTAGGTGTAAAGACCCACTTGCGCCCCATTGTTTTCTTCCCTTTTGGTAGGTCAACCACTTCCCATGTTCCATTCTTTTCTAGTGCTCTTATTTCTTCCATCACGGCCTTTTCCCATTTTGGATGGTCAAGTGCTTCATACACATTATTAGGGATTTTGACATTATCAAGATCAATAATAAAGGCATGATAGTCATGAGAAAGAGCTGCATGTGAAACATACTTTTGGGTAGGGTGATTAGTGCAAGAGCGACTCTTCTTTCTTAGAGCAATGGGCAAATTATCTCTCTCAACTTCCTTCGCGAGTTCAGGATCTTTCAATTGGTTAGATTCTAACATGACTTGGGGCATGTTGGGCTCTATAGACTCTTCATCTCGACATGAGTAAACCTTGTGGTATTTGTTGCTGGTTTTCTCTCCCCCTGCCTTTATCACCTCTGCAACAGTGGATGGAGGGGTTTAGTTTGAGGAATAGACTCAAGGGATGGTAGTGGTATAGGTTCAGGAATGCGTTCCATAGGCTGAGATTCACTCAAACTCTCACCCTAAATTGAAGACGTGAAAAAGTAGGGAAGATGTTCAAAGAAGGTGACATCACGACTAACATACACACGTTTGGAAACAGGATCATAGCACTTGTAACCTTTCTAGTGGGAGGAATACCCTAAGAAAATGCACTTAACGGCCCTAGGATCAAATTTGGAAGAAGTTTGATGAAGATGGACAAAGACGTAACAACCAAAGACACAAAGCGAAAGGTGATGATCAAGATGAATAACAAGATGAGTTTCACGGAGTTTGTCCAGGGGGTAGATAAAAGAAAGGACACGACTATGCGTACGATTGATTAAGTGAGTTGCAGTGAGGAGTGCATCACCCTAAAAATATTTAGGCACATTACACGTATCAAGAAGTGCTCTAGTGACCTCTAGGAGATGCCCATTCTTACGTTCAGCCACCCTTTTTTGTTGTGGACTACGAGGACAAGAGTTATTGTGAACAATTCCATTGTTTTTGAGAAAGGTGGCCAAATGGTGGTTAAAGTACTCAATGCCATTGTCACTGAATAATACTTGAATTGTGATGTTGAACTGATTTTTGATAAGGTTAAAGAATTCCATGAATACAGTGGGAATGTCGGATTTTTCCTTAAGTAAGTAGACCCAAGACATGCGTGTATGATTATCGATAAATGTAACAAACCACTTAGCATGAGAACGATTCGGAACACGAGACAGACCCCAATCATCGCTATGAATCATAGAAAAGGGACGAGTGGGTTTGTATTATGAGGGTGGAAAAGATGTACAATGATGTTTGGCAAATTCACACGAGTCACAAAAGATAACAAAAGTTTTATTAATAGTAAATTGAGGAAACAAATGTTGCAAATAGGAAAAACTAGGATGGCCCATCCTTTTATGCCATAACAAAATATCATTATTGTTGGAAGTGGAGACAAAACCACTTATGCAGCCACACAAGGCACTCACAGTAGAGACATTAAGATAATAGAGACCATCATGCTCCCTAGCTGTGCCAATCATCTTCCCCGATGAAAGATCCTGAAAAATACAGAAGGTGGGGAAAAAATAAGCACCACCATTTGCATGTTTAGCTAACTTGTTGATAGAGAGAAGATTACAGGCCAAATGTGAAACATGTAATACGGAGTCAAGGCGAAGAGAATTAGAAACATTAACCGTTCCTTTTCCAGCAACAGTAGACCCAGTACCAGTAGCAGTGGTAATTTTCTCGTTACCAGCACAAGGAAAGTAGGTAATAAACAAACCAGCATCAGATGTCATGTGATCAGTGCCACCGGTGTCAACAATCCATTTGTTGGATGGGAACACAATATGAAGAGCAAAAGGAGTATTACCAGTGGTAGCTACGGAAGCAGAAGCAGTGGGGGGCTATTGTTGTGGTCGAAGACCCTTAAGTGCAATAAGCAACTGATGCAGCTGTTCAGTGGTCAAAGGAGAAGAATCAGAGTCTTGTGACGCTTGGTAGCCCTGAGGCTTTCCCTTTCGATGTTTCCAATCAGCCGGTTTACCATGAATATCCCAACAACACGGGTATGGTCGAGCTTTTTACAATGGTCACAGTAGACCTTAGCCTTGTTAGATGAAGATGATGAAGAGGGTGCACCTTTGCTGACAAGGACAGAGGAGTCAGAAATAGAGGACAGTGGGGTGGATAGCATCACCTATCAACGAGAAGCTTCCCGTTAGACCTCTAAGAATGCCTCACGAGTGGTTGGTAGAGTGGATCTACTGAGTATACTACTCCGAATATCATCAAACTCAAGATTAAGTCCCACAAGGAATTGAAAAACTCGCTCTTTCTCAACATTTTGCCTGTACCATGCAGCATCAATAGCAGAGGACTATTCTTTATGGGAAATCGAATCCAACTCCTGCCACAGAGCAACAAGCTCCAACCAGTAATCGGTAATGGAATAGGGACCTTGTTTTAGCTGCCAAATACGGGTTTTAATCTCATAGAGTTGAGACGAGTCTTCACCGTCTAAGTATGAATCACGTATAGCGTCCCAGATGGCCTTTACTGATAGGAGATACATAAAACTGCACTTAAGCTGAGGGGTCATGGTGTTAATTAACCAAGACAACACTAACGCATTCTCAGTTAGCCACTACTGCATTGCTGGAGACGCAGGGTCGCTTGGCTCCTTCGACTCGCCGGTAAGAAGACCCAATTTACCACGTCTACCAACAGCTAGCCGCATCGCCTGGGCCCACTCCCTGTAGTTGGCGCCAGTCAGTTTTTCAGAGATAATGGTGACCGAGTTGATGGAAGATCCATCGGGACTGGAGGTCAACCCGAAGGGACCTCCAGTTTGGGTTACAATTGTCGAGGAACCACCAAGAGAGGGGTCCATGTTGACGAAGTCTCCCTTGGGGTTCGACCCAACACGAGTTGCCTCCGAGGTGGAGGACGTTGATGACGGCAACAGACTAGATGAGGGAGGAACATCTGCTGGCTCTGATACCATGTAGAACCAGTATGCTTTTTGAATGATTCAAATGTATATTGATTTGTGTACTGTACAGAGGATATATAGAGCTACAGTAAATCTAAAAGATTACAAGATATATTTAGGAGAGAGATTCGGAATAATTTAAATTAAAAACTGATCCCTCCTAATCTGCCTAGTATTTCGGTGATCTGGGATATTTCCTTATTAACTACATATACTAATTTTGTCCTTGTAGAGTGTCTTATGTAACAGAATAATTTATCTAATGCACATAATATGACATGATATATAGGTCATAGGATGAACAATCCAAGTCTCTTGATTATGTCAAAACTCTTACAGCAGATAGAAGTTGTGCACGGCGGAACCATAAAAGCTCATCAAATCGTATGCCTTGAACTCTAGACTGGAAGCTTGTCTCCCATGCATAACACCTGAATCAAGTCAATATGGTGTGAGAAAAACACTGCAGCAACCAAAAAAAAAAGAAAAATAGTACCCTGAATAGAATGTCAACTGTTAAATTTATTCGTACTTTACAGTATCCATGGCAGTCAGAATTTCATTCATGAGGCCAACTCTCTTGTCTGTCTGTTGCTGTCCCTCCCTGATGAATTTTCGCATTTTGCTGAGAACGATTGTCTGCTTTCAAAAGCATTTAAAACTAATTGACATACTTATAGGTGGAAGGCAAATAAAGCAAAAGAGAACCAATTCTTTTCTAGAATATGAACATAGTAATTCAAAAGCATGATGACCATTGTATCACCATCTGTTGAGCAATGCTGTGAAGTTGTTCCATATCAGAACCTATCCCATCTAGTCCGAAGAAGGATGGTTCTGATGTGACTACTATAGAATTTAGACGGGAATGAGAGAGAAAAAGGGAGGGATAAAGAGAGAAAAAGAAAACATAGATAGAGAGCAAAGAATAAATTTGAATAACATCAATCATATTAAGTCCTATACTAACAGATATAAATCTTAATAGACATCCTACATCCTAATCTTATATAAACATTCTCTAGATATCCTAACCTGTCCAAGTCCTACAAATATGATTGAATCCTATTTAAATCCTCCTAATAGAATAATATCCAACTCCTACTTAAAATCCAAATCAATCCTAACAATTAACAAATACAACGAAATCTTATCTAAATCCATAATTGCAAATCAGATTACAACAGGCAGAATGATTAAATCTATATTGGTTTACACATGGGATAGCACACGGGTGAAGAACTTGCCTGCATTGGGATAATGAGAACTAGCATCAGTAATCCAAAAAGCGAAGCAACGCCCAATTGCTGGTATAGAAGAACCATAGCCATGATGATACGAAATGGTGATGACCAAAGTCCATGAAGTTGCTGACATATTTGCTGAACAGGAAAACTAAATATTAGATAGGATATTTATACCAAAAGAATATTGTCTAGAATATGAAGCATTATAGTTTTCGTAGTATTTGCAAAAAATAGGACGTATGCAGATTTATAAGACAATCAGGCAGGTGTCATGAGTAATATGATTATAATGAGTTTCAGGGATAGGTTTATGATCAGGCAGGTGTCATGAGTAATATGATTATAATGAGTTTCAGGGATAGGTTTATGTTCTGTGGACATTATGCTTTTTTGTTTTAGAGACAGCAGGACAAGTGCTCATAGTACAAGTTGGACGACATGTATTTTCATTTGAAGATGGCTCAAGATGCTGACTAAATAATGCAGCACCTAGCAAACCTGATGGAACCCTATATTCTCTGTTTTCTTTATGTATAATGAAGCTGAAAAGCCTCTGTTACAGTGAACAAAACAGGAAATTACAGTAATAGCATGACTTTAGGAAAATGAAGGAGAGTCGAACTTCACTTGCTATTCGGGTTTCAAGACACTCCTCGCAGTCCAGACTTACCTTCCAAAGCACTACGTTATTCCCAAAACCCAGTCACTGTGTTGGGCTTTTAGATGGGCCTCCATTAACCCCCTTGTTTGAGTTAAAATAGAGCCTGACACCCTTGTTTCTTTTTTCATAAATTCTTTTGGGATGAGTTTTACTAAGCCCAACAAAACCTCCCTCTCTCTCTCTCTATACAATGAATGATTATAAGTTTAATTTTGTCTGGATTAATGAGTATCATTGGCCCATTTAGTCCATCAACTCCACCTTTCAAAGTTTAGCAACAATTGATAACGGCTAACTCAATATCATGAATGACTTCACACACTCACTCTCACAACCCAATATCATTTATTAAAGCCAATAAAAATTTATTGTTGAGAAAAGTCAATAACAATTGGAGTATTCTGGCACTGAAAAGGGTCACCCACAGTCAACCAACGTTTGTTTCAAAATGTATCATTTTATGTAAGACTCAATATGCTGACACCTTTTGTTTGTTCATTCAATAAACTACACCTATTCAATAAAAGACAATTTACCTGTAGAGCACTGGCATCTGTTGTCATCATATTCATAATCTTTCCAGGTGAGAACTTGCTACGATCCTCATGCCTTAATCTCAGGGACTTGTAAAATATGCCAGCCACCTATTATCAGGTAACGTCACATCATATAAATTGTATGGCAAGATATAGAACATCTTAACAAATAAATTTTTGGAGGAACTTCAGAGGATAAGTGGACGCTGTGAATTGAAAGAGACTGCGTACCAAAGTTGACCTTAGCTGGAAACCAACACGCATAACACTTTGAAAATATTGAGCCTCACAAAGTACACCAAATGACTGAAAGAATTTAAATCATGGTCAGTTTTTTTCTCTCTGCTATTGTGTGCTATCAAAATACAAATTCCGTGAATACAAGCAACAAACTAACCTTTGAGAGTGGAGATATAAATATGTCCACTCAACCGTTATCAATAGGAAGGAAATCACATGACACAAGGTACTTGTGAAGATGACAATCATAATTTCCCTCACCTGGAGGATGGCATGGATACAAGATTGAACTTGTCTAGGGTTTCATGTATGGATTTTTTTAACTTTTGCCACTTTTCTATTACTCCTTTGTGATTTGTCATATACTGATTCTTTTAAGAACATCCACTGGAGGCAAGCTGGGTAGAAAATAGCTAGAGAAGAGAAAATAACATCGAGTAAAGGAAAGTAAGAGTGTAAACACAAGCCAGTTGTACAATAACCTGAGCCAAACACATGAAGTGGGTTGAGTGAGGTCCTGTCGTTTATTTCTAATCCTATAGGTTGCATCATCATGTCTGGTGGTGAAGAAGAAATCAAATTGCTCTAGAAAGAATATGATGAGGGAGTCCAAAAGCTAAATGCTAGAGTAGAATTAAGACTCCAGGTCAAAAATAAATTTATATAAAAAAATTGCAGGAGTGAAAACATCGCTGAGGAGGAATATTGATGGAGTTGGCCATGATTAGAGACAGTCTAAAACAGAGTCCAAAAGAAACCATGGATTGCTTTCTACATGAATTAATCCTAATATAGCCAAAGATGTGAAATGGTATCCTTGCTAGGACATTCAAAGTATGGTCTATGTAGTCACTACGATTGAATAACTCCAAAAGGAGAAGAGAGGAAAAGAGAGATACGCCAGGAAAAAGAAAAGATTAGAGAATAGGAAAAGAGAAAAAGAGTGGAAGGAAAACTGAAAGTGAGAGCACATGTGCCAAAATAAAGAGCGAAAATAAGAGTGAGAGAGCTTCAGTTGAGAAAGAAAGGGAAAATCAATGAGAGAATATTGAGAGCTCCACTTGAAAAAGAAAGTCAGCTTAAGGGGAAAAAATATAAGTGAGAGTAACTTGAGTAGAAACAAACAAGATAGAGAGGAAAATGAGGAGTGAAAGATAGAGTTTGAAAAAAGAAGAGAAAATTTTGAGCTTGTACGTGAAGGAAAGAGAGGCTAAGATGGATTTTAATTGTCACAAGCCTTCTGTTATGATCATGCACTTGAATCTTAATTATCATTTTCCTAGCTGTTTTACACTTTCTAGGGACTTGGTGATGTCGTTATGAAGGTAGTCTTTGACCCTGGGAATTTTAAGTTAATGCACAAGTTTAGAGATACAGGCAAAAACTTGAAAAACCACCAAGAGTCGAGGATGACTCTTCTTCAAGAGGAGGAGTTTGATATGAACCACAGTGATGGCATGCAAGGTCATCAACGTGGTGAGCAAAGCAATCAGATTATATTATGACCTTTTAGATTATTAATCTGGTTTATTTTCAGAGATAGTGGCTGATCTAAAACGCTTTATTAAGAGGATTACTACAACCTATTTTTTCTTTAACAGGGAAAAAAATTAACATGATCAGTCTCTTTTCACGGGCTGATCAGCTTTTTCTCTTCAAGCCTATCAAGATTTTTCTCCTATGTTCTATAGAAACACATGGCATTTTACAAAGATTGCAAAGCAAGAAATTAAAGTAAAGAAGGAGGCACCCACTAGATTTAAAAAGCCTAGGACAGCATACATACCACTCCTGCAAATATGCAGAAAGCATAGATGTAGCCAATCCAAGATGGATCTCCTTGTTGCATCGACTGCATGAGAGTTTTAAAATATCTTGTTCAGAGCGTAGTATAATTATAAAGCTAAAATGACAGATTTTAACAACAAAACTATCATTTTGAAATGAGGAAAATCAGATAACTACGAACTTTGTTAATTTTATATCAGCCAGTTGGGAAACACATGAATATCTTCATATTCTTAAGGAAATCAGTTGGATAACTTGGATTGCTGCACATTAATATAGCCCTGCTTATTCAAATTATCTAGAGTCAGAACTGGTTGATTCTGATCTAGTGCAGAAAGTACAAGACCAAGAGCTAACGAGGATTCTTTTCCTTGTAGACGTTGAAAGACAAGATCTTATATGGCTATCTTGATTGGGTCTTAGTTCAGTTTAAATTGTAGTAATTTTCAAGATGAAAACTACCTCACAAATTGGAGATTTGTAAAAATTTCGGCTCTTTTTTCCACAAGGTGCACTTGGTATGAAGATTTTCTGGCATTATTGGGCCCCCTAGAATGCCATTTTACTTTTAGTTTCTCTGTTTTGCAGGAGTCCTTAATGCACCCCTCCATTCTAATTTTGATCTTTTCTCAATCTACTCCCTCTAGTCCTTTTTATAAGAGACTACTAATTAATCACACGTACCAATAAAAGCAGTTAAAAGCATTAAATTTGTCATAAAATTCAAGTGATTTCCAATATTACCTTCATTAAATACATCAAATTCCGGCATCATATTAATTTCTACTCTCTCACTACCCTTATTAAATATGGGCATGTATGGAAAAAAAATTATTTAATGCTCATTGAAACTATCATAGGGTTAAAAATTTCTTCTTCTTCTAGAAGGGGTCTTATAATAAGAACCAGATGGAGTAAAATTTCACCTTCAACCTAAAATGACAAGTATGCAGTAATACGGTTGCCGTTTCATCTTTTTTTTTTAATTTAATGCTGCGAAGTGATTTTTTTCCCCTTTTCCCTCTATTGTTTTCACATGATAAATACTAGTTTATCCTAGTTTACCTTATGCAAAATAGACTTCTTATCTAATGTGTTTCTTCTTTTTTTTTTTTTTTTTTGTGTTTAAGTGATATTATCTGATGTGTTTCTGGTGCTTCTTGGTTTTTATCTTTCCATTTTATTTCCCGAGTAACAATATATCAATTTTATTTAAATAATGTTACCTGTTGCTAAGTTTTCTTGGTCAGAAAATATATGGTAAAAAGTCAGATTCTTGGAGACCGGGAAAAATAACTCCCAGGATACGAGGCCCAAAAAATAGGATGAACAAATAAGTAGGCCGAGAGACTCAGAATAATTGTAAAGTTCTTCACTTCCTTCCCCCCCGCCCCCAAGAGAGAGTGAGAGAGAGAATGAATACAAGATTGTGGGAGTGGGTTTGGAAACAAACTCACGTTCATCCCTCAACAGTTTTTGTTCATTAATGAGGAATGGTGTGCTTTCCAAGTACATAGTGAATTGAATTTCGAAACATAACAATTCATTTGTTTGGTTCGTCTTGTCTATTTCATGAGTGTATTGTATTTGTAGACTAATTTTGTAAGCATCAAGAGATTAGACAGCTCTTATGCATACTAATAGGCCTTTAATGATTTGTTACCATGACACGTATTGGGCTTTTCTAGTAAGTTACGGTCTGAGGATTCCTAATATTCTTGTAGATTCTATTCCTTCGAATTAGATTTCTTCTTTTGTCCTTAAAAAGAATAATAACAGTTCACTTTGGTCACGGAGAGAAAGGGACATACTTTTAATAAATGATTCAGCAAAATAGGCCCCACAAACTGAGAAAGATCATAGCAAATCTGCAAGAAATTATCACTGATAAGATTCCGTGGAGTCAGAAAATGCAAAAAGTACAATGCTATTACATGGTTTTAATGAGCTATTATTTCATTCCAGATGCAGGATATAATAAGATACGAGGGGCCAGGATGAACCAAATGCAAATGATATTGAGATTACTGACTGCTACAAAGCTCCCATATAAGTGAAATGCCAGTACCCACAAAAAGGGTTTAAAGTATGGAAGGTCATTTAAAAAAAAAAAAAAAAAAACTAAAGAAATGGCTTGACAAACATGAATTTCTTTCCAACTCACCATTCTCTCTGTAATGAGGAAGTTAGGATCTATGCTTCTGACACTTCTACGGAGCACTTATTTAACCCCCGGTAGAGTAGCTATCAAATGGTCTAAGACTTTGGAGACTGATATAACTTACTAATCAGTTAGTTCAAACTATGACTCCTTCAATAGCTATTTTATTGTTTTGGTCTTAGCTAAAAATTAACGGACTCACCAGCTACTTTCATAGGAGGCCTTAGCATATGAAGACTTCCTATTGCTGTAAAATATCAGAAACACAGATATACAGTGACACTAACTCAATTTTAAACTCTTCATTGAAATTTACTATAAAGTTAAGACCCGCAGTATCATGCCATTCATGTCCATAAATCCCTGTCTCATTTTTAACCTAACCAGTACCTTTGGATACAAAAGAACAGATACATAATATTGTAAAAGAAATATTTTCCTTATAAGTTTTCCAAATATCAGCTTATCAGTATATTACCCAAATGTTAACATCAACACATCAATCATATTTTCTCAATGAAGAAGCAAAAGAAGTCACCATATACAGTTTAAAAAGTATTGAAAGTAGAGATGACTATTCTTCATATATCAGGCCGAGAAGATATCAATGGTAAAAGCATTTACAGAATAAATGAGTAACGTAGACAACAGCAGTAGAATGAAGTTTTTACTGTGATAACATTGGGCATCCTTAGGCGATATAATTGCACTGTGTCAGTTAATTTTGATTTCATTTTCTTTCAAATTATGTTTATTTTAAAAAATTTCAATGATGTTCAGTCATAGAAATAGCAAGCAGTGGCAACACATTTACTTATAAGTAATTACGCATTGCTCAAAAAATCTAGAAAGATTTAAAAGAAAAGTTGAAATGAGCACCTTAAAAACACCTCCCCACCAAAACCTACATGAAAATTCGAGTAAAATCAGATGAACTGAGAATGGAGGAAAATTTTCCAATATTAAACATATATTGAACAGAACAAGGACAGATCAAACATTTAGACAGGATAGAACATCAATATAAAATAGCTGATGGGTACCTTTTTCCAAGGCTATTATTTAATGCTCTTAAAAGACAAGGTTTAGACCTTTGACGTTCTAACATCCAACACTTTTGGAACCTACAGAAAAGAAAAATACTATGCATGAAGAACAAATTTCATATCAATTGATACAGGAACAGAAAAGGAGAAAGTGTACAAACTTTTCAAAAAGCATGTCCGTTTGATCCCATGTGTCTAACTTCCAAACATCATTTTCAGTGATGGGTTTTCTATAGCCTTGTTGCATGAGTGGAGTCATCCAACCAAACGACAATCCTACAGAAAGTGAAGAGAAAAAAGGAGGAGGACCAAATTATCACGACAAAAAATGTCTAGTTATAAAATATATTGCTGTAAAAGATGTTTATCACTTAGCTGTTCATTTTTTGTTCTTTGCTTTCTTTTTTTTAACTCTCTCGGTGATCAATAAAAATGCAAGAGAGAAAAAAGCATAGTGCCCAACTGGCAATAAGTAAATCATCCATGTTTCTGCAACAAAATTTTCAATCATAAAAAATGATATGTATATGCTCTTTAATTATGCAAGTGTTGAAAATCTCAGTCAACAAAAAGAACTTGGAAAAATCTGAAGGCATTACGTACTGGAAAATACATTAACATATCTCTCGGGGAAAACTTGCTGTTCTCCACAAAGTAGCTCATACTCAGCATTCTCATGAAGATCTTCTTGTACTGTTACGTAGCCAGAGTAAGGAACTAAACTGGGAATGTAAACAAGAAGGAGAATTCCAAATAGCACCTGCATATGAAAATAAAAGGTATCCAAAAATAGTCTATCATTAAGTCTAAAAATAGCTCAGCAATATAGCATACTTCGCATTTGTTTTGTGGCGGCTTAACTGTATCACTCTACCCCAATTTACATAAGCTTACAAGAATCTCACATTCTTAAGCCCCACCTTCCAAGCTCAAAGAGCCCAAAATGCAGCATAAGACATGATAGAGATACCATGCCAGCTTTAGCACCATACTTGACTATTCAGCCTATTAATTGTTTCATACATTACATGAACACATTGATATGTTTCAGGAAACCTGTCAAAGCAGAGCTCCTATAGTATCAGAAGTTCATTACTGTCTACTTGTCATAGTTTCTATTAATTTAGGAGTCCATTTCTGCCTAAGAGTCATGGAATTTATCACTCTTCTTTTTAGTAGTCTCACAAACATTTTTTTATGATTAGCTTCTGACGTTTACCAAGTAATTTAATCTCCAATCTTAGAATAATATAAATAAGACATGAGAGAAGCTGCTACGTTGCAAACGTGTGTACAAGCCATTCCCATTCATTATATGTCAGATAATGTCCAATATTTTACATCATTCATTTCTGTAAAATTAGTGTGTAAAAAATTAAGCTAATATCGGTTCCCCTAAAGTGCCTATATTAGCAGCCAAAACCAGAGTTTCCAAATCAGTGATTTTTAGACAATATTGACAGATATTCAAATTATAATTTGTCTAAATTGTCTTGATATAAAGGTACTTAATACAAGCTGTAATGCTTTGAGATTTTAGAGTGTTCCAAAGCCAAAGCTGGCAATCATTACCAGGTAGTTTCTATTTAAATATTTTCAGAAAGTATCTAACATTAGCTACCAACTTTAGTCAAGAGATCATCTTTTATCACTGCAATGAAGAATTGAAGGCAATAAAGCAACTTAAAATTATAACACTTCATTTCAACAAAATGTGGAAAAATTGAAAAAGACCTGGCAGAACATGGTGCTGATGAACAGATACAGGGCAGATCTGCAACAGTAATGTCAAAGAATAAATATGTCGTTGACTATGTTGATTGTTCAAAAACTAACTGAATTGCAAATTTGGAAAAGTGAATATATTTAAAGAATTTTTTTTTTTTTAAACAAGAACATTACATATATCAAATACACTTGTCGCAATCATAGTGATCATGGAAATGGATTGAAACTTCTGTTAGAAAGGAAGATACATTATTGGAGGACAATACATTCTCTTGTGAAAGATTAATAAAGAAATATTTAGAGAGAAGGAAAAAAAAGACTAAAGCCCATAGCAAAGTTGCATTCCTGAATTATGATACACAGCATGTTGTGATTTTTCAACAAAAGATAATCTCAATTGGATGCTATGTGATTAGGTACTAAACGAAAATATATTCCAGCACCTATGATTCATGTAAGATACTTTTCCCCTGTTCTTTAGAATAATAACCTAACCCTAACCAACTTACCAAAACAAACCTAAAAGTCAGGAATTTCTCAACCAACAAGTCAATAATACTAATATAAGTTCATATTCTGAAACGAGCTTTAGTATTGGGTAAGTCCAAGGTGTATATCCATGCATAGTCTTGTTCATTGTTTGACATCTTTCCTTTGACTAGCCTTGTACATCTAGAGAAACTCTAGAGCAATGTCATCCAAAAGTAGCAGATAAAAAGATGTGAGCTAAAGGAACACTGACACTCCACTATAATTTACTATGCCAGCATAACTGAGCTTTCTTTTCATGAATGTAGATATCACGGCATCTGTGATCGGTCTATCATAATAAATTACATATGTCAAAGCATGACAAAAGATACAAGCAACAAATGCATAAAAATCTTGTTGCTGAACACCAAATAGAAATTGCAAGAGATGAAAGAAAATAATGCAGAGATAGTATGGGCCCTAAAAAGTAAAATACTTAAAAAGCCAACCTGCTGCAGTAATTTATCACTGATAGAAGAAGATTAAGCATTACAAGATCTGCCACCAAAACATAAAAGACGGCAAACCTCACAAACCACCGAAAATGCTTTATATAAATCTTAGTCTCCATGACAAGAAGAATTAACATTGAGGACCAAGTAAGTGCTTCAATGATCAGACCTGTTATCTGGCACAGAAACTGAAGTGTTACTTAAAAGTCCACTTTGCACGTACATCAGATATGTTACTTGCTTTACATGATGAAGTAAACCCCTCAACAATCACTTTTGCTAAACATGTTTGAGAAAACGAGTACTCACCTCAAAAGGAGCAAAACCAGATTCTCCATTCAAGTTGAAATCAGAAATGCCATATGCCAATCTCAGTAAAGGTTGAGCAGCACAGTAACCCGCCAACAATCCCAGAAAATAATTATAGTAATTTGAGCTCAAGCAAAATCTTTGGGCTTTGGCATTGCTCATAGTCAGCCATATTCGATATAAACAAAGGACAATGAGAACCAAATTGGAGACGGAGATCACAATAGTGTTCATTGCACATGGTGTATAGGACCCAAAAGCACTGTCTACAAGATTAGCCCAGATGAAGTTCTTCTCTGGCTGGCAGTACCAAATTAACGGCTCAAAAGCCATCTCTCCAACCAATGATGCTGAAATAGCTCTGTTTTTAGTTTTCTGATTGGGCAAGAGTCACTGCAACATGAAACGGCACAATCTTCAAATGAGAAATAGAAACGAAAATATAGGACGCAATTGGAAATTGGAAACTGAAACTGTGAATGTGTGATTCCCACATAATTTCTTCTCGCACGTAAGCCCAGATTCTATTACCCTTGAACATTGCAGGAAACCCAGTTGTGATTTGCTTTCAAAATTAAAAACTTGTTAACGTACAAGAAAACTAACCAGTAGCAGACGTGCGAAAATCAGAAGAACAGAAAGGACTGAAGAGCTAAAGAAATGAGCGGATACTTCAATCATTGTGTCGCTTTCGACAAGCATAGAAGACAGTGAAGAAGAATCTCTCCTTTCTTTTCTAATACAATGAAAGAAGAGTCTTTCCCACTATTACATGCATGAGACGGTGGTACTATCTTTACTAGCGAGGAGTGATTTGAACAAAAGCAGCCACAAATCATAGAATAAATACGACGAACGACAAGCCAATATGAAAACGTCACGGCTGACGAAAAATAAGCATAATTTAATTTGATATATTTTGGAAATAAAAATTTAGACCAAATTGCACTATCCAATTAGTAATCAGCCTCGGGATTCGAAAAATTAAATCCAAGGACTCCATGTCGGGGAATAATTGTAAATTACCGAATAAAAATATTGCTTTTAGTCCTGCTGATTACAATAGTCCAAAATTTTAATGAAAAATTACACTATTTTGATTTTTTTTGGCCAATAAATTACGTTATCTTAATAGAGAAATAAAAAAAGTTATTTTGTAAAAAAAAATATATTATCCGTGATCTTAATAGCATCATGAGAGACTTAACTGTTCGAACAAAAGTCACATAAAATATGAAATCCATCGTTTCCATGTCGGGGAATAATTGTCAATTACCGAATAAAAATATTACTTGGAGTCCCGCTGGCTAAAATAGTCCAAAATTTTAATGACAAATTATACTATTTTGATTTTTTTTTTGCCAACAAATTACGTTATTTTGATAGAGAAATAAAAATCAATATTTTGCAAAAAAAAAAAATATATATATATATATATATATATATTACCCTTGATCTTAATGGCATCGTGAGACAGTTGACTGTTCGAACAAAAGCCATGTCCGTCGTTTTAAAATTTTTTTTTTTTTTATTGGAGCATTGATCAATTTTTAATTGTTATACGTGTGGGCGGATTGAACAATAATTATGCACAATTTAATCATTATTAAAATAGGAAATAGGGACCACCTGAGGCTATTTCAATGGATACAGGTTAAGTTTGAATATGATCAAGAGCCTTTTTTTTTTTTTTTTTTATGCAGATGATACAATATACACGAGAGGCTAGGATCTAGCAATTACTTCCTCCAATGCTTTTTATAAGGTGCTCAGAGAAGACTTTTTTTTTTTTTGTCCTTTTTTATAAGGTATCACATGGGATATTTATTACATCTTTTCTATATTGCCCTTATTTTAGTGTTAATTCATTTTGCCAAAGTTATATCATATGAGGTTAAATGAGGGCAATATTGGAAGCTTACTTTATTTCTAGAAAAAGTTAGTCAATTTTAAACTTATCCATGGTTACAGTGATGATGTTGAAAATGTCTTATTAAAAATTACAGAGAATATATTACATCTGTTGTCTGATATTAAAAGAAGTTTAAATCGTTTATTCCAACATTCATTAATAAAATTATGGAAGAGCGTTGGCAAACAAAAAAAAAAATTATGGAAGAGACTATTTAATGGTCACCCTCAACTGTGGGATAAAATCTAATCACTTTCATCCACTTAAACGAATGAAGATCCCATGAAGAGATCGCCTCTTAAAACATATATTTCTTTTTCCTAAATATGCTCTTATAAATTGTAATGCATAAAAAAAAAGATAAAAGAGAAGTCATGGAGAAATTTAATGAGAGAGTGTGTGGGAAAAGAAAGAACACAAATAATAAAGGACAAAATTTTAAAAAAATACATTAAATGCTGAGATAAATTCAAATTGAATCCTATAAAATAATATTTCTCTTCAAATTTAAAGCTTGTAAATAGGACAAGAGGAAGGCTGGTCAAAAATGGGACAAGAGGCATGTGTTAGAGATGATATAATTTTTTCATGCATAAAAAGAGGTGAGAGAAAATGTGTGTGGAAAACATATGAGAGAGACATGTAATTAAATAGGAGTAAAAATATAAGAAAATGTATTAAAGTTTTAGACGAACAAATTATTACTCCTCTAATCCTTAATATAAGATATATTTAACTAATTTGATTAAATTAATAAAGTTAGGTAAGTTAGTTAGTTTTAATAAATATGATATGTTTTTTCTAAAATACCATAATCATCTTTCTTAAAATCCTTCCTCCCTCACTTATTTGATTATGATTGAGGGAGTATCCATAGGGGTAATTTAGAAAAAACTGATAAATATGATAAATAATTCTTATATTTAGGACCAAAACTAACTTAACAATTAGGTCTTATGTTAAAGACTAGTGGAGTACATATATATATATATAGAGAAAGAGAGCCACCTTTATGCGAGAGAATATTGCTTATATACAAGAGCGGAGGGAGTAATAATTAGAAAAAAGGATTAAAATAAGAATAATATATTATTACATGCAGACTACCCTCGGCTCATAGAACGTCATTAGTATCTTTGAAATTTAAAACAATACGAATGCAAAATAATACTCGTAAGAAGTAAATCGGAAACTTTTAAAGATGATGAAGTACAGCTTCTAATAAGGACAAATATTATATACTCTTTCAGTCTTTAATATAGGAACTAATTATTGAGTTGATTTTGATCTTAAATATAAAATCTATTTATCATATTTATCAATTTTTCTTAAATTACCCTTATGGATACTCTCTCAATTATGATTAAGGAGAAGAAGGAGGGAGGATATTAAAAAAGATGATTATGGTATTTTAGGAAAAACGTGTCTATTTCTTATAATTAACTAATTTATCTAACTTTGTTAATATAATCAAATTAGTTAAATAGGTCTTATATTAAGGACAAAAAGAATATGTACTATCTCTGATTTTTAATATAACAGCTAGTTTGACATTTAATTTGATTATAAGTATAAGATCTTAATTTACGTTGTCTCCAATATTTATTTATTTAGCCCGTTGTACATGTTAAAAAGTTACTATCAATTGATAATTCAAACACAATGATTAATAAGGGTATTTTATGAAAGGCAACATTTATCTACGACAAATAACTAACTTAACTAACTTTCTCAATATCTCCTAATTAATCAACTAGATCTTATATTAAAGACTGGGGGAAGTACATATATATAAATAATAGTAACTTCTATTCTTAGCAGTGGAAAAAAAAACCGGATCGAACCGGCCGGTTCAACCGGAAAACCAGTGAACCGGCCAGTGGTCCGGTCTGGTTAAAGCAATGAACCGTCATAAAATGAACCGCATCAACCCGGTCAAACCGGGATAAACCGGTGCAACCGGCAAAAACCGATATAAACCGTGATGAACCGGTTTGAATGATATTTTGCTATTTATCCTATTTTTTCTTATTCAACTCCTAATATTTCAGTCATTATATATTTAAATGAATTTTAATAATAATTTGGTATTAATAATTATTAATTTTAGTTATTAAGAATCATAAAGATCAAAATCCTTAATGTTATTGTATTTTGTTTTAATTACAATCAAATTATTGTTGTATTTCCTTACATTTGTTATTAGTGATTATTAATATTACTATACTTTGTTATTTTTTAATTAAATTTTATCATTTTAATGTGACCGGTTTGATCCCGGTTTGACCCCAATCTGACCCATTAACCCTTGAACCACTACCTCGACCGGTTTAGTGTCCGGTCCAATTTTTTGTTCCTTGATTCTTAGTATAAAAGCTAGTTGAAGATTGAATTTGGTCTTAATATATGTCTCTCAAATTTATAAAAAATTTTAAAATATTCCCCTTGATTGCATCGATTTCTCATTAAAGGATAGTTTTAATGTTATAATTAAAAATAGTGGTTTAGGGAAGTCAACATATATATTTTTTGTCATAGGAGTTGAAATATATTTGTTATAATTAACTAACTTAACTAATTTTTTTTAATCTCCTTAAATTAGTTAGGTAGTAGTATACTACTACCTTCGATCCTTAATATAAGAACTAATTGACTAATTTGAGTAGATTAAAGAAATTAGTTAAATTAGTTACTTGTAATAAATATATGTTATTTTTTTCTAAAATATCATTGCCAATCAAGTGTATTAGCTAAAACTATTATTATTGTGAAGACTATCTTGAAAAAAAATAGATAAATATAAGAGATAAAATATATTAGATCTTTATATTTAGTATCTAAATAAAAACCAAATAAATTCTGATATTAAAGATCGGAAGTAGTATCACAAACCACAGGGATAAAGCTATGGCTACATTTGTTAATACCCGTTTCGTTAGGTTTGAGGTAAAACATATATGGATCCAACTTGCGATTTATGTATCCATTAACGTTACTTTACGCAGGGCTGCATCTACCAATACCATCATTCAAATTTTAATAATAGAATAAAACTTTTTTGGGATATTTGAGTTAAAACAGAAAAAACAATTTTTGGATTCTTTTGTGCTTAGAAAAAGAAAAAAAAATTTCTCTAAATTGTTACAAACATTTTACTCATGTATTTGATTTTCTTCGACATTTATACTATAATTTTTTTTTTGAAATTTTAATGCTCTTAGATTATTTTAACGAATAATCAGTTTATCATACATGTAAATGTCTATATATGTATTGCATACCATATATATGCGGTATACACAGCCCATCTTTAGGCATAAGGGCTGATGAAGAGGTTTATTTTGATTATAAATATAAAATGTTAATATATTCTGTTTTGAAAAACTTATTAGCTTTTTCAAAGTATTTTTTGATTGCATATATTATGGGTTTTTATAGGGTTAATTTTCAATGTAGCGATGAAATAAGTTTTTTTTTATAAAAAAACTAACATAATTTTTTTTATAAATAACCAACATAACTATTTTTTTTAATACTTATAAATTAATTATCACGATGTTATAAACTAATTTTCCAACATAACGCAACTCACGACAACTATCCGAATCCAATAACAAATACGACAGAGGGCATGCCGATATGAAAATGTCACGTAGATATATTTGCAAAATAAAATTATGCGATTCTCCACTTGAAATTGCCGTAGATAATTAGGCAATTAGCTGTAGCCTCGAATCAAAAATTAAATCCTTGGGAAAACATGTTATTGATTATAGATTCCTAAATATAATAATTACTTTTAGTAATTAAATCACTATCAAATCTGAAAGAATATATTATCAAATTGAAAGGAAGGAAAACTTTTGAGAAGTTTCAATGATGATATTTTAAAACTCAAAATATAACTTTAAATCAAAATTATTTAAATTTGAAGGTAATTTTTTATTTTTTAATAATTTTTGACTTCAAATTATTTTCATTTGAAGTTTAAAAAAAAAAAATTCTTAAATGTAGTTCTTTCGGTTGTTTGCTTCATGTCTTATTCATGAAATAATAGGGTATTTGAGATGCTTTTGAAGAGCTATTTTAATTTGGATCCGATAATATTTAAATTCGATCCAATAATAATAAAAATATGATATTTGAAAATCATGTTTAATCCCAAACTCGCTAGCCGCCGCCCCTCAAAATCACGTGGCCTTTTTCGGTTGATATTTCACATTTGGTTTTTTTTTTTTTTTTCATAACTAAAAGTATCCTCAAACTATCTTTAGCTTGAGATACGTTAAGATTAAAATTTTTCGGACAAATGCATTTATCAGGATTTAAATTTGTGTTTTCTTTCTTATGAGGTAAGACATTTATTATCATTTGACTTTTGATTTTTGTTATCATGGATATTAATTTTAAATTGAAAATAACGTACACTCATTATATAAAATAAATACAGTTCCTTGCTCTCATATTTCAGGGTAAAAAAAAATTTAACTCCTTGCATTAAGGGCAAAAATTCAATTAACTGGCTTTCAGTTCTCAAAATTATTTTTTTGGTACAGTATATGTTAAATGCTATCCTCCTACTAAATATTATTTCCTTCCATCCTTATCGATTCAATCACATCATGGGAATTAAGGAAGAACACAAAATTAAGAAAGAATAGTTAGTTCATTAAATATATCTTAAAATATTTATGTTTCAAATCTACCCCTTTTAAAAAATATGGATGAAAAGAAAAGAGAAAAAAATTAGCATTTGAGGACTTATATTATATTTAGAAACGCTGGATTAGAATTAATTTTTTTCTTTAGTAATTTGTAATAGGGCTAAAATTGATACTTATGTGATACTTAGATCCATCAAGGGGAGGAGAAACCAAAACAAGAGCAGGGTTTTCACTAGAGTGAATGTAGTAGGGACTGTAAATCGATTGAGGGAGAAGAAGATGAGGATGAATCTGCGGCCATGGGAGGGTCGGTGAGTTTCAAACAAGAAATGGAAATAGAAAGACGACAAAGAGAGGAGAGAGGAAAAAAAAAGTTAGGCTCGTGATACCATGTAACAGTATTTGGTAAAATTGAATGACTTAATCTTTTATTAATGAGAGAGACGTATTTATACAAGGGAAATGATGTACAGCACTTACATTAGGGAACTTACACAAGACACCGTACAACAAGGATGGGGAGTACAGTCCATAACTCTAATGATAATTGAATTATTTTTGATAAAAAAATCAACAAATCCGTGATTTTATTGTTCACCATGCGAGACTATAGAAAAAGTTTTTCAACAAAAGTCAGCTAAGAAAATGAAGTCAATCGTTTTAAAATATTCTATTGTGCATTTACTATTGAATTATTTTTTATTGTTAAGTTTGTGGATGGAATGGATTAGTCATTGAAAAGGTTGTAGTTTGGAAGGGATTCGATTAAAGTACATGTAATATAATATAATATCAGCCACTGGACAACAGCTCAAGCGATGTGACAAATTAAAAAAATAGATAAAAGTTGTCACACGCATTTCGTATTTTAAAAATGTTATTTTCTTCCCGTGACTTTCAACTCATGGGTAGGTCGAGAGGGCATTGGCCGGAACTTTTCTTTAGTACAATCAATTTAAACATATTCACACACGTAGACATCTCAACATTGAGTTTGAATTCATCAAAGCATAGCACTATACTTTTGGAGAGGAGTTTACAATTTGTCCTGTCATGACGATACCGTCCTGATTAGGTAGGCATATAAGACTGGTTAACTCGGTCCTACCCAGTGATATTAATTATATATATATTGAGTTAACTGAGTATATACATTAAAAATGATTTCGTCCTTGTAATACATACATGTTGGTTTTAACATAATTTAAAACTTATTTATATACTATTCGACAAAAGTCAAAATAGACTGCTTACAAGTCAGAGTTTGGATTGAGAAAAATCAAATAAATTTCTCGAGGTCCCATGATAAAAAGGAGTTAGGCCTATTGCTCATGCAATTTAGGATCCTCATTTTGGTCAACCGGCTATGGAAACTTTTACTTGAGGGGGCACTCTTGGCCTAGTGAATATCGCTTATTCTAGTGTTTATCAGTGATGGTATACAATCGGTTTATGTGTGCCTAGAGACAGATTCTTGAAGTCTTAGACTGATAGAAAGCATTCAGTCAAGTTTACTTAAGAATAAATATTATTAAATATTTAATAGAGAGACAAGGAGACAAGGATCTTTCTCTATGTACATGCATATATAATGTCATGTGAAATTATTTGTGATAAAAGAAAAGTGTCAGAATATGTCTCAGTGTTACCACATAAGTCAGGACACAAAATAGTACCTGCTATGGAATGAAATTGTAAAATAGGTAGAAGAATAGTTGAAGGTGAGAGGGAGCATGAATTTCTCCCTATTTTCCTTCCTATTTTAATGTTAATTTGATGAGGGGACATGGAAGGAATTATATGATTTGTTATCTAAAAAAATTAAATTATTATTTGTTAATCACATGTTAAATAAGAAGGAAAACACATGGTAAGATTTTAAGTGGTATGGCAAGGGATTTGAACACATGACAAGAGGCTTGAATAGATGGTGAGAGATCAAGTTACATGGCAAGGGATTTGAACACATGGTAAGAGGCTTGAATAGATGGCAAAAGATCAAGCCACAACACCCTTATATTTTCAAGTAACTTGGAGGACAAAATTGTAACCAAATGTTTATAAATACCCCCTCCCCCACAAGAGCATATTTTGGCCAAGTTGAGAGCTTAAGGGGGGAAGGTTTTGCTGCCTAAAAAGAGAGAAGAGGAAGAAGAAAGGGTAAGGATCAAGTAATAACCAAGGCATGTAGTATGATTCTAGCTCTTGATTATAGTGTTGCTTGTGCTTTTGAGCTTGGTTTTGAGTTCTATGAAAGTTGAAAGCATGAAAACCCTAAGAGGAGGTGCTGTATGAAATTGATAAAGTAAGACTAAGAGGAAGTTATTACGTTTAAAGGCTAGAAAAGAACAAGAATCAAGTGATTTTGTGGTGAGATTGCAAAGAATCCAACCTCCCCTTAACCTTTATTCAGCCAAGCCTAAGGTTTGAGTTAGAGTTGGAATTTGATGATATTGATGCTTCTTATGTGTTTAGAATGAAAAATTGTGTAGGGTACAACTTAAAAAGCAAGCTTGAAAGTATTGAAATTGGAAATGAAATTTTGCTCTAAAAACCTATGTATTCAGCCATATCCAGATGAAGGGAAAGGGGTTGGATTTTGTTGATTTTGATCTTAGAAATGGATTCTACATACAAAATTATATGAAAATAGCATGAGAAATTAATTTTTGAAAATTGGAATTAAAGCACAAAAGTTAAGTTTAAAGGGTTAAAGTATGTTAAAGAGAACAAAGTAGGCATATTGATAGTTACCATGGCTCTAATGAATGAAATGGTAATGATGTGTTGATGTATTTAGGGCCATAAGACATTAAGGAAGAGAAATGAAAAGGTTGATTAAGCAACCTTGATGGTTGGAAGCACAAGGAAACAAGAGGAAAAACATAGAGTTACAAAGTAGTGGACTTACCTTTATTGTGTGCTTGATGTGTATGCTTGCATGTTGATGTGTATGATGTTAATTGGTGATGAAATGAGATATACGTGAATGAATGATGCTCTGTTTCTAGTTGTTCAATATGAAACATTGAGCATAAAGGCATGTTAATGGCTAGTTTGTGATAGATCAGGTAAGCATGCTATATATTGCATTCATCTTGCATACATATATGGTAATGTTTGCTACTAAAATTCTCTCGAATCTCACCCTCCTTCAACCAACCATAATAGGTTCTATGAGCAACAAAGAGAAATGCAAGATGTGGAATCGAAGAACAAAGAGAAGAGATATAGAAATGTATTACGACATATGTTGATGTATGATGTGAATATGCCATCAATGTTATATAATAATGAATGATGAGAATGACATGTATGATTGATTATGATAATGTATGAGAATTCTTAATGAATAAATGGGATGATTGCATGCATGACAATAGTATATTATAGCATGATAATGCAAATAAAGGGATAAACCATCCCATAATGAGAAATTAAATTGAGATAGAGCAAAAATATGGTAAATGAATGAATCTACCTATGAAATTGGAAATACTTCCAAAACTATGATTTTGTGACTATGACTTTTCTAGACAAGTGATGGAATCTGGTAGTGAAATTTCGTTAAACTTAAATCTCCCACCCAAGGTTCAAATAGAATAGTAGATCATCTTATTTGGAGCTATGTGCTAAAAGTTATGGGTTCTTGAAGTTATGATAAAAAGCTAAAAAATTAAAAATTGACCGAATAAACATTGGTTTTTACCCAAAAACTGGAGCCTGACTGGTAAAGGTAATCAACCAAAGAGTATTTTTCCTATGTAAAGAAATGAAGGGCTTTAAATAAAACTTAGGACCACCTTATTTTGATTTTTCTAGAATTAGTTATGAATTTTCAAAGTTGGCCAAAATTTTTAGGTTGCCAAATGAATAGTAATTCGAGAAAGTAATTTTTCAAAATTTGATTTTCTAAGCCTAATGCCATATAATATGGTTTCATTTGACATGTTTTGGCTCCATATCTGGTTATAAACTAAAGAGTTACAATATGTATCTACAGGAGGAGATTCTATGGATGCAAAAGCCTAGAACACAATGGATTTGCAATAGGGATCGAAACACTCCATACTTCTAAGCCCAATGCTATAGTATTTCTCAATTCTTATCATGTATTTAAAGAACATGTATCATATGATATTCAAAACACACCTCAACCATATCAAATAATTAATACCATTTAGTATTCTTAAGTAATCAAGGCATAAATGTCATACCCTGTTAATTTTAATTAGAAAAATAAGGAAATTAGAACTGATCAAGGGCCAAGTAATACAGTAAAAACTTAGATAGAATAACTTTTGAACTGAGATCAGATCCAGGACCTGACTGTTATTTTAAAAGATCCGGTCAATATTGATCAATATAGGAAGGTACATTTGAAATTTTCAAAAATTCTCAAAAAATTTGAAAAATAGAATAAGGGCAAGGAGTGGTATTTGAGGCTTGAAAGATGAAATTGGAATAAAAATAATTTATTTTGGAATTTTGGGTAATTAAGGAAAAATTGGATAAATTGAATTATTTAAGATAGTTAGGGGATCAATAATTCATGAAAAATTTATAAAAATTCCTTGGGAAATTATTATGAATTTTAAAAAACAAAATTAGTCTCAGAAAGCGCAGATGATAGCTTTAAAAATATTTAAAGCTTAATTTCTATTAGTAGAAGGTTGATTTCGGGAAAATTTTAATTTCAAAAGTTAGAGGTTAAAATAAATTCTGAGAAAATTTGGAGAATCTCTTCTCATTAAAAGGAAGCTATTGGCACAAAGAAATGAAGTTTTGAAAGCAGTGGAGTTAACAAGATCCGAGAAAAATTCAACTGGTACCAAGAAATTATATAGTGTAATGAGTATAAGCCTGGTGAGACAAAATTTCTCCCTAATTTCCTAGTGGAATTTGCACCAAACAGAGAGGGGAAGGACCTAAGTGGAATAATACAAATTATTGAAGGGTAAGCTTGGACAAATGAATTGTGGAATAAAATATAACAATTTTTGCATGTGTGAGATTAGGTGTCCATGTGAAGTGCCTTCTTGCATTTAATTAAGGGACACATAAGTAGGGTTATGTGGCTAAATCATGGAGGAAGAAGAGCTAAGATCTTGCCATGTGTTAAGGTGAAATCATATGGTAAAAGAGATATTTACCGAGAGGTGAATTATAGCCCTCCTATAAATATGATCACCCCTCCCTTCTTGATAGCCAAATCCAAGAGTGAGAGGGAGAGAATATCTCGGCCAACAAGGGAGGAAGAAGAGGAGAAGAGGGTCAAGCTATACTTAGGTCAAATCAAGTGTCAAATTAAGGTAAAAACTTGAATTTCTCTTCTAATTCAAGTTGCCTAGTAGTTTGATGGTTTAAATTGTAGTTGTGATGGAGTTTAAAGCATGAATTAGTTAGGATTTGGTGCTGTCCAAATTTATATATGTTGAGCTATGAATGATTTGAAGGTTGTTTACAGATTAGGAGGTAGAAAATGCATGGATTATAAAATTTAAACTTTATTTTGGAAAGAATTCCAACTTGTGGAACTAAGGGAGATGTTCGGCCAACTAGGGGTTTGATGCTAGGGTTTGATTTTTGTTAATATGATGCTTTCAATGAGTTTAAGAGGTGAAATTGTATAGGAACATATGAAGAGTATGTGTTTGGAAGCATTAAAATTGAAAATGAAAATTTTGAAACCTTAAGCACCCTATCTGACCAAGTGGAGAATTAATAAGGGGAATCTGATTTTGATAAATCTAAATTTATATTTGAATTCTACATAGAAAATCATATAGAAAAAGCATGTGGAAGTTGAATTAAAAAGGATGATGCTAAAATCCTAAAATAAAGGTTAAAAGGTTAGGGTTTTAGATTAAAAGTGTTAATGAGGATTGTTAAAGTTAATTACAATACCATTGTGTTGCTTGATTGTTAGGCTTTGGCATTGAGAAGAAGGGAGTCTAAGAGCAAGAGAAAGAAACTAAGGATCAAAGCTAACAAGAGGTACCAACAACTTTTAATTTTAGTATTAAATTGTCTTGGTTGTTTATGTTATGTATATGTGCCATGATATGGTTATGTATGTGGAAATATGGTTAACTCCTTGCATTGATGTCTTGGCAAATATGTTTAGTTGAGTTATTGAATGGTATGATTTATGCTCTCTTTCCATGGCATATTGATGGTATGTTTATGGCTTTGTTATTACTTGCATATAACAAGAATTTACCTTGCATTTTAATGCTTAAATTGATGGTTTTTGCTGCTCAGATTCTTTGAAATCTCACCCCATTATATTTGAATTACAATCATTAGGGGATGGAAGCCCAAGGAAAAAAGAAAAGAGGTGGCTTAAATTGGAAGATCTTGAGTGTGTTTAGTATCTTGGAAACTTAGTATGTATAACTTGTAATATGAGATGGTTGACTTCTTGACAATTACGTGCTGTATAATTTGGTTAAAGCATGAACTTTAGTTGATTAGTATGATGGATAATAGTCTTGGATTAATCAAATGTTATGATACAATATTTGGCATTAAGTGGTTGAAGTTTGACCAATTGGTACCTAAACTTTGACTCAGGAGATTTTGGGCCATTGGATGAGTTAGAATCTGAAACTTAACATTCTAATATATCTCATTTTTATCTTTAAAATGAGTTGTAATTTGTTAAATTTGGAGTTTTGTATGAAAAGTTATGTTTTCCCAAAGTTGGGCACAAATTCTTAAAAATTAGAAAAATAACTAAATAAACAATGCACATTTGTGTGAAAATTTGGAATGCATGAGAGGGAATCATAATCTAAAATTATTTTTCCATTAAAAATATCCCTGAAAGCTTTGAATAGAACTTAGAACCACTTCATTTTGATTTTTTTTTGAATTCGTTATAATTTTTCAATGTTAGTCAAGTTTTAGGGTTATGTGAATAGTAACTTGAGGATAAAAGTTTTGAAAATTGAAATTTACCAACTTTAAAGCTTAATGAATGGTTCCATTTGTTTCTATTTGTTATAAAAAGGGGTTTAAAGTTAAGGTATTACAATAAATATTTCATTCTAGAAACTCATGCTAAATTATACAAAACAAAGTCAAATAAAACAGTAGCTTGGATACTTAGACGCAGTGAGCAAATGACCTTTCACTGTAGCAGACTACACAGTATGCCACAATTCTCTAATTTCAGCCAAAAATCATTCATGAGGCTTCAATCTAGTCTTAAGGTTGTAGCAATGGATTCTTTTTTCACAAACCAATCCCACCAAACAAGCTCCAAATTTTTAGAAAGTTTTTCCATAGTTTCAAAGTAGTTTTCGTATTTCATATTATTCAAAATCTATCCTAAAAGATTCAAGTTAATTAAAAACTCCTCATAGAGGAACTAGAAGGAGAAACAAGTAAGAATTATAGTTACTTGGTGTCAACAAGTACTTATGAGTCAAAAATCAACACCCTAAACTTAGAGTCATCAAACCCAATTTTAGGTCTACAAAAAAAAAAGTGACTGTAGTATCTTATGAGTAAGTTACATATTAAATTTCAACTCATAATTCCCTCTCTAAAATTTTCAAATTGTTACTCATAATTCTAGCTCATGCAATTTTTCTAAGGTTTAGGATAAGAACAGGGATTTCGTGATTTAAATTCAATTCCTAAATTTATTTAGCTTATATTGTCTTTAAACTACTAGATTATATTATTAGAATCATTAATTACAATTGATTCATAACCTAGGTAGAAAACCCCAATTATATTTTGAATATTTTGGCTTTTATTTTGTTTATATTTATTTGAATAAGCTTTTAGATTATATTTTAGCTTTTATATTACTCAGATTACATATTCAATTTACCTTTTATTCAAATTTATCAGGAGTTCCACTTGAGCAACTACATTGATATATATATATATATATATTAGTTTTTATTCTTTTAAATAAGGGGTCCAATGATTTTGGTTTGTACTTTCTAATATTTATTTCATTTTGAAGAGGGCTAAGCCCAAAGAAATAAAATAGTAAAACAATTTGATGATTTGAGGAAGGCTAATCCCAAAAACTAAAAATAGGAAAAAAAATAATTAAAAACCCATTGGAATAAGCTCAATTACATAAAAAGCACAAAAATAACAATTGCAAGGTAAACAATATTATAAAAAAACTAATATAGGACGTCTCAATCTTGTCTTATCTTGATTAGGAGGAGACACGAGACAAATTTTCTATCTTGGCCTTGTTCATCAGGATGGGACCAAGACAGGCAGGCTCTAATCTTGTCCTATCCCATAAACACCTCCATACATAGCTAATTATAGAACTAAGTTTCAACCAATTAGAGGTAAAAGTTTCTAGCCAATTGATAAGTTTGAACCCATTGAGCCGCTATGTAACATCCTGAATTTTGGGTTTAGAGGTACAGGAAATAGCTAGAGATGTGAAGGTTACTAGACCTCTTCTAGTAAGAGTCCCAGAGGTTCCCTGAAGGGATAGAGGGATTCCTAGGGGCTAAATCATAAAGTAAAAGTTTTCTGAAAATAAGAAAAGAGGAAGATAGAGACTCCGGTGAAATCTCAATGGGCTCATTATAAGGAGTTAAGGTGATTAAGGGTGTAACATCTAGACTTTTGGGCCTAGAAGTATCAAAAGTAGCCTGAATTGGATAGGCTACCAGACCCTTTTTGAGCAGAAGTCCTAAAGATGAGAAAGGAAGTTAAAGCAGTTTCAGGGACTAAACTGCAAAGTAAAAGTTTTCAGGGGTTCAAGTATAATCAAGGTTAGAGGCTCCAGTAAAATCTCGAAGGCCCAAAAAGAGAAAAGAGGCTAGATACAGGCCAAGGGGTAAGTTAGAAACCTCAAAGAGAGAATTATATGAAGCTAAGTCCAAGCAAGAACTACACTGTAAATTCCGAAAGTTATGACTAACAGGGGTAAAAATGGAAGAGTGTACAGAAAATTCTAAGAAACATCTCAGAAAATGGGAAATAATATTCTAAGACTCTTCTGTGAAGAGAAATGACAAAAATACCCCTGAGGCAGCTTCAATGGAATTTATGAGGTTATGGCTAGTAAAAAGTACACTGTTGAGGTAATTATTTAAAATAGCAAGAGACCTAAAAAATGTACGAAAAAAATGAGGATTAATTGGTTGAAAGGTTATACTAATTTATAAAATTAGTCTCGCAACCAAAAGGCTAGTGGAGTAGCTTTAATAAATTAAAGAGCCGGTTTTGCCGATAAAAGGGTATTTTAGTAAATGAATTTTATGTAAGGCTTAAAGAAAGTGTTATGGCCTAAGAAAATTCATAGATACTCTCTAGAATTAAAGGGAATTTATGGATCTAACAGACAATAATTACAGAGGCCAAAGTACTGTAATTATAGAAAAGAAGTTAAACCCGGAGTAAAAGTACACTGATAAAGTGTTAATCAGAGTCTTGCACTTTACTTGACCCACAAGTCGCCACTTGTCAAGCCTTTAATGGATGGTAATTAAAGCTTTCCAAGTGTCAAGCTACCAATGGAGAGATCTTGACTTTGGAATCTAATTATATTATGGATTAAGTTAATTAAGAGAGAGGTTTCAAGAAGGCTTAGGCATTTGACACTTGGACTTTCATTAAATGTGGTAGATGAGATATTTTGAGAGCACTAAGGAGCTCATCTCTCCCTTAAATCAGATGAAAATTTCGTCCAAGGCAAAGAGGAGAGGAAAACATAGGGTTTTGGAAGGAGAACCAAGGAAAGCTATCAACTTTGGTTATCAATCAAGGATTCAAGGTAAGATCTTGGTTCTAGATGTGTTCTTGTCTTGTTTTCCTTCTCTTTTAAGGTTGAAAAATCTGTCTTCTCTCCCTTTTGATGGCTGGTCAAAATGGTTGATGAGTGGGGAAGGGAGTTTGGTTGTTAGATCTTGCTAGAACACCTCAAAGTATGGTAGATCCAAGTGGATCTATGTGAAAATTGGAAGAATTACGTGCTGATTTGATGCCTATTTTGAATTAGTACTGTTCATATCTGGTTCTAAAATTTGGCATGCTTAAAGTACACTCTGTGAGCTTTAAATCCATGGGTAGCAAACTTTATTTGGATATGTGTACGATTTATGGTGATTTTTCAAAGTTAGGGTTTGAAATCTGGAAACAGTGTTGAATATTTGGAAGAGTTTCAATTTCCGTACAATTCCAGTACTGTTAGGCATAGAATTGGTTCTTGAAACTATTTTTCCTTTAAAGTTAACTTAAGGAGATTTTAGTGGGACTTGGAAGCACTAATTTGGATTTTAATAGATTTAATTATGAATTTTCAAAGTTGAGCAAAAATTCTGGAGTTTCTGCGTGAACAATACCTGCGAACCATAAATCATGATGGCATGTCATGGTATGCTCATGTGTTGGTTTGTATTTGTTGTTTGAATGATGTTGTGACATGATGATTGTTGCTGGAAATGCTGTTTTTAATATGTTCCCATGGCCATGCATTTTTATACCAAGCATAAAGCATGATGGCGTGTCACTAGTTAACTTAAGTTTATGAAAAACTACATACCATACACTAGCATCCATCTTGTGCATGTATGTGGTAATGTTTGCTACTGAGATTCCCCCGAATCTCACCCCTTCGTAACCAACCATTTAGGTTAATCAATGATGGGCACTAATGGCATGAGAAGCAAGGAGAAGAAGTGGAGAATTATTGATGCTAATGATTGATACTAATATTCAATGTATAATTCTCCTATGTTATGACTTATGTTGTGAATGCCATGTATTTAATTATAAAGCTTATGGCATGTATAGGAATGTATGAGCATGAATAGGAAAAAGTAAGCCCATGTTAGGTATGCCAAAGAAATAAAAAGAATTAAAGTAAAGAGATGTTAAGGGATAAAACGTAGGTCATGGAGCAGTTAGTTTTGAGCTTCAGTTTGACCTACCATATGAATGAGTTAAGCTACGAAATTTGTTATACTTATAGTTCACATCCCAATTTTTAAAATGAGTGGAAAATCACCTCATTTGGATGTGTATACGAAGAGATATGAATTTTCAAAGTTAAGGCGCAGAATCTGGAAAGTCCAGATTTTACCAAACAAATAGTAATCTTAATCCAATAAACTGTATGTTTTCAGTGAGGATGAGTTCAGTTCAATATTTTTCTCTTAAAGAGCATTGAAAGAGCTTTCTGTAGAATTTTGGAACACCTCCATACAATTTTTCTAGAATTAGTTATGATTTTTCAAAGTTGGACCTGTAATCTGAAAACCTGACAGTGAACAGTAATTTTCCGAAAATTAACGTCCAAATTGAAATTTTTAAGTTTTAGACCATCCAAAGTGGTCTGAAATGGCTTTAAAGGAATGCTAAGGTATTATATAACTAAGGTGTGACAAAGGGCCAGAGGTTGCCTTAGTGGAAGGATTCCTGAGGTTAAACCCAAGCAGGGACCTAAATATAAATTTGAAAAGTTTCATGTTAGAAATTGAGCAATGATGAAAGTGGGTCTAAATATTTCAGAAAAATTCCAAAAAAAAAGGAAATGAGGTTTCGAGGCCCGTATGGGATTAAAAATGATTAAAATACCCCTAGAGTAAATTGATAAAATTCTCAAAATTTTGGCTAATTATCAATAATAACCAAAATTGAATTATTTAAAATATGAGGATGTCTCAGATAATCAAAGATAAATGAGGAACAGATACTTGAGGAATTATCATAGGTTTTAAAAATGATTTCGTCCCCAAAAAACAAAGAGGTTGGTTTTAATAGAATTTAAAGCCTATTTATATACTATCCAAGAAAAGTCAAAAAAGCTGTCTATAGATTGACTTTTGACTTGAGAAAAATTTAAAAAAAATATTGTGATGAAAAAGTAGTATTGGCACCCAAGGACAAATTCTCGGAGTCATTGACCGGTAGAAAGAATTCGGTCAAGTTACTCTGAAATAAATATTATTAAATGTTTCAATGAAAAAACAAAGGAAAGAGTATCACTCCCTCTTTAGGTATGTTATATAATGTCATGTAAGGATATTTTGATTAAAAAAAAAGGTGCCAAGACATGTCCCAGGGTTACTGGGTAAGTCAAGACTTGAAAAAATACATGATATGACGTAATATCGTAAAATAGGTGGAGGAATAACCAAGGGTATGGTTGTATATGAATTTCTCCCTATTTTTCTCCTTATTTTTAATGAAAATTTGAAGGAGGGACATGGATGAAATTGGACAAGTTGTTAAAAGGCATATTTGGAAGAAATAAATTTATTTAATAAAATCTCTACTGCATAACCCGGCGAGATTAGATAGCTTGTCAAAGAAGCTATTTACTTTCCTTTCTCCCTCTCTTTAATGGTGTCATAGTAGAGAATTTGTAGTGGCTAGAAATCTCAAGAAAATATGTGAGAGGAAAGGTAACCGTGAGAGGAAAAAGTAACTGATAAGAGGTCATTTACACAGGATAGGTAGAAGCTGATCAAAGAAGCTTCCCAATCCTCCTCTTTCCTCTTTCATGATGCCATGGAGACACTCCTAATTCACTATAAGATGCTAAAAAGCTTACCTAGCATGTGAGTCATGAAGCGCAATTATTACAGGTGTTGAGTCATCGTGTAATCGATGACATAATTAATAAGGGCATTAAGTCATCATACGCGTGGACCAATACAAAGAGAGCAAGTAGGATGTATGTGGACCAATTAAGAGGAGAACACATTGCACCAAGTGGACCAATAAGAAAGGGACAAGTGACATGATAAAGATAAATTAGATTAATCGGAGTAAATGGTAACTATGCCATTATAAACACCCCTTCCCCTCCTATTTGCATAACCTTTCAGCCAGCATAAAAAAAAGGGGAGAGGTTGAAATCTAAAGAGGAAGAAGGAGATCAAGAAAGAGTAAGGAAAACCATGCAAGATCAAGCTCCAAGATAAGGTATATTCATGATTTTTGATGTAGTTTCTATTACCTGTGTTGTTGTTGAGCTTGGTTATGGGTTTTGCTAAATTTTGGGAGCTTAAAATCCTAAGAGGACATGCTGTATGAAATGATCAAAGGAAGAACGAGATGTAATTGATGTTAGAATAAAGTTTAAGAGGTAGAAAAGAGCTAGAATCATGTGGTTTTATGTTGAGCTTACAAGAAATCCAACTTTCCTAACTTGTGTAATTTTTGGCTAGACTTAAGGTTTCAGTTAGGGCTAGATTTTAATGATTTTGATACTTCAAATGTGCTTAAAATGAAAAATTGTGTGGGTACAAGTGAGAAAGCAAGTTTGGAAGTATTGGAATTAAAAATAGAATTTTGCCCTAAAACCCTATATGTTTTGACCAAGGTTGGTTCTAGGGGAAGGATTTAGATTTTGATAATTTTGAGCTTGGAAATGAATTTTAAATGAAAAATTATAGGGGAATAGCATGTGGAATTAATTTTAGAAAAATTAAAAATCAAGCTCAAAAGTTAGAAGTCAAGATAGTTTAAAAAGAACAAAGTGTTGGTGTAGTTGGCACTATGGCTTTAATGAACAAATGGCAATAATGTGTTGATGTATTTAAGGTCATGAGGTATCAGCAAAGATGAATGGAAAGGTTGAGCAAGCAACCTATGTGGTTAAAGGCAAAAGGAGCAAGAGGAAGCTTAATGTTACAAGGTAGTCAACTTACCATTGTTGTATGCTTGATATGCATGCTTGTGTATTGATGTTGCTTCATGATGATTTAGATTATGAAAGATTAAGGGTATGTTTGGCTCAATGAGAGGAAGGGGAGGGGAGGGATTTTAATGGAGGGAAGGGGAGGGGAGGGGAGTGGAAGGATTTTAATATTATCTTGTTTGGATTTATAAAAAAAGAGGGGGAGGGGAGGGAAAAATATTTTAATATGAACAATTTTGCTCTTATTTTATTTAAAGCATGGGCATAATTGTCACAACATGACAAAATATAGACATAATGGTTACAACATGACAAAATATAGGCATAATAGTTATAATATGATAAAATATTGCCTTTTCCCTCCAAATCCTCCCAATTTTGGAGGGGAGGTTGAGGAGGGGAGGGGAGGGGAAATTTTAAAAAATTTTCCCTCCCCTCCTAAAATTTGTGTGTTGCCAAACAAGGGGAAATGATTAAAATCCCTCCCCTTCCCTCCCCTCCCTCCCAAATCCCTCATACCAAACACACCCTAAATTTCACTCTATTTCTTATATATTTCATGCCCATGTGTGAATGAAACAATGAGCATTAAAGCATGTCATTTTATAAGTATAAAAGCATGAAAGCATATAACCATGTCATCCACCAAGTATTAGTATTATATACACATGGGTAATTGTTTGCCACTTAGGTTCTCTCGAGTCTTACCCTCCCTTAACCAACTCTAATAGGTGTTAATGAGCAAGCAAGAGGATGCATGAAGTGGAAGCAAGAAAAAGAGGAAAAGAATTAAGGAAAATGTATTGTAGTACATTATGCAATTTGTATATCAATGTATAATATGAATATGCCATTAATGTTATGTGATGTTAAATATGATGATGACATGCAAGATTAAATATGATAATGCATGTGAATGAATTATATAATGTCAGCATGATTATGAGATAAGAAATAAATGAATATAATTATTAGTGCAGGTAAAAGGGATAAGTTATTCATAAACAAACTCTAAGTTTGTGACAGAATGGAAGTAAGGCAAATGATTGAATCTACCTATGAAATTTGGTATGCTTAAATTACACATCCTGAGCTTTAAAACAAGTGATATAACACTTAAAATTGATGTGTGGGTTGAGTTATGACTGCTCAAAGTTAGGATAGAGAAGAAATAGTAAACTTCATGCAATTAACTGTACAAATTGAGTGAGGAAATGAAAAATAGAGTATTTTTTCCTTGTAGAAAATTGAAAATGTTTAAATATAATTTTGAAGCACCTCAATATGATTTTTCTTTAATTAGTTATAAATTTTCAAAGTTGGATTGAAAATATGAAATTTACTAGTGAATCGTAAGTTGAGAATTAGATTTTAAATTTTCAATCATTAGCCCTATTTCATGATCTGTTTGAACCATAATGCTTCTGAATGTGTACTACAAAAGATTTGAGGAAAGATGTTTTGTACTACCTCTATATGGTATGTCTAGTAGACCTAAGAAGAGAAGAACATGAACTCCAAAGCAAATAGGACCCAAAAAAAGCCAAATGCTCCGTAACAAAAGCCATAAGAAAGTGAAGATGTGAGTTTTGATTTGCCTCAACTTCCACCCAATAAAATGAGTAAAAAAAGGTTTACTTCCATATGCTTAATTTATCACCAAGGGAGGCACAATGGGGCTACATGTAAAGATGCGAGTATGATCGTGGTTTCTATTTAGTTGAAGTTTTGCTTAACTCAATTATTCTCATATAATCTCCTTACAATGTCCACTTTCAAGTCCTCCAAAAATGAAAAGGAGAAGGGCTACATAGTCTGAGTAATCTCAAACTAATCTAAGACCTCAAGGTGGAAAGGCATTCTATAAGAGTTGTGTTAAGGTTGGCATAAAAGTCATCATTAATAAGAAAATTGGATGAATAGTGTACAATATATTCAATTATCTTTTATGATTTTGCATAAACATTATTAATTAGCTAACTTCACTGTTATTGTCATTATGTAGCTTGGTTTGGATTCGAAAGTTGTTATGGATAAAGGAATAGGAAAAGAATAAATAGAGGAACACGAAAATATAAAAACAAGATTTTTTATCCTAAATAAGATGTTAATGAGGATAATACGAATCACTTCTTCTCCTTCCAAAGGGCATAGGTCCAATTTCAAGGTGATGAAGCAATTTCTTCCATTCCTTCTAATCTACCATCTAATCCTCCAAGACTAATATGGAGAGGAGAATAAGCAATTAGCACCTTATGGCTTCTAGCTAATAAGGATTAGATGATGATTCCTTCCACTAACCAAAAGAAGTTTAATGTAAAGAGAGGAATGGGATTGCTCACAAATTTTTTTTTTGGCTGCAAACACTAACAATTGACATATTTTGTTGTAGTAGGCATTTAGCATTTATGTCTATTTCTTTTAGCGCAATTATGATAGTCTGATATGGTGCCATCTTTAGGATTTCTTGTGATGCTCATGTCTTCTTCCAAAGGGCATGGATTTAATTTCAAGGTGATGGAACAACTTCTTCCACTCCTAATCTACCATCCAATCCTCCAAGACTAATATAGAGAGGCGAACAAGCAATTACGACCTTATGTGTTACACCTTCCTTCTATAATAACTTAAAGTCCATTTAATATCATTTTAGTGGCCTTAACCTCAAGAAAACGTAACTAGGATGTTGGCTTTTAGATTTACTGTTTATTTCATAAATCCAGAATTTCTGTCCAAATATAAAAATTCATAATTAATTCTAGAAAAATTGAAACAGAGTGATTCTAAGTCCTACTGAAAGCTCTTTGAATGCTCTTTCAAGAAAAAAAATAATCTTAAGAACAATTTGATGTGAAATAATACTAGATTTGTATGGAAGTTACTACTATTCTATTGGTTAAAAACTTTTTTCAGATTTCAAACCCTAATTTTGAAAAATCACCATAAATAGTATAGATGCCCAATTTGAACGTTCTACCTATTTATTGAAAGCTCAAGATGTGAACTATAATCATACCAAATTTCATAATTTAATACATCCAGTAACATATTCAAATTACAACTCCAAGTTAACAGCTTAAAAGGGTTACAACATCCATTCATACATTTACATGCATTGTTAAAAGTCAAGTGGTTTGATAAATATACATTATTCATTCATGATTTTCTTCTTCTTCTTAGATGGTTCAGCCCCTAAAAAATTTAAATTGCATTTAGAAGAAATGAGATTTCATTGAAATCCCAATAGCAAGATAAATCAACCATAACATCAAACATGCATCATCATCAAGCAAAACAACTCTATCGTTGCTCCATACAGGTAATGTCTCCATATCTTTAGCACATAAACTATCACTTCCAATTTTAGGTCATGGGTTAAATAATTCTCCTTGTGAGATTTTAATTGGCATGAGGCATAGGCTACTACCCATCCTTGCTACATAAGCTCGTACACCAGTCCTTGCTTACTAGCATCTATGTAGACTACATAAGTTTGTGTAGGATCAAGGAGTACAAGTACGAAAGTAGAGGTAAGCTTCGTCTTTAGCTCCTAAAAACTAGCCTCACTCTTCTTGTCCCATAAGGATGGCTGGTTCTTCCTGGTCAGCTTGGTCAGTGGAAAAGCAATCCGAGAAAAGTCCTTAATAAATCTTCTATAATACACACAAGTCTGAGGAAACTTCTAATCTCAGTCACTGTCTTTAGTCATTCCTAGTTGAGTACTGCCTCATTTTTGTTGGGGTCGACAACCACTCCCTCTTGGGACATCACATGGTCGAGAAAACAGACTTCCAATAGCCAAAACTAGGACTTACTAAGTCTGGCAAAGAGCTGCTTCTCTTTCAAGGTATTTAGGACAATTCTCAAGTGTTTCTCATGCTCTTCAGGAGACAAGGAGTACACCAAGATCTCATCAATGAATACTACCATGAACTAATCTAAGTAAGGTAGAAAGATTCGGTTCATGTAGTCCATGAATATCGTAGGTGTATTCGTCAATCCAAATGGCATCACTAAGAACTCATAGTGCCCATAACGAGTTCTAAACGCAGTCTTAGGGACATCTCAGGCTTAATCCTAAGTTAGCGATAGCTGTAACATCCAGACTTTTAGGCCTAGAAGTATCAGAAATAGCCTGAATTAGATAGGCTACTAGACTCCTTTGAGCAGAAGTCCCAAAGATGAGAAAGGAAGTCAAAGCAGTTTCAGGGACTAAACTGCAAAGTAAAAGTTTTTTTAAGGGGCTTTAGTATAATCAAGGTCAAAGACTCCAGTAAAGTCTCGAAGGCCTAGAGAGAGAAAAGAGACTAGATATAGGCCAAAGGTTGAGTTAGAAGCCTCAAAGAGAGGATTATATGAAGTTAAGTCCAACCAAGGACTAAACTGTAAATTCTGAAAGTTATGAATAACAGGGATAAAAATGGAAGAGTACACAGAGAATTCCAAGAAAATCTCAAAAAAAAAAAGGAAAATAATATTCTAAGGCTCTTTTGTGAAGAGAAAAGACGAAAATACCCCTGAGGCAGCTTCAATGGAATTTATGAGGTTATTACCGGTAAAAAGTATACCATTTGAGGTAATTATTTAAAATAGCAAGAGACCTCAAAAAATGTATATAAAAATGAGATTAAATGGTTAGAAGGTTGTACTAATTTATAAAATTAGTCTCGCAACCAAAAGGCCAGTGGAGTGGCTTTAATAAATTAAAGAGCCGGTTATGCCGATAAAAGGGTATTTTAGTAAATGAATTTTTATGCAAGGCTTAGAGGAAGTGTTTTGGCCTAAGAAAATTGATAGATACTCTCTAGAATTAAAGGAAATTTATGGATCTAACAGAAAATAATTACAGAGGCCAGAGCACTGTAATTATAGAAAAGAAGTTAAACCCGGAGTAAAAGTGCACCGATAAAGTGTTAATCAGAGTCTTGCACTTTACTTGGCCCACAAGTCGCCACTTGTCAAGCCTTTAATGGATGGTAATTAAAGCTTTCCAAGTGTCAAGCTACCAATAGAGAGGATCTTGACTTTGTAATGTAATTATATTATGGATTAAGTTAATTAAGAGAGAGGTTTCAAGAAGGCTTAGGCATTTGACACTTGGACTTTCATTAAATGTGGTAGATGAGATATTTTGAGAGCACTAAGGAGCTCATCTCTCCCCTAAATCAGATGGGAATTTCATCCAAGGCAAAGAGGAGAGGAAAAGAGAGGGTTTTGGAAGGAGAACCAAGGAAAGCTATCAACTTTGGTTATCAATCAAGGATTCAAGGTAAGATCTTGGTTCTAGATGTGTTTGTAGGGTATTGAAAGATGACGCGCAGCGAAAAAACTCGAAATTTTAAGACTTTCAACCCCTTGCCCGGATCTACTGATCGCGTTTAAGTTAGGTAGTAAGAAACATTACCTTTGGTGTTCGATTTCCTGGCGACTCGATGATTCGGCCGTTCAGGATGCTTCTGCTCGCCTCCTTTGTCGTTCAAAGTCGACAACTCCGGTCGGCTTCCTCTACCGGTATCCACACGAGTAGCCCTCAACCTCGAACGGCGTGCTAGCGCCTATGTCCGTCTAGGGTTTTTGAAATCCGTCCTCTCTCCTCTCTTAGGCCGTCTCTTATCTGTCAGTTCTCTCACTCTCAAACCCTAGCTCCTCATATCAAATATATAGGATGCTATATAGGTTTAATTAATAATATTTAATTTCGAAATTAACTCTAAATTAATTCCGAAATTAATACAATATCAAATATTGCCTAATCAGATAAGAGAACAATTAAATAAATATGGTTTAAATTAAATCCGTCTCATAGATTTAATTCACTTATTTATTTAATAAAGAGATGACGGAATTTATATATTTAATTTATCCTTATAAATTAATATCTCTTATATTTATATATATATATACGAATTTATATATATATATATATACACGTCTACCCTATTTATTCATTGAATCTGGACATATCTTAGATTCAATGAATCTGGACATCATAACTCGTGTTGGGCTATTTTGTGTGTGACCCTGTAGGCCCATATGAAGTTGGCAGTGGGCCATTAACTATAATGACTCACAAGTCGTAAGCGGTCTCTAGCAAGACATCACGACTACCCAAAACATATGAGGATCATTGAACGATGCAACCTTTCATACAACCATATCACGTCCCTTTTGTCACACGACATTTTGGTCGTGGATGAGGCACGGAGAACGTCATCCTCCTATTCATGACCGTTACTTTCTCGATCCCTGAGTAGTCTGAGTATAGAAACGGAACTACCTTTCCATTATAGTATGGCCATACATTTCTCAGACTCACTCATCGAGGGGCCCAGTAATGTCTCTCTACAAATGTGAGGGACAAATTCCATCTTGACCATTCACATTCCTCCGCATGAAAAACCACTAAGCCTGAACATAGTCTTTATGATCACTCGGTCAAAAGTGACTTTTGACTAGGTCAAAGCTAAGCGTTTCTCATGTAGGAATCCATGATGATCTCAGGTCAAAGGGCATAGTGACGTGGTTTGTATATGAGAGAAGCTTATGACTTAACCCATGCAGCTCTCTCATAGCGGGTCGGTCCAACACCTTGTACTCTTACATGTGCTTATGACTTTAATTTATATCTCTATATATCTTTAAAGTCATACTGGTCTTATTTCATCTTTGCTACCACATAGATGACCGACCAGGGACATTTAGGATAAACCATGAGTTATCCAAGGATAGTCATCACAGTAAACATGCAAATAATATGATAACGTAATTAATAAATTCATAAATTAACAATGTTCAAAACAGAATGATTGGCCCCTAGGGCACAATTTCCAACAGTGTTCTTGTCTTGTTTTCCTTCTCTTTTAAGGTTGAAAAATCTGTCTTCTCTCCCTTTTGATGGCTGGTCAAAATGGTTGATGAGTGGGGAAGGGAGTTTGGTTGTTAGATCTTGCTAGAACACCTCAAAATATGGTAGATCCAAGTGGATCTATGTGAAAATTGGAAGAATTACGTGCTGATTTGATGCCTATTTCGAATTAGTACTGTTCATATCTGGTTCTAAAATTTGGCATGCTTAAAGTACACTCTGTGAGCTTTAAATCCATGGGTAGCAAACTTCATTTAGATATGTGTACGATTTATGGTGATTTTTCAAAGTTAGGGTTTGAAATCTAGAAACAGTGTTGAACTTTTGGAAGAGTTTCGATTTCCGTACAATTCCGGTACTGTTAGGCATAGAATTGGTTCCTGAAACTATTTTTCCTTTAAATTTAACTTAAGGAGATTTTAGTGGGACTTGGAAGCACTCAATTTGGATTTTAATAGATTTAATTATGAATTTTCAAAGTTGAGCAAAAATTCTGGAGTTTCTGCGTGAGCAGTACCCGCGAACCAAAATTTCCAGATTTGGTATTCTTGAATCTAATATCATCTAAAGTGGTCCTAATTGACAAGAAATAGATCTTAAGGATGGGAAATGATAAGATTTATATTAGAAAAGTTAGAAAGAAAACCCTAAGACTAAGAGAAAGGGTTGAGGTTCAAGAAAGCTAGTCTTGAACTTTATGTAATCTAATGGTCCTAATAGATTGTGTGATCATTATGGTTATGTTTAGGACCTTTGGAACATCCAAGAGGATGTTTGGTAATGTTGACCGAATGCCCACATGGTTGGAAAGTCAAGGGAGTCAAAGGAAAAGTAAGAGGAAAGCTTGAGGTACAAGGTAGTGAACTTACCCTTTGTGTGCTTGACATGGTATGCTCATGTGTTGGTTTGTATTTGTTGTTTGAATGATGTTGTGACATGATGATTGTTGCTGGAAATGCTGTTTTTAATATGTTCCCATGGCCATGCATTTTTATACCAAGCATAAAGCATGATGGCGTGTCACTAGTTAACTTAAGTTTATGAAAAACTACATACCATACACTAGCATCCATCTTATGCATGTATGTGGTAATGTTTGCTACTGAGATTCTCCCGAATCTCACCCCTTCGTAACCAACCATTTAGGTCAATCAATGATGGGCACTAATGGCATGAGAAGCAAGGAGAAGAAGTGGAGAATTATTGATGCTAATGATTGATACTAATATTCAATGTATAATTCTCCTATGTTATGACTTATGTTGTGAATGCCATGTATTTAATTATAAAGCTTATGGCATGTATAGGAATGTATGAGCATGAATAGGAAAAAGTAAGCCCATGTTAGGTATGCCAAAGAAATAAAAAGAATTAAAGTAAAGAGATGTTAAGGGATAAAACGTAGGTCATGGAGCAGTTAGTTTTGAGCTTCAG
Source organism: Neltuma alba (assembly GCF_004799145.2). Classification (NCBI taxonomy): domain Eukaryota; kingdom Viridiplantae; phylum Streptophyta; class Magnoliopsida; order Fabales; family Fabaceae; genus Neltuma; species Neltuma alba. Next base: position 753,513 of record NW_021635117.1, read on the forward strand.
TTTGACCTACCATATGAATGAGTTAAGCTACGAAATTTGTTATACTTATAGTTCACATCCCAATTTTTAAAATGAGTGGAAAATCACCTCATTTGGATGTGTATACGAAGAGATATGAATTTTTAAAGTTAAGGCGCAGAATCTGAAAAGTCCAGATTTTACCAAATGAATAGTAATCTTAATCCAATAAACTGTATGTTTTCAGTGAGGATGAGTTCAGTTCAATATTTTTCTCTTAAAGAGCATTGAAAGAGCTTTCTGTAGAATTTTGGAACACCTCCATACAATTTTTCTAGAATTAGTTATGATTTTTCAAAGTTGGACCTGTAATCTGAAAACCTGACAGTGAACAGTAATTTTCCGAAAATTAACGTCCAAATTGAAAATTTTAAGTGTAAGACCATCCAACATGGTCTGGAATAGTTCTAAATGAATGCTAAGGTACTATATAAGTAAGGTGTGACAGTAGCCAAATCTCAAATCAATCTTAGAGAACATACTGGCACTAACTAGTTGATCCAACAAATCATCTATTCTAGAGAGCAGATACTTGTTCTTAATAGTGGCCTTATTTATCTCCCTGTAGTCTATACATAATCTTAGGCTCCCACCCTTCTTCTTAACAAATAACATTAGAACACCCCACGGTGAAACGCTAGGTCTAATAAAACCTTTCTCAAGTAACTCCTTTATTTGCTTCTTCAGTTTCGCCATCTCATTAGAGCCATTGTATAAGGGGCTCTGGAAATCGGTCTTGCTCTAGGTACAATATCGATTGTGAATTTTGTTTCTTTTTCTGGAGGTAGTCCTTTAATCCCTATTGGAAATACTTTCGTGAATTCCTTAACAGCCAAATTTCTTCTATCCCCTCTTCTACTTCTGCTTGCATAAAGAAAAAAACAAGGGATCCTTGACAGCCTTTCCGTAGGCATTTGCCTGCTTGGACTTTCGTTATGAAGTTTAACCTAACTTCAGAATTTAGCTATACTTCCCTTGAAGGGTAGGATCAGGATTTTGTTCTTACAGTCCAACTATATATTATGGGATGACAACCAATTTAAACCAATTATCATATCGATTTTATCAAGGGCATGCATATCAAACCAATTATTGAACTATGCAATTTAAACACACGTCTGATGTGGCTACCCTAGAGTTTGTTGGTGTGGACAAATGTATATCATAGGGCAGTGTACTGAAAATTAAGCATAGTCATTTAACACAAACATATGATATGAAAGAATGACTAACATCTGAATCAAACATTACAATCACCAGGGAGTTACTAATAATGATCATACCTTGGATCATCTCAGGTGACTTTCGTGCTTCTTCCCGTGTAAGGGCAAAAACTTATCCTTGAGTTCGTGGCCTTGACTTCTCAGTGTTCTGCAGACATTCCCTTGAGAAGTGTCCAAGCTTACCACAAGTGAAGCAGACATTCTACCCTACTATGCATAACCTGTCACTGTGGTTCTCGCCACAGATAGTGCATTCCTTGCCCTTTTGTTGGTTGCCTCTCTTCTTGCCCTTACTTGTTATCCCATTGTCTCTTTCTCTTCTTGTTAGCATTGGAAGAGGTTCCATCCTGATCTCCCTTCTCCAACTTGGGAGTTGGCTTGACTATCAGATGATGGTTCAAACTATTTTTAGTGATTCGGCAGGCCTCGACTGCGTTGTTATACTCTTTGAATCAGGGACTGCTTCAGTCCTCTGACTGTCTTTTCAATTGTCCACCTCTCATCCTCTTGGTAACACAGATAATTGGAGTAATGAGAGAGGCAAATAAACTTTGCCAAGTACTTAGCAAAATGACTCATTATCCTTCTATTTGAGGGTTAGGAATTATGCTTCCCTCTTATCCCTGATAGACCTCAGAAAATACTTCTCATAGAACTACTCCAAAAACATTTTCCATGTTATTCTCATGTGACGAGCTTTGAGTATTAGCTTGGTGTTCTTCCACCAGCGATCAACATTCTTCTCAAGCTTATAGATCGCCATTTGAGCCTTTCATTCTGTCGGACAATCTGACACTTTGAAAATCTTCTTTAGGTGATTAATCAAGTCCTTAGCTACCTAGATATCGAATACTCTATCAAACAAAGGCGGATTGTGCTTACAGAAACGTGTCATCTAGGGGTGTTCATAAAGCCCAGTTGCCCGCAATGCCTACCCAAGCCCGCAAAAAAAAAGCCCAACCCGTCCTTAAAAAAATGGCCCAAAAGAACTATTGGGCATGTTTGGGCTGGGCATCGGGCACAGTATGCTGCCTTGCCCATTTGGCCCTGCCCGTAAAAATATATATAATTTTATTTATATATATTTTATTTGCCTTATATTTATTTCCTGAATCAAACATACTGTTGCATCAATATTCAATGTTCATTATACTTAGTTATTTTTGAATGATTTTAAGAGCTAGAAACTAGAAAAACAATTAAGTTTAATAAAATATACAAACAATATTTTTTTTGTCATAGTCCACTTCTCCTAGCTTCTACAAAAAGTAGTTTTATAGTATATTAATTAGTAATAACAAAATTAAAGCCAAGTTGCCATTTTAATATAAAGTTACATTAGATTATTTAGAGGGACATAAATAATTAGTTAATTAATATAATATGTTGACTTGTTAGGCATGGAAGCCCGCCCTGCCCAGCCCGTGTTTGCTCAACTCGAACATAATAGGGCTTTTTATGGGCAGGGTTGGGCAACGGGTTGCATTTTCTAGCCTGTTCATTTTTTGGGCTGGGCATCGGGCAAGGGTCCTGTCGTGCCCAGTGTAACATCCCAAATTTTGGGCCTAAAAATACCAAAAATTAGCCTGAATTGGATAGGCTACCAGACCCCTTTTGATAGAGGTCCCGGAGGTTTCTTAAAAGGACAAAGAGATTCCTAGGGACTAAATCGCAAAAGGAAAGTTTTCTAAGACTGAGAAAAGAGGAAGTTAGAGACCCAGAAGAAGTCTCAGGGTCCAGGAATGACCAATAAAGATGAATGTAAGCCAATAGTTATGTTAGAGGCCTTAATGAGGTGAATTTTGAGGTTAAGCCAAACCAGGAGCAAAATTGTAATTTCATAAAGTTTCGGGCTAGTAAGGGTAAAAATGGAAATTATGCCCGAAAATCCCAGAAAAATCCCAAAAAAAGGAAAATAATAGGTTAAGGCTCGAACACTTCAGAAAAATTTTAGAAAAATAGGAATAAGGTTCAGAGGCCTGTATGAAGCTGAAAATGACGAAAATGCCCTTGGAAGGAAATTGTGGAATTCCCAGGGTTTTGACTGATTTTGAATATTATTGAAAATGAATTGTTTAAAGTATACGGAGGCCTTAGATAATTGGAAGAAAATGGAGGAAAATACTTGAGGAATTATCACAGGTTTTAAAAATAATTCCGTCCCCAGAAAGTGAAGAGATTGGCTTTAATGGAATTTAAAGCCTATTTACATACTATCCAGGGAAAGTCAAAGTTAAATGTCTAGAGGTTGACTTTGGACTTAAGAAAAATTAGAGGAATTCCCCATGATGAATAAATAGTATTGGTACCCGGAGATAGATTCTCGGAGTTGTGGACCGGTAGAAAGATTTCGGTCAAGATTACTCCGAAATAAATATTATTAATTATTTTAATTATTTTAATGGAAGAATAAGGGAAGAGCATCACTCTCTCTTTGGGCATGTTATATAATGTCATGTGCATTTATTTGAGGTGAGAAAATGGTACCAGAACATGTTCTAGTGGTCTCAGGTAAGTCAGGGCCCGAAAAAGTACCATATACAATGTAGAAGGGCAAGATAACTGGAGGAATACCTAAGAATTGTATTTTGCACGAATTTTATATCAATTTCCTTCCTATTTTAATGCCTTAATGATGAAGGAAAATGGAAGAGACAATTGTATGGTGTGATAGGAAAAGAAGGTATTACGTGTGCAGTTGGATATAAGACACACATACGGTCGGATACAAGACACAGGTACGGTTGGATTAAAAGCATGTGGATTGATGATGTAAGCATGACGTCATCATGATAAGGTGAGCATGATGTTGTAGGACACTTGTCACCATAAGATTAAAAGAGAAAATGGACGGTCTAGATCAAGCCACACAATTTTAAGATCAATAGCCCAAATTCGGTCTTGTTTTCTATAAATACCCCCTCCCCTCCCTCTCATTTCGTCCAAGCTCATGGAAACCTTAAGGAAAATCTGGTAAAATGGTTTCTAGAGAGATAAAGACAAGGGAGAAAGAAAAGCTAAGTGGTCTCATGCAAGATCAAGCTCTAAAACAAGGTATGTTCATGGTTTTTGATGTAGTTTTCACTACTCTTGTTATTGTTGAGCTTGGTTATGGATTTTAATGATTTTTGGGAGCTTGAAACCCTTGGGGGAGGTGCTGCACGAAATTGTTAAGGATAGGGGAAGATGAAATTGATGTTAGATTAATGTTCAACGGCTTGAAAGAAACACGAATCAAGTAGGTTTATGCTGAAATTGGTTGAATTTCATGATTGTGTAACTTGAGGAAATATTTCAGCCAGACCTGGTTCTTGTGCCTAGGATATAATGTTGATGATTTTAATGCTTCCAATGTGTTTAAAATGAAAAATTGTGTAGGGATAAGATGAAAGAATGAAGTTGGAAGCATTGAAATCAAAACTGAAAATTAAGTGGTAGATTTCATTTTTGGCCTAGAACCAAGGGAAGGAATTGGAGTTTGATGAATCTAAACTCATATTTGGATTCCTTGGGCAAAATTGTGTAGTATTGGCCTAAGGGAACCACTTTTACAAAGCTAGAACACTACATTATAAATTAAGGAAAAAAGGGATTAAGTTTAAGGACTTATGTCTTCCATATTGTGTAATTCTTGGTCCTAATGAGTAATGTGACCCTTGTGACTATGATTAGGACCTTGAGGCATCTAAGAGAAGGTTTGGATGTGGTTGAGCAAGAAACCTTAATGGTTGGAAACAAAAAGGGAGTAAGAAGAAAGCTTGAGGACACAAGGTAGCAAACGTGACCTTACTCCTATGTGCTTGGTATTTGCTTGCATGTATAACATGTTCTGTGTTTATATGATTTTATGAACTCATGCATTGTGATTATGGTTAATGCATGATGATTTCCAAACATGTTAATATGTTATAGAAATGTTAAGTTGCATTTATTGCAAGCATGTTATGAATGCCCAGCTTGCCATGTATGTTTGGGTGGTTATTGTTTGCTATTGAGATTCTTCCGAATCTCACCATCCCTTAACCAACCATAATAGGTGATATGAACAAGCGAAGGATACATGAAGTGGAAGCAAGGAAAGAAGAAAAGATTTGGGGAAATTTGTTGTATTACGTTATACACTGTATATACTGATGTATGTTGTAAATGTGCCATTGATGGTATGTGATGATAAATGATGATGTGGCTTGTGTAATTAGCTATGATAATGTATGGAAATAGTTAGTGTATGAATGGAATGGTATTATGTATGGAAAGTTTTAATCATGAACTGTTAGTGCAAGTTAAGGGATAAGCTATCCCTAATTGGGCAACAAAATAGTGACAGAGTAGAAGTATGGCAAATGACTGACTCTACTCATGAAATTTGGCATGATTAAAGTACACACCATGAGCTTTAAAACAAGTGATAGATAACTTAAAACAGATGTGTGTGCTGAGAGTTATGATTGCTCAAAGTTGGACTGAAAAATCTAGAATTTAACCAGTAAACAGTAACCCAAGAACGAATCCCAAGTTCAATCTACGGGCTTATTTTGTGAATCGCTTGAACTGTAACGCTTCTAAATGCATACTCTAAGGGTTTAAAGTAAGGATGTTTCACCCAGCCCTGCCCATGTGCAGCCCTAGTGTCATCCATTGTTGGATGCTATCAGAGTCTACTCTTGGTGCTACCGGTCTAGGCAGTTGCTCTGGTTCTTGGACTGCTGGTACTTCTTCATTTGGCTGCCTAAGGTTTAGGTTAGCCACTGCCACTGCTACCACTACAGCAATTGCGACGTCCCTTTCTTGTTCCCAGCAAGCTTGCATCACCCTTATGTCCTTGATTGTCTTTTATTGCTGCTCCAAGCGATCTAAGATCACTTGTACATTGTCTAGAGGAACCCTTGAGTTGTTTCTTGAGGGTGTCTCTGGCAAAGTGTTTCTTCTAGTTCTAACCATTTTGATATCTAATCAAAATAATTAAAGGAACAAGAAATAAACATCATACTTGGATTTCATCCATCATAATATCCATACATCATAAAATACTAGTACATCACCAAAAAGCAGCAGAGTTTGATATATACATGTTGGATAATCCATACATAACACAAAGCATCATAAGTCTAACCTATTACAGTTAGTAGTACCAAAATAATCCTACGTTAGTAGCATGAGGATCCCTAACTGTCTATAGGAAATAAATGATGACGAAACCCTCGAGGCTCTGAATCCAATCCTTTATAGCAAATCTAAGTATCTGATCCAAGCAAAGTATCTCGTGTAACTAGAAGGGGGTGTCTAGAAGCCAATCTACAGAGTCAAGATAAGGGTTGTCTTGTTTATGGGCTTAGCATAACACCCTCACGTCCTGTAGGTAATCTAGGTATGTGATCAGATCCTAGTTCACATCTTTCTTGATATGACATCCTAAAAACCTTAATCTTGCTCTCAGCTAATCCCTATTACAGATCTCATGCTCTAGTAGGGCTGGGACAAGTGCTACAAGTACTAAGGGTACAATTGGTAGGGTACTGGGTCTGGTAATGTCACTCGAATGTATACCTAGGGTAATAGGCTGACTAGGCTCAAGAAAATCAGACCTAATAACTCTCAGTGGCTGAATCAAACTAGTAACAAGATTCACTAAATCTTCAGGTCTAGGTAAGTTCACTAACTCATCCCAGGTAAGTCCTGCCTACTCTACCTAGTACTCCAGACATATGCTAGAGCCTATTGATGTGTACCTTGGCTAGCATCCCACATAATCCAATTCTCTAGATCCTCCTCCTCTATTAGGTCATCTATGTCTGGCATATTTCCTTGGTTAATAAATGGCTCAGCCCTAGCATCAGAATCCATAAAGTTTTTCTTGCAAAATCCTATTAACATGTCAATTTCTCCTCAATTGACACATTATCTAACACGTCTAAACTAAGCAAAGCATTCTATCTTATACCAGAACTTCTACTCTGATATCAAAAATATTACATCTTACTTCTATAATATCTTAGAGTCTATTTAATATCATTTCAGACTACTTTGGATGGCCTTAACCTTAAGAAAATGTAACTAGATGTTGGTTTTTGAATTTACTGTTCATTTGGTAATTCCAAAATTTCTTTTCAAATTTGAAAATTCATAATTAATTCTATAAAAATTAAAACAATGTGGTTCTAAGTCCTACTAAAGCTCTTTGAATGCTCTTTCAAGGAAAAATAATCTTAAGAATTCAGTGTGAAACAGTACCAAATTTGCACGGAAGTTATTACTATTCCTTTGGTTAAAAACTTTTTCCAGATTTCAAGCCCTAACTTTGAAAAATCACAATAAATCATACAGATTTCCAATTTGAACATTCTACCTATTAATTTAAAACCCAACATATAAACTATAATCATACCAAATTTCATAATTTAATACATCTAGTAACATATTCAGATTATAGCTCCAATTCAACAGCTCAAAAGGTTTACAGCATCCATGCATACATTTATATGTATTGTCAAAAGTCAAATGGTTTGATAAATATACATCATTCATTCGTGATTTTATTCTTCTTCTTGGATGGTTCAGCCCCTAGAAAAGTTAAATTGCATTTGAAAGGAATGAAATTTCATTAAAATCCTAATAGTAAGATAAATCAACTATAATATCAAACATGCAAAATCATCAAGCATTTCAACATTTGCAATCATTAGGGAAATAATTCTTTCTCATAATGAGGCAATTTCTAATATGCAATAGTCAAAGCATTTTAACGCAAGGAGCAACTACATAACAATTATCATAGCTTAACCACATAATATCAATCATCCATGCATTAATAATCTATGCAATATCAATATTAAAAGTTAATTAAATCCTGCTACCTTGATGCAAATGCTTCCATGATCTTTGTTCTTGCTCTTTCCCTCCACAAATATCAAAGCCTAAACATCACATTGCAAAAAGGGGTAACCACATTATAATTTAAACCACACAAGACTTAATGACAACACTTACGTAACCCTTAACCCTTTGAATTTTAGAGCTTTGTTTTCTTTAATCTAACAATTATCCTCTTAAGTTAATCCTGCATAATTTTTCATGTAGAATTCAAATATGATATTGGATTCATAAAAAGAAAACTCATTCTTCACCAAACAGTGTTGGTTGAATAGGTGCCCTAGAAAACCCAAAAATTTCAACTTTAATTCCAATGCTTGTTCTTTAGGTTTACCTTACACTATTTTCCATTTTAAACACAATAAAAGCATCAAAACTATGAAAATCACATCCTAGGTTACAGATTCAGGGTTGGCTAAACAGCACACAATAATTCTGTATAATGCGAACTTTCAAATTTCAACTCAAAACCACTTGAAACAACCTTTATCCAATGTGTTTCAACTATGTTTAACATCAAAATCTCCCTCTCCTAATCCAACATAATTCGGCCAGCACCTCTGCCTAAGGTAAATATCATTTTCCAACCATCCAAACCAAGAAATCAAAGCAAGACACAAGATAGAACATCCTACTAACCTTGTATCTAAGCTTAGATGATCAAAGGAGGTAGCTTTCTCTTGATTGCACTTCAAGAAAACAATTTGCAAGAACTTCCCCCTAGTTGGCCAAAAATAGAGTCTTGTGAGAAGGGAGAGGGTCTATTTATAAGCCAAGTCTCTTGTATTAGCCCTCCAAGATCGTATTAATTACCATGATGATATGTCAATATCCTATGCCTTCTTGCAACATTTTCCATCCTTGATTTAATTCCAAAAGAAAATGATTTTCCAAAGTCAAAATCCTCTCCACCTTTGGCTTGATATGTGGCACTCTAATATTCTCCATTAATGGCTTGACAAGTGGCACATTATGGGCTTAGTAAAAGACAGGAGAGAGCTTATTACTTTATCAGTGCACTTTGCTCTAGAATTAATTCCTATTCTATTTTTATAGTATCTTGGCCACTGTAATTATTGTTTGTCAGGTCCATAACACATTCTTATCATTTTTTTTCTTCCCAAAATGCCCTCCTTTGTTACCAACTCAATTTTCTATTAATTGTATAGGGATTTCTTTACTTGGTATGAGAATTAAGAAAATCTTAAACATTTGAGGGGCTCCTTTCAATCCCAAAATATCTTATATTTCCTTGGGATACCTTATTAATTTTCTCAAAATTTTATTTTCCTTAAAAGTATTTATTAGTAATTTTCCAAATAAAAGACCTCAATTTGGCTTAATTAGACCTTAAATTCTTTTATAATTTCTCTAGGGGTAATTTGGGAATAAAACCAATTATACACTGCCATATAATTCTCAAGGTAGATTATCCCTATTTTTTCTCAATTTTTTGAGCCTCAAAATATTTTTTATAATTAATTTTTGACTAATGTTTCTTAATTAGTCAAGCTTTCAAAACTGACTGGAAAATCGTAATAAATACTTCCCATCACAATTCTATCTTTTAAAAATTAATATACTGTCCAGGGGGCTTTCTCTAATTTTTAAAATTATTTCATAATTTTTGGGAATTTCTAACATATTTTTCAAAATTACATAAGCCTACCTATAACTTTTGAAAATTGTACTTTTGTCTCGACACTAACAAAATTTTTAGAGTTATGTTCTCTCGTTTCTTCATAATATTTTGGCCCTTAAATGCCTAAGAATATTCTTACTCCTAATTACCAAATTATTGGATTTGACATCATGACTTCTAGCTAATAAGAATTAGATGATGATTGTTTCCACTAGCCAAAAAGAAGTTCAATGCAAGGACAAGAATGGGATTGCTTACAACTTTTTTTTTTTTTTTGCAAATACTAACAATTGACATGCTAGTTAAAAGAAAAATTGACATGTTTTGTTTTAGTAGGTATTTAGAATTTTGTGTCTGTTTCTTTTGGTGCAATTGCGGTAGTCTGATATGGTGCCATCTTTAGAATTTCCTATGATGCTCATGTCTTCTTGCAAAGGGCATGGGTCTAATTTCAAGGTGATGGAGCAACTTCTTCCACTCCTTCTAATCTCCCATCTAATCCTCCAAAACTAATATGGAGAGGCGAACAAGCAATTACCACCTCATGCTTCTAGCTAATAAGAATTAGATGATGATTGTTTCCACTAGCCAAAAAGAAGTTCAGTGCAAGGAGAGGAATGGGACAACTTTTATCTTTTTTTTTTTTTTGCAAACACTAACAATTGACATGTTTTGTTTTAGTAGGCATTTAGAATTTAAGTTTATTTCTTTTGGTGCAATTGTGGTAGTCTGATATGGTGCCATCTTTGGGATTTCTTGTGATGCTTAAATGTTATTATTGTGCCATCTTTTGTTTTTGAATTGTACATGATATTTAATTGCCGTTAGGATATGCTCTTATGGTGCCATTATATATATTGTAATAGGATATTTAATGGTAATTTCTTATCCAATATAATAATGTTTAATCGCTTTATATGCCACTTTATATTTCTTGCGAAATTGACTTGGATATTTAATGCTCATTTGTGACAAAATGTAGGACTGAACAGTAATTTTAAAGATGTAATTAAATATCAAATGCTTATTTATTAAAAAATATGTATTTGGAAGAATAGATATCATTAGTTAAATATTTGAGAGAAGTGTAATATGTAAGATACAAATCGATAACCAAGTTTTGACAAATAGATTTAAATGATATGTTGAAAGCACGACATAATTAGACATCTTCTTACATTTTGATTACAATACACCTAATGTTCCAAAACTTGCAATGCTTTCCCTTAAATACCACTTACATTATCAGTTAGCAAATGATGAAAACAAAAGAGACACTTAAGTCAGGACCAATGCACAAAATGCTAGCCTTAAATTGCTTTCATTCTTCTTCATGTCGACATATATGGCAGCAATCCCACCTTCAATATCTCTACCAATGCTTACTTATCATCTCATCCCCTCTGCCTTATGTTGTCATCAAGCAAGTTATCCACAATACCAAGTGGCTTATTGATCACCTCTTTAGACTTCTCACCTATTTCATCATCATGCCAATGGAAAAACCCACAGCCTCCTCCTTGTATATTTGCCACATGCATATCACATAGAAGGATAAACTCCATAGAATTGCATCATATGTCCACCAAGAGAAAAAAAAACAAAAGAAGACACATCTATTGATAATTTATACGCCCACAGAATTTTCTCTTTGCGTTAAGTTTGGTCCATGAAGTACAAAGTGGAGCCACCACACCATAGTGATAGAGCCTCATAGGGCCATTATTTTCAACCTCTTGAACTCAACGCTTGACAAGAGTCACCCTCTTTTACTCAAAAAAAAAAAAGAAAAAAAAGACAAGAGTCACCCTCTTCATGGTTGGCATTGTCAAAGATGTCATCAAGTCCCCATTCCTTGCTTCTCTTCTGTACTCAAACTCACTGCTTTAAATGCCCTACAAATTGATTTGGTGGGATCAATTGAAGAGATTTAAAGGCTTTAATCCTCTTACATAACCCAATCAAAGGCTACTCAACAATGTATAGGCTCTAATGTGTGTGCAACAATTTCTAATGTGTATCTTGATGTGGCATCTCATCTTAGGTGGTCGACATTGATTGGCCTCTTCATTAAATCAAGGCAACATTGCTACAAAGTTAAATTTTTAGGGCATAATTGAACAAAAAAACAACTTACAAGTACATAGTTCTCATAGGTGGAAATTCTTGGGGTATTTTTGTACCTTAACCCTTTAATAATATATATATTAAGGCTTTATTAATTTTGAATAATGTGAGACTTAGTTTAACATACACTCTAAAACTCTGATAATGATCAATGTACTACAATCATTCAACAACAACAATAACAAGCCTTATCCCACTAGGTGGGGTCAACTACACAATCACATGACGCCATCGTGCTTTGTCAACAACCCAATCCTTAGATATGCTGTTAACCAAGAGGTCTCGTTTAATGACCTCATTGAGCTTTCTTCTCGATCTTCCTCTGCCCTTCTTTATGGGACTCTATAATGTCTAATCTACACTCATCAATGGAGCCTCCAATGGTCTTCTCTGCACATGTCCAAACCATCTTAAGTGGTGTTCAACCATTTTCTCCTGGATAGGCGCCATCAACTTTTGCTCTGATATTTTCATTTCGAATCTTATCTTTTCTTGTATGACCACACATCTATCTCAACATCCTCATTTTTGCTATCCCAAATTTGTGCTCTTGTTTTTCCTTTGTCGTCCAACATTCATTACTGTACAATATAGCTGGTCGTAGAGCAGGCTGATAAAATTTTTCTTTAAGTTTTTTCAAGTACCTTCTTATCGCAAATAACTCGGGTAGCCTTCCTCTACTTTAACCAGCCAGCTTGTATTCTATGAGAAACGTCTCCATCAATTTCACCATCCTCATGTACAATAGATCCTAGGAATTTAAACTTTGATACTTGAGGAATGACTTGATCTCCCATCTTCACCTCCGAATTACCATTGCCTTGTGTCCCCCCAAAATTGCAATGCATACATTTGTGTTTTGTTCTTGCTCAATCGGAAACATTTTGATTCCAAATGTACTTCAATCATTAAGATATTTATTTATTTATCTATCTTATTTATTCCAAATCGTGAAAGACATTTTCTTTTATCTTATTATCTTTTTTCATCGTGGCTTCTTTCAAACTTTCTTTCCCCAAAACAAAGAAGGGAGACTAGTATGAAAAATTGACATTTACTCAAAATACTTAAAATACTTTATATTCATATCACATTATGCCTTTTTCGTTCAAATGATGTGTCCACTTATTTTGAGTGAAGTTAACTGAAGAAAAATCAAAAAATCAAAAATTGTTATTCATTGTCAATGGATCATGGGGATTCTTCTTGTATAAATTAAACACCTTGTTGCATGTGTAACGCCATTATGAACTTGAAGTAAGACCAAAGGGCAGATTGTGCAGTGCTCATCAATCGCTGAGCGAGATTACACTAAAATTAGGTGCATGGCTTCTCTCCAATACCATTACTATCCGCTGCCTATCCTTTTCCTGCAATGATGACATTTTTTGTGTTAAATGAAGATAATTTGTGCTCTTAGAATGATTTGGAATAGAAAACTTAGTTTTAAATAAAAATAAAAGTGTCTTTTATGATTTTAAATAAATAAGAATAAACAATATATACTTTTCGCGTACTCAATAATTTTAAGTAAATTAAGTTAGATGAATTAGACAATTATAAAAAATTACTCTCTCTCATAATAACATTAGACAATAAAATAAAGTTAATAAATATTGACATAAAAATTTAACGTGACTTAATAATTTGGTGATCTATATCACACATAAACTATGCATTTCACCCCAAAAAATGTATATTTTATAGAATTATTTATGATTTATTTTATTATATAATGTAATGTTATATATGAATATTTTAGAGAGATTAAATAGTATTTTTCAGATTAACTATTTTTTTTTTGCCAACAATTAAATTATTGTATGTTCTTTTTGTTACATAGTCTAATTACACGTTTGTCTGAGGAAGATTAATCATATTTTGTTATAATTACTTAACTTATCTAACTTACTTAACCTATCTAAATTTGTTAAGTAATTTTTACATCAAAAAATAGGGAAGTATTGTATAAATATATTAATATCAGTTAACGATAACGATATGCTGCTCTAGTGGCGGTATTAAATATTGTTTTAGAATATATAATGTGTTGTTTCTTCTATTTTATTTTTTTGCCAATGCTAGGTCAAATCAATAACTATATATTTATTTATTATTATTTATTTAAAGCATAGAAGACACTTTTTTTAATTTAAAACTAAAAAAAAGTTAGATGTTTTAAAATAATTAGTACAATTTCACATATGAAGTCATTAAAATGACGTAATCTCATCCGTTTTTAACACAACGGTTCGTTTGACGGTTAAAATGCTGAGTCAGCGTAGTTTGAGCAAAAAGAAATCTTATTTGGCATATGAATGGGCAGCAGACATGGATTTTTTTATGTCTGAATATTTTAAAAAGAGTTTGTAACCATGTGGAAAAAAAAGCACAAAAGTGGTTAAAACAAAATGAACTTTTCAGGCTTCCAGAAATTGCACATCCATATATTCGGCTAAGATTGAAGAAGAACTATGGTTCCTAGTATCTATATTCTGATCTATATTTCTTGAAATCTGATTCTGCTTGGGAAAAAAAGGAAAATTGATTAGGAATATTGGACTAAATCCACTTATCCGTGTATTATCTCTAGTCCTAACTACTCCTCCACCTCTATATCGTCCACTTGCCAACACAAATCCATCCACCTCCAATTTGACAGCGTCTTCCGGAATGTCCACCTGATTGTTCACTTTTCGAGGGAAGAGGTTGAAAAACCTAGTCCTCTGAACAAGTTCTTGGTCAACAACAGCTCGATTAAGGCTCGAGCTACTTGGAGAAGTTTCCATAAGCCCCTTCGAGTCGAAAAGCCTATTACCTCTTGCCACCCAAATATCCTAGCACATATAATCAAATAACACGGACTAGTTGAGGTAATCCCGCTTTGTGAGAGAGATTCCACTTGATCCAATCTGATCCAGAGAGGCGAAGAAGGTATTGTAATAAGAAGGCATTAGTACAGCTCCCAATCTGCTACTCCTCATTTGCAAAGAGCAGAATGTATACACCTCTGTTTGTTTTAATTTTCTCCTTATGGTTAAAAGCTCTTTTGAAATATTCAGACATACACCAAATAAGGTTTTCCCCCCCCCCCCATGCTAGCTACCCATTCATATGCTAAATAAGATATTTTAATTCAAACTCTGCTGACTCAATACTTTAACAGTTAAAGAGATTGCACCGTTTTAATAACTGCAGGGGTGAAATTGCTTGCACCATTTTAATAACTTTAGGGGTAAAATTGCACCACTCATTACTTTAGGGCTCGTTTGGTTCAAATAATCGATTGGAATGAAAATGAATGAAAAGGAATTAAAAGAAAGGGAATGAAAAATTTCTAAGTGAGTGAGTGTTTAGTTCACATGGGAATTGAAAATAGTTCAATGGAAAGTTTATGTTTGGTTGGATGAAAATATGAAAAATCGAGCCATTTTACCATATTACCCTTAATGAAAGAATACAATATTATTAAATAAAAAATGCTGTTTTGATAAAAGACAAAATGTTATAAATAAAAAAACTGTTTTTCAACCTTAGAGAATAATAATATTATTAAAAAATTCAATAAATTATCATTTAAATAAATATGACAAGAAAAAGAGCAAGTAAATTTAAATTTGATACAGTAAATTCAGATTTTCTTATCAAATTTTAATTTTTTTAAGCATATTCAAATTTCTCTATACAAATTCTAATTTCATGCACGATATTCAAAATTTTGCACAAAATTCTAATTACGCTCAGTCTTTTTATTCACGAAACAAAGTATGTTGACACATAAAAATGGCAATAAAAGATCAATTTACTTAACTCAAATAGCATGGCTATCGTGTTAGATTTTTTCCTGGACGTTTTAGAATATTCAAAGTAACAAACAGACTTAAAACTTTTTCATTGTATATGAATGAATACACACACACACACGAGTTTTCATATACCAACTCACCGAGCCATATGAAGATATTAATTGGCGAGCAGTGAAGTAGCCAAGAGTGAATAATGGAACGGCGAAGCATATTATGGGTAAATACGATGAATGATGTTATGGCGTTCGTTTACATTAGTGATGTTGATGATGAGAGTGTAAGAAGGTGGCACCAAGACTAAAGAAAGATAGAGAGACATCCAGGACATGATCACCAATAAGTATTCCATTATTACTCTCCAGCCAAGCACTAGACATACTCCATAATAAAAAATTTTAGAGGCAAATGGGTCAATCATTCTTTAGTATAGGCGACTGAAAATTTGTTCCCATCACTTCTGGTGGGAACAAATTTTCAGCTCTTTAAAGGAAAATCATGTCCTAGATTTCATTTCTTTTCTGCCTCTTCTTTGAACCAAAGCTCGCCCGTTGCCAATAAAAATCTTGATTATCAACCCGCCCACAGGACATTGGGTAAATGTGGGCGAATATTTAATAGTGCTGCACGCACTTGATCCTATCTTTTATTCCGTTAACCAAATCATTCAAAGAGCATATATTGCCTTTGTTTAGCACAAAAATGCTGTTGTTGCGGGAAAAGGATGGGCTCTAGAATCAGCCTGGAACTTTGATGCGAAAGAATAGTCGGAAGCACATAGAGCCAAGAAAAGAGAGAGAATGGTTGGAAGCGGTGTAGCAGTTCCTCCAAATCTGAAGAAATACGGCGTTCCTTCCTACTCAGTAGCATGGATCCCACCAAATGTTATCAAATCAGTATTGAATCAAACGACTGGCGAAGCCTCTAACAACGCCGAGAGCTCCGTGCCTCTCCCACCCGAGCAGTTCGGCGAGCACTTCCTTGCGATCAGTGGTGGTGGTGGTGGTGAAGGCAGTAGTGGTATTCCCAATGCTGTGTTGCTTGCACATTTTGATGTCGTATCTAATTCTCTATCTGATCAGCCAGTATGCTACTCTCCTGCTTTCTCGATACTAGATTCTTATGGATTTGATTTGGCCTGTGTTTTTTGAGTTGAAACTAGAGGAATTAGATCTGAGTTTTTTCTGATTTTTGTTGTCAGGTTCATAGCCGATTCATGCGTGTTTTAATGACAACTATATGAATTTAGGCTCGTCTTAGTGTTGTGGTGATGAAAGTTGATTGGGCTGCCTTTCTGTTATGTTTTCCCCACTCCCATGGATTATAAAATCGAGTTGTTTAGATTGCATGAATTTGTATGTTTTGCTGCATTTTGACGTGACCTGTTTGAGAAAATTTTTCAACATCAAATGGTTTAGTAATTTTTGCAATGAAAATCTAAGATTGTAGAAAGATATCATTAAAAGTACGTGGCTTGTGCTTATCTAATTCTGCCCTTATCGTTTGAGTAATTTCTTCAATATTACAGGTGGGCAGGCTTGGAACTGATTCCGAGTTGCCTTATAGAATGGCACTTCACCCCGGTGGAGATGGCCTTGTTTGTGCGATGCCAAAGGGTTGCAGGTATATTGCTTCTAATATTTTCCTTGTTTGCTCAAGTTGTTTCCTTCGTAAAAATATTAGTTTGTATCATAATACATTGAGGAGGAGTTGTACATCTGAAAGTTTAATCTAAATGCACACTAGGCAAGATATTAATTTTTAATACAATAGTGGAACTTCATTATCTCCAGCTTTGAAACATTATGACATGGATTGTGAATTGTTCATGCAGATGGTTTGAATGGGAGCAAAACAGGAGTGCAGAAAATCATAAGTTAGGTCTAAAGGTTTCTGATAAAGTACTCAATGAGTTAGATGATGTCGGGCAGCAGTTAGCTCTGGTGTTTGACAATGATGGCACTATGCTAGCTGTTGGTGGGGAGGTACAGTATTTTCATTATGAAAATGATACTGCTTATAACCATGAAAATCTTCTGCAACATGAAAGAAATAGAGGCTGTGCAGAAGCATCTCAACTAATTTTCTGTAACTGCTATTCTTATTTTATTTAATGTGCTTATTTATCATGGTGTGTGGATCCAAGCTCTTCAAAAGTCAGTAATAAATGCTACAAATTTTAACCAATATTTCCTCAAAGACAGAGCAATGTGATGATGCTTCTTGTCGTTAAAGCACTCAATTAAACTAGGTCCTAATTGATTTGTAGTTTAGGATCGACCTAGGTCATTACTTCCAAGGAGCAATTTATGGGTTTCTTTAGGTAAAAATTTAGGTGATAAAAAAATGCAATAAATTGGACCTAAACTAAAATGCAAAATTCTAATCCTAAATGGAAAATGCAAATGTCCTAAAATCTATATGAAAATTAAATTAAACTAAATAAATGCAATGCAATTTTTGGGGGTTTTTTTTGAAGGAAAATAAAAATAATGAATGAAGAAAATGAATCAGAAAGCAAAGAGAATCAGCAAATAAAAATTCAGAAATTTCTCTTCAGGTACGGTAGAGGGGACAACTTAGGATTCGCATGAATTCAACCTTCATAACCTTAATCAGTTAATTAGACCCAAGGGAGGTGATAAGAGAGTGGAATTAATAAACTTAATTACCTACTTGAAATAAAGGAAACCCTCAACTTCAAAAACTCTTAAACTATTAGAGAACTCATAACAGTATAAGGTTGGTTGATTAAGCTTATTAAAACCAATGAAAAATAACTCAATTAATTTTAGAAATTATGTTTGAAATTATCCAGTTAAACAATCAGATAATCAACCGACTTAATTAAACAATTAAGAGGTGAAAGAACCCAAATTTTGCAATTCAAACCACATTGATAATTAAACTCATAATGAAAACTCAATTATAAATTCAATTAACAATGCAAAGGTTCCAAACATATCTTCCAACAAGTATCTTGGCACAAATAAGATCCAAATATCAATTTAATCCAAGAATAAAATTGACAATCTAGAACTAAATTGTCTCAATAAAATTACAACTTGAACTCATTTAAAACTAAACAAATTCAAGTCCTTGAATTAAAAAGATAAATGGAATAGCACTCCCTTGTGGTCTTCAAGTGCTAGCCCAAGGCTCTAGTCTCCTTCATGCTCCTCCCAAGTTGCCTCCCTATAAGCTTAAGCTTCCATGGTATTATCTCCTCCTCCAAAGTTATTAGATGCCATAGCCATGAATTAATTGAAGGTGATGGTGAGAAATTGTGCGTGTATGAATGGAGATAGAGGTGATTGAATTTGGTGGGTGAATGACGTGAGGTATATGGTGAATATGGGATAATGTTGAAAGGAAAGAATTCACGTTCCATGAATCAAATATATGAGGGAATATATATATGATATATGGCGTTAAATTGTCCTCTCAAATAAGAAAAATATTTTGATGGGAGAAAAGGAAATTTTTATGAATCTAAAGCTCAAGCCCATTAGTAATTAATTGGCTCACTTGATATTAGCCATTGGATTGTGCTTAAATCCCAAGAAACAATCTTGCACCATTGGATTTTCTATATGCTCTTTCTTAACCTACAAGAATTTAAGTGCATCTATTAATGTAGATTATATCCAAATATAATATAATCTCTATCAAAATTAAATATTAGATATGCACAAAAATTAGGCAAGAAATTGCAAAACTTTCTAAAACTAATCTTTCTAAAAATATGAGACTTGTTTCCAAAGAAATA
Organism: Neltuma alba; assembly: GCF_004799145.2. NCBI lineage: Eukaryota > Viridiplantae > Streptophyta > Magnoliopsida > Fabales > Fabaceae > Neltuma > Neltuma alba. Next base: position 772,965 of record NW_021635117.1, read on the forward strand.
GGAAAAATTGATTCCAAGTCAAAAATAGGAAAGCACAAAATATCTATATTTTTAATCCAAAATCTCAATTTTTATGCAAAGTCCAAAAATCAACCAATTAATCCAATAATGCATAAAAAGTTCATTTAAGCTCAAAATTATCATTTAAATCCTAAATTAATGTGGGATAAAATATATAAAAATTGGGTTTTATCACAATGCCAATACGGTATTGTTTTTAAAAAAAAGGAGCGGATGAGTCTTCAACATTGTCTCCCCCTCCCCCTCCAAAAAGAAAAAAGAAAAAAGACAAGCAGAGAGTAACAGGAAGAGACAGGAGAAAATTTAATATCATGGTTATTGTAGATTGTTGGAGAGGTTTGGATGGCTGCTACCATGTTTGATAAAACGTCAATCCATATGTCATATTTTTAACTCTTATGCTACCTTTACAATTTTGAGTTTATTCATACTATAAAGATATACGTATGTCATATTTTATACTTTGAATTATTTTCCACTTATTGTTGAATCTCGTGATGATATGATTTACAATTCACAACTTGGAAGCATATGTATTAATTGAAAATCCAACCAAATCGGATGCCTAGGAAAAAATAGAACGTTGTGTTGAATGCTTTGTGTTTTCTTCTTCAGTATAGCAATATATATGTCGAGAAAGATTTCACCTCACAAGCTCAGAGTACTACAAGAAGGCTATGATGGTTTTCTATATGTTTCAACATGCCTCTTTGCTTGAAACCAATTGGGTATAGAGTATAGACATAACACATGTCTACAATGTCATATCCCTAAAATTGAATTTAATTAGGAGAGCGAATGAAGTTCATATCAAACTCTTGAGCCTCCATCACCTGGTCAAAAAGGCTCTGCTAACATTTTTTTTGTGTTGATATCTTGAATGAAAAAGAAGTGCTATTACGTTCCCTCGTTTCTATGAATTGTTGAACAATTTTAGATTTATCATAATTTGTATAAGAAGGATTTTGTATTTTTGTTATTGGAATATTTGGTGGAAATGGAACAAAGAGGGTTAGAACTTCGTAGCAACATGAAAGTTTTATAGTGATTTGGAATTTGGAAGATTTAGTTGGAGCTGAACGCTTGTGTTTTCAGGGTGTTTTCTTTTCCTTAGATGCCTTATGAGCAAGAATTTTGTTTGAAACTTCATTTAAAAAACCAAGTACAAGGTATGTAGTGTCTGTTTTGATAAAGGAGTGGCATGCTATATGATTTTCTGATTTTGGTGCATTACAGGATGGCAATCTGATGGTTTTCAAGTGGCCTAGCATGGAAATTATTCTGAATGAGCCTCAAGCTTATTCAACAGTAAAAGATTTACATTTCAGGTTTGTTGTTTAGCAATATTATAGAGATTTTACTTTTTAATTGAATACTACAAAGAAAAGAAGAAAAGGTTTTTGGAAGCAAGAGAAGAGAAGTTCTGTTTACCCATTGTATTTTTTATGAGGGTTTCGCTTATAATCTGATTTCATTGTCTTGCAGCTCTGATGCTAAACTGCTTGTCTCTTTGGGAAGTGGTGGGCCGTGCAGAGTTTGGGATGTTTCCTCATCAACGGTCCTAACCTCCATGTCAAGTAAAAATGTGAGCAATTTATTGTCACTTACAGAAAGAATGTTGACTATAAAGTTTAAACTAATGTGAGTGACATTGGGTGTACTATGAACTGCACTCCACTATTGGCAATGAGTAAGTAATGAAATGTGGAATCTATAAATATTAAATAATTGATAGAATGCAAACATGTGCAGTCTATGCTTTTTGAAGGCTGAATAAGTTATGATACTTCAAAATTATATGTTATAAAACTATATAATTATTGTTAGTAATGCTAATTTTTTGTGGTTTTCTCATCATTTCCTGTGGAGTATCATTGCTCTCCAGTATCTACTAATTGATTGGTAGATAGCTTTACAAGGTAAATTAGAAGAAGGTGATCTTTCATAGTTGTCTTTTCTGACTCTGCATCAGATGGAAGTGATTTTACATCAACACATAACAAACAACTGGTGTTTTGATCAGAAGTATTCTAACTACCTGGTCTGACCGACATATAGTCCTTAGCTAGGCATGTTGATATATTTCTTAGCTTGGGGAGCGGGTGAGGAATTTCCGATTTCCTTTTGGGTTTCTTTCAAATACCTTACTCCTCGGGGATACTATTGAATATCTTCTTTTAACCTAGACCCTTAAATGGTAGCGGCCAATTTGAAAATGCGTTAGAAGTATTTATTTAATTGCTGAATGCATTTGTCTGTTTCTTATCTTCGCATTCCTCAATTCTGGAGTGATGTTGCTTACGAAACACACACACACACACACACATATTTGGACTGGACTTGTTAATTAATTGATACTAAAAAGAGCATAAGATCATAAAGTGGCTTTGAGAAACAAAGAGAATCAATATCCAATGGTAGAGCGGGTGATTATACAAATCATTGATATCAAGAATTCAGGATAAGATATAAAATTTACAACATGCTATATTATCCACAAGTCGTGAATATCTAGCTCATTGAGCTCTGGCCAATATGTGGGAGACCAAATTATTAGTTAAATGAAAAAGAAGAAAGGATAGGATGAAAGAAAGCTGATGGCATATATCAAGAGAATAGTTAATACTACCTTCGGTCTTTAATATAAGAGCTAGTTGACTAATTTGAGTAGATTAAGAAAACTAGTTAAGTTAGTTATTTGTAATAAATAAATATTGTATTTCCTAAAATATTTTTGTTGATCAAGTGTATTGATTAGAATTATCATTATTACAAGGACTATTTTGGAAAAAAAATAGATAAATATAAGAGACAAAGTAAATTGAGGTCTTATAATTAGGACCAAAATAAAAGTTAAAAGAACTCTTATATTAAGGACCGGAGGTAGCATGAAATTAAAAAAAAAAAAAAACTTATTCTTTGACACATTTTTCATCTCATGTCACACGTATGACGTATATGTATCCTAATTGTAGCCAAACTGTTTGAGACGTATTATGGAATATCCCTGATGTATCTGTATAGACATGATAGTTATAATCATCGAGATCTAGCCAAAATGTAATAGAAGGTTTTAATTTTTTTTTCCACCGTTACACTGCCCAATGGGTAATGTTCTGAACTGCATTCATTGTATCATAAGACAGTATAGTGCTTTAGATAATCTTTTTTTCAGTAATCATCTGACTTTTCACTATTTGTATCCTAATCATATTTTGTTAACTACCATGCAGGGTGAGGTTTTTAGCTCTTGCAGATTTTCTCAAGTTAATGATAGGACCCATGTCTTGTATATTGCTGCTATGACAGGTATATGCTCACTGGATTAGAAGTAATCTGAGGGTAGTCATGTTTAGTTTAGTTGAAAACTATTTTATTGCTGGATATAGACAAAGGCGGGAGCATTCTGACATGGGATGCAAAAACTGGGGCAAGGATTGGCTCGAAGCATATTATTCGTGATGCAATCTCTGCACTTAATGTCTCAACTGATGGAAAGTTAGTTGCATGGTAAGTAATCTGATACATCTTTTCTAGTGGTCAATAAAGATAGGTTAGAAAAGGTAAAACAGGAGTGTGCGTGAAACTTGTCCAGAACTCATCTAATCTGATACATCTTTTCTAGTGGTCAATAAAGATAGGTTAGAAAAGGTAAAACAGGAGTGTGCGTGAAACTTGTCCAGAACTCATCTATTCTGTTTTGGTGGGTTGACATGCAGTGGAACACCTTCAGGAGACATTGTGATCGTGAATTCGACAAATATGCAGATTCTTTCAATCATTAAAAAGGCTCACCTTGGCATAGTAACTGCGTTAGCTTTCTCCAATGATTCAAGGTTTGAAACCAATATATTGTTACTGTTTTTACTTGGAACTAGAAGTTTGCATATAGAAAGTTACTGATGGCTTTGACTCTTGAGTACAGGGCGTTGGCTTCTGTATCCTTTGATTCAAGTGCAAGGGTTACTGTAATTGAGAAGAAGCAGAAAAGTGGTATGTGGATATTTAAAATTAAAGTAGCTTGATAACTGAATCATGTCCCTGGTTCTGTTATACGATTACTGTAAATGGGTCTCGCATGTTTTGGTTAATATTTCATGAAACCAAATATTAGTTTAGAGTAAATTATCCAACTGCACAACTTAATGCGCTGAACTTCTAATGGTTTCTTTTCAAGCCTAACTTCTCAAAAGGGTTGTTGGAAAATATTAGCTTTACGGCTGTTGAGACTTTCATGATCATTATTAATACGTGTGTTAATTTCTTTTCAGGAGGATTGAGCTTATGGATTGCTGTACTCATCATCATACTCGCAATAGCTGCCTACTTTCTGAGACTTCAAGACATTGACAAGTTGGAGTTATCTTTTCTTCGAAATTGACGTGTAATGTTAGCTAAAAAGGTTTGTAAATCTAACAGCATGGTTTCTATGCATGTTTGATTTTGGGGATGTAGATGTCTTTTTAAGTTCACATAATATTGAGTGATGTCCTTCAGAACTCCCTTAACTTGTTTATAGGTAATAACATAATCAGAATTATCACTCACAATTGTTAAATTCAGTAAGACTAAGTTGTAATTTCAATAAGAACTAATAAAAATTTTAAAAAGGGTACCTTTAATGAATTATTTTAAAACCCCCTCATATGACAGCATGTGCGCCATTTGGAGGGGCCGCTGGAAGAACTTGTAGCTCTATCTGTATGTCTCAGTTGAAATTTAACTGACTAACTATTATGAAAAGTATTGATTTTATAATAATTATTACTCCTCTGGTTTTTTTTATAGGATCTAATTGTTAAGTTGATTTTGATATTAAATATAAAACATATTTCTTATATTTATCAATTTTTTTTAAAAGTATTCATATTAATACTCCGTCAATCATAATCAAGTATGAGAGAAAGAGAGAGATAATATTAAGAAAAATGATTATAGTATGGTGTTTTAGAAAAAAAAAACATGTTATATTTCTTATAATTAATTAACTTACCAGCTCAAAAAAAAAAATACCTAACTTTCTTAATCTAATCAAATTAGTTAAATAGATCTTATGTGAAGGATCAGAGGAGTATTATAGTGCTTATCTTTGCGGTAGTAGAGTCTAATTGATTTAGAGAAAGTGTGATTATAAAATCATTATTGGTTTTTTGACTCGTATTTATGCTTAAATCACCGCAAGAAAATTTTAGACAGACGAGAGAGATAAATGGAGAAGGCGAGGAGACAAAATGGTGTATAGAGTAGAGGGAGGAACGAGCAGAGAGATGGTGGGGAGAGTAAGGATAGCAATTTGAAAAATACTATAAATTCATTAAATTGTTAGACTTCCAAATTTAGTTTTGCTCTCTGACAGTGTAGATATCTTGCTTGCCTTGCTTTTTATTGGATAATTGAATTATATGTGAAATCAAGTAGTTTGACTAATCTCTACGTAAATCTAAAGAACTTGTCAAAATGATAAGATAGGGTGAAAAATCTAACAGCAACCATTAATATTTATAACGATATGGATTACCATTGCTAGTACGATTTCAAATTAATTTTTTATTTTCTTTTGTTTTAGTACACAAAGTAGAATAAAATAAAATAATTGAAAAAAATAACTTTAGTTTAAAAATAGGTTTAAGATGCATCCAGAACTCGAAGTATTTTTTCAGGTACATCCAACACCTTAAAATATTTTGTAGTGCATTCAGCACTTTTTATTGGATGCACCTTAACTCTTAAAAATATCCTCTATCTATGAATTACTAAATAACCAGAAACAATTATTACCATAAAACATTGGGAAAAGTAATATTTTGGTTTAATGTACAGATTTGTTCCGAAAGTTTTGATTTACAAACACTAAGTATCTAGAATTTTTTTTATAAGCAAATTTGTCTTGAAAATTTAAAATCATAATAATATTGTCTTTTACCATTAAAATAATAACGTTAATCGTTAATATTTTTAACGATAGATGACAATATTGTTATGATTTTAAATGTTTGGAGCAAATTAACTTCCAAAAATTTTTTTGGATACCCAATGCTCCTAAATGAAATCATTCAAAGCAAATTTACACCTTAACCTTAAATCTTTTAGTCTTCAACTTTTAACTAACTTAAGGAGAATCATCATAAGATTCCAAGAAAGAAATTTAATTGGTAAAAAAAAATCTTAATAACAAGTGACTAGCTTGAGCTTGTTACGTTGTCTTCCTTACTTTGGGATTTATTATTGTATGCTCTTTAATTATCAATAGACTTTAGGATAATTAAATCCCTTCTTCGAACCTGATTGTAATTCTCCTATTAGCTCATGACTTATTCCTTTAACTATGACTCGTTATAATTCAACCTTTGAATTTTTAACTTGCATATAACTCAGTCACTTACCTTGTCAACTTCTTATTCTATTACCCTTGTATCTATAAAGCTTAGTCATATGTGGCAAAAATGTCTTCCAACTATGTTCTTTTTTATAAGCAACCTTAGACTTCATCATTTAAATAAAAAAGTTAGTTAAAGACAATAAATGAGTAGAATTTAGAATTTTTTTCCAAAATATCTTTTATGTATAGGATAAAAAGTATAAGAAACAGAATAAAAAAATTATTATATTAGAAAAATTACAAAAAAAGAGAGAATATGTGATGAAGAGAGACAATGATTTGAGAAATGAGATAATAAACATATTAAGTATTAAGATAAATAATTAATGTGGGTAAAATAGAAAATTTACCATAAAAATTTAAGATAAGTTATAAATTGTACTTATATTTAGGGATAAGATGATGATGATAGTTGTTGTTTATTTAAAAAAAAACAGACGCGCAGAGTAAAATTTATATTAAAAAAAAAAAAAAACAGAGAGAGGAGGTGGCTTTCGCGAGGAAGAGTCCTTGGACTGGTTGAATCCGCCCGAATAAAAATATGCATGATCACTGGATAGCGATGCATAGCGTATCGAGTCACAAGTGTGATCCTTTGTTTATATATCCTGCGAACGAGTGGAGAAACACCCAAAACTTGATCCCACCACGCGCTGACATCCACACCAAAATCTAGTATCGAAGTCCAACACCACACAATACACAATAATTTTATCAGATTCTTCAGGTTTCAGAAGAAAGACAGAGAGAAAGTTAATACTCCTCTTGTCCTTGATATTATATATAATTAATTAATTTAAATAAATTAAGGATGTTAGTTAAATTAGTTAATATGATATATTTTTTCTAAAACATCTAAATCATTTTTCTTAATTCCCTCCTTCTCTTACACTTGATTATTATTAAAAGAATATCAATACGGTTAATTTGACAAAAAAATTGATAAACATATGAAATAAATCTTACATATAAGATTAACATCCTATATTAAAGACAGTAAGGTCCCGTTTGGTACGAAATATTGAAAATGAGGGATTAAGATTATGATTGCAATTGGAAAAAAATCATTAAAATAATATTTAGCATGAGTAATTGCTTATTATATGGGATTAAGTAAACCCATAGAGTAGGATTGAGAAATACCACTTCCCCCCATAGTATTTTCCAATCCCACATACATGGGTTTGGCTAATCCTATATAACAAATAATCTCTTATACTAAATATTCTTTTAATAGATTTTCTCAATTGTAATCTCAATCTCAATCTCTTATTTTCAATACTTTCTACCAAACATAACCTAGGAGTACTTTTTTTTTTTATGTGGATTTACAATCAATAACATCAAAGAGATCCAGAGCCTTAGAAATAGAAGCCATGGCTTGGATCTTGGATCTGTATCTTTATAAGGCATGTTTGTATCCTCTACCAAGGCTTTACCTTCCAGCCTCTTTTCTCTCTGATACTCCTCACGGCCTTACTTGCAGAATCCAGAAGGATCTCAAGCTCTCTCTCTTACTATTTGGGTAGTTTCAATCAGAGCTCCGACCCTTTTTCAAAAATTTTATTTTTTTAAAAAAGAAAAACCATGTAGAGTGCTGAGTTGGAAGCCATTTTTGCCACAAAGAACTGAGTTATGGATACGAGGATACTAATATAAAAGGTTGATGAGATAAGCAGAGTCGCAAGAGAGCTAAAAATTTAAAAATTGAATCACACATAGTAATAATTAAAAGATTAAGTTATAAATAAATTAAATATTAAAGAACTAAAAAATTAATTTTTTTCTAAATACACATCTTTTGTCTCAGAGTTAAGGTATGTCCAAATTTTGGAGTATTTTGTCAAATACGTCCAGCACCCTAAAATATTTTGTGATATGTCTAGTATTTTGAAATATTTTTTCTAGATACATTCAGTATCTTAAAATATTTTGAAGAATCATAAAAAATTAAAAATTGAACTATTTTTCCAAAAATGAGAGGAAGTTGACAGGGGCATAGCGGACACCCCCAGCCCATTTCTACTGATCAATATGCAAATGATCTGTCTCATGAAATACTAACAAGAATTTCTATAAGTGAGGGTGTTTGGAAAACGCCAAATTTTAAAACAAATATTTTTATGTAAATTGATAAAAATTATTTAAAAAAAAACCTAGTCGAAGCACCCCGTACAGAGAGAGAGAGTGCGCGCGCTGGAAACAGAATGTGTGCCTGTGCATGTAACGCGGTAGAACGTATTATTGGCTACCCCTGCGGTTGATGTGACGGATGGAGATGGAAAAGGGCCAGCGTGAAAATTTACTTTAGCCAAAAATATAACGACAGAATATAATTCCAAGTACAGTGAAATTTGCATACGTAAGTATAAAATACTATTTTAAATATAAAAAAATTACTTCCTTGGTCTTAAATGTGTAAGATTAATAACTAATTTATAAAAATTAATAAAATTATTTAAGTTAATTACTAATAAAAATTTATATTTGTTTTCTAAAATGTTCTTATTAATTATTTATATGTATGTTATTCACAGAAAAAGTTTAGGAAAAATTATAAATTTAGGAGACAGAATTAATCGTTGTACTATGTTTGAATCAAAATAATGGAAGGATTAGAAAAATTATATATTTTTATCAGTTATAAACAATATAGTTTAATTTTTAGATTATGTAACGCATAGCCACACTAGTTTATTATGTAAATTGTCCAAAAGCTTTACGTCAAAGTGTAATTTTGGTGTTTTAACTTTACATAAAATTTAAATTTATTTATTTAATTTTATAAAATATTCTTTCAGTCATTTAATCCATCTGATTAACAGGAAATATCTATAAATCCAAATCAATCCGCCTTTGTAATGAAAGATTCGACATCTCTTAAATAAAACCTCAAATTTGAACATTATAAATTTGAAAATTAAATTGCACTAGTTTTTTTGTATAATTAGAGACTGACGAGATCATTTAAATATACCAATTAAACTGTTAGTATCATATAATACCTCCGATGATTAATATAAAAATCCATTTGATTTTTATTTTAGTTCTAAATATAAGATCCCAATTCATTTTATCTCTCATATTTATCTATTTTTTTAAGATAGTTCTTATAATAATAATAGTTATAACCAATACACACTTGATTAGCAAGGATATTTTAAAAAAAATAACATTTATTTATTATAAATAACTAACTTATCTAATTTTTTTAATATATTTAAACTAGTTAACTAGCTATTATATTAAGTATAGGAAGCAAGAAAAAAAATAAGTGATAAAAAAAATACTCCTACTATCCTTAATTAAGGTAGCACGTTATTGGAGGGTTGATCTTAATTCTAAATGTAACATTTATCTTTCATATTTATTATTTTCTCCCAAAACAACAACTATTAATACTCCCTCTACAAGGTGATGAATTCTTCTTTCATTTCCAACAATAGTTGAAGCGAAAGATCATCCAAAATAATGCCATTTTAGGATACATGTGTTATATTTATTATAATTAATTAAATTAACTAATTTTTTAGTCTAATCAAATTAATTAAATAGGTCATTTATTAAAAATCAGAAGATTTTTTGGTCATTACTTGATTTGGAATACTAGCTGCTAAATTACTCAGCTCTCACCATCAAGTCAAACTATGAAACGATAAAAAATGATGGTTAAAATTACATAAGTAAGAAGTATTGCAAAAACTTTCAGTCGTAGATATTATTATGAGCTACTAAAGATTGTACTTCTCTGATCCTAAATATAAGATTCTTATACTAATATATAATAGTGTTATATTTATGATCAAAAGAGTAAATAATTGCTAAAAACCATTATGCATTGAGTCTAACAAAAAGAGTTAGTCCTTTATAACATAACAAACCAAAACGGATAAGAGAGATATCCACATTTAATGATCGACGGTGTTCGAAACAACATTAAATCCAATAAGAGAATATTTGTGCCTAGAAAAGAAAGAATTGTTAAAAAGTTTTGATGACAAGTGACAATTTGAAATTTGTTATCATTTTTTACTTTAAAACTTATCATTACATTCCGTTAGGTTGTTAATGAAACTTTTTTATACTTGCTCTAATTCTCCCCCAGAAAATTACAGCCACTACTATTCACTCCTCCATTGATTGAGCAGCATAAATCCAAAAGAAGACAGCTGGCATGGTACGTACCGCCATGAGTTTTCTTCACACTTCACAGCATAGTGGAGACCACTCTTACAGTTTCACTTTAATATTACTTCATCTCCTCCTTCAATCTTCAGTAACTCTCTGAGATACCAACCATGGCTTCTTCAAGCTTCAGCTTCACAGAGCACTGGCTTCTGGTGGCTGCCTCGGCGCTCATCTGTGGATCCGTCACCTACATTATCTACGACGCCGTCATGGCCACCGCCTCCGAGCTGCTTCAACGCCTTCTCATGATCTCGCCGCTGCTGCTGATCATTGTCGTTCACTGCCTCTCCTCAGGTACTCAGCTCAACTTTCCCATGCCGGGATCTGAACCCGCGGCCATCCACCGTGCCGGAGGCTCCCCCTGGGGCGTCGCCTTCGTCCTTCTTATTCTCTTCGTCCTTATCTCCTACCAGCCCTCATTTCTCAGCCTCGTTTCCTAGCTCTCTTTCTCTACCTTGCATGTTTTCATGTGCTCCTGTACATTCAGTGTTCATGTCGCTGTAAAAAATTATAATTATGGACTGTATCTATAAATTTTTAGATTTTTAGAAGTCATAGAGGCGATATAACTATTAATGGCCATGGAGACTTTTATATTGATGGTTATGAAAATCGTAGTTAATTATTTTACCACGAGAGTCCTCCCAATGATTCCGATAATGAGGGCTTCAGCCTTAAGCTGAAATTTATTTTATTATTTTTTCACTTAGACAATTGGTTAGCAATCCCCAAATTAAGGGCTCATTTGGTTGGCGTTTATAAGTACTTATAAATACGTTTTATGTAAATTAAAACAAAACTTATTTTATTTCGTATTTTATAAATTACGATTAAAAAGTTATTTACAACTTAATCTTTTTAGAAGTGGGTTGGAATCCTTCGTTCAAGAAGACCCCTTATCACTCATAAGGCAACCACATTAGTAATCCTAATATAGTTTTTCTTTGGCCAAAACAAGTAATGTGGCTTTTGGGGATCAGCTTTTTCTTTTGTTTGTTTGTTTTTTTTTCCGGCCAGACGGGGATCAGCCTTTAGCTCAACACTCTAAACAGCGGTACGTGGTTATGAGTTTGAAGCTTCTATAATAACCAGAAGTGGATATTTGATCTTTTAACTTCACATATAAAATTTTATTTTAGTCCTTTAATTTTACTATTTTTTACTATTAATATAAGAGCTAGTTGGAGAGTTGAATTTATCCCTAAAAAAATCTCAATCTATTTGTCCCCTATACTTATCACTATTTTTTTTTTATAATATCCCTATTAATTACACATGTTAAAAGAATTTGCATTAAAAGGTAGTCTGAATACAAATGATTTAAAAGGTTGTTTTGGGAAAACCAAATTTTTGACAAATAAGTCAACCCTAACATCATTAATTTGATTAAGAAAAATACTTATATTAAAAATTTAATTATTGACAAAACATTATCATGACATATTAAGTTTAAACATTTTGTAAGAGAAAAGGAGCAATGATTGGTACAAAAAAATTATAAAAAGATTAAGGTGTTAGGAATGGAAAACTGAAAAAAATAAGCACTCCAAAATGCTAGCATCTAACTATCACGTGACTTAAAGAAGTCAGTTAAAATTAGCGCAAGATAATAAATATATAAAATAAATGTAACTTATTATTTTAAAATATCCTTATTTATGGGAAGGATAAGTGAAAGAGAAAAAGAGCAGAAAAAGAGACGGAGAGAAAAAGTGAAAAAAATATATGAGAAAAATATATAATTAATATAATTAGGGGTAAAAAAAAAAGAAACAAATGCATGTATTAAATGAAATCAAGCCCAGCCCCTTCAAAGATTTGGTGTTTATGGTTTAAACCAAAGGGAGTACTTTATAAAATTAAGGAATCAAATTAAGACATTTTATAAAGCTAGAGAAGCAAAGATATATTTTTCCTGTATAATAAATGTGCATGCGTTTATATATATTACTATATTCGATCCAGCTAGATTATTAATTTGGAGATATTATAAAAATTAACTCAATTAGTTATTTGTAATAAATATGATTTGGCTTCCATAAACTACCCTATTTATAATTAATAAGAATATTTTTAAAAAAATTATAAATTTAGAATACAATTCAATTTAGATCTTATATTATATCTCGCAACAAAGAAATATCAAGGTAGTGCAAATGATGTCAAGGCTATCAATGTGTAGTGATAGCCCTACAATGCCCCATGGGCGGATCCCAAATTCATGGTGTTGGACATTGAAGTATTGTTTTTATGTCCAAAGTGGCATCGAAAATCCCCTAAAAATAAGAACATTGAGTTGTTAACTGTTTGTTATAATTTTTTGAGTTAATACTGTTGTTCGTCCTTATAATTTCGTTTAATTTGGTTTTGCTTTCTATAGTTTCAAATTGTTAATTTTGATCCCTATCATTTTATAATTTTTTTGTTTGAGTTTAACAAATGGCCCCTATACTTTTAATTAATGGTTTTGGTTTTTATTTCTATAGTTAAACTCAAACCAAGTTCTTATTAAATTATAAGGGCCAAAAGCAATGATGTAAAATTACAGTGGGGGAAATTAAAATTAGATCAAATTGTACCAAGCAACAATCATATTATACTTTTTGCTTTCGGGAAAAAGTGTCTTTCTTATGCTTGCCATCATTTCTCTTCAATTAATTGCCCTTTTTTGTGACAATTATAGAATTGGAAGTTACTTCTTTCACATATGATCTAATGCGAGCCAACGCAGAAAGCATATACGGAGATCTATTGGGACCATCATGACAGACGCATCCTAAATAGATTTTAGAATATTATTTGCAAAATGGACATTCATTAGGGCTTGTTCACACTTGTATAACCGTTATCTCAAAATCTTAATTTTTTTTTTGTATTATGCATTTTTATATTTAAGAACAGTGGCAACAAATTACGACTTTATTTAAAATTCACATCCCATTTTCATATTTTAACATCTTTTTTTTTTCATCTTTACCTAAATTAATCATATGCATTTTTATTGGATAAACATAAAGGATCTAAATTGATGTTTGAACCAACGACTCCATGTGCTTAGCTCAAAAAGATGCTGTCTCTGAAGATATAAATAATTGAAAGAAAGCGACGTCGGTGAATGTATCATGTCAGACTCAGTGCTCATGTAATTCAATAATGAGTTTGAGTTATACTGAGAACAATTCATAGGACAAATTTTATATTCAATTGTTTGTATTTATAAGGGTTAAATGACATTTCTGCCCCCTAAAAATTTTCCTAAAAGAGCTGTGAATAATCGAAGACATTTTTTGTGCAATTTTTTCCCAAACGTAGTAAAAACATAACAATTTTGCCTATCCAAACGGGCCCAAATAGTCAACATTAGTTGACCATGTTAAAAAAGCATTTTTGCCTCGTGGGTTTTTAAAAAAGAGTTACGATTATCCGAAAGTTTTTTGTGTGCAATTTTATCCTGAAAATAGTAAAAAGGGTAGTAATTTCACTTCATCCTAAATTATCACCTGAACCTTGTATAATATATCCATTTAGAGGTTAACTAAATTGGTTTGAGAGAAAATAATAAATATTAAAAGTAAAGTGGATACAAATCTCATATTTAGAACCAAATATAATTTTGAACTAATTCTTATATTAAGAATAAGGAGTATGCATCCATATTTTTATTTATTTATTTATCAGAGATGTAATATTTTTCAATTTTATTTATTATATAAAAACTAGACATACATTTATTTTACATTTTGTTTTGAGCTTTTGAAATGATTGCTCAAGTAAATAATAACTCATTAAAAAAGTACTGCGTATAATTTTTTTAATATTTTATGTTGATATAGTCTCTTACCATTTTTTGTAATATTTATCAACCAAAGGGTTAAAGATATTTCTGGTTTGATTTGATTTTTTTTTTTTTGAATGTTCATGGATGCTGATGATGATGAAGGTAAAAAGCTTTATTTTTTCCAGGTTTATTTTTTTGCCTACATATTTAGTAATTATTGATTTGACTTTATGGTTATTTTTGTTGATTGTTCATGTTTTCATGAACACCGATAATGATGACGATAAAAGGAAAAAAAAGGTTTCTGTTGGTTTTTTTTTTTTTTTTCAGTGTGACGATGATGTGGTGTCTTACGATAAGATAATATATCAACATAAAATATTTAAAAAAATTATACGTAGTACCTTTTTGATAAATTATTTACTCAGGTGATCATTTCAAAAACCCCATACAACATGTAAAATAAATGTATGTCTAGTTTGTATATTAAAAATAAAATTGAAAAGTATTATATCTATGATAAAAAAAAGTTAATAAAAATACAAATAAATACTCTTTATCTTTAATATAAGAGTTGGTTGAGTTAGATTTGATCCCTTTTTTTTAAGCAAAAAGGTTAGATTTGATCCTAAATATGATATTTTAGTCCACTTTGCTTCTCATATTTATCATTTTCTCTCAAACTAAGCTGCTTAACTTATAAGTTGATATATTATATAAGACTCAAATGACAATTTTAAGTAGGGTGAAATTGTCACATTTTTACTACTTCTGAAACAAAATTGCACCTAAAAAAAAATTTCAGATACCCATAGCTCATTTTTGAAAATTTTTGGGGCAAAAAATGCTTTTTAACTCAATCAATCTTAGTTGACCATTTGAGTCTATTAGGACAGGGTAAAATTGCTACGTTTTTACTACTTTTAGAACAAAATTACACCCAAAAAAACTTTCAAATATCTATAGCTCCTTTTTGAAAACTTTAAGAACAAAAATGCTGTTTAACCCTATTTGTAAAGTCAAGGTTATAGATGAATTTATAAATGTACATATGCATGTTAACAATTAAGCATGACAAAATAACAAATGTCCATGTTTCACAGATGATCTTATAAAAGTGCACATACATATTTTAATAACTACTAATAGCAAAATAACAAGTATTCATATAAAAATTTATATACTACATCTGGTTCTGATTATAAGAGCTAGTTAACTAATTTAAGGAGATTAAAGAAAAAAATTAAGTTAGTTATTTGTAATAAATAGGTGTTATCTTTCCTAAAATCCTTGCTAATCAAGTATATTGGCTAGAACTACTATTGTTGGAACGACTACCTTTGAAAAAAATATATGAATATGAGAGACAAAGTGAATTGAGGTCTTATATTTAGGACCAAAATAAAAGTTAAACAAGATCTTATATTAAGGATTGAAGGTAGTATATCCTAACTTTTTTTTTTTTACCAGCGGTAGTATATCCAAACTTACATTATAAGAGGATATATGAAATTTTATAAGTGTTCACAGATGAATTTATAAATGCAAATACTTATTTTAACAACTAACAACAATAAATAACAAATATGATCAGAGAACTTGATCCAATTAATGAATATAAATAATTTGATCTAAATTTTGTGCCAATTTATATCATGCTATCTATTTTTTTTAACATTAATGACATTGCAGAGCTATTATATTCTTACTATTATTATTACTCCTTTCATTTCTTTTTATAAAAAAATAATTTTTTTCATAGTGATATTCTAAATGTAAGAAACAAGTTCTTTTTGTCTGAAATTCTAAATTGATCTTTTCATTTTCATCCCATTAAATATATGTGTCAATTATTATCTCTGTAATAAATTTTCACTTATTATGTCTCATATACTCTCTTTATAAATAAGAATATAATTCAAATATAAATTACATATTTATTATTTTTAACAAAATTTAACTAACATTTTGAAAGACGTGATTTTGATAGTTATTTTTAAAAAAAAAAAAGAAAGGAGGGAGGAAAAGTATTTGAAATTTAAAATACAAAAGATATTTACAAAAACAAGAATGTTATTGTTCTTTTTCCTTTGTCCGTGACAAAATAAATGTTTAAGATCATGAAAGAAATAACGGTTGCCGCATATTGTTTCGAGCGTCAATGTTGGTTTTCCCCCAGCGTTAATGTTGGTTTTCCCCCACTGCTTTTAGATATTCCCTAAATATTTATTGCCAATTGGTTTAGGTTAATTGGGGAGGCGATACTAAATTTCTTGAAAAATAATATTAAAAAAATTTTCTTTTAGCTCACTGAATTAAAAATCGCAACTTCTTGTGAAAGTAATTGAAAATAAAATTATTGAGTAGAACTAATAAGTTTTTTTCAGTAAAATACATTAAGTACTCCTATATTTTACTCAAGTGTTTTGAAAATGTATATAAATCTCTCATAAAATTAAAATGTATGTTATACAACCTTCTTGCAGACATTTTGAATGGACTCAGTATTTCTCGAAAAAATTTCTTTAATAATGCATTGACCAAAATAACAAATTACTCCCTAGCAATAATGACTTTTCTTCCTTTTGTATTTAAAGAAAAGGACATCCCAACCATTAGGACTAAAGACCAAATGATCCTTACTAGATTGATATGATTTATTAGCTGGAAGCAATGCTTAAAAGCAAAATTAAAAAAAGAACTGATATGCTTAAATTCTTAAATAGCTGCAATTGGGAAAATTCTCACCCCTTGATGAAGAGCCAAATTTCTTTTCCTCCAAATGATATTAAGAGGACAGATGATTTCATAAGCAATGTATAGGTGATTATCTTTACAAAGCTGAATGAAAGTTGTTTGACCCAAAGGATGAAATCATCAAAATTGGAATCCAAAAGCTTAATTGACAAATCTCCAAACCATATTGCTTTAGTGAAGGGAAAGTTTTCAGATTAAGAACTTTATTGGGGTGAAGGATGTGATAATTTTTATACGCAAAAAGTACCACTACTTTATAAATTGTGTACATAAAAAATATCGGAAATCTGCTTCGGATCAACTTTACCAATAACATTTTTAATGGAGGATGTTTCTGTGCAATCTTCCCAAAAATAAATGATGGGCACAATCATAATTAGACTTCTCTGTGAAGAAACTTTTATTAATTTTCATATAATAACTACTAGTAGTTTTGAGGTGACAATTATTTTGAGCAACAACATCGAAGGGCAGACACACTCATTCCAACACAGATCCCTCCCTTTGGGAATCCCTTGTTAATGCATAATCGATTGCATTGAGAAGATGAAGCACCAGAACATGGCCCCTGGCACACTAATTGCGGATCGGTGATTCCTCTTGCTGGTCCTGCATACCAATAAAGGCAGTTTATTAATATTGTTTCAAAAACTTTGACTTAATTTTTCCCCAAAAAATTTAGTATATTTAATAGAGTTAAAGGTGAGTTTAGCACCCTTTTGCCAAGTACGTCCAGCAACTTAAAATATTTTGTAATATTTTATAATGCGTCCAGTAACATGAAGTATTTTTTCAGCTATATCCAGTGTCATAAAGTATTTTTGTAGTGCCCTAAAATATTTTGTAGTTTATTAAGCACCCTAAAGTGTTTTTTCAAGTGCATCTAGTATCTTAAAAAATATTAAAAATATACGTTATGGTGCTTGAATACATTCACTTAACGAAACTTTTGATGAGTTAATAACAAAATTAGAATTACTTATGAAATAATGTCTTAATAGCACAATTGCTTTTGAAAAAAAATACTACTTTAATAGAAAAATTACACTACAAAATATTTTAATATACTAAGTATACCTAAAAAGTACTTCAGGCTGCTTAATGCAATACTGCCCTTACCATTAACAATGTTAATGGTTAATGTTACTATTTTTAAAATAAATGCAATGTTGCCCCCTACTATTAGCGATATTAATGGTTAATGTCACTATTTTTAAAATCAACTTTTAAAATGGTGGGAGGCAACATTATTATAATTAAAACTTTTTCTGGATAAATTTGCACTAAAAAAATCCTAATAGTCAAATTTTAAAAACATTAACCTAATATTGGATGAGAGAAATATGAAAAAAAAATGCAATAAATGTCTTGTACATGACTTATGAAAAAGATAAAAGTAGTTTTTTTCCCTACACGTGGACACATATTCTAGCAGATATTTAAATTTTGGTTCCTCATATGGTGAGGGATTAACTCTTTCTACTAAATCCAACCGAATTATTTAGTTTGACTAAAATCATAGAGGCTTTTTTCTTACTATAAAAACTTATACATTGCTTTCATTTAAAAAAAATTAAATTACAGAATCAGATTTTGTCAAATTATACAAATATCTTTAATTCATATCGGATTCTACACAATCTCGAAAACGAAGCATAAATTACATATTTGTGCCTTGATTATTTTCAAAACCATCGCATATATATGGAATTAAATCCTCCCTTCAATGCTTATATTTCTCGAGTCCTCAAATCAAATGTAAAAATTAAAACAATCGTGCTATTTTTATATTTTTTATTTTACACAAAAGAAATACACAAAATTATCTTATTCTCAAAAGAGGGTTTTGTATATAATTTTTAACTTAAGGGTAGGGATGGAATGCAAAAAAAAAAAAAAAAAGGAAGAAAGAAAGGTCGACGAGAAGAGGATCCAGATTCAAAAAATTATATTTTTGTGTGAACTTTAAAAAATAACAAAGAAAAAAATCCGTGCAAAACTTTTTGAAAAAATTACTTCATTCGAAATATTAGTCCGTAGAGAAACTGTAATCTAATCTGAAATATGAATTGAGATTTGAAAAGCTTACTGTTAATCTTACTCAGTATATATCTGTCAGCTTCAAAATAAAAAAATTAAGTAAAGTTTCTACAATAATCCAATAATATAAATATAAAATTAAAATCCTTTCACGTGAAGCAATAAGATGACATTACATGAAACAAGAATATATATGATTACCTGATGCAGAAACAAGAAGAAAGCATATAAGAACCGCACTAAAGAGATGGTTTTGAGAAACTCTCGATGCCATTCTCTCTCAATTTCAGTTTGCCTCTCTAACTTGATTCTTTGGTTTATGGATAATAAAACTCACTTTTGGACAAAAGAAAACTCAATTAATGACTTATAGGCCTTTATATATAAGGTTATGATATATCGTTAATTATAAATTATTAGATTAAATGCAATTAATTCTACAGATTATCAATCATAATCATTGCAAGATTATCAATAATATATTCAAATTTGTTATATCATTAATACATGATAATATCTTAAGTGTGATACTTATCTAAAAGCTGTGAGAGAGAGAGAGAGAGAGAGAGAAGTAACGAAAGTGCCATTAATGACAAAACAAAATCTGATATAGGCAAGGAATGCATATGCAAATCAAAAGACATGGAATAATATTAAAATGAATATCCAGAAACAGAGTTTTTTTAAAAAAAAAAACAGGAACCTTTTTTTGGCATAAAAAGCAAAAAAAAAAAAAGGAATCTAAATCAATAGATTCCACATTATCATCAATAGTAAACCTAACAACTTGGTGCTGGATCTCATCTCCCCGCTTGTGCTACTTATCCTTGAGATGAAATTCCACCGCCCAGGTCAGATTTGGATAAATCCAGAGTTAAAAGTTTAAATTTTTAAAATAACTGTTTTTTCCCAAAAAACTCGCCATTGGTCGCCTAATTGCTGTTGTGAATTAAAAAAGGATTATCTATTATAATTATTATTTAAATAATTTAATAATTTGAAAACATATTATGAAAATAAATTTAATAATATTCAAATTGAATTCCCAATACTTAACTAAAATTGAAGACTGAATTCAAATTGATATTATATGTTAATATTAATTTATGATTTACTATTTTTGGTTATTAATATAAGATCTATTTAATTAATTTGAGTAGATTAAAAAACTAGTTAAATTAGTTATTTATAAAAAATATGCGTTGGTTTTCCAAAAACACTCTCTTAAATCATATGAATTGAAACTACAATTCAATGCAAACTTTCTCAAACATATGTACTCAATAGGGTTAGTTTGGATAAATAAAATAGACAAAATAGATTATACTCTTATATTTAGGATTAAATTTAACCCCTTATTAGTTCTTATATCAAGGACTAGGGGTGTTCAAAGAGCCCAGTGGCTCGCTATGCCCGCCCAAGCCCGCAAAAAAATGCCCAGTCCGTCCTAAAAAAAATGGCTCAAAAGATATATTGGACATATTCGGGCTGGGCATATTGTTGGGCAGGGCTGGGTATCGGGCACCGTATGCTGCCCTGCCCATTTGGCCCTGCCCACAAAAATATATATAATTTTATTTATATATATTTTATTTGTCTTATATTTATCTCCTGAATCAAACACTCTGTTAAATTAACATTCAATATTCATTATACTTGTTTGTTTTCAAATGATGTTGAAAGTAAACGTGTTATCATTTACTGCAATTTGTATAACCATTCTCTTTTTTAATGCAAACATTATGACTATTAGCAATTTGTATAATTGATCCATGCTCTTATGAGTATCTAGGAGTTATGAGGAAAAAAATATTTACATTTGGTTAAGAAATTTTAAAAACTAGAAAAGCAATCAGGTTTAATAAAGTATACTAATAACATTTTTGTTTTTCATAGTTTACTCCTCTTAGCAACTATAAAATGTTGTTTCATAATATATCAATTGCTAATAACTAAATTAGAGTCAAGTTACCATTTTAATATAAAGTTACATTTTATTATCTAGAAGAACATAAATAACTAGTTAAATAATATAGTATATTGATTTTCTGGGCATGGAAGCCTGCCCTGCCCAGCCCGCATTTGCCTTGCCCAAACTTACTAAGGCTTTTTATGGGCAGGGCCGGGCAATGGGCTGCATTTTTCAGCCCGTTCATTTTTCAGGCTGGGCATCGGGCAAGGGTCCTGTCCTGCCCAGCCCTGCCCATGTGCAGCCCTATCAAGGACGTAACTACTTTACAAACTCACTTGGGAGGCTTTCATGGTTCATGTAGTCCTACTTGACTTTACCTTCATTATTTAGTTAATTAATTGGCAATACTTACATCAAATTCTTCTTATTCATTATGTCAAGTTTTTTTATCATAAATCGCTGTGTGGTCTATTTCAAAAATATGTTATCATTAAACTATAAACTGATATGAAAAAATGGAATATATGACGATATGTAATAAGAGAACTTGACATCATAGATATAAAAAATTGAAGTAAATATTTTTGTTAATTGAAATTTGAGGAGGGGAAGCTTTCGCTGTGTATATTCATCTAGCCCTACTCAACATGACTTGAAATTATCAAATTCAAACTTTCAAAATGACATATCTTGTTGGAATATTTTTAAAATAAAGATATGTGTTTCTTGAAAAGTTATGTTCTCACATAAATATAACTAATAAATTTATATGAAGGGTCTTATCCTCATATAAATTGATGTATATTTTATGAAGAATTGTGTAAGGAGTTACAATGCTAAAAGACACCAAGGTTGTGTCTCTTTGGTTTCTAAAGATATTTATGAAAATGTGTAATAACCACCACTTGGTGAAAAGTTGTATTGTTTTTAAGGAGACCCTACATACTAAAAAGATATATCTCTTCATAAAAACATTATAAAATAACCTTTGATTATTTAAATTATGTTGATTTAAACCAACACATGGAATTGTGGCTTTTTTTTACACAATGGAAGACAAGAAAAACTAGCTAGCAAGAATAGATTGTAAAACATCCACCAAAGTAGTAGGACCCAGAATTTGGAGACCAGGTGAGCCAGTAAAAGCCTTCTTTGCAAGCGCATCCGCAAGAACTTTTTTTCCTTGATTAATATGTTGAAATTAATACCCACACCTTGAAGATATTGCACGCTATTTTTTCTTCATCTCTTCTCTTTGTGCTCTTCAAAGAACCATTCCCACTAACAATCTTTAACTTTAATTTCGCAAGTACAAATACATCTTTGAAAGAGTTGACTACAAATTTTGTCAAATTGAAAAAATTTGAAGGAGACAATTTTTTGGGATGATAAAAGGAGAATAAAATTTCTCCTCACAGCTTTGCACATGGCCTATGTCCTCACCACCCTCAAGCCTCATGAAAGAGAAGAAAAAAACCATCTTGAAATTGAAGAGAGACAAAAATGGGAGAATGATAACTATATATATCTGCACTGAACATGTCTTTAATTGCCTCTATGATATTCTCTTTGATGTTTATCAAGATTCAACCTCTCCAAAGCATCTTTGAGATAAATTTGAGGTAAGTACATGTAAGAGGATGCAACAAGTAAGAAATTTCTTGTCACTTGTTTCAATAGTTATAAGATACATGATTGATGAAAAGTATATCATGAAGCAAAGAGATGAAACTAAACACATATTGAATAATTTCATATAATATAATATGCATATAGATGAGTTTATTATTGTCTCATCAATCATAGATTAATGGGAGAATTACAATCAAGTTCCACAGAAGAAAAATAATTAATAAAAAGTTTCAATAATAACCTGAGCAGCTTGTAATAACAAGTTCTACTGTGGAGAATGACAACCTTTAAGACTTGTTTTGTAATTTTTTTTCCTTTCATAGGACTTAATTGTAATTCTCCCTAGATTAAATTTCCTCCATCATGGAAAGATTTCAAAAATAGCCTCAAACATAAAAGAAGAAAAATATATCTCTTGAATAATTAGGAAATCATCTTCGTTTAGAAGAGGAATATAAAAAGCAAGATGCTAAAAATGGCATCAATGCTGATGAGAAGGTGTATGTGGTAGAGGAAGGGTAGTCCCACAAAACTCCCAAAAAAAAAAAAGGGAAAGTATAAAGACAAATCCCGGGCACACCATGATCACAAGAACAAGAAAAAGAATGGCAATTGTTTCTTTTGTCGAAGGGCTGGCCATTTCAAGAAAGAATATCATTTCTCCAAAAAGAACTCCCATAACTCGGCCTATATTTGATTGTAAATGAAAGGAATTAAATTCAGGAATAGTGGGCGTGATTTTTTTTTTTTGGGGTCATAGTGGGCGTGATTGTTGAAAAGGATAGAAAGCAAGAAGTGCATGGGAGGGGCCAACGTTGAAGATAAGGTACGACCTGGTCAATTTAGATTTTTACTTTTTAATATAAATAAATATATATAAAGCAATATGATTGGATTAAAATGGAAGAAGAAATTACTTGAATCGTTAATGAGCTAGCGAATGACGCTTTCTTTTTTGGGGCCAAATGGCGAATGACATTTGAAACAACGGTTTAATAACAGTTAGGCCCAAAAAAAGTAAGTTTCAGATATCTATTTAGACCATTATTAGAGCTACGAAGTAGGCAGACCTGGCCCATATGGGCTCAGGTCCATATGCCTTTTTTAATTTATTTTTATTTTTTAAAAAACCTAAGTTTCACATCAAAATGTTCTAAAGTTTAAAATGAGTTGTATAAATCCAAGGTTTTAAGTATAATCACATATTCTAATAAAGTCTAAATTTTAGTCCAAAAATATAAATATTCCTTAGTTCTCATCTTGGTCCTTCAAATAATAATTTAATTTAGCTCTAGTTCGTGAAAACTAGTTACAAGGAATTAGGATGACGCAAGGGGTGATACAAGCTAGGGGATGAATTAAGATTTGAACAACATTTTGGATTGTAAATGAAATGAATCAAATTTAGGAATTGTGGTTGTGACTGTGGAAAAGGATAAAGGCAATAAGTGGGTGGGAGAAACCAATAACAAATCAATTATACTAATTTGTCCTAGTTGAAAGCCCTTTATTATTTATTTCTCTGGCTGGAAAAAAAAAAAAAACGAAAGTCCCTCCCAGAGACTATAAATAGTGAAGAAGGTTAAGTGTAGTGTGAGCATATACAAAAGTCAAATTTAACCCTGATCTTATTTCTCATGTGTAATTTTAAAATTATTTTTTGATTTTTCTCACAATTTCTTTGCTTTTGTATTTTTGTTTTTTGGTAGAGTAGAGACTATAAATAAGTGATAGAGCAGCGGAGTGTGAGCATAAAAAATTACTGGAGTGCACTATGCCCTCTCTTTCACTCTATACTCTCAAAATGAAGAAGGCTATTCTCATTGCTTTTATTATTTTGGTTTCCGTATTTCTCTGCCTTCCCTCTTCCACTCATGCTCGAGCATTATCTGGTAACAACTTAACTTCTTCCTTTAAATTTCCAGCTTCTGATCCTTTTCCCAATCTCATTTACTATGACTCTCTTATATTGCCTTGATTAAGATTTATGTTGCCAATATATATATATATATATATATGATATGATGATAATATGCAGAAAGGGTAGAGCCACTTACTGTGGGAGCACCAATAACAAATAATCCAGCACTTCCATGTCCTCGTAAAGGATATATTTCTTGCCTACCAAAGAGGACGCCTCCAAGCCGAACATGTGGTTCTTATACCCGACGCTGTTCACCACCCGGGAATTAGATATTATAATAATCAATATTCCTGTGGTTTGGTTGGAGAAACTCTCTTAATTTATCCAATATTATGTTTCTTATATTTTCTAGCCAGCAGGGAACGTATGTAATAATTGTATTTAAAACTGTTAGTACTGTTTAATTTCTGGGTTGTGTGTATATGTTTGCTGCGGCTTTTGACTTCACTTGTCCCTTTTGAAGAGTAATATCTCCATTCCCAACTTGTCTCTCTCTGCAGGAAGTATAGTTGTATTTCGCTTACAGTCCGTTTGGTTCCATGAACCGGAGAAAATGGAATGATTAGGAGAATTTGTTTGGTATATAATTAAGAAAAGATGACGTATAGGCATATTAGTTGAATTACCACTAACATGGGAATAGATAAAAATGATAAATCAAGGGACAAAATCATCCGGTCAATATATATATATATATATATATAACGAATTAAAACTGTATACTTGTTTTTTTTTGGCCAAAATATGTAATAACTCTGCTCATATATATAATAAATTAATTGAAAAAAATTACTCTAACCCATATATGCAATGAAAAAGTGAAATATTTTTATCAATTAAAATTGTGTTTTTATATATAATATAAAAACAAGTATAACAATAATATGATAACAAGTATAATGGAATTAAGGGATAATGAAATTTTTATTAATTAAAATTGTGTCTGCACTTTATATATATGCGTATATTAATAATCAGTTTAATTTCTATATAAACCGAAGCTAAGCCAATAAATGACCGATAGGTTTATGAATCCTTCCCCAAAGGCACTTTGATCAATTTACAAGGGGGAAAATTTCAGTCAGTCCTTCTAAATAAATTTATTTTCCAACAACCCCCGTAGCATTCTAAAACTTCATTTCACTTCCTTTGACCAAAAACGAAAAGACAATTATGCCCTTGTATTATTTTGGGGGGAAAAAAAATCAATCACCGCCAAAGTTTTGGTAGCAACCAGCTGGAGCTCCGACCTCCAGCAGTGAGGCTCTGGCGACTGGAGAATTTTTTTTCAAATAAGGTCGTTAGGGGATTTAAACCCATAACTCCTTAACAAACCAAAAAATTATAACCATGAAGCCATTTAATTATTCAGTTATGTAATGCAAAGAAAATATATATATATATATAAACAAATTCAAGTATCCTACTAAAATAAAATGATTTACAACACAAATTAGGTAATTTATAAAAGGTATTTCAGAATTCACAACTCCATTTGAGGTTTTGTGACAAGAGGTATGTGGCAATTCATGACTCCATTTGAGGTTCTGTTAGAGAAAAATTAAATGTTAAGGTTTGCATGAATAACTGAAATAAGAAAATTTATAACACAAATTACGCAATTAATAAAAAATACACAAGAATTCACAAATCCATGTGAGGTTTTGTAGAGAGAAAAATTAAATGTCAATGATTCAATAAACAACTTAAATAAGACGATTTACAGCACAAATTAACAGATTTAGAAAACTTTAAGAGAGATGGTGGTAAATGAAAACGCTCCTGCAACTTGGCCTATATTTGATTATAAATGAAAAGAATTAAATTCAGGAATGGTAGGCGTGATTGTTGAAAAGGATAGAAAGCATTAAGTGCATGGGAGAAGAAATTACTTCTTAATATAAATAAATATATATAAAGCAATATGATTGGATTAAAATGGAAGAAGAAATTACTTGAATCGTTAATGAGCTAGCAAATGACGTTTTTTTTTTGGGCCAAATAGCGAATGGCGTTTGAAACAACGGTTTGATAACAGTTAGGTCCAAATAAGTTTCAGATATCTATTTAGATCATTGTTAGAACTAAGAAGTAGGCAGACCTGGCCCATATGGGCTCAGGTCCAGATGCCCTTTTTAATTTATTTTTATTTTTTAAAAAACTAAGTTTCACATCAAAATGATCTAATGTTTAAAATGAGTTGTACAAATCCAAGGTTTTAAGTATAATCATATATTCTAATAAAGTCTAAATTTTAGTCCAAAAATATAAATATTCCTTAGTTCTCATCTTGGTCCTTCCAAAAACAATTTAATTTAGCCCTAGTGAGTAGCAACTAGTCACAAGGAATTAGGATGACGCAAGGAGTGATGCAAGCTAGGAGATAAATTAAGATTTGATCAAGATTTTTGATTGTAAATGAAACGAATCAAACTTAGGAAGTGTGGTTGTGACTGTGGAAAAGGATAGAGGCAATAGGTGGGTGGGAGAAACCAATAACAAATCGATGATACTAATTTGTACTAGTTGAAAGCCTTTTATTATTTATTTCTCTGGCCGAAAAAAGAAAAAAGAGAAAGCCCCTCCCAGAGACTATAAATAGCGAGGAAGGTTAAATGTAATGTGAGCATATACAAAAGCCAAATTTAACTCTGATCTTATTTCTCATGTGTAATTTTAAAAATATTTTGGGATTTTCTCACAATTTCTTTGCTTTTGATTTTTGTTTTTTTGGTAGAGGAGAGACTATAAATAAGTGATAGAGCAGCGGAGTGTGAGCATAAAAAATTACTGGAGTGCACTATGCCCTCTCTTTCACTCTATACTCTCAAAATGAAGAAGGCTATTCTCATTGCTTTTATTATTTTGGTTTCCGTATTTCTCTGCATTGCCTCTTCCACTCATGCTTGAGCAGTATCTGGTAACAACTTAACTTCTTCCTTTAAATTTCCAGCTTTCTGATCCTTTTCCCAATCTCATTTACTATGACTCTCTTATATTGCCTTGATTAAGATTTATTTTGCCAATATATATATACATATATATATATATATATGATATGATGATAATATGCAGAAAGGGTAGAGCCACTTACAGTGGGAGCACCAATAACAAATAATCCAGCACGTCCATGTCCTCGTAACGGATATATTTCTTGCCTACCAAAGAGGACGCCTCCAAGCCGAACATGTGGTCCTTATACCCGACGCTGTTCACCAGTCACCACCCCGGAATTAGATATTACTACCTCCGGTCCTAATTATAAGACCCAGTTGAGTAGAATGGTATCGCTGCCTCAGGGTATCCCAGCACAACCGGTCAGACTAATCCCAGGTGCACTCGCAGGTATTGAACCCATGACATGATAGGGAAGACGCCTTATGTTCCCGTTTGCGACCAGTCGGACTCGACCCTTACAGGCTGTTTGTTGCGGCTTTTGATTTCACTTGTCGCTTTTGAAGAATAATATCTCTATTCCCGACTTGGCTTTCTCTGACAGGAAGTACAATTGTATTTCGCTTACAGTCGGTTTGGTTCACTGAATCGGAAAAAATTCAGGCCTAAAAAAAATGGGAAAAAATGGAATGATTAGGAGAATTTGTTTGGTATATAATTAAGGAAAGATGACGTATAGGCATATTTAGAGCCGAGAAAACAGGTCAAGCCTGTCGGGCAGGCCGGCCCATTTAAACCATGAAATTATGAGGGTCGAGCTTGATATTTTTCTTTTAAAATGAAAAATAAGTCCTAAAGGGCTGATTCTGGAGGGTCGAGGGTTTAAAAGGGCCCTTTTAAAATTTTTTTATTTTTTAAATTTTTTTTATATAATATTAATGTTATTAATTTTTTATATTGTTAATAATATTTTAAATATTTAGTTATTATTATCATTTTAAAATTAAATTTAGTTTTAGACAATAATTTATCTAATTAAATTTTTAAAAAATGGGTTAATTTGGATTTTAATAATGATTTGATTTATATTATATGCATTGATATTTTTAAACTATATATATATTTGATAATAGAATATTTTTATACTTATATAACTTGTGATTCTATAATTTGAATTAGAAATTCATGAGTTTCAACAACAATGTTTCTCACATTAAAGTAAAATAATAGTTAGATTGCAAAATTTAAAAATAAAATTCTTATAAAGAAGAAAAATTTGATATTTTTGTTACGAAAGAAAAGCATACTTATGAAGAAAAGTAATTAATTATAGTGATGATGAAGTTTCAAAAGATTAATGATAGTATTTATTTATTGCACAATTGCATTATAGATAAAACTTTTAGATGTTG
This sequence comes from Neltuma alba, assembly GCF_004799145.2. Classification (NCBI taxonomy): domain Eukaryota; kingdom Viridiplantae; phylum Streptophyta; class Magnoliopsida; order Fabales; family Fabaceae; genus Neltuma; species Neltuma alba. The sequence goes on from NW_021635117.1 coordinate 801,903, forward strand.
TTATCTTGTTAATGAATGTTTTACATGTTCTTAGATGTTGATGAATATTTATATATGATTATATTTTATATTTGCGACTTAATTTTATTCACATTTATGTCTTTTATTAATAATTTCATTAGTTTATTTTTATATTTTTATAAAAAAATATGATAAATGTAAAAAATAGTATTTTTTCTTAAACGGGCCAAAAGCCCGCGTCAGCCCTGGTCCTGTAGCTTAAGGGCCGGGCCTAACAAATTGGGGTATTTTTAAAATTTCAGTCCTGAAAGGCCGGCCTTTTTAAGCCTGCCAGCCCTGAAGGGCCGGTCTTGAAGGGCCGGGGCGGCCCTGATTCCCAACTCTAGACATATTAGTTGAATTACCACTAACATTTATATCAGATTTAAAAATAAAAACCTAATTATATGATATATTAATATAAATAAATGTAAAATATAGAAAAAATTAACAAATATAAAATGAATCGTATTTCTTTTTCTTTTTGTTATTATTGGGAATCGTACTTCACTTAAAAGAATTACGACAAGGGGACATATCCCTAAAAAAAAAAATTGTTTGTATAATAAACTAATTTTAAACATGTTAAATTTTCTAATCAGTAGATTAAGATATTAAAAAAGCATCATTCTCCATACCAAAAAAAAAAGAAAAGAAAATAACGTTATTATCATTTGTTTATATTATGATTTATTATAGGATTTATTGAAATTTTGTATTGACAAGATTTTTTATTACAATTAAGAATTATCTAATAAAGGCAATCATGGTTACAAGTTTTGCATAAAATTTTAATAGATTATCTGAATTCTTAATATTTCTCAACATTACATGAATCGTTTTATTTCTAAATCTGATATAAATTTCTTATATATAAAAATTTTCTTTGAATTTTTAAAAATGTATATATAATAAATTATATAATAATCCAAATTTTAATAAAATTATATAAATTTTATTTTTGATTAAAACATGTGATGGTTTTAAAAATAAAGTTTTATTTTTATAAATAAAATAAAATATTAATTTTTCCTTGACTGAAAAGTTTTTGCATATTTTTTTGATTGATTTTTATGCAAGTTGTAAACTTTGCGAGGAATCAAGTTTAATTTAGTAAATTTTATTAACTTGTATTAGTTTTAAAAATAAAATGTAGGAGGAAATATATGAGAAAATGTAGGAAGCTTGGATAGGGACAATATATTATTTTTAAATTTATATTTAAATATTTGGTCTTTTTAAATAATTTTAACTTTTATGATCATCTCCGGTAAATATCACTGCCTCTTGGTCCTTCTCTCTAATTCTCCCTAAATTATATTACCTCTAGTCCTTAATATAAGAGCTAGACAACTAATTTATAAATATTAAGAAAATTAATTAAGTTAGTTATTTATAATAAATAAGTGTTAACTTTTCTAAAATATTTTTATTAATCATCTGCATTAGAATATAAACACTTTAACATGTGAAGTTACCATAGAGACTATTTTGAAAAATAAATAAATAAATATAAAAAACAAAGTAGATTAAATTCTTACATTTAAGATCAAACTAAATTTCCAACTATATTTAGGATAGTACTAATTAAAAGCGCTTTATGTCAATGCACTGTGCTTCCCTATGCTGGAGACCAGAAATAGAGAGGAAGATGTACAAGGGTAAGTGTAGCGAGCATATATATACAAAAGCCAAATTAGAAGAGTCAGGTATGTTGCTGTAAAATATGAAGAAGGCTATTCTAATTGCTTTTCTCATTTGGGTTTCCACAACATTTCTCTCCTTTCCCTCTTCCACTCACGCTCGTCTTAATGTTCGTAGCATCATACCAGATGGTAATTAACAACTTCAACTTCGTTTATTTTGCGGCTTTATATCATTTTTGCCAATCTGAGCGTCTGTGACTAGCTTCTTGCCCGATTAATAAGTTAATCACTTATTAATTAATTAGACTCCGTTGTGATTTGTGAGCATACTAAACTGAAGTGTCAATATTATATGGTGATGACGATGCAGATCAATGTTCATGGGAAGACTCGCCGCTGATGGATATGGATAGGCCTGGAATAAAATGTCCTCCTGGTTCTCGTCATGCTACTCATTGCCCTTCCAGCATTAAACCGTATTCCAAAAGCTCCATGTGGTCTAAATTCCGGTCTTTTTTCAAATAAGTTGCTGTCTTGTTTCTGATATTACCCCATCATATGACCCAATTGACTAATTGAGAGAGATTAAAAAAATTACTAAATTACTTTAAAAAATTTACATTTATAGTTTTTTTTAACTAATTCGTATAATTTATAAATTGATATATAATATAATAATACACAGAAATGTATTAGAAAGATCCTACAATATATGCTATAATTAAGTAATTTTGTAACTTTCTTAATCTCTTCAAATTAGTCAATTGGGTCTTATATTAAGAATTAGAGGCAGTGCCTTCTATAGCTGCCCAAATAAGTCATACATATGTGTTTGCAGCTTTTAATGATCATTTCTGTTATGGAGAATAATGTCTTATGAAACATCTTTCCTTTAACTTCTCAGAGTATGTACTTGTAAGCGTTATGTTTCAAGTGGATCTCGACACAAACCTGTGGATTCAAAATTTCAACATAATTACTTGGGTCACTATTCATTGGTAAAATCGGGAACTTTTAGATTCCGTGTCTCAATTTTGGAAATTCATATCTCTTTGGGTATACATCCAATTGAGGTGTTCTACCTATCATTTTAAAGCTTGGGATGTGTCTAACATGTCTGCCAGACTTCATGGCTTAACTCTTTCATTTGATAGGTCAAACTGGAACTGGAAACTGACTGCTCTAAGACCTACGTTTTATCCATTCAACAATTCTTATTTTAATCATCTCTTCGTTCGGACATGCAACAACTAGCCTTATGGATTCCCATTCATTCATATGCTTTGAATTGCATGCCATTATGTTATGCATCAAACATTACATCACATTTCATGCTTGACACATCTACAATTAATTACATAATTAGTGATGTCAATCATTACATTGAAACGCAGGTAAATTCTCCATTTTCTTTGCTTCCATCTTCTTGCCCTTCTTCATGCAAGTCTTCTCTTTATCCTTTGACCTACTATGATTGGTTAAGGGAGGGTGAGATTCGGGAGAATCTCAGTAGCAAATACTAACCACCCTAAACATACATGGCAAGCTTGGCATTCACAACATGCTTGCCACTTAACATTTCTATAACATAATGATATGTTTGGAAATCATCATGGATTAACCATAAAACACATAGGCCTATGACATATTTCAAACATATTCACAATCACAATGCATGAATTCATAAAATCATATAAACACAGAACATGTTATACATACAAGCAAATACCAAGCACATAAAAGTAAGGTCACGTTTGCTACCTTGTGTCCTTAAGCTTTCTTCTTACTCCTTTTTGCTTCCAACCATTAAGGTTGTTTACTCAACCATATCCAAACCTTCTCTTAGATGCCTCAAGGTCCTAATCACAACCACAAGGGTCACATTACTCATTAGGACCAAGAATTACACAGTATGGAAGACTTATGTCCTTAAACTTAATCCCTTTTTCCTTAATTTATAATGTAGTGTTATAGCTTTGTAAAAATTGTTCCCTTAGGCCAATCCCATACAATTTTGCCCAAGGAATCCAAATATGAGCTTAGATTCATCAAAATCCAATTCCTTCCCCTAAACCTAGGCCAAAAACGAAATCTGCCACTTAATTTTTAGTTTTGATTTCAATGCTTCTAACTTCATTCTTTCATCTTATCCCTACACAATTTTTCATTTTAAACACATCGGAAGGATCAAAATCATCAAAATCACATCATAGGCACAAGAATCAGGTCTGGCCGAAATATTTTCTCGAGTTACACAATCATGAAATTCAACCAATTTCAGCATAAACCCAATTGATTCATATTTATTTCAAGCCTTTAAACATTATTCTAACATCAATTTCATCTTCTCCTATCCTAAACAATTTCGTACAGCACCTCCCCCAAGGGTTTCAAGCTCCTAAAAAGCATTAAAATCCATAACCAAACTTAACAACAAGAGTAGTGAAAACTACATCAGAAACCATGAACATACCTTGTTTTAGAGCTTGATCTTGCATGAGACCACTTGGCCTTTCTTTCTCCCTCTTTTTTCTCTCTCTAGAAACCATTTTTCCAAAGCTTCCCCAAGGTTTCCATGAGCTTGGATGAAATGAGAGGTGGGGAGAGGGTATTTATAGAAAACAAGACTGAATCTAGGCCGTTAATCTTAAAAATGTGTGGCTTGATCTGGATCGTCTATTTTCTCTTTTAATCTTATGGTGACAAGTGTCCTATGACATTATGCTTACCTCATCATGATGACATCATGCTTACATCATCAAGCCACATGTCTCCAATCAAACCGTATACTTGTCTTGCATCCGACCGTACACGTGTCTTGCATTCAGCCGTACACGTAATACCTTCTTCTCCCATCTAACCGTACACTTGTCTCTTTCATTTTTCTTCATCATTAAGGCATTAAAATAGGGAAAAAATTGATATAAAATTCGTGTATAATACTACCCTTAGGCATTCCTCCACCTATCTTGCCATTATGCACCGTATAGGGTACTTTTTCGGGTCCTGATTTTCTTGAGACCACTGGGACATGTTTTGGCACTATTTTCTCACCTCAAATAAATCCACATAGCATTATATAACATGCCTAAAGATAAAATGATGCTCTTTCCTTGTTCTTCCATTAAAATAATTAAAATAATTAATAATATTTATTTCGGAGTGATCTTGACTGAATTCTTTCTACCTGTTCACAACTTCGAGAATCTATCTCCGGGTACCAATACTATTTATTCATCATGGGGAATTCCTCTAATTTTTCTTAAGTCCAAAGTCAACCTCTAGACATTTGACTTTAACTTTCCCTGGATAGTATGTAAATAGGCTTTAAATTTCATTAAAGCCAATCTTTTCGCTTTTTAAAACCTGTGATAATTCCTCAAGTATCTTCCCCCATTTCCTTCCAATTATCTGAGGCCTCCCTATACTTTAAATAATTTATTTTCAATAATATTCAAAATCAGTCAAAACCCTGGGAATTCCACAATTTCCTTTTAGGGGCATTTTCATTATTTTTAGCCTCATACAGGCCTCTGAACCTTATTCCTATTTTTCTGAAATTTTTCTAAGCTATTTAGGCCTTAACCTACCATTTTCCATTTTCTGGGATTTTTCTGGAATTTTCGGGCATAATTTCTATTTTTTATCCTTACCAGCCCGAAACTTTACAAAATTACAATTTTGCCTCTGGTTTGGCTTAACCTCAAAATTCACCTCGTTGAGGCCTCCAACATAACCTTTAGCTTACCTTCATCTCTATTTCTTATTTTTGGGCTTCGAGACTTCTTCTGAGTCTCTAATTTTCTCTTTTCTTAGTTCCAAAAAGCTTTCTCTATGCGATTTAGTCTCCATGAATCCCTCTGTTTTTCCAAGGGATCTCTAAGACCTCTGCCAAAAGAAGTTTGGTAGTCTACCTATTTCAGGCTAATTTCAGTACTTCTAGATCTAAAATTTAGAATGTGACATCTTACTACCTTAATTTCATGGGAAGTCGAGGTAAAGATTGCTCATGAATTCTATATAATTTTGAGTGTACGTAAGACATATATAATTCTTAAGTTATATGTGCTGGTGTTGTACTTGAAATAAAGAAGAGGCCCCACCGGCTTCTTTATTAATTAATTTATTAATTAATCAATACAGTTACGTCTCTGCGGGTAATTTTTCTTTTGTTTTGGGAAGGACGATGCAAGTGGTGGCGGAGATCTGCCGGGTAATTGACGAGAAGTAGGGCCTGGCGGGATATTTCTGAATCTTGTTTTTCTGAGAAAGAGGTTAAGGGTGAGGAAGAAGACAAGGCAAAGGATTGAATAATTGATAATGGAATTTGTGGACATATTTTTGCTTCATACTCTGATACTTCATGTGCTTTTCTTTAAAGGGATGCGTGGGACAGATGGATTTTATTATATTTTGTTTTTTTCCTGGCTAAAGTCAAATTAACTGTGCTGAGTCACATAAGATCATTTCCAAATATCTATTTCTCCATTAGAATAACTTCAATTTCTCTTAAAGAAAAATGTATTATTTTAAAATATTTAATTTTTATTAAAATATATAAAATATTTAATAAGACTAAAATTAAAAAAAAAGACCTAATAAAGGGGTATTGGTTGGCATCGTTTTGAGAATATGTATGTATGTACTATGTATATTTATATTGGCAATTTTTAGAAAAATATACTTATATTTTGGTCTTATCCTCCTTTGCCAATATAATTTGGTCTTTATTTATAAGTCAACTTTTAGAAATCTTTCATGGTTTTTTTGATAAGCCACTATACAAAATCTACGCAGCAGCTACCTTTTTTTTTTTGCCCCTCTCATAAATGACCTTATATCAATCAGTATATTTATGGTAGACAGAGGGATTAAAATATATGAGTTAGATTGGGTTATTATTTGTTGGCAAAAGAAAAGAAAGATTGGGTTATTATTTATTATGATTAATTAATTAAGCATAATATTAAAAATGGGATAATTTTAAAAGCATTAACTAAATTGAACCATCCTTTTTTTTTTATATCATGAATCATCTTTTTTATTCCTAATAATTTCTTTTTTTTTGGGGTCAAATTCCTAATAATTTATTTAAAAAATTCCTTATATATAAGACGGAAGAGAATATATACACACCCACGCAAGCACGCGTCACAGCAAGGCGGATTTATTGGCATTCTTGCGCACTGTTAAAATCCACTGTGTAATATTCTCGATCCTTTTTATTTTGTAACCTTCTTTTATTTTATTTTTTGTGATAGACACTTTAATTTTTTTAAAATTCCTTTTTTTTTGGCCATTTAAGAGAAAGGGACGACGACTGAGACTCGTCGTCGAGATAAGGGGGACAGAAATGTCAGTGCAAAGAATTGGATAAGTCCATGGCTTGGTAATTGCTAAAATAGACATCCACTCAAGCACATACCGAACGAAGCATACCCATGGAATCATTTGTATCAAGATTTTTCTTTCATTTTATATACTTTTTTTTTTTATAGATATTTACTCTCTTAGTTTCTCTAGTCCTAAACATAGAGATGGATTAAAGATTTAGTTTGATTTTAAATAAGATTTCAATTCATTTTGTCTCTCAAAATTATAATTTTTTTTTTGCTAAACTATTGTACATATTGCAAAGGACTAAGGGGGTTTACATTAAGAAGTTGCTTTAATGCATATGATTAAATGAGGTATTTTAAGAAAAATTAATACACATTTCTTACAAATAACTAGCTTAATTAATTTTTTTAACATTTATAAATTAGTTATTTATATTAAGGACATGATGTCGTAAATATTTATTAAGCTCATGAAACTACTTTCATATTATTTATAAGGTAGAGAGAAATTTTTTTTTTAATCCTAGCATGTCATTATATTTTTAACATTAGTTTCCCTTGTTATCCCTTACTAAATGTTTGTGTATGTTATTTAACTTTTAAAGTATGCATACTTAACAAAAGTAAAGTTGAAAACTTATTAAATATAGAGACAATGTCAATTAAAAAAAGGAGGGATAAAAAGAAAAGAATTATATTACTGCTTCCATTTATTTTTATAAGAAGTAACTAACAAAATCACGCAGTTTAAAATATTAGTTAAATTTAGTTTTAAAAAATAAATATATATGTAATATATATTCTAATTATACCCTTGCTTATGAAGGGGCAAATGAAAGATAATGAGTGAAAATTTATCACAGATAAATGATAAGTAACATCTATTTTTGAAGGGAGCAAAAATGAAAAAAAAATTTAAAATTTAAAATAAAAAAATTATTTTATACTTAAAAATATCATGGTAAAAGAAATTGTTGCTTATAATAAGAAACGGCATATATTTTATATATAACTTTCAGTTAATAATTTTATCACAAATTAAAATGTTGAGTGTAAAGAAATTTATCTGCACAATATCCACACAAAGAAGTCGGAATTTTTTTTTTGGGAAAAAAACTCACAAGTCACTTTAATTATTTATCCACATATTTTCTTTTCATTATTGTTTAGTAATTTTCAAGAAACTATTCTTCATATAACTGAAATTTTTTATCCTAAAATTTATCATGTGAACCCAATTAACTACTATTTATCTCAGCAGCAATACCATCCTATACTTGAATAAAATTTCAGCTCAAATCTGATATTGATATATTTATATACATGTGTATGTTTAAATTGTATTAAAAACAATACCAAATAGACTTGTCATCGAAATAAAATGTCTTGCTTGCCTGGTGCAAAGTCATTTGATAACTACGTACGTCGATTTGGACTTTTCTTTAAATATCAAGCAATTATTTTTAACTTTAAAATAATTGGTTAAAATTAAAAGGATAAATTGTCCTTCTTTCATTCTTAAATATACAAGCCTAATTAATTTTATCTCTTTAATTTATAATTTTTTTTGAAACCCTCTCTACTTTTTGTACATATTAAAAGAATTTTACATCAATAGAGTAGCTTTTAAGACAAATTATTAAAAAGAATATTTTAGAAAATTAATATTAGTACACATTTTTCATAAATAATAAATAATTTTTTAATTTTTATAAATTAACTATTTAGCTCATATATATTTAGGACCAAAACGACTAATTAAAATGTGAGCATGTGCTTTATATGGTGGTTAAGTTGACTAAATACCTTACGAATTTGGACGCAATCAATCAATTATCAATCAATTAGTTATATAAGAGAAAAAATGAGCTGACTATTCATATATTGGTAAGAGAACAGGTTTATATCACATAGGAAATATAGATATTTGTTTATTATTTGAAGTTCACATTAAAAATCAGTTTCCTTTGTTGGTCAAAAAAGCCATAAATTCTAACTTTAATTTGCCTTCTCTCTTTTCTTACTCAGGACTATAAATATCTTATAAATATATTTTTTTTATTGGCCAACTTGCAGAGTATAGAAAAAATCCAAAAAAAATCTTAAAATTTCAAAAAGATATAAATCAGTGACTCTAATTTTAATAATTTCATATCGGCTCACATGCATTACAAAGTGAGGGAGGAAGCAGTTGGGAAAAAGAAAAAAAGAAAGATGAATTATGTTATCTTTCTCTCTCATCCTTTTCTAACTAAATGACTCAGTGTCCTTGAAGCAACACCATTCCCCAATCAACAAGCTCCGCTTCCAACAACAACCCAGTCCGTTTAGAACATATCTCTATTTTTTTGGGAAAAAAATTAATATCATCAATTGTAATCCCTAAGCGTTGACACTAGCACTATATGCAATCACTTGGATTATTTGAAAAAATAAGAATAAATTTGTGAGAAGAATGAATCAAGATATTATATTTAAAATCAAAGCAAATTCTTTAATTAGCTCATCTATATATATATTAGAGGGAGTATAAGTCAGTCTACATATAGTCAATAAATAAAGCTTCTTTTATTCTATCATTTATTTGGGCAATTGGCAGAGAAATGGTAAAAGCAAAAGCATTTTAAGAAGTAACAATGGAAACTTTATTATCGCTAATCACTAGAAAAAGAAAATTTTAAAAGCAACCTTCTGAAGTCACCGTCAAAATAGAGGCACTTAAACGTCATTGAGCTGGAAGGTTCCTACAATTTGGCCAGCGTTTAATTTGATCGTAAATGAAAGGAATTGAATTTAGGATGAGTTTGTTGAAAAGGATGAAAAGCAAAAGGCAGAGGGACCCACGTGTTGAAGATATGGTACGACCAAGTCAATTTAATTTTTTTCCCCTTGCAATAAACTATCTTTTATTTTTAATATGAAACTCACTTAATTAATTTAGAAACATTAAAAAAGCTAAATAAATTACTTTGAAATATTTGCATTCATTATTTTTTAAAACCGATTTACTTAATTTATAAACTACTCTATAATCCAATGATATGCATAGATATTTTAAAGATATTATGTAACATATGTTATAATTAAGTAATTTATTTGATTTATTTAATTTTTTTAAATTAATTAAATAAGTTTTATATTAAAAACAGGAAGGAGAATAGCAAACAATAGTTTATATTCTGACTGGATTTAAATGAAAGAAGAAATTAATTAGATAATCACTAATTAGCTAGTATTCTTGGAAGCAAGATATTTAGGTGGGTGGGAACTGTGAGAAACCAATACTGAAGAACTTTTACGACCAAGTCAAACTTACTTGTACCAATTGAAAGCCCTTCATTTCAACTGTGCTCCTCTTTCCTAGAGCTATAAATAGAGAGGAAGAGTAAGTGTAGCATATACAAAAGCCAAATCACAAGAGTCATATATTGCTGTAAAATATGAAGAAGGCTATTCTAATTGCTTTTCTCATTTGGGTTTCTGCCATATTTCTCTTCCTTCCCTCTTCAGCTCATGCACGTCTATTACAAGGTAGCAACTTCAACTTCGTTTGTTCTGCTGCTTTATCATCATAATAATCATCATCATCTTACAATCTCATTCACTGTGACTAACATCTTGCCTCAGTTATGAAATTACTATTTTGCTAATTAATTATTTTTCATTGTGATTTTTGAATTTATTAAATTGATACTCCTATGGTCCTATTTATAAATCATTTATTTGCAACATATGTTTTCCTTAACTTTTATTAACTCTGCTTTAAAATTTAATAGCTTTTTTTTTTTTACTTTACCTTTATATATTATATACACCTTTCAAGAAAATAATAATTTATACACAATAATAAATAAAAAGTAAAACAGTACATTCATATTAAAAATTTAATCACAACTTATATAAATAGAATCCGATGAGCATGTTATATTGATGTTTATATATGATGACGATGCAGAAAGGACGCCAATAACCTCGCCAGGTTCGGAGAAGAATAAGCCTGCAGTAAAATGTGCTCCTAATTCTCGTTATACTGCTTGCCTTCCGCGAGAAAAGCCAACTCCAAAAGCTCCTTGCAGTCCCTATGTGCGTGACTGTAATAAGTAGGAAATAAAAGAAATATACGAATGATAGGTATAAAGTATAATAATCATAATATATAGTCCTTTTGCTTGGTGGAAGATCATAATAACAATCTCCTAATAATCCATTATTAAATAAATTACTGTCATGTCTCTGTATCATGTGTGTTGTTTCAGCTTTTGATTATCATTTCTCTTTTGAGGAATAATGTCTTCCTGCCTAGATTATTTCATGGGAAGTGCAGGTTTAGGTTTCTCATGAATTCTATGTACTTTTGAGTGTGAGAATTATGTAATTCTTAAATTTATGTGCTGGTGTTGTATTTGAAATAAAGAATTAACTCCGCTCCTGGCCTTTTTGCCATCTTTTTAATTAGTTAATTCATAGAGTTGCTTCTGGGAAGAAAAAGAAAAACTGAGGGGAATGGTCCAAATCTTGAATTATTGAATTCATTGCATCACTTGAGGAAAAAAAAAAGTTAGAATTAGATAAATTAAAAGTGATAAAATTAAGTTAATTAAGTATAGCATATTTAAGTAACGCGTTCAATTTTTTATTTTATATTATTTAAATGTTATCTGGCCACCTTTTCTACTTATGCAAGTAGCTCAATTTGGTTTTCTCTAATCATCCCCATGGAAAATTTCTCACGAGCTGAACCCTATGAGAAAAGAGTTAAAAACATTTAAAGAAAGTGGCCATTTCTCACTCTAAATGTTCAAGAAATGGCTCTTCATACATAAATGGAATTCGTAATCCCAACATTTTTAAAATAATTATTTCATATTAGCAAATGTTTACCATCTTTTGTGTTCAAGTTACTTATGTTAAAGGAAAAACGATACAAAATAATACCCATTTCCTAGAAATCGACTTTAAATTGTTTTCATTAATTTCAAGTCAACGGTGAAGTCTTTCTGTGACCTATTCAATTTGGAAGTTTATTTTAATATTCATTACTCATTAGTCGTACAATTATTGTCATGTGTCTTTTGTTATACATTTTGACTTCACGTTTCTTTCTTCTTTGGCATCAAGTTTTTCTCATCAAATTAAGGCAATTTTTTTTTTCATAAAAAGAAGTTTAGATGAATAGAGTCATGATAACTCCAAAAGCACTTACAGATAGATATATCTATAGATCGCCTCCCAACATAATATTTATTTTAATAGCGAGACTTGAATTCAAAGATTAATGGATTATAAGGCAAATTCTTATGAACTAGAGAACTTTAATTGATTTAAATTAAGAATATGGTTTATTTGCTACGATTCAATTTAATAAATATATGAAGTTCGTCTTCTATCATGTAATTTTATTGTGCATATTTTTACATTATTTTATATTAGTTTCATTTAATATAATTTGGGCGATTCATATACAGAAAAATGGAGAACGCAAAAGCATATTTTTATAAAAGCAACTGAAGCACTACTGATCCAAAAAAAAAAACCCGAAAGCAAATGAATTTGGACTCAAGAATGAAGGGTAAATTATCAACGTAGGTTGGACTCAATTAATATCGAACATAACTTTCGATGTTAAAAATCCCTTTGCCAACAAATTGAAATACTATTTTTGGAAGTTGGAAATTGTTGTAAACCTATTCAAATTGAAGTACTATAAGAATTTTCCTAAAGGAAGTGTGAACAGCCTTGCTTCTAAGTCTTAGTCGTAATAAAGGAATTTGTTCTATCAATATATAATGTTGGCAATTTATCCAACTTTCTTTAGTCATTTTCCTCCACTATTATTTTGTCCCTCAAATACTAATTTAATCTGAAATCAGATAATGTCCTTTATAATTCGACCTACCAACAGGTAAGTAGCACACTAATCTAATTCTACGGTAATTTTATAAAATTAAGATGAATTGTTATTTATCTTTCTCATGCTTTTCTAACAGTGACTCTATGAATTTCCAGGAAACAGCGTCTAAATTGTTTTCATTCTCAAGTCAATGAGCTAGTACATATATTGGTGGAAATTTTTGTATTTTATAATTATAATTCATCTCTTTACCTCTCATTTCCTTTTCTCACTGACCCCTTTCAATTTCCTCGTGACAGCATCTATGTTGTGTTCATTCTCGGGTCAATGAGCAAGTCTTCCTATGACCTCGTCAAAATTTTTTTTTTTAATATCTCTTTTTGCTCCTTTTTTTTTCTTTTTTTACCATTGGTTATAGCAATGAAAAAAATAAATCATACTCCTCAGTCACTACAAAATGGGTTTTATATTTAGGACTGGATGAGTACTTGACATTCTTCACATTTTAAAACGGTTGGTCAATGCAAGAGTTTCTTTAAAAATCTTAATCAAGCAATAAAGCTGAGAATACAATTTAATCAAAATAGAAATTTTGTAATATCAACTACTCCTGTAGTCTTATATATAAGACACTTTTAACATATTTTATCAGAAGTAAGAAAAATCTTAAATCTCATCAATTCTGTATTGGGATTTAGTAAGTTTTCAACCTTACCCCCGCCTATTTAACACACACACACACACTCTCACCCTTTCCAACAAAATAAAAATTTATAAAACAATAAATTGAGAGTAAAAGTATGTATTGCTATAATAAATTTAATAAGATTACTTAAATTAAAGATTGAAAAAAATACTCTCTCTATAGAGCCATTACCCACAGCGTTCACCAAAAAAAGAAAAAGAACCAGTACCTAAAGCTCATGTTCAGATTTGATCTAAATGATCCAAATAGGATTTTTTAATTAATTATTTATAAATAAAGAAAATCATCTTTTGATAAAGTGATGATTAAGATGTTATTTTTATTTTATATTCTATACTCGTTATAAAAAATTATTTAAAAAAAGTAAACATTAAAAACACTAAATCAGGACCATCCAGATTATGTCTGGACAGTTTGGATGGGATGACCTTCGGATGAGCACTTAAATCAGCTTCCATTTTTTACCTTATAAATAGGATTAGATGAGTATAAATGGAGTATACAATTCAACTATGTGTTTAGGCTTTCGAGATTAAAAATGGAGACAATGGGTTAGTGTTGTATGAGCCTTGAAAAGCCAAAAATTGAGAGAGTTGTTATAACAATATAATGAAGAAGGCTATTCTAATTGTTTTACTGATTTTGGCTTCCACATTTCTCTTCCTTCCTTCCACTCATGCTCTAGTATTTGCCGGTCAATAACAACCTAAACTCAGTTTAGCTACTTTCTCTAGTCTCATTTTCCATAACCATGGCTCTTTAGTCTCATTTTCCATAACCATATCTCTTCTTGCATCAATTGTTAAATCTTGAGTGATATACTAATTATTTTAATTTTTATTGTGGATCAAAATAATGTATTTATGGGTATATTATTATATGATTAAGCAAAGGAGACATTGCCAGTAATTAGGGGAACAAATTAGTTTAGAGCCCTTTTTCGGTAACGGCTGGTCGGGAGGAGATAGTGAAAAAAGAGAAATATACTAGTATATATTTCAAGCGACTCCTTATGATGAATTGAAAAGGAGGGAGTATAACATAATAAATTCTATTGCTCTCTGAATTGGCTTCTTATGATGTCTTCGCACTTAGGTTTTAGCTGTTGCTCATGAATAGTATGTATTAAAATTCTGATTACATGTGAAAAAACTCTGAAATATATGTTCGGGTTCTTTCAACCCTTCTGGGTTATATATAGTATAGATGAAGAGCAGATGGGTCATTATTTTCTTAATTCAACTAGTTAGACTAATGGTCAAACTAGTGACATACTACTCCATCCCTTATTATAAGATCCTTTTAACTAAATTACGTAGTTTAAAAAAACAGTTAAAATTAGTTAAAAGCAATTAATATGTAGCAAATACAGTTTTTTTTCCAAATATACCCCTATATAGGTTGGATTCTTAAAGACTTGCTTACATGGACTTTTAGGTGTCTAACATGGTAAGACATATCTACGTCAGTTATTCTTTTTTTTTTTTTTGAATTAAAGAGGCAAATACTGTAGTCGTAAGTTACAAACATGATTGAACATGCGACCTCTTACTTGTGAAAAAGTATTAATGCTATTAAGTTACAAGATCTTTGACTATGTCAGTTGTTCTAAATGCCGATGTAGAATATTGTAACTCACTATGTCGTTTATTCAAAAACGACGTAATAACAGTAATCTATGTCGGTTTATATAAACAAATCAACGTAAATAAGCTTTTTATTTGCCTATGGCACGAAACAGATCAAGGTTCATTTTCTGCGTCAAATCCTTCTGGGTGAGGTTATTGTTATGAGATTGTGTTTTTATTTTTAACAATATAATACTATAATTATAAACAATTAAACAATTCTATTTAAGTAAGATATAGCATATATGAGTGTAATGTTTACTATTTTTTTATTTTTCTTAGTTGCTTACTTAGTAAGTGTATACAAACTCAATTCTTTTTACCTAGAGATAGAGGTTGAATCTCCTAAATGGAAGGAAACCTACTACGCTGAAAGAGCTACCTTACGTCTTAAAAAATGATTTTTAGAATAATTTATTAATCAAAACTAATAAAAAAAATCAAGCCCGCGCTAAAGTTTAACAGGAAGTAATTGATTTATATGTATTTGTGCCAACAATTAATTTATTCCATCATTTATATATATACTTTGAAACTAATTAAAAAAATCTAGAACAAATAAAGAAAATTTAATGATGATTTGGATTCTCCGGGATAAGGTCTTTAATGCTTAAAAGATATCAATTAATTGATTTTCTTACCACTATTTTTTATTATAAGTTACTCGTAGAACAGGATCACGGCCCATCACAAGAACATTTCTTTTAGTGGGACAATAACTTTGAAAAGAAAAATTACCTATCTTTTCTTTTATCTTAAGAGAAACACGATTGGGGGAGCCAATTCAATATCTGAATATTAAATATAGTTTTACGAATTTTATTCTAACTAGTTGCATTATCATTTTCTCAGACCTAATCTTTTATCTTTTATCTTATTATTTATCTCTCACATAACTTATTTAAAGATATATTTGATAAAAAAACATATTTCTTATCCACTTATTACTTTTAGTTAATTTTAACAGTAATATTTTTAAACCACACAATTCAATTATTTGGATTTTATAAAAAGTACGGAGGTGATACATTATAAGTATGAAAAAATCTGATAAGATTCAATTATATATTTCATTATTAATTTTAATGCGATAATGTTTTATGAGCTCATGAAATAAAGGCAAGCTTTACGGTTTGTTGTCGGATTTTGCCGTGACACTATATATTTATGTATCTATATAATTGATTTAAAAACATATAGGATTTAAATCATTAATTCTTTTAATACAGTAGTGCTTTATGAGACCATAACATAAACCCTAGATTCATTAGGGGTTTTTTTTGGGGGGGGGGGGAGATGAGCCTAGTTTATAACTTCAGATATATAATTTGGAATTTTATGGTGTTCATCATCACCAACAAGTAATGTCACATTCACAAAGGCGATGGCCAGCAACGTCCTTGCATGTGGTGTGGCGAGGCATCTGAGAAGCTGCATACTTAAGCAGGAAGCTGTCCAGACAGGCTATGGCTCCATCTTTCCCACACCTTCCCGGTAAAGTCATATTCACATGGCATACCTTCTCCCGAGATTCGCCTATTCCTTCAATTCTCATCAAAATCAATATATCATTAAATATGCTTTCAATAAATGTTTTTTTTGGTAATAAAAGATAATATTGGAAGAGATAATTAATCGTACCTTTAGTGTGATGGCCAGGGAGAGAAAGGACAAGTAAAAATAGAGTCAGAACGGCTCCCAACTTTATCATCTTTCCTTCAAGCAGTTTCTTGGTGATGAAGATGAGAAGATGACTCTTGTCTGAGAGTATTTATAAGGGGGCGTTTAAGTGCATGCGTGTGTATATATAGGGCAAATAGTATAATTTAATTTACTCTTCCAAATAAGTTATTGATTTCTGACCAGGGAAAAGGAAGAGATTCATTAATTTGCGGATATTGAATTTGTTTGTTTCTTTGATCGTAGGTCCTCTTTTCTCAACAAAGGAGACTTCGATATTGAGATTCAATGCTAAATAAATGCAAATTGAGCTTTTATTGAAATTTGGTCAGACATATGATTACTTTATGAGCTTTGAATGCTGGATTGTTTAAATTCTACTCATTAAATATGGTAAATACTATTTGATTTAATTGGACCAAAAATCTTATAATTAATTCTGATTGATTAGATTTTCTTTTACTGGAATTAAAGTTGAATTTTATTATTAGTTACAATTTATTACACATTTAATTTGATTGTACAATTATTTATTCAAATTCTACTTCAATTGCAGAGTAATTAATATAATTAGTAAGCTTTTTGATCATGTGGAATTTAAAAGCAAATTGCCACTATTTATTTAAATATGACTTACTTTTGAATTAAGTTGTAATTATTTAGTATCACCAAAAAAATGTATTTATTTTCTATGAAATTTATCTATGGTAATTTCTTGTTCATGATCTTTATAACTGCTGCATGTCGTGGGAGAAATAGAATACAGTCCATCTATCATGAACCACACGATAAGATCGTTCATCTTCTTCGTCCTCTTCTTTTTTTATAACAAGAAGAGGTGAGTCACCCACAACATACTATTCTAAATCTAAGAGCTACTAAATGAATTATTATAGTTTTAAATATAAGATTTCAATTCACTTTTTTAAATTCATAATCTTTTTCTAAACTCTCCCTATTAATTGGGAAAGGGAGTTTTTCATCGTGAGTATTTTTGAAAAATTAATGTAACTAACTTAATTAAGTTTTTTTAATCCTCACAAATTACCTGTCTAATTTTTACATTTAGAACCATAGGAAATATACTTTATTTCTCTTTTGATATGTTTGTTTCTCACGAACACGCAAGATATTTTACTTGCACTAAATTTTCAGCGCAATGCACCAAGGTTCTCACTGTTTATATAATCTTTTAGACCTAAGTACCACAAATGGCATTACACACACACACACACACACGAGCTAATTAATTAGAAGAGGGGGGGAAAAAAGTAATTTCACTTTACTCTTGTTAATAGTACAACTTAGTCAGCCGACAATAGCATCGGAGTAGAATTTGATTAAATAAGACCTATTAAAACAAAATAGACAGAAACACAAAAGGCACATACAAATACTAAAAATAATCATTATCGTCCATGCGCAATCTCAAATGGTATCTGCTTTTGTGTGCTATCATCAGGGCTGGTAACAATTGAAATGCTAGGACGAGCATCCCCATTCCTACATGAACAATTGAGTAAGTATTTAGTCCCTAATATCTAGTGCATTTTTTTTAATCCTTGTCACATCCAGGAAAATTTTGCCTGGATATAGAGAATTAAAAATTAGGATGAGAATCAATGTAGAGACTAGATGGAGAGATGAAATAACTTTTGATGTGAAACCCCGATAAGGTCCGGGCTGGAACTTTTGTAACTATCGGTCTAGGAAGGACAAAATGAAAAAATTTGAGAAAAATTCTAAACAATTTCCAAAAAATGAGAAAAGTATAGATTAGAATTTTTGGAAACTAAGTTGAGGCCTGAAAGGTAGAATTATAGTGAAAATAAATTATTACGGAATTTTCTGTAAACAGAGATTTTTTGGGAAAATATTAGAAAATCAAAGGAAAATAATTATTTTAACTAGTTGGAGGCCTCAATAAATTTGGAAAAAAAGATGATAATTCATATAAATATTTATTTGAATTTATAAAATTAGTTTTAGGCCTTGAGAGATTAGGAATTAATTTTAGGGAATTTATTTTCCTTTAGATTTACCGATAGAGGCCTAATCGGAGAAAATTCAAAATAAATACCTAGGGGTGGTAAAAAATTTTGAAAATTTTTAGATCATATTTTCATATTAAAATATGAATTATTATGAAGAGAAATAAATTTTTAGAGGTCTGAAAAAATTATGAAATATTACTAATGAATATTAACTGATAAAGTTTCAAATTGATTTGGGATTTTGATTTCGATTGTAGGCCATCTTTTTAGACCACCCCAAACCATTTGTGGGGCCCAAATTAAGTCCAATAAGGGCCCAATTTTTTGTGCAGCTTCCAGGTCCCTTTATTTTTACTAAATAAAATGCAAAAATTAAAGGATAATTATTGGAAAATTTTAGAGTTTGGACACTTGTTCAAATCTGAACTTAAGTGACACTTGATGGCTGCCAAATCACCCCATTTTTCTGCCATTTGGTCATCCAAAAACCAGAGTGGGAGGCAGCTCAATTGGTCTATAAATATCCCCTCCAAATATACAAATAAATATTGGAAAATTGGAAAAATAAAGGGAAACTCTGTCATTGTAGCTCCAGCCCTATTCCTTTGAAATTTTAAAGTATTTTAGGCAAGGAATCATCTAACTTATACAAGGGAAACATTAAGGTATGTCTAAGCATCATTATCCCTAAATTTTACATTAATTGGATTAGGATTGTGGCTTGGAAAATCATGGGAAAATGCTGTAAATTTTGGTTAGCCATGTGATGCCTAGGGAAGGATAGAAACCTTAATAATCAAGTGAAATAAGCAAGATTAGATGGTGTATGGATTGATTTTTGGAAGAAAATCCACCTAGGGATTTAGAGCTTCAATTCGACCTACTACTGTTCATGTAGAAGCTGATTATTTTGGCTTGATTTGATGCTTTTAATGGCTTTAAAATATGTTTTTGTGTAGGGATATGCTGTTAGAAAGTGTTTAAAATCATTGGAATTAAAAATAGAATTTTTGAAAGTTTATATACCCTAGTCAGTCAAGCTGAATACATGGGGAAGGAGTGTGAATTTTAAAAATCTGATTGTATATTTGGATTCCTTATGAAAAATTGTGTGGAAATGAATCATGAGATTATTGATTTTAAAGGAGGAATCACTTTGTTAAAAATCAAAGAAAAAGGAGGGAAATTATCAAGTTAAAGTTCAAAAGTTGTAATTAAGTTGTTTAGTGATTAATGTGGCCTATGTTTGCACTTGGTTTAATAGGCATTGTGAGGAGGAACCAAGGAGAAGCTTTGTTACCTAAAGTAACCTAGTGGATAAGTGTTAAAAAGGTAGCTTTGAATTATAATTTAATTGTTAATCTTGCTTGATCTCAATTTTATCTTTAAAATAAGTAAAACATTAAAATCAGAGTTTTGTGCTAAGATTTATGCCCTTCCAAAGTTGGTCAAGAATACTGAAAATTCAAAAATTAATCATATGAACAGTACACTTTGTCAAATTTTCTAGGGCTTTTCTCGATGGAATTGAGTCCAGTTAATATTTTTTTTCTATAGAACTCTTAGCAAGGTTCGTACAAAAATTGGGACCACCTCGTTTTGATTTTTCTAGAATTAGTTATGACTTTTCAAAGTTGGTTTAAATTCGGATGAATAGTGTACGGATAGAATTAAAGATGAAATTTTGAAACTGAAATTTTTCATTACGAAACATTGCGAAACACGTTCTAATGGTTCCAATTAACATGTAATGGGATATTGAAGGAGGCGTGACAATCCTATTATCAGATATATGAGTAACTTATTATTTCGGATCGACCTTTGTAAGACCACTTTGGATGGCAGGCTCTTTCAACAAGTTTAATTGCATCCTTAGGACTTGACCACAAGGTTATTGGTTAAGCTGAATGAACCCCTTGTCGGTTCAACCAAGCACTTGTTGGTGAATGCAACTGCTTTTTTCCTAGTGAGTAGGCTACAAGAACATCCCCAAAGGTATAAGCATCATTGTTGCTCCCTGGTTTCAGTACGCATTTGTGTGTGTCTGGTACTTGTTTCTGTCCGCGTTTTGTTTTAATAGGTCTTACTCAATTAAATTGTTCAAATTTATGATAAGTGAACACGACAAACAACTCTTGTTCTCTAGCTTGGTTGCTTAATTAGCATCACATTAGTCTTATAGAAAGCCACCAAAGTTGTTCATATCTTGTATTGTGATCTCGTCGAAGAAGCTATTGTTTTCTACAACTATATCCACTCTAAATTCACTCTTGGATGTTTCTGAACTCATGAACCTGAGTTCACTGGCGACTTGCAGCAGTTTTCTAAAATTTTAGCTGCAAAATTGATTACAAAAGCTTGACGACAAACCAAAAGGTTTTTACTTAGAAAATAGAAATCTTTCTTCAAATCCAGATGATAATAACAAGGATCCATTTGATCGATGCAAAAGGACAAATCACGTTGTACCATTATTAATATCAAATACTAACACGTATAGTTTCATTTCATGGACAAATAATATCACATTCGCATTGGCCTTGTAGAACAATGGTTGTACAGTCGCAATTTGAAGGGTTTGATTTTTCTCCATACTTCCTCTTAAACTCAACCACGCAGTCATACACTCCATTGCCACCACAGTTCCCTACTAACATCAGCTTCTCGCGACAAATCTTAGGATGACGTTATCATCAATACAGTAAATATGTATTATTCTATGTTCGATGTTAATGCACATATGCTTAGTAATGCCAGGATACATAGACACAGATATCATATGGAATCAAGATGTTTGGGAGGGGGGAGAACAATAGGATTTCACTTATTAAACAAATAATAGCACCTTGGGTTCTTATTATAAGGACATGTATTTAGGAAGATATTGATTAATATTTTGAAAACAACATTTAGAGTTTCTGATACTAAAAACCATGGAGGCGATCGATCTTATAATGAAGACCGAAGGAAGTAAAAAGGAAAAAGAAAATGTAACTAGTTGATATCAGCATACCACGAACTTGAATGCAATGGCCAAAGAAGGAGAGAATAACTAGAAATAGAGTGAGAATAGCTCCTCACTTCACCATTTTTATGTGGGGTCTGTGTGTGTGAGTATGACATATGTTGGCAAATGTTAACCCTAAATGTTATGATAAAGAGTGAAATTTTATTTGTCCTGAAGTGACAAAATTAAAAATATATGTATTCTAACCTGAAGCATAACATTTTATTTTGTCTCACTTAATAGCCTCACAAAACACACTTCAATTTAGAACCCATTAGAAAATTTGGTCCACTCTCGACTCTCTCAGTCTCTTATCCTTTTCTTTTACCTCGGCCCATTTGAGAGGTTTGACGCATAAAAAGGAAAGAGCTGGGGGAGGAGATCGGCTTGGCGATTAGAGAGAGGGAGGGGGTCGAACTAACTTGGGCGATAGAGAGAAGAGAAAATCAAGAGTCGGGTTAGCTTCCAAATGGGTTGTTAATCAAAGCTAACTGTGTTTATATGTATGTAATGTGTATAGTTATACAGAAATTTATTAATAAGATATTTATGAATCGCGGTGCGGAAAAATTGAAAGGAAAAAAAAAAAAACTGGCTAACCGATATTAATAGAAGAAATAATATACCATGAACTCCGGTGTGACGGCTAAAAATTGAGAAAATAATGACAAGTAGAGTGAGAGTAGCTCCCAACTTCATCTTTTTTAGCTATGTGAAGATGATGACTGGTGGACGAGTTCCGGTGCTTTCAAGTATTTATATTATAGAGGATGTTTTGCCAATTTGGAAAATAACTAAACGTATGTTGGACTACTAAATTTATATTTAGATGTATGTATGGACATTTAATTTAGGAGATTCTGTCTCTAAAGAAATTGAATCATTCAATGGAAAATTATTATATTGAATGATAAATATATACTATGTCAATTAAAATTTCATTAACAATTGGTTAATGATAATAAAATTATTTCGACTTTGATATGCATTGTAGGTTTATATTTAGCCATTGGTACAAGAAAATAAATCAATAGTTCTTTCAGAAAAAAATTAGGTACATTTGCTTATATATCTATTGAGTCCAATTTCCTAATCAAATTTTGCCCAGTGTGATTTTTATAATTAATAATGATCCAACATAATTTTCCCTCTTTTTTTTAAAAACAATTTAACCCTCTCTCCATAAGAGAGGAGAAGTGAGGATTGAACCAAGAGGTACTTAGTGCTGCTTGCATTCCATCAACCGTTGCAGTTCGAAGGATACATTACACATTTTATCGATTCAAAAGGACAAATAACATTGTACTATTATTAATCTCATAGATATAATAAATATATATAGTTTCATTTCATGGAAAAATAATATCACATTCGCATTGGCCTTGTAGAACAAGGGTCACACAATTGCAGTTTGAAGGATTTGATTTTTCTCCAAACTTCGTCTTAAACTCAACCATGCAATCATAAACTTCGTAGCCACCACAGTTCCCTGGTAACATCAGCTTCTTGCGGCAAATCTTACGATCACCTATTACCCATGAAGAGACGTGTGTGTGTGTGTGTGTGTGTGTAGTAATTAATGCCAAGAGACGATATAAACGGGAAATCTCATATGAATCATAAGATGTTATTATTTTAAAAAAATGAGAAAACAGTGTAATGGTGCAAGGAGATTTCACTTATTAAACAAATAGTATTCCCTTTTGGTTATTGTTATAAGGACATGTTACTATGAACATAAATATAGATTAAGAAATTAAGTTAAAATTAGTTACTGTTTTTGAATGTATCTAAAATTTTTTTACATTTTTAAAATGATACCTCGATGAAGTTCATTAGCTTTCGAGGCAAAAAAACAAAAAAAATGGAGTTCATTAGAAAAATTGTTAGAGTTAGCGGCCGGATTTTTGCAGTACCAAAGCCAAGGGTATTTTAGAATTATTCTTAATGTTTTGAAAAATTTGCAGAGTGTCTAATAATAAAAATAATGGAGAGCGAACATATAAAGATCAAAATCAAAAGAAGTCAAAAGATAAAAGAAAATGTAGCTCTCGTTGTTATTAATGGAAGAATCTTTGTCTTGTTTTCATATCTTAGTTTTCTCAGTTGATATACATAAATTATCCTGCCATTTTTCCTTTTGAGTTCCAGCCTAACAAAAAAAATGAATATTTTTAGAAAATGCTCAGCCAGAGAAAAAATCAACCTCTTTTATGTTTGGAAAAGAGAATATATAAATGAATCATTATACTTTTCCACGTGAATTAATAATTTTGGGTTTAATTAAATACAAGTCCTTATCAATTAAATAACCATCTGATTATATTCACACGCACACACACACACATGGTTATGTGTTACAAATTACAACAATAAAGAATAAGAATTAAGAAGCATACCATGAACTTGAATGCAATAGCCAAAGAGAGAGATAATAACTAAAAATATAGTGAAAGTAGCTCCTAACTTCATCATTTTCTTTTGTTTTGTTTTTTTGTTTTTAACCAGGGAACTTCATCATTTTCATGTTACATGAAGACGATGGATGAGGGTATGTTTGGCCAAAAAAGAAAAAGGGAGACCGTTGGTGATGTTGAATTCGAGTATGTTTATACGAGACTTTTAGTAACCAACTAGAAATTTCTCCCTGATGCACGGACTAAAATATTTAATTAAATTTTAAATTATAATAAATTGTACTATCTAAGGCAGTTCAAAATTATATTCACTTCTTATAGAAGTGTGATTTTTTTTGATTCATTCAAATTGGATTTGAATTAGAAAAAGTTAGGAGGACCATATGAAAATTTAAAATTATTTATTTATTTCTTCATTTAAGCCTCTAATTGACGTACTATTTAATTCTGATGTTTCCCATTTAATTCAATATATTCAAATCCCAATTAACATATCATTCAAATTCAAAATTAATTATTAATTTCTTCATTTGAGCCTCTAATTGAAATCCTATTTAATAATGATGCTCCTCATCTAATTCAGCATACTCAAATTCCAATCAAAATATTATTTAAATCTCATCATTGAATATATTCAGATATCATAATGTTATACCTGACCTGTTTTTAAATAAACCAGGTATTACAAATTCTTAAGAATATGATTGATTGATTGATTTGAAAAATAAATAAATTGATTTTAGACTCTAGTAATTAAATATACGTGTGTATCCTCATTTATTGTGTGAACAGTTAATTTGAGTTTCTTTTGATTTGACTATTGAAAAAAAAATTGTGAGTTTCTGTTTTTATATGAAAAACGGAATTCTTGACTTCAAAACTGCCTCTCTATTTAATGCAAAACATTTGTCAATCTCATTAAAACATAGCTAATTTTCCAAATTCATCCACATATTAGACGGAATTTGAGAAATGAATTATTGATAAACTTGCCTTTGGAGATTCTAATCTGTCAAAGAAGTGTTTGGGTCAGACACTTGTGGTTTGAAATAGTGTCCGTTGGGAAGATATTATTAAATATCCATTTCCCTCATGTGATGCGAACAGTCAATTTATTCATCTGACCCGAAGAGGGAAAAAAAACAGGAGTTTCTATCTTTAATGAAACTGAATTCTCGGATGCAAAATTGATGCAAAACATACAAGGTACCAGAAAAAATCATTTATATGTAAGTTGGATAGAATTTGAAAAATGAATTACATTACTTGTTGATCAAACAAGTACTTTATTATATAGTGTCTGTTGGTTACTATTTCAGTTATATAAGGTTGTTATAGCGCAGAGGGTTAAGGACTATGTGAGTCTCAATTGCTACGTCAAATATAAATGGTTAAAGGACAAATATACCAATAATGTTACGAATATTATCAAGTGTAGATGTCCATCTCTTCTTCCTTTTCAACTTCATCAACTCCCACTACTTCCACTGAGTATTAATCTTCCACTACTCTATTACTTCTTCACTATGTCTTTAATCTTGTAACTCACCCCCACTTCACGTTCATGTGATTTATTGTCCACTATCTATCATTTAAGTAATAGTGTAACTTATATGTAAGACTATGCCTTAAATAGGGCATGACATTATATTGTGATGCAAGTGAAACAAGTGAAGAATACAATATCATTCTCTCATTTTCTTGTCCACATCTCTTCTCTAATTACTTTCTTTGTTGGTTAATTTAAGTTCCCCTTGGATTGTACTCTTGATTTTCTGATTAGATGGCCAGAAGCCACATCACGTTTTAATGATTCTTTGATAAAAGATCATCTTGTGGTTGTAATAGATGGCATGGCAAGATTATCACAATTTGATAATCTATATCAAAATCCTGAAGATTGATGGTTTAAAAATTAAACGATACAAAAGAACTTCGTAGTTCTGAAAATTAAATTGATGGTTTGCTACTGAAAGCAAGAAATATATCCATGAGAGTGATAAAGAGTATGATCACATTGTATCAGTGGAACTGATAATTAAAAAGGCAATAATCTTGGGGCTTAACTATTGAATCATAATAGAAGAATTAGTAATAGCCCTCTCATCAATATGATAAAATTATGATGAACAAATGTTATAATATAACTAGAAGTCATATAGATAAATATGTATCAATTCATTGAAAGTAAATATTTAAAAAAATGGTTGTGAAGCCAAAAAGACCATGTGATATTATGAAAATATTAAAAGTAATTCTAATGCTTGAAAGCAGTAAGTTACAGAGAAAGATATCCAAAGTATTTATAAAAAATAGAAGAGATATAACCACATGCCTAGAAAGCTATATATATAATTTTTATCAGTCTTTAAATTTATTCTGATTTTTGAGAAACAAATTGTTATAAGAATTTGATATTTTGATATTGATAAGTGTGTGATTAGACTCAAAAGCTATTAGTTATATTTTATTTATATCTTATTAATATGATCTGATTCAATATTGGTCTTAAACATTTTAGATGTCTATAGTACCTTGATTAATATTGAAAAGCTTTGAACGTTAATTTTGATTTGTACTTTATTTTCAAAAGTTTATTTTTAAATGTTCTTTTATATTTTTGTGTGTTCTCTATGTGTATTGCAAGTTAAATTTGTGATACTCATAATTATTTGTTATTATGTTAACGATAGATTGAAATAAAGTTGTGTTTCATATTTCTCTTAAATTATATAATTCCTGAAGAACCATATGTAATAGTATTGTTATGATACCAAAAGAACTAATACTGCTTTTTTTTTATAAATAGATAAAGTATTGATAGTGTAAAATATGACCCATAGATCTACATCATAACTTTAGTTCTCCAAAGAGTGTAAATGTTATAGCACAGTTGGAATAAAATCCGTAACTATATATGAATTAGGAAGTACTTGGGCTTCTAAGCAAAAGATAAGTTATTGGCCTTAGCTTATTGTATGCTAGTAACTGTTTATGAAATATATGAATAAAGGAATCATGTTTGAATGACTCATACTTGAGGAGGGAGAGTGTTAGAATACAAGTGTGAGTTGTTGGTAAAGAAAAAAACATGGTATGGTAAACCAGAAGTTTACTGATCTAATTAGATTTATTGTTAACATGACTTGTTTGGTCATCTTGAACTATATGATGCAACAAATTATTGAAGATTATGTATTAATATCTATTGAAGAACCAAAAGATTCTCCTGAATAGCCAATATTTTTGAGAATTCGTATGTATTGTTCTCAAAGAAAATTGATTATAAAATACCACTAGTTATGTTTTGTTTTGGAATGGATCACCACATTTCTGGAAATATATTAAACTCGTATATATGGGCCCATTTAGAAACACATGAGCCATACAGGTATTCAATATTTGATAGATGCATCTATATAAAATGGTAACATGTGTGATTGACATTAGTTTGCAACCTGAAGTTTGCAAGATTATTTAGATAAATATTTTCGGACTATGTGATACTAAAAACTTGATTTTAAAGATGCTAGTGAATTTATATATCAGGCTTTTAATGTTGAAAAGCTTGCTTAACAAATTGATCTAGCAAAATCATTTGTTAATACCTCTGTGAATAGCTGGATCAATATTTATGAGAACAAGTTTTTTTTCATTTTAGTGTTGGCATATTTAATTTAATATATTACAACACTTATACATATGAAGGCAACAAAATTCTCCCAATAAAATGGCTTTTGGTCAGGAGCCAGATATTTTTTTATCTAAAATTGAAATGTGCAATATTTATTCTTGCTAATTTCCCACACTACACATGGATGGATATTTAAAAAAAGTTAGGACATATGTTTGGTAAGAACCTCTTTCTTCTTGATTGTCTCTAAATGGAACAAAATAATGTTCCTAAAAAAAGCAAATAGATTTAGGAGACTTATACTACATAATTAGTTAACTGTTATTCGACAAAATTTTCCTAACATGAGGGGGAGAAATTGACTAGTTGGAAAAGAGAATGCATGGAATGCATTATTACTATCAAATATAGATTCTCAAATATATCAGTATGGACCAGAAGTTCATCAAAATTGCATTCATGAAATGCTACAAAATATTTTACTGACCTGAATAAAAATTTTTAAATTTCTTATTCTAGCTGAAAATACTAGAATTATTACAAATAAAAATGAGACATGCCAGAAGCATCAGAGGTTAATCGGTTCTAATATAAATATCTTGAATAAAGAGAAGCATACAACTTAGAAGTTGTATTGAGGAGGTATTTACTCTAGAAAAGTGTCAAGACATAACTAATTGTAAAACCACAAAAGAGGTTCAGGTACCTGAAGAGGAAGAAAGAGATCTCAATAAGTTATGTCACAAGAGAAAAATAGAACTGAAAAGATAAAGGTTATCAATAACAATTTTGATAAGAATATCACGTGATAAAAAAGAGGATCTTACACAATAGACATAAATTTGGCCAAGAAGAAAATAGGCCTGCAGTCTAAATACATGAAGTATAAAGTTTTTATAGAATATATGAACATTTATGTGAAAATAAAGATTTTCACAAATGATTATGATGAGATATATTACTTTGTGGTGGACATAATTTTATATATTTGAATAGTCTAGCAGTTATGAAATGTACCTATTAGATATTATTATGACCCATAGATGAGCATCATTAAATAGTAAAATTTACATGATGATCCTTGAATGATCAAAAATATGCTAGGAGCATATATAAGAAAATCTTTCAGTATATGAAATATTATGAAGATTAAAATAATTTCAGTATGTATTATTCATTTTATAGTTCTGGATCAAAATATATGAAATTCTCTAAAGGATTTTACTTGCTAGAAGCATACAATTCAAGTTCTTGAGAATAATAATTAATTAAGCTAAATAAGTTTCTATAAGAATTAAAGCGATCAGGGCGTATGTGGTATAACCGACTAAGTAAATATCGGTTGAAGAAATGATATGAAAATGATCCAATTTGCCCATACATTTTTATGAAAGGATTTGAAAATGAATTTGGTATAATTGTTGTTTATGTTGATGACATAAATATTATTGGAACTCTTGAAGAGCTTACAAAAGCTATGGATTGCTTAAACAAAGAATTTGAAATGAAGGAATTAGGAAGAACAAAGTTTTGTCTTGGATTGCAAATTGAATACATGAGAAATGAAAATTTTTGTGTATCAAATAAT
The DNA here is from genome assembly GCF_004799145.2 of Neltuma alba. NCBI lineage: Eukaryota > Viridiplantae > Streptophyta > Magnoliopsida > Fabales > Fabaceae > Neltuma > Neltuma alba. Next base: position 831,393 of record NW_021635117.1, read on the forward strand.
TGTTACAAGAAAGGTCTTAAAGTGTTTTATATAGATAAATCACATCCACTCTGTACTTTAGTGGTTGTGAGATTTGTAGAGGTGAATAAAGATCTTTTTAGACCTTGAGAAATTGATAAAGAACTATTTGGTCTAGAAGTACCATATGTTAGTACAATTAGTGCACTTATATATCTTGCTAGTCACATATGATTTGATATATCATTTGTTGTTAACTTACTAGTAAGGTATAGTTCTTCACCAACACAAAGACACTAAAATAAAGGTTTGTAAATTCTTTTCTAATCTACATGTTGGTTGTAACATCACTACTTACTAACCAGAACTAACCATGATAGAAAGGACTAAAATTAGTAAACATACCCTATCATGGTTATTTAAGAGCAATCACATCACTAAGGGGCTAACTATGATAGAAAAGCATTCGACCTTAATTAAGGCTATTATGGTTAGAAAAAGAATAACCTATATTTGTAATCATGGCAAACATGGTTATAAAACAATACGCCTCTAAATGATAAACTATAATAGCAGTTTAGATTTGACTATATTAGTCAATACTAGAAACAACTAAACTTGCAAAAATTGTCATTATCGCATCGTGGATCTACAATAATTCAATCACATGTAATCCAAGGGCCTCAGGCCCATTACCAGCACTCTAGTCTAATGTTCAGACAAAATAAACCAAAGATAGAAGGTATAATACGTTCACTAAGTCAAAGGACATAAAAATATGAGAAGGTAAAATAAGTCCTAAATGAATGCAGTCCTGATGTGTGGCAATATACGAAAAGATTGCATAAATAAGGTCCAAAAGCTCTACACTGTCAGCTACAATTATTGAGCCTCAGGAGTCTTCCCCGAAGGTCCCACTAACGTATTGTTTCCTGAAAATAGTAAAGCAACGGGAGTAAAACAACGTCTCAGTAACTAAATCCCTACCTATCACACACCCTAGCATAGGCTAGCGAGGTGTCAAGTGGGATACACAGAATTAATAATAATTGATAAACATTTATTTAACATTTAAACTCACAATAATCATATAAGACAAATATTTCCACCACTCTCATGCAACTGATACATTTCAAAAGAGATAACATACTTGTCATTTATTTAAAAGATATAAATATCAATAAATATCCCATGTCATATGTAATTCCTGAACTCAAATCCATCCTTATATCCTCTCTATTTCCGCTGACTAGACCTATGGGCTAAGTTCTTTCCATTTGACTGGCAACTCTGACAAGCTCACCACACGAATAATGTGGACCGGCCAAAGACCACAGAGCACTCGATGGACCATGGGTCCCCCTCGAAGAACTAGTGGGACAATAATAGCGGCCAACCATAGAGCTCTGTATGGAGGCTAATACCACGTGACAAGTATATGAATTTCAATAACTCCAATTATCTCCTTTCCCCACCCAAAATAGATGCACAGGGTTCAAAATGGCACATTTATATGCATAATCAATGGAATTTTATAATAACACAACATAATCATAATTACCAATTTCTTATAATACAAACTATGTCAATCTTTTTTAAAATAGCGTCCCACAAGATAGTTTATACAAAGTGTAATATACTTTTATAGAATTAGTTATAAATTTGCTCACCAACTTTATACTAGAGCATGCAACAGATAGAAATTTAGTTACCTAGTTTCCTTGTTAACAGTCAACTACAACTAAAGTCCAACCTTGAAAATGCCACAATAGAGTTTATATTTACAAACAAAATTAAAATATTATCTCTGTAGTATTAGAATAGGCTACTCACAAAATTCTAGCCTCTAACTCCTCCTCTAAAAGCTTTGATTTTTACTTAGAATTCTAGCCTAAAAGACATTTCTCTAAGATTTGGAATGAGAACATATATATATAATTTAAACTTGATTCCTAAATTTTTCTTACTTAAATATCCTTTAATTATTAGATTATATTATTAGGATCATCAAATTCATAATGTAAATGGATAAACTGTAAATTTATAACTTATATTCCATCTTCAAAGGACTTAGACAAATGGACTTAGTACGAACCAGGTTATTCTCACTACAGAAGTTAAAGCCTTAATCTAACCGTTCAATTTAATTTCCTATCTATCATGATACTATGCTCAAAATTATAACTCAATCTAACGGTGAATGAACTTTAAAATGCTAATTTACTACTCAGGACTCTATCTGCTAAATCTAAAAGATATAAGTTAAAAAAAAACATACCTAATAACTTGTAACTTGAAGATCAAAATGATGATCCAACCGTTGAAATTGACAATTTGGATGTCCCAAATGGACTGACCAAATTTGAGTCCAATCCAATAGTTAATAAACTCAAAACTAGCATTTTTATGAGACTACCTCAGATATGTGTGAAAATTATTTACTCACTTTAAGCTCCACTCACTATCTCCTATATATAGGCTCCTCAAACTCCTTCACTCTAAAGATTAGTCGATGTGAGACTTCTATACCATGGTATAATTTTCTAGAATATCATCCACACACACACAATCACACACAAAAACATTATTAAAATAATAATAATAATAATAATTTGCCTATATCTAACGTTTTGTTATTAACTTAATACTAAAATATATTTATTTATAAATTTAATTAAATACTGGATAAAAATAAGGATGTTACATTGGTAATTTCAGATGAAGTATTTTATAATATTCAAAAGATGGTAAAATATATATTTAGCAAATCCATTCAAATAAAAATTTAGCAGATTTGTTCACCAAGTCACTTCCAATTACAATATTTAAAGAACTTGATCATGATATCATATGACATAGATTCGAGGATATCAATTGATGTTATCAAGGGGGGAGTTAAATACGCTGTACTGTACTTTTTTCTTTGTCTATGGTTTTCCCATGAGGTTTTAATGAGGCAGTATTGAATAGTGTATCAATGAATGTGTACTTTTTTTCTTCTGCTAGGTTTTTGCCCCACAGAGTTTTTCCTAGTTGAAATTTTTTAATGAGGCACAACCTTTTATAATGGGCATCCAAGGGGGAGTGCTATGAATGTTATCAAATGTGGATGTCTATCTCCTCTTCCTCTTCAACTTCAACTCCCACTACTTCCACTACTCCATTACTTCTCTACTATGCCTTTAATTTTGTAATTTACCCCCACTTCACATTCATGTGGTTTATTGTCCACTATCTATCATTTAAATAATAGTGTAACTTATATGTAAGACTATACCTATAAATAGGGCATGCCATTGTATTGTGATGCAAGTGAAGCAAGTGAAGGAATACAATATCATTCTCTCATTTTCTTTTCTACATCTCTTCTCTAATCTATTTTGTTTGTTAGTTAATTTCATAACAAATAAAGTATTCTGCAAGGAGTTATAGCATTCTAAACTACAATATGATTTAATTTCGCTCATAAATGATTAAAAAAATGGCGCAAAAATTTACAATCCATAATGAGAGGCATAAGTTGGCGAGTGTTGGCCTTGGATGTTATAAAGATTAGAATTTTATTTGACATGAAGTGCAGACCTGAAAATACGCATTCAAATTTGTCTTAAGTGGCAGAAACCTTAAGCACATGATTTAATTTTCTCACACTTAACAGCCACATAAATCACACTTCAATTCAGAACCCATTTGTCACGCTCTTGCCCCTTCCTTCTGGATCGACCCATTTGAGGGATTTGGCATATCAAAAGAGAGAATTGTAGGAAGGGGATGAGCTTGGGACTCTGGGAAGAGAGTGAGGGAGGATGAGGGGTTCGAATTAACTTGGATAGAGGAGAGAAGTGAAAGTTAGGAGTTAGAACAGCTTTGAAATAGGTTTTGAATTAAAGTGTGCCTATGTGAATGTGATGTGTGACAAAATAAAACGTCATGCCTAGGTTTTTGCCAACTAAAACAAATTTTAGCATATGTACTATGTCTGCACTTCCATGATGCTACCTACAATTTCTAATACCACTCTATTTTTAATTTTAAGTCATTTGTAGGAAAAAAATTTGTTTCTTATATAAGTTATTTCCAGGGCAATTAATGAGGTTTCTTTAGTTTTACCCTTGTTGATTTAAATAAGTGAGAGAAAATATAAAACATATTTTTTAATATCCTTTTTTAATAAGGACAAATGCGAAAAAAAATCAATTCAATACATTTCTTGGTTTGTGAGCTTAAGATAGAAGTGACTTATAATTTTATTTTTTTCTATTTACTTTATTTCTCTTTGCATTTATTAAATCAATAGGAATAAAATTAGAAAAAATTTATCAATTATCTTACAAATGACTTATACTTAAAAAGAAACTTTTTTCTTGTAATTAAATTATAAATAGCCATGGGAACAAAATGATAAGAGCTAGATAACTAATTTTAAAAAAAAAAACTAACCTCTAGTTTGTTATATCCAGTGCAACCAGTTTCCCATTAAAAAAAACTGCCATATGGATTCATTAAATGACCCATTTAACGGTGTCTATCTTTTCTCATCCTCTGTTCATGAGAAAATCAGTTTGTCGTCTTCTCCAACTTCGTTCAAGAGAAAATCAATTCGTGCTCTAGGATTTCACTGAGACACAGGCAACCACTGTCACTGGACTTTCATCACAAGCCTATGTCTCGCCTCAACCCTTAACGTAACAAAGAGAAAAGCAGACAAACAATCCAAGCTCTCCACCACCGAGATCCAAGTCGACAGCGACCTTCTTGACTATGGCTTACATCTTAGCCACCGTCATTTCCATCTTGATCGATCTGGTCATACTTGCTCTGGTTTCGACTACGTCCTTCTCTGTTCTAACTCGACCATCCCTATTTCAAACGGCAATGGCTCGTCTTCATGAAAGGTTTGATCTTCTTGCTTTTTCCTATCGGTTTGCATGCTAATCTCATCCCCAAATAGGTCTGAATCATCTCCTTTGCCAGAATCAGACTCTTCCTTACATTCACCAGAATTCAGAACAATCAAGTTTAATTGGGTGCAAACCATCCACCCTACTAGTCTTGATGGGCGCCCCGATTCCTCTCGAGCTTCCCTCAAACGGGTCATGCAACGGCACCTCCGGCAATATCCTATGCCTATGAGATAGAATGAAAGGCCGACATTGGAGCCATTTGAAATAGTTATAAGTAGCTTTTTAATTGGAATTTATGGAATACAAAGTAAATATGTAAAAAGAGTTTTGCTTTAACTTACGTAAAACATGTTTATAAGTGATTTCAACCGTGATAACAAGCATGACTGATATGGCTCAGCATGGGGGGTTGTGGCTTTTGCTGGGGATTTGCGCTCTTGAACGGAGATGGAAAAAATAAACACAGTTAAATGATAACCTGTTTAACAAATCCAGATGGCAGTTTTTAATTGGAGAACTGGTTCTAGTAGATATAAGCAACTGGAGGTAAGTTTTGTCCTTAAAAAAATTAGTAAAATTAGTTGCATTAAATGAGTATTGTTTTGTTTTTCCCCCAAAATATATCTTTCTTTTTAGTCAATTGTATTTTTTCCTTGAAAATTGGAATCTTATAATGATTTTCTCTTTCTTTTTTGCCTTAAGCGCAATGTATTTTTAAACTAATGCACACTTGGAATCCAATAGATTATAGGTGGACAAGGATACTACTATTTCCGGTCTTTAATGTAAGATTTTGTTTGTCTTTTGTTTTAGTATCTCATATTTATTTATTTTTCCAAGATAGTTCTTCTAATCACAGCAATCCTAGCTAATAAACTTGATTAACAAGAATATTTTAAGGAAAAAAGCATCTATTTATTACAAATAACTAACTTAACTCATTTTCTTAATTTACTCAAGTTAGTCAACTAGCTCTTATATCTAGGACATTGTTCTACCTTCCAACCAAGTCCTTCTGGGTCTCAAGTTTGAGTTTTAAGAGAGACACCTGCATTGGGAGGAGTAGTCACAAACTCTGAACTAAATTAGTCAATTTCAGGAGAGACACTTGCATTGGGAGGAGCAGTCATGAGCTCAGAACTAAATTAGTTGGTTGTTCGAATACCTTATGATAAGATCCAGAAAAAAACAATATTAAAAAAAAAAGACTACTTTTTTTATTTAGATATGGAGATAATCCTGTTATTATTACACATACGCATATTTCACTGATGACAAGCAATATCACATTCGCTTCGGCGTTGGGGTCCAACGTTTGTGCAGGAGCAGTTAGTAGGATTTGCTGAAGGTCCATACTTCCTTATGAACTCAAGATCGCAGTCAAGCCCTACGCCACCACAGTTCCCTGTTAACGTCAACATCTCACGACATGTTTTCGGATCACCTTTTCCATGATTGCATGCAAATATTTCATTAATTATTCCAAACATGGCATGTTTATAATAATTTTAAATACTACTTTTAGTTCTAAATATAAGTCATCGTTTGCAGCTACAAACGATGTCTTATATTTAGAACCAAAGGTAGTACATATATTAAAAATAAACTTAAACAACAATGTAAGTACTTCACCACCATCAGGTTGGAAAAGTGTACCTTGGACTAGAATGCTGTGGCCAGAGACACACACACACACACAGAGAGAGAGAGAGAGAGAGAGAGAGAGAGAGAGAGAGAGAGAGAGAGAGAGAGAGAGAGAGAGAGAGAGAGAGAGAGAGAGAGAGAGAGAGAGAGAGAGAGAGAGAGAGAACAAAGGAAAGAATGAAAAACTGCTTCCAACTTCATGATTTGTCTTCCAAGTTCTGCAGGGTAAAGCTCTTCCCTTTTTCAGGCTGAAAGAGATGACCGAGTTTGTCCGCGCATTTTTTTTTCCCTATTTTGCTCTTAGTTGACTATATCTCTCTCATTAATATTATTCCCATATATTCTCTTTTATCATTTTTTTATTTATTGCCTCTTATTTACTTTCTTAATAAATAAGGGCATATTTAGAGGAAAAAAAATATTTCTTAATCCCATCCACTACAACCGCAGGTTTTAGTCCTACCACTTTGGTGCTTGTTCTAAGTTATTTATAGAAGAAGATTAAGTTTGATTCTAAATATAAGTTACTTGAAGAGTTACTAATGATCATTTTTTTTAATTTTACCTATATACTACCTCTAATCCTTAATATAAGAGTTAGTTTGACTTTTAATTTGGTTTCAATATAATTAAGATCCCAATCCACTTTGTCTATAATATTTATCTATTTTGCTATCAAATAATTTTTATAGTAGTTACATATATTAAGGAGTTACTATTAATGGAAAATTCAAACGCATATGATTAATAAGGGTATTTTAGAAAATTTAACATCTATTTGCTACAAATAATTAACTCAACCAATTTTCTTAATCTCTCCAAATGAGTGAACGAAGTCTTATATTAAAGATAAGAGGTAGCATAATTTTTGTTGTAAAGGGAGAGAGAGAAAGGAAGCTGGGTGAGAATGATTTGTAAAAATATACTCGTCTAGATCTGTTTATAAGATATTCTTAGCATGTTTTACCCAGATTAAAAAAAAAAACTGAAAATGCATTTTCTCTCCTTTGAATATAATAGCTTTTTAACTTTACCTTTATTTAATATACCACTCCATTTCTATTTATAAGTTATTTATACCCCAAGCCAACCCATCAAGAAATCGATAATTTTTTTCACATTTGTTCTTATTAAAAAAAAGAGTATTAAAATATGTTTTATATTTTTTCTTATCTATTTACTTTATCTCTCTCAGCATTTATTAAGTTAAGAGGGGTAAAATTGAAAAAAGTTCATTACTTACCCTACAAGTTACTTATATTTAGGAACAAACTTTTTTTCTATAAGTGACTATACGCCTTTTAAAAAAATAATTGTCTATACTATAATCAATGATGGACAAAACAGTACATTCATGTTAAAAATTAAATAAGATGATATATAAATAGAATAAAAAAATATTCTTTCTCTATCTTGTAAATAAGATCAGAGCAGGGGAGTAGAGAGAGAATTTTAATAAGAATAAATTTGAAAAATTTTATGAATTCAAAACATATTTAATTCAATCCTTGATGTATGAAAATAAATTACAAGTTATTTATAATGAAGATAGAAGCGGTGTACCTCTCCGGTTCTTATTATTTTTCACCTGTAGGAATTTCTCACATACGTAGGAGAACATTAAATAGATAAAATATTTCACTTTTACCCTTATTAAGGAGAACATTAAATACTAATATATTTTTTCTCCCACATGCCCTCTTTATTCATCTTCATTATAATTAACAGTGGCGGAATTGAAAATGAAACGTTAAAAAAGTTACAAGTGACAAATAAAAGAATCAATATCTCTCCCTACAAATAACAAATAATAAACACTATACTACTTTAATCCAATTTATAAGAAGTCACTACCAACATATTTAACCATAATCATGAAAACGCTTAAAAAGTTATTAACTCTATTTTAAAGTTTCACAACTTTCCATAATTCCTTACCCATATTTTGCTGCTCATCTATTTTGATCCATGCTGGGCAACTGATACTTTTACGCATTTCAATTTTTAATATAAATTACTTTTAACTACTAACCACTTATTATAAAAATGAAGTAACAATTAATTTAATTATTAAATTTATCTGATGAGTGATGACAGAAAATTTGTTAAATTTGTCTAACAACAATAAATGATTATCCACGCTACCTTTATTAATTGCATTAAATTCAAACATCATATTACACTAATTAATTATTTTGGTCAAGAAAATATTCACTCTCATCTTTATTATAACATCTCTTCTAGAAGAAATTTTTTGTTCTTTCTATAAGACTCTGATAATTTCAATCAGTATTAAATATATTTTTTTCATATATACCCATATTTAATAAGGGCGTAAGAGAGTAAAAATTAATATGAATATACAATGTTCAAATTTAGTGTAGTTAATGATAGTAATATTATAAATCACTTGAATTTTATGATAAATTTAATGATTTTAACCATTTTTATTGGTACATTAGTGAATTAATTATTAGTCTCTTATAATAAGTATCAGAAAGAGTAGTATTACCCTGGTCCTTTATATAAAATTTAGTTTGACATTTAATTTAATTCTAAATATAAGACTCTAATTTACTTTGTTTATCATATCTATCTATTTTTTTCAAAGTAATTATTCACTCATTGTAGTAGTTGCGCATGTTGAGGGTTCCATCAAATGGTAATTTTAGCTAACACACATAATTAATAAAGGTATTATAGAAAAAGTAAAACACATTCATTACAAATAATTAACTTAAAAAACTTTCTTGATTTACTCAAATTAATTAGCTAACTCTTATATTAAGAACCAGAGGTGGTATTACATTAGTTATATGTTCATTGCAGAGCACGGGTATAAATGAAATGCAACAAATATATTCTAAATTAACTTATATTTTGAGATCAAAAGTGCCCTTGTGCTCATCTAATTTTATAAAAGCCACTTCGATGACTTAGTTATATAAAGCATTTTCTAGGATTGTTGGTCCAAATAATAATATTTTTGTAACAATAAAAATACTTATTTTAAAAATTAAATTAACTTAATATATTAGTAGCACTTGAAAACGTTATGCTAGCATTTAAAATTACAATGTCATCACTTTTTGTTAACGGAGTTTACTTTAGAAGATAGAAAAGACATTACAAAATTAGGTGAAAAAAATGAAATATTGTAGACCACAGACAAAATTTTATAATTAGGACAGGAGGTAGTATATGATAGGCATGATAACTCAGAGCATTTTATTTGTTTACAGAGACAGTACTATTTTTTATATATATATATATATATATATATATATGGTTGATCAACATTTGAGGCGGGAGAGGGGGGGGGGGAGAGAGATTGGTCAACAAACAGTTAAGCAATCGCAATGGGAAACCTGTGCTTGAGATCCATACTTCTTCATGCATGAAGGCCCCAACACAGTCGTACCATCCGAACTCACCACAAGGGCTTCCTGGTATTGTCATGTTCTCATGGCAGATCTTGGTTCCATCTGCGTAACATCTTAATTAGTCATTGATTATATTACAACATTATAATTATCAAACAAGTTATGAAAAATGTTATCTAATTGTTTCTATGTTAGTACTCCTTTCATTCTATTATTTATAAGTCATTTCCAACATGTTTTACCAAATATTTAATATATACATTTTCCTACAAAATAACAACTTACATAATAATAAACGAAATATATATATATATAAAATAATACATGCATGTTAGAAATTTAAATATTTAACGATGTGACATATAACATTTTTCTACGTTATACTCCATTCAGTTCAAAATATAAAATAAACTTTATCCATTTATGTTTATTAATAAATTGGTCCAAATCAGTTTAAAACAATAAATATGTAAGGCATATATTTTTTTTTCAAATATGTTCTTATTAATAAAGAGAATAAGCAAAAGATACAATAAATAAATCAAAGAAACAAAAGAATATATGTTAGGGGTAAAATTGAAAAAAAAGTCATTAAATGCTTAGACAAAAATAAATGTTATCTTATTAAAAAAACTAAGTCCCTCCAATAAAATCTATCTTATATTTTGAACTGAAGGGAGTGCTCCTCTAGTCCTATTTATAGTATTAATAGAGAAGTTTTTTATCCTATTTATAAATCATATTATTAATCTTTTTCATATGAATATACAATCTTATCCTTTATTTATTATTGTATAGATTTTGTTCTCATGAAATGTATACTACATATTAAATAAGAATAAAATCGCACGTTTGTTAAACTTTAAGATATAATTAAAAAGATTTAAATTTTTTTTAAATTTAAATAAAATATGTAGAAAGTGATTTATAAATTAGATGAGAGAAGCAAATAAGATCGAAGGAGTAATTAAAAAAAATCATAATCATACCTTGAACTCGAGTGCGATGGCCAGAAAGAGAGAGAACAAATAGAAATAGAGTGAGAATAGCTCCCACCTTCATTTTCTCTTTCAAATTTCTTGCTGGTGGAGTACTGTTCTCGAGAACCAAGTTTTTGTAGGGATGCTTTGGCAACGAATTAGGGAGAAATTAGATTCATTTTGGACTGATATTAAGTGTGGTTAATTAATTTGTGTGATCATCTTTTTAATGAAATTTAATTGAATTTGTTTTGGTTTGGTCAACAATTGAATGGAACTATTTAATGTTGATTTATATGCGGTGCCACGTGGTCATATTTGAGCATTATTAAGTTCAATGAAAAATAGATTTATGAAATTTATTAAAAAAAACAGATTTATCATTTATGAACATACTACTCCCTCTAGTCCTATTTATAAGCTTCAAATTTGAGAATGGGTGTGGTCCATTTTATAAGTTTCAATTTGGATTTGTCTTAATATTTAATAATTTTTTTTTTGAATGTTACCCTTTATTATTTATCTCTTATCACATTTTTCCCACATATTCTCTTTAATAATTTTTCCTATTTCTTATAAGGGCACACGTGAAAATAAAAATATACTTCTAATCTACTTATTATTTTAAACTAATTTTAACTAGTTGTTCGTAATTCGTAAATTAGTTATTTGAAACTTATAATTAGGATCAAAATAAATACTTTCATCCTAAATGCAAGTGAATTGTAGGAAAAAGTTTTGTCACAAATATAAGTCATTAGTGGTATATTTAATATTTTTTAAATTTTATCTTTATTTAATTCTAATTAAAAAAGAATAAATATGAAAATAATTTTTAAATATACAGTGATAAAACTAAATGGGTGCTAATACGGGCAACCTACAAGTTGCAAGTTGGCGCGGTGGCGATGCAAACCAAACATTCCTGCTCCAAGCCAACCGGCCACATTTTTTGAACATACCAAAAGTATAATGAAATCCTTATTTCTCCTTGAAATAATTTATTGAAAACACTGAATAAATGATATAGTCATATTTTTTAATTTTTCAAGTGAGATATGACATATAATAATATAATTATAATAATTAATAAAATTTAAAAAAATAAATGTAGGTTAGTGAGATAACTTAATAGATTTGGCGCTGTGAGTTGAAAGGGCCCTTCTCTAGGCAGGTTGGCTTGCAGCTAACTTAAACTTGTCATTTTTTATGAGTTAGCAGGTTGAACCTGTGAGCCCAGTCCATATTACCAATTATCCAGCTCTACTCCATTGATTTTATTTACAAAGTAAAAAGAAATGTTTTTTTTGTCTTAATTATAATTCATTTTATTAAATTTTAAACATAAATATATTATTTTATCATACACTTAGATTGCTGTTTTTTGAAAAGTACATACTATATTAAATAGGAATAAAATTGAGATGTTAAATTTTAAGGTAAAGTTAATGATATTTTTAAGGTTTTTTTTTTATTTTGGTAAAATAAGTAGAAGCTTTTAGTGATTTTTTTAGCCTAACCACTTCAATGGCTTATTTATTGGGAAAATTACGTACAATTTTCACAGAAGGCAATTTATTACTCTGAGGTCTCACGAAATGTCAAAATCACTGACAGGTCCCAAGGGACCTTAGAGTAATATTTTCGATTTGTAAAACGACATTACTGCCCCTTATATTCCAGATTCACATTTGCTCTGTCATTGCGATTTACAACCTCAGCAGCGACTATTAACAATCCAATGAGAGGGCGTTAACAACCCTAGCAGTATCTGTTAACAACTTACTTTATAGAATCATATAACCTCCACATAAGAGTAAATTATAACCAAATAGTATAATACAACAACTTTAACACTAAAATGGGAAGCTTTTTGATATCATTAAGAATTTTAACTAGATCCAATAGGATTATAGTAATATTTTAATGCGAAAATCCATTTACAACCTTAACAGCGACTATTAACAACCGAATGAGAGGGCATTAACAACCTAAGCAGTATCCGTTAACAACTTACTTTATAGAATTATATAACCTCCGCATAAGAGTAAATTATAACCAAATAGTATAATACAACAACTTTAACACTAAAATGGGAAGCTTTTTGATATCATTAAAAATTTTAACTACACCCAATAGGATTATAGCAACATTTTAATGCAAAAATCCATTTACAATCTCAACAGTAAGTATTAATAACCTAAGGAGAACTGTTAACAACCTTAGCAGTGTTTGTTAACAACTAACTTTATCGGATAATATAACTTCTAACTATAACTAACTAAATTATAACTAAATAGTCTTAAAGTTAATCTTATATAGTTGTTAGAGGTTATATTATCCTATAAAGTCAGTTGTTAATAGATACTGCCTAGATTGTCAACAGCTCTCTTTGGGTTATTAATACTCACTATTGAGGTTGTAAATGGATATTCGCATTAAAATGTTGCTATAATCCTATTGGGTGTAGTTAAAATTCTTAATGATATCAAAAAGCTTCCCATTTTAGTGTTAACGTTGTTGTATTATACTATTTGGTTATAATTTACTCTTATGTGGAGGTTATATGATTCTATAAAGTAAGTTGTTAACGAATACTGTTAGGGTTGTTAACGCCCTCTTATTGGGTAGTTAATAGTCGCTGCTGAGGTTGTAAATCACAATGACAGAGCAAATGTGAATCTGGAATATGAGGGGCAGTAATGTCGTTTTACAAATCAAAAATATTACTCTGAGGTCCTTTGGGACCTGTCAGTGATTTTGACATTTCATAGGACCTCAGAGTAGTAAATTGCCTTCTGTAGGACCTGTACGTAATTTTCCCTTATTTATTATCGGTACTGAATATCGGTGATATTGTTTATTAATTGTCACTTTAAAGTTAGAGCACCAATAAACGGAATAAACGGAAGTTCCACACACACACACACTACATTCACGCACACATTTGGATCATTGTTAGTTTGGATTTTAGAAGAGTCTAAAATAAAACGTCAAGATGCTTATTAATTAGACCTATATATAACTTTCATAATTAGACTTTTATAAAAGAATATATATATATATATAAAACAAGTCTTGGTTTATTTTTAAATTGAAGACATTAATAGATGAGTAGAAGGAGTTTTGAATTTGACTGGACATTTGTGAAATATTTCTTAATTCAATAAATTTATCTATTATGACTCAGTTATTATCTATTATTTAAATTTGACTTCTTTTTTCTTGGCCAAAAGCAATTTGACTTAGTCATAAAATAAAATATTTTATTATTATTCATTGGATTGATTATTGATGGATTTTAAATACACGGCTATTGTAAAATATTTTTGGGTTATTCATTCCTTTTAAAAATATGAATATGCATATATAAAATCCTTGAAAAACTATAGTTATAGATAAATGTATAATAATGCTAATATAATACCATTAAAAATGTAATAATATTGCAAAAATAAAAAAATGTATTCACATAATGATTTCAAGAAGATATTATTATTATTATTATTATTTTTAAATACTGTTCTTCAAAATCTTAATAGAATTTAATCGAATCAGATATCACATATAATTAGGATAAAACTTAGGTTCATCTACTTATATCTATTAAGTCTAATTCTCCAATCAAATACAACATATATTTTTTAATAATAAAAAATTCAAATAAATAAAAATTTAAAATTTTTTAAACCATTATTTTTAAGACTAAAAATCACATATGATAATATTTAATTAGAAAATTACACATAGTAAACACAAGTAAAGCGACTTAAGTTTTATCGATAAAATCATCCTATCGTCCGATACCATATATCCTTGAAATCATTTTTATCCCATATCTCCATCGTACGAGCGACTGAGCGAGGCAGAAGTAAATTATTTTATAATTTATATTCCGGCTCTCTCTTTTCCTCTAGGGTCTTGTCAGGGTGCTTTGAATTTACACCACCTGGTCTCCCAGGAATATCAGCCAGATTTTACTCGATCACAACTATCCTAACAAGCAAGCATGATAAAGTACTTCCTTGTCTTTCTTAATATTCATAATATTCAACATGATGGGTTTTCCGAATTCAACATCGTTAGTTTATTTTGTTCATAACTCATATACATATCATATCTCTTATCGAGAATTTGAATCTACGATCTTACGTTTAAAAAAGCCTTAAAAATGATGCTCAGTATCAATTGAATTACAGAATAAACTAACTATTGTTGAATTCATTTTTAAGTTGATGCGATTAAAGTCAGGTTATTTTGCGGATGATCTTATAGCTTAGTAGCATGAAAGTTTCTTCAATTGAAAATGTTGATTACGTTATTTTCGTCCAAACAATAAAAAAAATACTCAACAGATAGTAGTGTAAATAAAGTTGGGTTTTACGATATGAAAATAAATTGGTTTATAAAAATAAAAATAAATTGTAAATCTAAAAAAATAATTTATAATAAATTTAAAATTAAGTTTTAATAAATATATTTAAAATAGTTATTATTTAGTTGGCCCCTAGTAAATATCATTCTTTAATCGGAGTTTTCTCAGAGATTGGGGGCGCTAACATTTAGCAAAGAAAACCAGGGGTCCACCACGGAGCGGGAGGAGAGAGGGGAGAGTGACAGAGAGTGAACGAAAAGGGGGATTATTGCCTTTGTTAGATGTGCTTTTGCTTTTTCTTTTCATTTTTATTAAAGGGTTATGAGTCAAGATGTGCTCAGTATCCTGAACTATTTTTTTAGGTGCGTCCAATACCTCAAATTATTTTTTCAGGTGTACTCAGTGTCCTAAAGTAATTTTTTGTGTATCTAGGGTCTCAAACTAATTAAAACAGTACGCCCACATCTCAGGCTAACAGAAAAATCTCGTTTGACCGTTACGTTACTAACTCAACTGAAGATTGACTGAAAAATCCTAAATGGCAGACACACCTGGAAAAATTCGGGGTGCTGGGCGCACCTTGACTCATCAAAATAATACACATCAGACGCCTACGTGTTCGCTATGTCAGTCAACCTTCGGCTGAGTCAGCAAATAACGGTCAAACTTAACTTTTCTGTTAGCCCGAGATATGGATGTACCGTTTTAATTAGTTTGAGATATTTGATGCATCGAAAATTACTTTAGGACACTGGGTGTATCTGGAAAAATAGTTCGGAGTGCTGGGTGCACCTTAACCCTTTATTAAATACAACTATTTTCTTTGCGCAATTTTTGGGTTTAATTATGACCCTTACAACGTAATTTTCTTGATCACGGTGCCTTCCTTAAGCCATATTCTTTCTTCCCTGCATTATACCGCATCTTCTCTCTATTAGTTTTCTTAAGTCGTTTCCATCTTCCTTGTTGACGTTTCTATTTACTAATTCTAAACCCTAATTTTAATTCAATGGCATTTCTTTGTCCATGTGATTTCCCGTTTTACTTCCGTGAGAGTGACCTAACTAAGACAAATTAAACCTAATTAGAGGATCCTTCTTTTGGGTCCGCTGAATTACGGGGTTCAACTTTAAAGGAATGTCTGCTTTTGCAGCTCCAGAAACAATTAAGAATGCTGAATTTATATTTTGAATAATTCAGTGTTTTTACTTGAACCGGGTTAAGTATTAGTGCATGCAAGTAGCGCGGATGAGAGTGTTTAAAGAATTCAGGTGGTGCTGGGTCAAGTATTAAGGCATTTAATAACCCTTAAATAAGTTCTCATTTGAGATAGAAAAAAGTTACTCTAGAAGGCCTATCATTTATTTATTTGAAGCCAAATGCTTATTTTGTAGTATCAAATATTAGATATTGAATACTGAATAGTTAGTAGTTGTAATTTGTAAACCAAAAAAATGAAGGTGGCGACCACTTCGGTGGCTCATTTACTATACGTATTGATATTTTTGAAATAAGATGAAAGAAACGGGCGTTTCATATTGAGTGACCTTTTTGCCCAAAAAAAAAAAAAAATTTAGTGACCTTACAGTGATGTGCGGTAACAAGGGTCTCTCTTTTTTATTATTCATTGTTCATTAGGTGATTCAAAAGTTCGGTAATAATAATGACTTCATATACGTAGCAAATGTTGAATCTGCTGTCCCATGCTGGAGTAAAAATCTTGGCTTGGACCACTGTTAAAGCTCGTGTCTGGTTTAGATACAGAGCTCATAAATCCTACTATAGACGGATTTGGGGATGGTTTCGTTTGAGGAGACAGACTAAGATGTGAAAACTGATTTAGAAATTGCCTTAGTGTTTTTGTCATTTCTGCATGCTTAGAACTTTCGAGTAGTCACATAAAATGAGTTTGGAGCTGCTACCCTGTACATATAAATCTGTTACTAGAATGAAGATGGTCTAGGGTCAAGACACCTGAGAATGGTAATGCTCTTTAGTTGGTTTTACTGGGTATTAATATGAATACAACCTGAATCGATTCTCTTCAACTTATGATTATCTAATCTTGTGTCTGTTAAGTTGTAATTAAAAGTTTTTAAGCATTTGTGGTGGCTATACCAACCTGTGATGATAATAATTTCCTTTTGTAGGGCGGCCATCTTCTGGTTTCTGCTGATTCATAGAAGATGCATGCCTCAGATTACAATCTATATTTAAGAAATCAAGCTGGCCATTCCACTGACTGGCACAAAAGAGCGGGAATCAACAATTTGCGAAATTTAATAAAAAGGAATATGTAAGTAATTTTAGTTTTCTCATCAGCATGCATTTGTATTATTTTCCAAAATTTAGGAACAGAGATGTTAAAATATCGCTGGAAGCATGTAGTTTTATATAAGATTGAGTTGAAACTAATAAATTAAATTCTATTCCAGTTCTGCTATTCTCAGTTCCACAAGTCTTCCTTATGGGGCACAGCAGAAGGTACACAGTATTACAACGATTGTGGAAAGAGAACTGTTTAATCATGCTGCTTCAGAGGTTTGTCTGCTTCAGAGGTTTGTCTGCTTAATAATTAGGCTTTTAATTTTAGATAAAGCACCTCTGGCCATTTAATGACATTTTTTTTTAAAATTATTTTGTAGGATGAGTATAAGAATCAGGAGACCTTGGCCCAACGATTGCAGAACCAACTCCAAGGGACAATATTCAGTCCACAAGTAAACAGTTACAATACTTCCACACCTATGACCCTCTTCTGGGTTATCACATGCTTGGTATAACAGAAATCAAGCAGACCCAGTTTTGCATATGCTTGCTGCTAGTGACATAAATTTCACTGATTTTAGCAAGGCCAATGTGGACAATACTAATAAATTTGAATTTTCCAACGGGAGGCAGTCTCATGCTTCTGTTGGCAATGAGAGAACTCTTCCTTACAATGACTTTTCATCATTTCTGAGATCCGTTGATCCAGATGGGTTTTCTAACTTTAATGCTCCTGGTGGAACAAGCAATCTCAATTCGAGCTCCAAACCTATTTTCTCCCATTTACAGCATCAACAGGGAGATCAGGGCATCTTAAATAATCTTAACATGATTTCTTTCTAACTATTGATCATTGTATTATGGTTACCTTTTTTTTCCCCCAGACTTCTTCATTTTTGGCATGAAATCTTCCTATTTTAATCATGTTTGCTCATTTGAATTACTACCATGGCAATGGAGAAGGATTGGGGCAAGTACGATGGAAATCAATCTTCGCCTTTTGTCACTACAATGAGAGAATCCCCACTGTCTATACGTGGAAATTTAATGATCTCTCCATTTGTGAGAACGGGAGCTTCTCAAGCTTTGAATAATTTTACTGCCCAGAACCCTTGCTATCAGTATTCAACTGTCAATAACTTAATGCAGTATCAGCCCCAGAATTTGCACAGTCAACAAAACTTCTGACGTTTTGAGTCGTCATATGTGCAGGGTGCTAATGCTTATATTGCCAAGTCAAGACCCTGCTTTGCAAGTAAACATGAACCTTGCAGCCAACTGCAGGGGCAGAAAATACTGAATCAATCTCAGCTTCCTTCAACAACTGTGAATGTAGGTCAACAATGTTTTTCAGCAAGTTCAGCATGCCTTTATGGTTCTAATCGAGCTGCAGGGATAGCTTTAAGACACTTTGATGAATGTAGAAGTGATGATTGTCGTAGTTCAGAGTCTTCAAACATCATGACGATGGATTCCACTGTGAGAGGTCATGACAACTTGGAAGGCATTTCACCACCTGCCAAAAGATTGAAAATAGAAGCTACTTTTGATGTTTCTGTGAGCAATAGTGATATTTATAAACTATGGGATTCCCAGATGGTTCTAACCAATTCTCCTGAAAGGCTTCCAAAAATGCAGCAACAACCAGAATCTTTCTTTCCTATCTATTCCAAAGTTACGGACAACAATATGGAATCATCCACGAATGCAAAACAAGATTCTGCATATTTTAGCATGACAGACAACAATGTGACTGGCATAGAAGCTATTCTTTTTGAATCAAGAGAAGCTAGTCGTAAATTAGGGGATGCATATCCCAAAAGCAATGATGAGGTAGCCAGAAACATTGGGGAAAATGATAGTGGATCAAATTCAAATTCAAGTAAACATACTTTCAAGAAAGATCCTAGTGTTGATATAGGCGGTGTACAGGAAAGAGGTGGGTTTGACCAGGCTGGGAAGAAAACTACAAAAGAAGTTATTGGGCCAAAAACTGATTTGGAAAAGGCAATGGAGTTTTCAAATCCAAAAATAATGACTGTTTCAGGTGGTGTATTTGGACGCAACTTTGATAATGAGACTATTTCTCAAGGTCCAGAAGTTGATGGTGTATTGGAGAAGTCATACCTTGAAAGCAATGGTCTGATAGCCAGAAGCTCAATGGATGCTGTTAAAGGATCAAGTTTCAGTGTCCAAGCTTTCCAAAAAGATTCTTGTGCTGATATGGAGGGTGTACAGGGAAGAGTTGGGTTTGACCAGGCTGGGAAGAAAACTACAGAAGTTATTGAGCCAAAAGCCGATTTATAGCGGGGAACAGTGTCTTCAAAAGCAAATCCAATAATAAGTGGTGTTTCCTATGATGTACTTGAAAAAACTTACAAGAGTGGGACTACCTCTGAAGGCATAGAAGCTGGTAACACATTGGAGGACTGATACCTCAACATTGATGATGTGAAGTTGACAGTCAGTAATGCACCGAGTGATGTTGGCAATTCAAATTCAAGTGAGCGCACTCTCCAGAAAGATCCTATTGCCGATGTAGATGATTTTTGGTGCCGAAATGAGTTCAAACAGTCCGTTAAAAACAATGCAAATGGAATTACTGAGCCAAAATCTGATTTGGAGAATGGAGAAAAGTCTTCAAAACCAACTTTAAGCAGTGTTTCCTTGACTGAAACGTTCACATATGATCAAATAAAGGAACACATTATGAGTCTAAGGCAGGGTTTTGGTCAGGTCAGTAAACCATTTTAGCAATCGCCATTACCTTCATAATACCCTCTCTCTTTCTCTATATATATATATATGAGAATATATTAAAGATTTTAATTTCTTTAATTTGATGTTCTTTCATGCAACTTTCTCTGATCCTTGGATGTGATTAACCTTCATAAGGATTGCATGTATTTTGATCAACTCTACCTTTGGATTCATGTATTTATTTTTCCTTTAACTAATTTCTTCTATGTTAAGGTTACATTTTGTATTTTACTAAATTGATGCCGATTTCATGTGAGAATTCCTCATTTTTGTGACTGCCTTGTATGAAGGGAAGGCCAGTTGATCTCCTCTGTTAAAACCTGGTAGGTTAGCTTCAATGACAGCTTACTGCACCTTGATCTTTGCATTCACTCTGTTGTCCTTATATGTTGTGACTCTTTCTATATGTATAACATAAACAACCATTTCAACTTAAAGGCTTTTGAATAGTTTTTATCATAGTTTCTAGCATACCTTCTCACACAAGCCATCTGAGATTTTTAAGTACTAACAAAGAACAAATTCACATACCCTATGCTGAAATGTAACTTCATTTAAATTCCAAGAGAATGGAAATTTGCAAGGATCATACCTTCTCTATTTAGTTATAGAGACCTTGATGTCGCGTCAAAGACTACAATTCAACAGTTTAGGTTGTTAACTAGAGGCATATGAATCCTTTTCCTTATACTTTTTAACATCTAATGCATCTTTTGACACCGACTATACTTGAGGAAGAAATTGGAATTGATGATAACTCATGCGCGTTGTGTGGAATGGAGAAGCTTTTCTTTGCACCAGTGCCAATCTGTTGCCTATCTTGTGGCAAACTCATCAAAAGAAACACAAACATTTACCAGAGAAGAGCAGAAGAGATTGATACAGAACAGTGCTTTTGCGCCCCTTGTTTCAGAAATTCTCGAGGTGAATCTATCCAATTCAATGGGGTATCTATTCCCAAGAAAGTACTTGATTGTAAGAAAAACGATTGTTACTGAAGAAGCGGTAACTTAGCTATTTATGCCCTATAATTCTTTTGTGTATAGTGGATAGAGAATGATAAACTCACCTTTCATATGTTACCTCCTCTAGTGGGTCCAATGTGACAAATGTCAGAGGTGGCAACATCAGATATGTGCGCTCTTCAACGATAAGAGGAATTCAGAATGCAAATTTCAGTATGTGTGTCCCAAATACTGCTCAAAAGAAATTGAAGAAGGAATTCGTACACCCTTAGGGACTGCTATTTTTGGTGCTAAGGACTTGCCAAGGACCAAGTTTAGTGACCATGTAGAGCAAAGGCTCTTTTTGTGTCTTGAACATGAGAAAGCGCACAAGGCAAAAGTTGAAGGAAAGAATGTTGAAGAGGTATGGAGCAAACTGCAGCACAAGTACAATTGTGAACATCTATTTGAAAAATATGTATATAAGAAATTTTGTAATTATGTTATGTTACACTATTTTTTCCAGTAAACAAGCAAACTAGTGAAAGAGTAGTAAACAAGTTCTATATTTTCTCCATTTTTTAACTACTCTATTTCCTAATTTTCAATGTATGCATTTGGTTTGCAGATTTCTGGAGCGGAAAATCTTACTGTAAGGGTGGTGCTATCAGTTGAAAAGCAATTAAAAGTGAAAAAGGAGTTTCTTGACGTCCTGTCTGAGGATAGTTACCCTCCAGAGTTCCCATATACATCGAAAGTAAGTTGAGATGTTGATTTGTGAGTAATTTTGTTCAGCGACCTCTTCAGGACTAGCCCTCTCTTTATAATGGTCAGAACTAACACGTCAGTTTCTGTTGCAGGTTATTCTTTTGTTCCAGAATATAGAGGGAGTAGATGTGTGTATCTACGTTGCTTTTGTCCAGGAGTTTAGCTCAGAATGTAGTCACCCAAATCATCGTTGTGTGTACAGCTCATATATTGATTCAGTCAAGCATTTTAGGCCTCAAAGATAGACTGCGACTGGGGAAGCTCTTCGTGCATTTGTGTATCATGAAATATTGGCAGGTAGATCATAAATTCCTTTTGCTAGGTTTTGTTAGACGGTATATCTATCCTCTTCAAATTTATATTCAAAGTTAATTATATTTCTTGGCATTTATATTGATTCTGTTTTTTTGATTTTGCTATCTTTAGATGGGATATCTTGAATTTTGCAAGAAACGAGGTGTTGAAAAATGTTACATTTGGGCTTGTCCTCCTTTAAAAGGGGAAAACCATGTGCTATATTGCCATCCTCAGAGCCAGAAAACCCCAAAGAGTGATAAACTAAGACGCTGGTATTTCTTTCTTTCTCAATCTTTATGGATGTGTGTTGTGTTCGATTGTGATCCTTGCTGCTCATGATTATTGGGTATTTACTAGGCCTGTTCAATTTGTGCAGGTATCATTCAATGTTAAGAAAGGCTAATGAAGAAGACATTGTAGTTGGTTTGACCAAATTCTTTGTTTCTGCTGAAAAATGCAACTCCAAGGTGACAGCTGCTCGTTTGCCAAACTTTGATGGAGACTACTGGTCTGGTGCTGTTATGAATGAAATCAAGAAAATTGAACAGGAGAGTAAGACAAAAAGTTGAAACAAGTATTGACCAAAAGAGCTCTAAAGTCAATGGGACATACAGACACTTCAAAAGACACCGCTAAAGACATTCTGATGATGCATAAAGTAAGTGTTTCTTATCTCTCACCATATTAGTCTGCATAGTAGGTCGTCTTATACGACTGCCAAAATAGCTTCTTAGTTGGCTTTTAACATTTAAATTAGTCAAGCAACTAGATGAATTCAAACACGTTTCAAATGGGACTCTAGAGTGATTTTAAGATTTAGGTCTTTGACCATAATATGGTCTTCTGAGTTTATTGTGACCAAAGTCTCGCGTGATCTTTAAGAACTAGAACAGTCAATGTTAATTTTGCATATTGAGGCATAGGGACCTAGATGAAAGGAATTTACTGTAATACATGGGAGATAAGTTTTGAATTCTTGGATTTGTGAAGCTGAATATGCTTTTTGTGGTTTGATGTTGGATATGAGAGACTGAATAAAACGAGACAGGAAAGCACATTAGGGATCATGGCTGCAAAAGAGAAATGTATTCGGTTCTGGATGCAATCACAAATCTAGGACTATATAACTTATCTGAACTTTATCAAAGGAATATTTTTGTTCACGTGTCTTGTTTATAAATTATCATATCATTGTTGGTAGAAAAAATATCAGCATGTTGGCCAGCAAAAAAGTCCAAAATCATTAAATATCGAGTTGTTCAGTAGTTCATGATCTAATATCATAATCTGATATCTTCATTTTCCTTCCGTTAGTTGGGCCAAACTATATTACCCGTCAAGGAAGATTTCATCACAGTCGAATTGCAGTATACTTGCACGCTTTGTCATAAGCAGTGTAAAAAAAACCGGACCGGACCGGCCGGTTCAACCGGTGAACCGGTCAGTGGTCCGGTTCGGTTCATAAGCTAAACCGGGGACCGGTTCAAACCGGATTGAACCGGTCAAACCGGTGAAAACCGGTAATGAACCGGTTTAAATAAATATATTGATATTTATCCTATTTTTTCTCATTTAACTCCTAATATCTCAATTATTATAGATTTAAATGAATTTTGATGATGAGTTTGGCATCAATAACTATTAATTTTAGTTATTGAAAAAATTATAAAGATCAAAATTCTCAATATTGTTGTACTTTATTATTATTACAATCAAATTCTTATTGTATTTCTTTATATTTTGTTATTAGTAATTATTAGTATTGTTATATTTTGTCATTTTTAATCAAATTATATTATTTTAATATGACCGGTTTGATCCTGAGTTGACCCCGGTCTGACCCATTAACCCTTGAACTACTACCTCAACCGGTTTAGTGTCCGGTCCGGTTTTTTGTTCCTTGGTCATAAGGCCATATTGTCTGGAAAGCGATGGTTTTGCACTGAGTGCAGGAAATACCAGCAGGGTTCTACAAAAATAGACAATTTTATGGCGGTAATTTCTGAGATCTACCTAATTGATAATGATGAATATCATGGTAGGTAGACTCTAGCACAACATGCTATGTGTGCAAGAACAATAACTTTTTCAAAACATTGAAGAAGGAAGATAGGGATGTGAGTCACATGGAAAATGCTTCAAATGTCCAAGTCAAAGGTAACAGGACTGTGAAAATTGAATTCATTTCTAGAAAAACTCTTACTTTAAGATATGTCTATTATGTACTAGGAATTATAAAGAATTTAATTTATGCACCTTTACTTAAAGTCTGTATTTGTCCTCACTAAAGGTGAAACATTTGTAGGTCAGGGATTTTTTTGTGAGAACATGTTGAAAATTATAAAGTTAATAATATTTACATTTCTGCTTATGTTAGTTAAGACTTATTGATCAAATTAAATATTTATAATACTATTATAATAATTAACCTTAGCCACAAGATTAAGCGATTGATGTTAGGGAGAATTGCAATTAGGTCCCACTCAAGGAATTAAATACAAAAAGGTCCCTTAAAATCATGAAATTATTCTGAAGTCCCAAGGGACTTTTTTGCAATAAATTTTATTTGTTTAATTACTAAATTACTCTTCTTCTTGTTTTTTTTTAAAACTTTGTATTGACAACTGAACAACTCAGGGTACAAGGATTGACAACTATCGCGGCTAGTTTGACAACACATTTTCTCAGCATATCACATCATAAGTTGTCAAACCAGTCGCGATAGTTGTCAATCCTTGCACCCTGAGTTGTCAATCACTGCTCTTTCAGTTGTCAATGCAAACTTAAAAAAAAAAAAGAAGGGTAATTTGGTAAGTAAACAAAAAAAATTTAATGCAAAAAAAATTTTGGGACTTTAAAATAATTTTATGATTTCAAAGGACCTTTTTGTATTTAATTCCCTTGAGTGGGACCTAATTGCCATTTTCCCTTGATTTTATAAGGAACATTATGCATGTGAGTTTATACCAAAGTTCGGACTCATCAGCTTGTATGTCGGGAATTACTGTCATAACGTCACAACTTCATGAATATTTAATAGAAACCAATTCACATACTCACTTATGGATTGATACGTGCTATAGGATAAAGTATCAATATATTATTAAAATATTAATATGAAGCTCATCAAGATAAATTTTAACTTGTATTCCATAAATACATTTCTGGGAAAAAAAGAAGAAGAAGTAAACAAGCCCTAAGTTTTTGGGAAAATATTAAAACTTTCTTTTATTTTCTGTTAGTTCACTAAATTAAAACTCTTAATTCCTTGTGAAGTTAGGAGTCATGCTTCTCTCGTAGTTAAAAAACTTAATTATTGAGTACAATTAAATAAGTTTTTTTTAGCAAAATATATTAAACATCTCTTTATTTTACATAACTTACAAAATCTCCTCATTTATTTTGAAAACATCTCCTATAAAATGCATGTTATACAAATTTTCTTTACACATTTTGTTGGCAACACCTACAAAAATAATAAAAATATGGTTTGAGTCTTGTCCAAGGACACTGTCTTTAAGAGTTATTCCACCACACAGGTTAGAATAAAAGGCGGCACTCCTCATATTAAACAAACCCTTCTTGCGTGGAGCAAGATGACAGAACAGTAAAAATTTAAAACTCAGGAGACGAGAGAGAGAGGAGAAGAGCTCGGGGGTAGAACTTGACACACCTGACTATGCATCATACATTGCATTTTATAGGCAGATAATATATGACTGTTTGGCTGCCATAATGGTGATTGAAAATGGTTTTAATGACAATTAAAGGAGTGGTTTTTAAACAATTAATTAAAGTGAATTAAAATGTTTTAAGGCCATTGAATATGGTTTATGAAAGAATAAAACTAACTAATTAAAACATATAAATGCTTCAATGTTCATCACTAATGGTCAATTCTAAAGACTTCTCTTCTTAGCCATTTTATTAGCTCAAGCTCACATCTTAGTAAACAGTACTAAGGTTTTATCAATCTTAAGTAATATTAGACTTCTTTTGACACACTTATACACTGAAACTCCAATAATCCCCCACATGTGTCAAAAGGAGCATTATCATCTGAGTTACATACGTGAGTATAGCCATTTCGTATCTGGTGTCTTTTGGACTATGAATCAGACCTAGAACAATAACACTTAATACACAGAGATGTCAGTGAAGCCTGCTTCTATGAACCAACAACTCTCGCTATGTACTAGAGGCATTAAGAGTCAAATTATACCCCCATAATTTCCACTGTTAACGGTGGTTTTGCGCGTTATAACGGCATGTGCGTGCCCAATTCTAAGCAAATGCTCTAGAGATTTAGTCGTGATCTCATAGGAGCGGCCCTACTCTATATTCGTAGAGGTGATTTCATTAAGCGTGCTTGCAATGAGCACACCATTTCGTAGGATTATGAAATCATTAAGAGCTTTTGTTCAGTCTTGCCAAGAAATGCATTCTAGCACTTTCTCACATCATAGGAAGGGGTTATGAATTTACAATAGTACTAGTAGAACTAACAAACGACTTGTTTTTCCTATTTGAATCTTCTTCATGGGGTTTCCAATCACAAAGGTTGGGTTTCTATCGTTGTTAATTTTATGTTTGCTTAAATCTCATTCCCCTTGATGTTTCTAAAATCTGTTTCTTTCCCGAAGTTTTTATTAACGGATCCGCTAAGTCCACTTTTGACCTTACAAAATCAATTGAGATAACTTTACCATTTTAAAACTAACTCATTCACATAGTATCTCAAACGATATATACTTGCACCATTGTTTCCTCTACAATGATTATTGCCATTTGGCAATCACAACTCATTGACACTAAGTGTCGATTTTACATCGAAATATTTGCTAAGAAGTTTTCAATAGCTTAGCCTTCAATCACTGTTAAAGATGAATGATTACTCGTGGATTGTCTCATACAACTTGAAATACAGTTGACATCTATGTACTTGAATACACCAGGAGTCCACCGCACAAGATACCATTATTTATGGTACTCCTAGATATTTAATTTTCCCTTGCAGGACTTTATTTAAACATATGCTCAATCTTATAACACAGGTTTTATCAATGGAACTAATTTAATTTAATGCAACTAATTTTAAAAAATTTGTGCATATGTAGATTGAGCTGTACAACTATCTCAAACAAAATATCATAGAAATATTCACATATTGGCTTTTAGGTACCAACCTTTAGAAAGACTTCTCAACTTGAGAGATTTTGTCACTACCTTTATGATTTAAACATTCAAAAACACATTTGTTTCACCTATGCTTCTATGTAAATTTTGAAGCTAAAAACATAATATTTCATATCCACATTAAAATTCAATATTCACAATAGTTGTGCATACTCATGCATATTTATATCAAGATAAATTATTTATCCACAAATAATGATATTATGAAAATTAAAGCACATTTATCTCCACACAAAATAAATGATGTAATTTTCAAGCCACAAAAAATTTGTTAATTCACAAAATTTGCTCTCAGTAGCAAATAACAAAGCCTCCACTTTTTTTTTTCCCCAGACCATAGCATACATATTGAGATTTGCAAAATAAGACTAACACAATTTGAAATAATTTAAAACATATTTTTTCCACCAATATTGTTTTTGTAACGTACCTCACATCTTAGGCACCCCACACTTTGAAATATCTCATTTACATAGAAAAATTTATTTTCATATCTCATCAATAATCTCGTCAATAAAAATTCAAATTAAGTTAGAATCAAAAGAAAATATCATTTTGATTGTCACAAGATCTCCAAAGTTAAAATATCCGCAACACAACTATATGACTATTTGCATGTCAATATGCAAATTGTACCATCCCCTTAATTATATTCTCTCTTTTTTTTTTAAAATTAAATCAATGCGCGCACTGAAACACAATTTTTTTTTCAGGTACATTTAAATATTTTGAATATTAGTCAAATATTTCCCAGTATCACTAAAACAACAATGCATGTCTTCATGCCACCTCTTAAAATAAATTAACCACAAAGGCACCAAAACCGCATAAAGAATACCATATACAAACCAAATTAAATCATGACAAGACTTAAAATGCTTGCATTCGTAGCCACTTCAAAATGACTCATCACTTTTAAATACGAGGTAGACATCTTGTTAATGTCTACATAACCGAAAGTCTTTTATGATGAAAAATAAACAAATAAATGACAATGGTTTCGTATGCAGTAATCCTAACGCCACCATGTGTATGAGTTATTACAAAACTAAATTTGCTTCTAGAGGACTATCGGCAACATATCTAACGAATGTTATTGAAATCAATTTAATGTATTCATCCATCAAAAGCAATTGAAGCTCCAAGACTCCAACGGAAAGAACTAAATTCACCAATGAATCATACTCATCAATGTAAAGCAATAAACCGTCAACATTAATAATGTTTTAAGTATGGAGGTTATGAAAATTAATATAATTTAATAATATCTTTTAAGATAACCATTAGCTTTTAGAGCTTCCAACAAGACAACCATGAAATCACCCCATGTACGCCAAAGTGAACATTAATGAACATTCATTGATTTTTTTTTTCTTTTTTAACTAAATAGTCTTTTTTTTTTTTGATAAACAGGAACCAGAAGAACATAAAAAAACTAAGGACTAGCATGAAGCGTCTTTGTCTTCACAGCACCAGGACTTAGAATTTGCAAGCCTCTCGCTTCATTCAGCGCTTCCTTAGCAAGCTTGTCTGCCATTTGATTTGTGTCTCTACTAATAACTTGGCATTCGACTTGCCAGTCCCATGCAATCATTGTCTGGATTTCTTGTATCACTCCCCTGTCGTCATGTAGCATGTTGTCATCCCCTGCAATGAGCTTCAGAGCCTCCGAAGAGTCGCTTCTTAGAATGATGTCCCTCTCTCCAAGATCCCAGGCCCGTTTCAATCCGATTAAACAGCCCCAGAGTTCTGCCGTCAAGTGATCACCGTGGTCCAGGTTGCACATGAAGCCTTCCACAAGGTTGTGGTCCTGGTATCTTAGGATTCCTCCACACGCTAAGCGTCCCCGGTAAGCTGAGTAAGCACCATCAACCTCCAGCACTAGTCTGCCTCTTGTGTCTACTTCATTTTGTTGAATCACCAAGCGTTGGGGGGAGCTGACATTAATGCCCCTAAGTTTCGTTATTGTAGTGCGCATGCAGTTCAATATCGCAAGAGTTCTTGCTGTCATCGTGTTCAAATCGGTGACTATGTTGGAGTGAGTAAAATCATTCCTAGCTTTCCATATGAGCCAAGTAATGATGACGAAGTAGCTTTTCCATTCAGTCTCCATCTTCCCAACGTTTCCTCTCATATTCAAGCGAATCCATTCTTGAAGCTTGCAAGAGAAAAAACCATGCCGAAGTTCCTGCTTGATGATCGAAATCCAGAGTGCTTTAATATCAGCACAATCCCGGAGGGCGTGGAGCTCGTCTTCTATTTCCTGATGGCAACGATCACAAAGGCCATTTTGATGCAAGCCTACCTGATATTTGCGTTTATTCGTAACTAGTCGCTCGTGGTAGAGTAGCCAAGCGAAGGTTTTGCATCTTTGAGGTATTTTCATTTTCCAGATGCTCTTCCAGTTCCTATGATCCGGATTATTTCGGGGGTTGAGGGATTCATAAGCTGATTTAACTGTAAAGTACCCCGTCTTATTCCACTTCCAACGAGCCTTCATGTTTCCAAAACGATCAGATACCCTCTGTAAGCCAGATTCAACATGATCCCAATTATTCTTGATTCCCCGCCATATATTGGAGCCTGCTCTTTGCTTGTTAATAGTAGGAATGAGGTCATCCCCACATCCATATTTGCTCCTAACCACCTTGACCCAAAGTGAGTCACGTTTTGTAACTAAGCCCCATCCAAGTTTCATCATAAATGCTCGATTTTGTTGCTTGATGTGCTTCATGCCCAATCCCCCATGCTGTTTCCCTTTGCAGACTCCATCCCAAGAGATAAGGTGCATCTTCCTTTTATCCTCAGATGAACCCCAAAGGAAATCTCGTGCCTTTCTTTCAATCTGACTGCAAGTATTGTCTGGAATATAAGCGGTCTGCATAGCGTAGGATGGTATAGCATTAATCACTGAATGAACAAGGGTGCCTCGGCCAGCCAAAGATAAGCAGTTTATTTTCCAACTGCTTAGGCGTCTTTTAACTTTATCCATGATATATTGGTAGGTCATATTTGAGACTCTTCCATGCTGTAAGGGAACTCCCAGATACTTCCCAAGGTCAGTAGTGCAAGAGAAACCAAGTGCTTCGCTTAGTTGTGCTTTTCTATTGTGGTTTACATTTTTTGAGAAGAACACTTTGGTTTTCCCTTGGTTGACTTTCTGCCCAGAAGCTTCACAGAAGATATTCAGGCAACTCTTGATGACCTCCACCTGTTCGAGGGTAGCTTCTGCAAAAATCAACAAATCGTCAGCGAAAAATAAATGAGAGATAGGAGGGCCAGACTTACCAAGTTTAATAGCTTTCCAACGACTATTACTCATTTCATTTTGGATGATATGAGCCAATTTCTCCATGCAAAGAACAAAGAGGTATGGGGAGAGTGGGTCTCCTTGGCGAAGTCCCCGAGAGGGATTGAAGCAATTGGCTTTATCTCCTTCCCACAAGATCTGCATTGAAGGAGAGGAAATGCAAGACATGATAGTATTTTTTATCATATCAGGCATCTTGATTTCATTTAGGCAACTCGACACAAATTTCCAAGAGATACGGTCATACGCTTTTTCTAAATCGATCTTAATCGCCATATAGCCTCTTTTACCATTCATGTTTCTCATCGAGTGGATGACCTCTTGAGCAACAATGATATTGTCCGAACTCGTCCGACCAGGCACAAAGCTACACTGATTAGGGGCAATGATGTTAGGTAAGAACCTCTTCATTCTATTCACCACGACCTTGGTAATGATTTTATAGATCACATTGCACAAACTAATGGGCCTAAAATCTCTTATAGTCTCTGGGTGATCTTTTTTGGGGATCAGCACAATGAAGGTGTGGTTAATATTAGAGATGATCTCAGGATTCACAAATGCTTGCTTGGCCAAATTGATAACTGAGGAACCCACTACTTCCCATTGGTTCTGAAAAAATAGAGCATTCAAACCATCAGGTCCAGGAGACTTCAAAGCACCCATGTTAAAGAGAGCAGTTTTAATCTCAGCACTAGTAATTTCTGAGGCCATGTCTTTTAGCATCTCATTGTCAATGGGTGGGTAAGAAACATTGTTTCCAGGGATAATTCCGTCACTACCCTCATCGTGAAAGAGGGACACGAAGAAACCTGTAGCTACTTTTTTGATCTCTTCTACATTATCAGTCCATTCCCCGTTCTCCTTCATGATAGCTTCAATTTTGTTTCTACGTCTACGCCCGTTAGCTCTTGCATGAAAGTATTTGGAATTTCTATCACCGAGAGTGTACCAATCACACTTCGTTTTCTGGGCCCATAGTAATTCTTCTTGAATAAGCACCTCTTCTAACTCAAGCCAAAGTTTCCTTTGTAGCTGTTCTAGAGAGGAAGATGTCCCGGAGGCTTTAACAGATCTAGATATACCTTCTAGTCTCCCCATTAATTGTCTTTTCTTCCTCCCCAAATGCCCATATGTTGTCTTGCTCCAAGTGATAAGTTCATTTGTGAAGGAGTTAACATTGTCTGTCCACTTGATATGAGCATTCCAATGATCTTTAACTAACCTGCTAAAATCATCATGGAGAACCCAAGGTGCATTAAAACGAAAAGGACGAGGGTGAGAGTTAGAGACCAAACCTGGGCGAAGTTGGAGTAAAATAGGCCGATGATCTGATTTAAACCAAGGGAGATTTTTAACGATAGCATCAGTATAAACCTCTCTGGCTTTGAAGTTTGAGAGCACACGGTCAATTCTACTTTCACAACCTTCCCGTTTCCAAGTGAAGAAAGGGCCAACACAGCCTAAGTCAGAGAGTTCCAGGCTATCAACCCAATTACAAAAGTCCCTATCCACCGGGGTCGTGTGCAATGCTCCTTCAAAAATTAATGTTTACTTAAAAAATCATAAAACTATGTTTTATAAAACCCATGAAACCAAGGGCAAATTGATGATGAATAATAAGAGATGACGTTGATGGAGTAACAATGAAGTTGCAAGCAACTAAATTCAGTATATATTAGCCAAGACAACAAAACCTCCACATAAAAGAATTAGATATTATGCCACCGTTACAAAAGTCAATTAATTTTTCAATAGTAAAGTCAATTATTGATATAAGCAGATTAACGAACAATATCCTTTGAAATACCTTGTGCACTAAACTCATTAAAGTTTCTTCTGCATGCCAACTGATACCATGTACCACAACGC
This sequence comes from Neltuma alba, assembly GCF_004799145.2. Taxonomy (NCBI): domain Eukaryota; kingdom Viridiplantae; phylum Streptophyta; class Magnoliopsida; order Fabales; family Fabaceae; genus Neltuma; species Neltuma alba. The sequence goes on from NW_021635117.1 coordinate 864,052, forward strand.
AAAAACTACTTTTATTTATATATGCCCACCAATACTTGATTAATACTTTAAATCTGACATGTGCGTACCTGAGAGAGAAGACTAATACGCATAAATGGTAAGTAATCTTCACAGAAACATGTTCTACCATAGCACATTCATTATTTACGCCTACAGCTCGTCCACTGTTATAACGGTGTTCATGTCTGGACTTTTTGCCCAAAATGCAGTATCTTTGAGATCTTAAGTAAGTTTGGTTTCAGAAGCAAATTTGGCATTCGGTGGTTATAATCACCATAGTCCTCATGCTCCATAACCCAGCTTTGTTTATATACATCATCGAACCCACTACCTCAAATATATGCTTTCATCGGATTCACGTCTACCACCAGTATGGATCACCATATTATGTGGTTGTGCCCGGTTACCCATTTGCATTAAAACTCAACTCACAAGTCATCCTTGGCCTCTACAATTACCAGAGGTTCATGAGCTTAACACTCATCTACTATTGTCTCAATACTGTCATCAAGATGAAGAGCGGTATATTTTGGCGGGCTTTCTCTATTGTGAGATCCCAATAAGTATCCTATATGATCACTTTGTTGTTGATGAGCCAAAACAACTAACTCTGCGATTGTGTAGTGCCTTTAGTGTGATGTAACTCTTAAGATTGTTGGCAACACCTGCCAAAATAATAAAAATATGGTTTGAGTGTGTCTAAAGACACTATCCTTAAGAGTTATTTTACCACACAGGTTAGAATAAAAGGCAGCACTCCCCAGGATTGACTAAACCCTTCTTACATAGAGCAAAGTGACATAACAACAGAAATTTAAAACCTCAGGAGAAGAAAGAGAGGAGAAGAGCTCGGGGTAGAACTCTACACACCTGACTATGCACCATACATTGCCTTTTATAGGCAGATAATATATGATCGTTGGGCTACCATATGATAATTGAAAATGGTTTTAATGACAATTAAAAGAGCAATTTTTAAACAATTAATTAAAGTGAATTAAAACATTTTAAGGCCATTGAATATGGTTTATGAAAGAATAAAACTGACTAATTAAAACATATAAATACATCAACGGTCATCTCTAACAGTCAGTTTTAAAGACTCCTCTTCTTAACCATTTTATTAGCTCAAGCTCACATCTTAATAAACACTACTAAGATTTTCTCAATCTTGAGTAATATTGGATTTCTTCTGACACACTCATACACTGAAACTCCAACACATTTGACATTTCATTTCTAATTTTGAGATAATTTCATCATAATTTCCCCAAGCAACAGAGTATAGGGAAAATCCATTTTAAATCCTTCAATAATATCAAAATTTCAAATTGACTCACTAAATTTAGCAAATCCCAAACTAGTCCATGAGACTAATTAGGAATAGGTAAATGCTTTATGTTTTACAACATTTACCCTCCCTTATTTTATTCAAAGCCACCTCTTTCTTTTTCTTCAAAGCCACGTCATTACAAAAAACAACGAAGTAGCAACGCGATTCTGACATAATTCAATTAGCGACGGGATATTTTTCATTATTTTCATAATAATCAGAATTTTTGTTTAATTACATTATTATTTGTATGTGTTAGTTTCTATCTATTAGTATTGAATTTAACATGTTCAAATGTTGAATGTTTAGTATAAAATTAGCAGTATGCTATAGAATTAACATAATGTTTGGTATATTAATTTCAACATATGAAATGACTGTTTGTTAATGTAGACAGTATAAAACAAGAGTGTAATTTATTCCCAAAATAATGTAACAAATTTAAATAACAAAGAAAATAATGTGTCCTTGTAACATTTTTTAATTGTGTTATTGCTATGGCTGCTGATGCTATTATATGGTGGTAATTTGAATTTGACAATAGCAAATGAACGAAATTGAATAAGGAAAAGAAGAAAAAAATAAATAAATTGGGAAAAAATCCCTCATTGAAAATTTTAGTGTGGGGAGGACTTTTTTTCTTTTTATAAAAAGATAAATTGTATATGAAAACTAGAATTATACAACTAAGGTCAACATCAAAGGCACTGATAAAGGGAAATGAGTAAAACATCAATTGTGTAAAAAGAGTGACTAGAAAAGGACTAAAGCAACTAACATCTTTTGCCAAGATGCCATTAGAAACAGGATGACCAAGTAGATCATTGAGCAAATTCTTCTTATAAGAAACAACGTTGAAATGATTCAAAGATGCTGAGAAAATTGGAGCTACTTGAGTAATTAATCCAATGCAACATTAGTTTCTGATAGGAGATGCAAAAAAGATGAGGATTAGAAGAATGTAGTTTCACCACTTTAAAGGATTAGGTTTCATCTTGACCAAGTAAAACTGTAGCAACACAAGAGGTGTGCTTTTGAAATTTAACCATTCTCATGAATATAGTCCAAGCCTGTGCAGAGTCGAGAATGCTGTGAATTTCATAATCGGACAAAGGAGAAGAAGAAGGTACATTGAAAATATTAGGATTGTATGAAAAGCTTTGCCAGTTAAAATTTTTTGCAAGATAGTGAAAGGAGCCTTGGAAATCTTGAATGACTTGTTCCGGATTGTTGACGAGATCTCTGTGAAGTGCCGTATTTCTCTCAGCCCAAATTAGGACTTGATTCTTGCTAGTAAAATTTTGGCTAAAATATATATTTAGTCTTTTAATTTTTTATAAGATTTCAATTTGGTTCTTTAACTTTAAAAAGTATATTTTTAGTATTTTAACCTTGAAAATAATATTTTTTTAAACAATCATGATTGTTTTAAAAATTAAACTTAAAATGTTAATATTTGATAATATTTTATTAACATTCAATATCTAAGCATCATCATTTTTTTGTTAAAGGTTTTTAAGGTTAAATAGCAAAACATATATTTTTAAAAGTTAAGTGTACTTTTAAAAATTAAGTGATCAAACTGAAACTTTATATAAAGCTAAAGGATTGAAAGTATACTTTAGTCTAAAATTTTTCACAGAGGGACAACACTTATATCAAGTTCATTATGTGCATTATGTGAGTTTTTAATTACACATGACTATGTATCCTATTTTTCAAATATATATTAGCATTTAATAATATTTAATTATAAGTTGACACAAAACCAAAAAAAAAATCATCTAGCCATGTGTGATTAGAAAATTTGACATAATAAAAATAATAAATTTGACCTAATTTTTTTCCTAATGAGAACTCTTCCAAATTTTCTCAAAAATAAATAGGCAAAATCATATAAAGTTTTTATTGATCCATATATAACAACTAGCTTTGAGATGACAATTATTTTGTACAACAACATTGAGGAGGATCTGAGACGCTCATGGCAACACAGTTCCCTCCCTTTGGGAATCCCTTGTTAAGGCATAATAGATTGCATTGAGAAGATGAAGCAGCAGAACATGGCCCCTGGCATGCTAATAGTGGATCAGTGAATCCGCTTGCTGGTCCTGCATTAGTATCACTAAGGCATTTCATTAATATTGTTTCAAAACTTTTCACTTAATTTTTTCCAATAAAATTAGTATATTTGATATCGTCAAGTTCAAAAAGAATGATGATGGCAAAAAAAAAAAAAACTTCAATAAAAATGATTTGAGTAATTATATATTCCCTCAATGGTGTTGTATAAGTTACTTTCAATAGTTTTATTAAAATTAAAGAGAATTTTAAAACCCTTTAACTCTGAAAATTAACAAATTTTTCAACAATACTCACATGCTTTGAGAAGTCCAGACCAGTTTTAAAAACATTAATCGATTACAATAATAATGAATAAGAAAAATATGAAGAAAAACGTAATAAGAAATGTCTTGTATGGTACCTTATGAAAAAGGATAAAACAAATCTCTTTTAAAAGCTTTATAATAAAAGGGATTGAAGGAATAGATATTTTGAGTTTTGCTAAAATCATATGGGCATTTTTCCTTCCTTTAAAAACTTATTTTTACAAATATCTTTACTTCTTCCGATTATACGCAACCTTAAAAATGAAGTATATATATCTGCCTTGAATTTTTTCAAACCAACATCTAGATGGAATTAAATCATGTTTAATTTTCAATGCTTATATTTCTCAAGTGCTCAAATGCAATCTAAAAGCTAAAACGATCGGACTATTTTTATATTTTACTTTAATTATAAGAAATAGGAAAAATCAATTTGGAGTCGGAGATCCTTTTAAATCAGGTTCCTAAGCTTTTTTTTTCCCCATTTTGTTTAATCCTCTAAATTTCTGCCGTTAGATTCGGTAGTCCTTACCATTAAATAAGTATTAACAGTCTTAAAAATTTTCGTTACATAAAATTATCTTATTCCCAAAAGAGGATTGTTTATATAATTCTTAATCCAAGTGTAAAGAAGGAACGCGAAGAAGAAAAGGAAAAAAAAAATTATGGGGGGAAGGATTCAAATTCCAAAATAAACCCGTGCAAAACTTTTTTAAAAAAAATTATTTCATTAGAAATATGAATCCGTACAAAAACTGTATTTCATATGAAATATGAATGGAGATTTGAAGAGCTTAGCTGTTAGTCTGACACAGTATCACTCAGTTTCATAAAATTAAAAACTTGAGTGATGTTCATATGATAATCCAATAATATAAAAATAAAATTAAAATCTTTTCATGTATGAAGCAATAACATAAATTAAGTTAAATGGAAAAAAGAATGTATAATCACCTGATGCAGAAACAAGAAGAAAGAATACAAGAACCGTACTGAAGAGATATGTGTGAGAAACTCTTGATGCCATTCTCTCTCAACTTCAGTTTGCCTCTCAAAATTGATTTTTTGATTTATGGATAATAAAACTCAATGACGTATAGGCCTTTATATATAACTTTATGATTTTGGTTGCTCTTAGAATTCCTCTTTCTCATTTTTTTTCCCCTTAGAATCTCATCTCCACCCTTAAATGGAAAAAAAAAAATAGATGGTTCAAAATTAATATTTTAACAAATATGTTAACAAATAGATATCCACCTTCTCTCTCATTTTGATGTAATATTGTAATAATAGATTTATAAAATATCAAATTTCAATACTTCATTTTTTATCTAAAGGTGGAGATGAGATTTTGAGAAGAAAATAAGAGGGATTTTAGAAGATCAAGATCGATCACGTATTCTCAATAGCATACAACTTTATGTTCTAGATATCGTTAATTATAAATGATTAGATTAAATGCAATTAATTATACAGATTATTAATTAGTACATTATATCTTAAAGATAAGATACTAAAAACCAGACCGGCCAATGGGGTCCAGTCCAGTTTTTCAAACCATGCTTAAATATAATGCTTATCTAAATACTTGAAACAAAACAAAAGGATAGAATGAATGTAAAGTGCTATTAATGACAAAACAAAATCTGATACGCAAAGAATGTATATGCCAATTCAAAGATAGGAGAATATTAAAATGAATATACTAGAAGTGGAACGTTTTTCTTTTCTTTTTTTTTTTTCCTTTTTTTAAAAAAAGACTAAGGTATAAATTTACTTCAAAAGTTTTCATTTGAGAATACTGAGCACCTGAAGGTTTTTTTTTTTGCAAATTTGTTCTAAAATTTTAAAATCGTAGTAATATTACGATGTATTATTAAAAAAATAGCATTGACCGTTAAAATAGTAATATTGATCATTAACATTTTTAATGGTAGGGGGACAATATTACTATGATTTTAATCTTTCAAAACAAATTTGCACTCAAAAATCCTTCTGGGTACCCAACACTCTTGAATGAAAACTTCCGGAACAAATTTGTAGCTTAATCCTAAAAAAACATGACACTCTTAAACCTAACAGCTTGGTGCGGGATCTCATCTCTGTCCTTGAGATTAAATTTGATCATCTAGATTAGATTTGGATAAATCTGGAGTTAAAGTTTAAATTTGAAAAAACTTGCAATTGCAATTAGTTGCCTAATGCTATCGTGAATTAAGAAAGGATTATGTATTATAAATAGGGTTAAGTTATAAATTTACTCCGTAAATTTTTACTTAGGAGCGTTAGATATCTAAAAGTTTTTTTGGGTGCAAGTTTGCCTAAAAAATTTAAAATCATAGCAATATTATCCCCTATAGTTAAAAAACTAATGCCGACCATTAAAATAGTAATATTAACTATTTTTTTAATACAATAGAAGACAATAACTAGCTACTACAATTTTAAACTTCTAGAAGTAAATTTGCACCCAGAAAAAACTTCTGGATGCCTAGTACTTGGGATAAATTTCAATCTTAACCATTATAAATATTATTTGAATAATCTTCTAAAATGATATTATCTTATTAAAAGAAATTAAGAATTTTAAAACATATCACGAAAATGAATTTAGTGATATTCCAATTAAATTCACAATAGTTATGTAACGAAAATTGACGATTGAATTTGACAATACAGGGTAATCAATTAATGTTATTATTAATGCTGAATTTGAAAATTCACAAGAGTTATTTTCTAGATTCATAAGGCAAGTTACCTAGCAATTGTATGTACATGTGTTAAAAACCACGATTAACCAATTGATGATGTGGCCTCATCATGTTGGGGAAACTCACAGAAGTTAACATCGATATGCACTTACAAGAAAGGGTTGAGAAGCAAAAGATTTTGATTTAACTTATTGTAAATGATTTTGTGCTCTACAAAATACATATATGAGGAGAGTTTTGTTTCATAAAATGCAAAAGTAATTTGTGAAAGTAGTAATCCCAAACATGTATTTGCCACCATCTTCACCATCTTAGCCAATGTGATTTAATTCATGACAATGAATTATGAATTCGAATTTTAATTCATCATATTTTGAAGGATTAATTTCTTCTGTTAGACCCAATTCTTTGGTATCTTGACTCCTACGTTTAATGCTCTTGATTTGATTTTGATATACTTTTAACTCCTCCCCTTGTATACGTAATTAATCCTTGGTAGGCTAATGGCGTTTGATTCTGTAGGAACACATTTAAGGTTTACATTGAGTATGATGCGTCATGCTAGTTATTCTACGCATTGTTTTCTTAATAGAAAAAGCAATCTTTCCCTTTCTTGATAAGAGAAGAAGACGAAATAGAACCAACCTGCAAAACTATTAAGCAAAATACCAAATTACCCATGCTTTTTATTCTCCAGATTTTTGAATTCTTCAACTTTCCAACCCCACTTATAAATTGTGTAGCGTCATTTACTAGTCATATTTAAATTGTAAATTTTGAAGAGTGAAGATGCATCCAGCATCTTGATCTTTTTTCTTAAATACATCCAATATCCTTTTTTTTTTACAGTGCATCCAACATTTTGATCTTTTTTTATTTGATACATTCAGCACCTTGATATTATTTTTAGTACATCAAGCATTGTTTTTTTTCCTTTTTCTTTTTCACTTTTGAGGTTTATTACTTTCTTGCTATCTTTATTTCAGTAGTCTATTTTATTTTGATTTCCACATATCCCTTGCGCAGATCAGATTCTCTGTCATTAATAGTCTACTTAAGTTTCGGGATTAGTATCTCACACTTAAGGTATCGCAAAATAAAACTAATAAAATTTCATAGATGGTTCTCACGAAAACAAAAATTGCAGAAATGGGCTAGAATATATTTTTAGTCCTTTCATTCACTACAAAAAAACAAGCTATTAGCGATGGAAATTAGCGACATAAATTCCGTCGCTAAATCTATTTCAACGGAATTTAGCGATGGAATTCCATCAATAAAGTATTAGTGAAGGAAAATATTCTGCCGCAAACAACCTCATCACTAATGGGTTTAGCGACGGACTTTGTGTTCCGTTACTAATTTTGCGACGGAATATTCCGTCGCTAAATACTGCATTTAGCGACAGAATTTCCGTCACTAATTCTACGTTATTTGCCACGGAATTGGCGACCGAATATTCCATCACAAAGTACCGCATTTAGCGATGGAAAATTCTGTCGCTAACTTGCTATATTTTGTGACAGAATTTTCCGTCGCTAACTCACACACATTTGCTACAGAATTTGCAACATAAATTCCTTGCAAATCAGTCGCAAATTTTTTTTCTTCAATTGTTATGCTTATTTTTTGATTTGCAACAAAAAAATTTCAGTTATTTTTTTAAATAGGTTTTTTTAATAAATTGTTTAGAAAGAAATAAATTTCATGATAATAAGTAAAGTTTTTAAACTGCAAATAGTTCAATTTTTTTTATAAGAAACAATTTGGAATTTAAAAATAATCCCATACAATAAAATGTCATAAATTTAAGAACATTAAGGTTAAAACCTCAAGTATGAAGAAAAAGGCATAATAAGTAATGCAAAATGAGCCACTCATATCACTTTGCTCATTCTGATAGTCCTACACGAAGCCTCAAGTATGAAGAAAAAGGCATAATAAGTAATGCAAAACAGAAATTGGCAACAAGCACAACTTACTGCCATCGTCACCCTCCCAGCCCAGGGCATATTGGATGTGGCTTTTAACTATATAAGTGTTTGTTCTCATAGCATCCTTTTTTATGTCGACATTGAGAAAATGTTTGACCAAGTCGTATTCTACATTTAGTCGGGGCAAACATAACAAAAGGAAACCATATCGGCTATACATTGCCAGAATACCTTCCTTCCTTTAATTAGCTTCTTTTCCAGCTCTGCTTTGGCACGTAATTGCCTATGCCTCAGAATTCCATGGTACTGCTTGGCATTAATGTAAACAGGGTCCTCTGCAATTTCCAATGGTAAGACCATTTGCGTGGTATGAACTCCTATACCATGAGAATGCACCTAACATAGTTCCCAACAAAAATGAAGAGAAGTCAGATTAAAGAAAAATCTTTTTCTGGTATGATCACTAAACAATAGAAAAGCCAAAAAAAATCACATAGCCTAAGCTACAAAGTCTACAATAACATTAATATTAACTATAAAATGATCATCTCTAAGCATTCTAAACAATGACAAAATCTAGGTCTAATTTTCAAGTATTTGATATTAGTTGTACTAACAAACACATTATAAGTTGAACTTTTACATTATTATATGATTGAATCTTTGAAAAACAAGTGTCTCTACGTATAATATGTTCATTGAAGAACCTTAGCCCACGCCCAAAACACAGTGCCATGTGATGGAGGCTAACTGTGTGTTTTGTGGCAGCTATTCGTTTCCAGCGAGTTCTAGCCAGGTGTAAAGTGAATGGAGTGGTTGTATAACAATCGCTTTGCTGAAAGTTGAGATTCATCTTCACAACCTTTCCATAAAGGTTGTTTTGCAGCACGTAGCATGTCATAAAATGCTTGTGCATTAGGATTTGGCATCTCTTCAACACCTTTATTATAGTTATCCCTAAGACTCGGCCCAGCTGCATCCATCACCATGGTCTCATATTGACTTAATTGATCACCAAGTGGTCCACCTAGCATTGGAGACATGGGTGAATGATATTCTATACTTCTCTCACCATGACTAGTCCATATATAATAGTTTGGCATGAATCCATATTTATAAATATGTGTCTTCACCTCATCGAGAATGAGATATGGCCTACATCTACATTTCACACATGGACACCTAAGCTTCCCCAATTTTTGGCCATAAGGTGATTGCATTGCATAAGTAAGAAACTCCTGTACACCTTGCTCAAATTCTATTGCAACCCATTTAGTGCACTGATCTATTCTATTGTACATCCATCTTTGATTTTCTGGGCCTTCCATTCTAAGAAAGAGGTGTGCAATAATAATATGTAAGAATTGGAGAAGACAAGTAATATATATGGCAAACAAATACACACACATACATATATGAATAAGCAAAGTTAAATGTCAACATTTGTATATGAAGAAACTAACAAGTTTTATTTAAGGACAACTCCTACCAAAGACAAGACTTGCTAAACAATCATTAATAGATAGCTTTGAAGGTAAAAAAAAACACTGAAAAAGATTTTGAAAAATGTAAGAGATAGGAATGTATTGAGACTACCTACCAACAACAATCAAACAACATATATCAAGCTAGATAAAAAAAACAAAACATTATACATCAACCCAACTAACAGTTAAATGGTCACCTTACTTGAATAGTTCTACAACTTGTGTTTGGGTTGCCACTAGACCTCTATCTAACTCTATCAAAGGAGCTGCTGTATGTCAAATTATTATAATCCAACCCTACACACACAATCAAGTCAACAAATTAAAACCAGAAAAAAAAAGCACTCACCAAGCAACCAAGCATTTCAATAATTGGTAACTCTATATATAGACAATATATACGTACATCATAAGTCCCTTAATATTCTAAGCAACCAAGCATCTCATGTAATGACAGATTTTACATGTATTTGCCCAATTATGGTATTGCAAAAGTGATGTAAATCTGCATAATAGTTATGGAATGCTCAATCAGTAGGAAAGTGTTTTGCTGTTTCAGGTAATAATGCTCATAATGTTTGAGGCTGAAATTATAGGCATTTTGGATAAGATGTTTGCAATCTTTTTAAGTTGTAATCTGCTGAGAGATTAACATCTCAGCTCTTGTTTATTTCCTTTGGAATGATCAATGCATATAGTTGGGGCTAGGCTTGTAGTAATAACTCAAAATCAGATTCTAATCTGATAGTATCTTTGACCATCCTAATGAAATGACATCCTAACAATATAAAATTAATAATACAATCAGGAAAAAATTAGAAATCATTAAAGCTAATAAACCATAATAAATTAAAGAGCTAAAGTTTTAGTGTTAAAACTGCATGCATATTGAAAGAATTTTGTAAAAGTATAAGTTTAGTGGTGGAATTCAATTGATACATGTTAGTATCGATATACTGGTCCCCATGAGGTTCTCAATGAAGATTCCCCTGCTACAAGTATTTTTAATTTCTTTTAAATCATGATGAGTCTAATACATCATCTGCTTGCTAGATTAATAGTATTCCAGTATGTTTTGGCAATATCCAAGCAATACTCTTCATTTATATTTTACACTGACAGGCTCGTCATAAGTGACCAAATGCCTTGAAGCATTGCAACTATCAGAGTGAAATCTATATCAGCTTTACATGAGGGGAGATTTTTTTAGTTAGGTAATTGAATCTATAATGCAAATAAACAAACTAGGATGCTTTACACATGATTAACTTGCAACATTCTCATTTCATGAGTTTTACATCAAGAGCAACCAAATGCTTGTGCCATCACCATTGCACAACACTCATCTACCGACTATGATGAACGTAATATGGAAGCAACAACACAATCAGATGTTTGTACTTTGATAGCTCGAAGAATGAGCTTTCTTTGATAGAAGCCAATTCCAATAATACAACAATAAATATAAAACGAATAACCAAAAAAAGCAAATGAAAGCAAAAAGGCCTAATTTACAGAAGTTACGAATAAGGGTTGGGAATTACAAATGTTTGTATACAACAATAAATATAAAACAAATATAAAACTCCAATAAAAAAGCATATATATCAAAGACCAATATACATTAAAGCTTGCCTAAATGTGTACCTCATTTTCCATCTCCCAGAATGACTTGCAGAGAATCCAATCAACCAAATGAAGTACTAATCCTGTGCAATGTCACTAGTCAAGGTAGTACTAAAAGGCAGTCACTTAGTACCAGTAGAAATATTTTCAACAAAACTAGAAGGGAGATCTGAACCTTGAAATAAAAAGTAACCCACAAATAAAATGAAATCTAAAAGGGAATCTGAACCAGAAGATGAAAACAAGAAATAGAATGCCAAGAAGCTACCCAGTGACAAATCTGAACGCTGACGATGAACATAAAGGAGGCTGACAAAACGGAGTAGAATCTAAACTTTGAAGAGGAAACCAAAGAATGTGAATGGACACAACAACACAAACAGAAGGCCGACACTCTGAGTCTCAAAACCTGCACATTCAGGCGCAATTTGATCTGAGGAGGGGAAATGGAAGAAGAGTAGGAGTGGAGGATTGGAGGTGCCTTTGCTGGACTGGCAGACGATGGTGAAGGGGTTTCATTAGAGAAATAAACCCTTAGGCGTTGAGGAAACCCTTAGAAGTGGTTTGGCTCCTCCTCTTGCGATTCTTGTAATTTTTTAAAAGAAGGAAATTAGAAAAAAAATCCTGAAGAGAGCAAATTTGTGATATTTGTGGAGGGAAAATGAATTTTACCTTTGCAAACGGAGGGAACATGCGAATATTTTGGAGGGGCAAGATTTTTCATACACATATAGATATAAATCTAATTAAATGTTTCTTCAGTAAAAAATTATAAAATAAAATTGTTATTATAGAAAATATACTTAGCATTAAAATGATAAATTAATTATTAAAATTATTCCTTTTAATTATAATACCTCTCTCTCACATATATTATCTCACTTTTAATTATATCACATCTCTCTCTCACACACTCTATCTTTCAGTACCTTCCCTCTCAACTTTCCCTCCTTTTTTTTCCCATCTAAGCATGTAATTAGAGAAAATTAATACATACCTCAAAACCTAAATAGTAATAATAATATAGAAATACTGTGCAATAATGTTAAACTAATATCATACATATATATAGTGATATAAATATAAGATATATCAAGAAATAAGCATTAAAAAGAATATAATAATGTTAAAATAAAAAACATAAATATAAGACACTTCAATAATAAAGATTTAAACCGCAGTTTATTCGAAATATTTTTATCAAATTTAATACAAATATATTTGAAATCTTTGACAATAAAATATAGATATATTTAAATATGAAATTTACAAATTAAATTTAATCCACAGGATTATAATGATAGGGGCAGAATCTCTAACTTATATGCTACCAGGATGAATTTTTTTTTTTTAAGTAAAGTTGTCAAGCTTTTTATAATATTCTAATAAAATTTTTAGATCTAATAAGATTTTTCTTATTATAGTCTTAGATCTACTCTATAATCTCTAATTTTCTTTTCTAATTATCATTTCTCAATTTCAAGATGACTAAAAAGAAATTAAAAATATTTATAATTATTGGTTTAGAAATTCAAGATATTGATTCTCTTTTTATACTTTACCATCCCCTTATTTATCTTAAATATTCTTATATATAATTTCATTATCAAATGAGCATTTACTATTACTCCAAGTCGCAAACGAGAATTAGGACACACACACACACTATAGATTATATTTAATAACATGGACCATCAGTTGAGTACTTTAGTCAAATAATGAAGCTAACCCAACATACTCGCTTTTGGATCTAAACTAACCTTGCCAAAACTTCTTTTGAACTTTCTTTTTTTTCGAACAGATCAAGTATATGCAAATTGAGTTAAATTGACCTCGTTATTAGGTTTCCAACTTAACTCTATAGTTTATGGCGCCCTTATTATTCATTCAATGGAAATAAGTCAATAAATAATATTTCAATATGTTGTTAAATAAGTTATCAATTAGGTTAAAGTTCAACATGTCTTTACGTTTTCCACATATCTCATCATATCTAAAGAAACTTTTCACATATCTTATCATATCTAAAGACACTTATTTGACACTAATGTTGAAAGAAAGAGCAGCAATCTGACAAAAAAATTAATCATATTGTAACAAGAAAATAAAATCATATTACGAATTATATTCAGATTTTTAATTTAAGTTCACAAGCTCAAAAAAATATAATCAATTTCAAAAAAGTGTCTAATAAGGATATCAATTTTCTTCTATTTCCCAACAGGAAATATGTATAAATAATTAAACTATTATATTTTATATATATAGATATATAAATTGTTAAAATACATGTCTAAATAATTACACTGTTATATTATATAAATTTTTCAAATTTTATAATCATAATGTAGAATTTTGTGAATTTCATGTTAGCGATGGATTTTGTGACAGAATTTTGTGATGGAAACAAATTCTGTCGGAAAATCTGTCACACAATAGGAGTAGAAATTAGCGACGGAATTTTGCGACGGAATATTCCGTCGCAAAATTCCATCACTAAGCCTATTTACTGACGGAATTTGTGACGGAACTATTCCATCGCTAAAGTCTGTTGAAAATCCGTCCCAAATTCGTCGAAAAAATTACTGATAGAATTTCCGTCAAAATTCCATCAGAAATTAGCGACGGAAAATATTCCGTTGGAAATTAGCAACGGAATTTTTTTTGGTTGCTAATAGACTGTTTTTTTGTAGTGATTTTATATAATATTTTAATTTAGTTATTTAATTTTAAAAAGTATATTTTTAGTCATTTACCTCTAAACCGGTTAACAAAAAAATGATATTAAGATTTTGAATGTCAATAAAACATTCTTAAATACTAACATATTGAGCTTAATTTCCAAAACAATCATGATTATTATAGAAACACATCATTTAATACTAATAATTTTAAGATTAAAAGGACTAAAAATATATTTCTTAAAATAATAAAAAAATAAATGTACACTTTTGTCTAATATAAGACTACAAGTATATGCAGCATCTACTGCATTTAATCAGTTGACTATTAAAGATATAAGCAAAACATAACAGTTCTAGAACATGTATATCCACGGACTTAATGGATGTAAACAAATGGATTTAAGTTTTGCCCTCTATATATATGGAGGCTTATACAGCATTAACTTTCCATAACACTGTATCAAAGAGATTAGAGCGGCGAAATTAAATTGTGTCAAAATGGCTGCAAGAGTTTCTCAAACCCATCTCTTCACTGCAATGTTTATGTGCTTTCTTTTGTTTTTAGCCTCAGGTAATTATTCTTATTTCAACAGAAAATGGCAAAAAATACGTATTGAATTTCAGAAAGATAAATATGTCATGCTGATTATTCTTGTACTAGTTTTTTTCTGAATAATTTTTTTTTGAATAATGATTTTACTACTCCAGTAATAGTTTTAACATGTCAAAATTTGTCAAAATCACTTATTTATTATTTTGAAATTTAGTAGATATTTTTTGTTATTTTTCCTAATTTCAGTTCTCATGCTATGAGTATCAAATCCTTTTCTCTTTTGTTTGTTTTCCCCCCTCAAAATACAAGTATTCAAAATTATATTCTGTCAAAGTTATTACATGCATCTTGTAAAAACAAGTAAACAATATACATTTTTTTTCACGCACAAACGTGTCAACAGCTTCAACATTTTCAACAATACTAAAGGATGTTAATATTTTATACATTTTTATTTGAATATTATTTTAATTATGACTAATAATCTTGAGTTGGCCTCAACTTAAACCACTAACTCTTGAACTACTATTCTAACTGGTTTAATTATTCCAATTTTCAGTACCCTACAAACTTCTATCATTATTTATTATTGTTGATTCATCTATTGAAACTAAGAGTTACAAAAATATATTTGCCCCAGGCATATAAATCTCCTTTCAATTATAATATTTCTGTTGACTTTTGCACAATTTTTTCGTTTATGCTTTTTTTAATGTCTATACACAACTTTCTTTTTAGAACAAAGATTAAAGTACACAAATTTTTGCTTGTATTGTTTTTAAAAACAATATGGACGACTCTCCCTATAATATTGACGATTTGGATATGTAATTAATTATCTATTGGCTGCAAAAAAATTCTATATTATGTTTTAAAAATAAACAAAATAAATTGCGTGATTGTATTTTACATTTTTAAAAGCTTATGCATGTTTCAATAGTCAAGGCAAAAAAAAAAGCATGTTTCAAAAGTAAAGATAAAATCAGATCAATTGTTTTTTGTAACCAAGTTTATTAATAAAGTACTTTATACATATATATATGTATATTTATATATTGGATGATAATATGCAGAGCCAGCATATGGAATAACTCGTCATGATCCACAGTTCTTATGCATAGGGCCTTGTTCTTTATATGGATAATCTAATGATCAATGCAATGCAACGACGCTTGCACTAAAAGGGGACTATCCAAGGGAGGGTTCTGCTTTGAAGAAAGTCCATCAGGAGATTCTCAATGGTGTTGCAAAAATTTCTGGGTTATATTTTATTATATTGCAGTGTAAGAATGAATCAAATAAATAAAATAAGTAATAGCCTTTACTTGCGTGCACTCTTCTTCTAAAATAGACCCCTCAATTACTTACTATATTATTTTTAGGAGCGAAAGGAATATATTATATATTCTGATATTGTAATAAATTGCTTTATATATATATATGTATAAGGGAAAACACAAAATGAATATAAAAATTACTAAATCTCAAGTTTGGATTGTTTCCTATATTTTAATAATTTTTAACTTTTAACTACACTTTACTTGCAAATAAGGACACATTTTTATATAAATTCACGGTTTAAAATTTAATAATTTTCAGGCTTTTTTGGTAAGACTTTCTTTATAAAATACAACATTTAGAACGTATGTTGGTCGAACTAAGATAGGATTTGCTATTATAAAATGTGAAATTGGTGAGTTTACTGAGTTAAACGGGTGAGTTCACAACATGCGCACACGCACCATGTATATAATATCCCCACCCTCCCCCCCCAAAAAAAAGAAAAAAAGAAAAAAAAACCCACTGTAAGTGTAAGACCCTTAACCTCCCAAAACATCATAACTCGTCATAAAGTTCACTACTATGGTAGAAAAGGAGAGCTGTTAAAACGAGCTACTATAGTAGAAGGAAAATTTCATATTTTTAGAAATTGACTTTCAAGCTCGGGTCAACCCGTAAGACGTTGCATGCAACTACAATAATCCATTCATATCCACTGGGCCTCCGAGCCTCCGGCCCGGGTAACACATACATCAAAATCAGCCCATTTAAATAGTTTTCAACCATAGAATCCAGAGTTCATAAAACACTAGCAATGGCCTCCAGCCAACCGAAATAAGGAGATACATTCTCTCCAGTTTACAACAAGGCCGGGTAATCAAATATTTCAAAAGGACCCTAATTGTGACAATATACAACGTATTCATACATAAACAAAGGCTAGAGGCCTAAAGCTAACCAAGCTCAAGCCTCTGCATCTCTTCCCGAAGGCGCATGCCTAGAAACTTCACCTGAAAACATTGTAAACCACGGGGTGAGACGGAGTCCCAGTAACCAACCTTTCCAATACTAGGTACTATTAAATAGGTGCTCGTGAGGTGTCAAGTGGGGCAGTTCACAAATAATATAATGATAGCCACAATAATTCATGCAAGTGCAATGATGCAATCCCATCAACCAAATCCCTCACTTTGGGGGATTTTCAGGAGCCGAAGCCGGCCTATCCCTCACTTTGGGGGGACGTAAGGAGCCATAAAAGGCCTATCCCTCACTCTGGGGGATGTAGGGAGCCAAAAGGCCTATCCCTCACTATAGGGGACGTACTGAGCCAACCATCATGCATTAATGGAGGCCTTACCACGTGGTAGTAACAGACAAAACTCTCACCAATTCCCAATTAATGCATCATGCTCAAATCATAAGCAAAGAGTAACAATCATTTCACAATTAATCTCATTCAGTGGCATATCTTTCACAATTCCAAAAATTCATTCATCATAAACCAAAATCCCACAAGACGGTTTTCCCTTCTTATATACAACATATAGTTTGAACACAATTACTATTTGGAGCACAAAACACAATTTACTCACAATACCACAGAAGCAAATACTAAGGATTGGAAAGTGGTTACCTCTCGCCTGAGTAAGGAACAACAAACCAACGATGTGGCCCCGTGCACGACCAAGACTCACAACCGGTCTACACAAGCACACAAACACACAACCATCATATATTAGCTTTCAAACTAATAATGTGGTCAACACAACACTTGGGGACACAAAATTCCCATCTCCCATCAAAACTCTACCCAACTCAAAGGGTATAACTATCAAAACAACACTCCAAAGTCCTCAAAGTCTATTAAAACATCAAGTCTCCTTCCAAGCATCAATTAGAGTTCAAACCTCAAGGACCCACCATAGGAATTCAACCTCCAACATCCCATTTGAGCAATTAAGGTTCCAACAACAAATCTAAACCGATTAAACATCCAATTTAACCCTCCTTAACATAACCCAATTCACAAAACTCAAAATCAATCTCTACATTATCATCCTCAATCCCAAATCATCCAATTCCATAAACCCTAACTCCAAAAACTCAAGATTCTTTAAATCCAAGAAAACTACACCGATTAAATACTTAAACTAACCCAATGCAATCAATTAAACTCAAAACAATCGGTCAAAAACCTCAGTTCCAACACAACCTAGAAAATCCTAGGGTTTCACCATAAATCCTTATAAATTCCAATCAAGAAGATAGATTAGAGGTTAAAATCACTTACTTGAGGTAATGGATCCTTAGAAATGTCTCCTCCAAGCCAAAAGTTCGAAACCCTAGCAGAGCACCTCTCTCCTCCTTCAGATTTTCTTATTTTCGCACGCTGAACCCTCCCGCGACTATATAGAATCGCGACCTTTCGCCGCGGCGAACTAATCCTGAGAGGAATTACTCGCCTGAAAATCCAACTTCGCCGCGGCGAACTCCAATCTTCACCGCGGCGAAAGCTTCCAGAGAGGAAACTCTCGCTCGCCCAGAAGAACTTCGCCGCGACATGCCCTTACCTTCGCCGCGGCGAAACCTTCCCGAAAGACACTCCCCTCTGAAACTCCCGGTGCGCCGCGGCGAACATACCCTGAGAGGGGTACGTTCACCTATTCCTCCAACATACCTCAAATTCACCCCAAACACCCAGATCAAGATTAAATCACTAATCTATCCTCAAAATCAACCAAAAGAGGCTATTAAGAACCCGATAAAACTCAGGATGTTACAGTAAGGCTTTTAGATTGACATTGATTTACCAATTCATTTCCGGTATCAAATTGTTCAGTCTTTTTTAACATTTCATATACCATAATTCCTTCTTCTCCTAGAAAAAAGGTTGATGATTTGTAGGCCTTTTATCTAGATGCAGTATTGTTCCATCTGGCTTTTGCCCATTCCAGAAACTTTCCCACCACTACTTCCCCTAAGAGTCTATCTTTCTCATTTAATTAGGAGGGAGTCTACTGTTTTCATTCAATTTTTTTTTTGAATGAAAAGGGAAGTATTACTCAAAGAAGAGAGTCAACGAGTTGCAAGATATGTACAACAAGACAAAGCCTACCAAGAAAGCCAAAAGAAAACAGAGTAAAAGATATTAGTGAGGCAGCCTCATGATGTCGTTAACAATTCTAGCTCTAACAGTGTGATTAACAAAAGCATCAGAGCTAACTAATAGTTCAGATGCCCCAAAAGATTCTCCAGCAAAGAGGTGTTTGTTCCTTGCATCCCACAGCTTCCAATTAATGATACCAAATAGTAGGGTTCATCTTTGGTTGGTGCGGTGGGGGTCAATATTGTGGGTCCACTAGCTCTGTATAGGCATGTGGAGGAATTGAGTGAGTTTGCTTGCTGGTATGGTCATTTTCCAACATGCTACGACAAGGGGGCAACGACAGAACACGTGGTTACTATCTTCGTCCTTAGATCCACAAAGCTCGCAAGTCCCATCTAGAGTTAGGTGCCTCTGCTTCCTCTCTGTGTTCATAAGCAACTTATTTTTGTAGGCTAGCCAAAGAAAGGATCTAATTCGGTGAGCCCCTGGCCATTTCCAAATGAGCTTCTAGCAGTCTTGTTGATCATTCCTAAGGTCATCTACCATTGTTTGATATGTTGAGGACACCGAGAAGGCTCCATTGGAGCTAAGACTCCAACTACAGCTAGCATCCCCATCATCTCGCCTTAGAGGGGGTGTGGTGGCAATTAATAGATTTACGAATTTGGGGAATTTTTCTTGAAAAAGATGCCAATGCCATTGACCACTCTCATTTACGTATTCCTAAATGGTTTCCCCCATTTGGTTCTCATTGATGTCCAAGAAGGCTAAATTCTTGAGTGGGCCTAGCTTACCTATCCAATTATCCTTCCAAAACTTTACTTGCTGCCCATCGCCTGGGTTCCATTTTATACCCAGGTACGTTTCTGGCCAAGTTTTTGCTATACTCCTCTAGGTGTGCGAACAAGAGTTGGTCTTGAAAGTGGGTTTTGTCAGCGGGTGCCATCCATACTTGGCTCTGAGAATCCTAACCCATAAAAGATTTGGTTTGCTTCTGAGCATGAATCCAAGCTTAGCTAGGAAAGCACAATTTTGAGATTTCATTAACCTGAGGCCACTTCCTCCACTATTCTGGGGCAGACACATCTCTTCCCACTTGACCAAGCTAATTCCCTTTGGACATTCGTCTGTACCCTAAATAAATTGGCGTATCAACTTTTCAATTTTGGAGTAGTAATTAGTTGTTAGCATTGAAGTTTGCATAGCATAATACGGTATGGTGGATAGAACTGACTTGGCTATTGTGACTCGGCCTGCTAGGGACAAGGTTCTTGCTTTCCAATTGGAGAGCTTTAGCTTAACTTTATCAATGATGTATTGATAGGTATCCTTAGTTACCCTAGAGTGTAACAGGGGCACTCCAAGGTATTTACCTAGCTGGTTCGTCTTGGTATAGTTAAGGAAGTCACATATGGAATTGGCCTCATATCTCTTCACATTCCTTGAAAAGAAGATTCGTGTTTTAGTCTGGCTAACCGAGTAGCCTGAGGAGTTACAGAAGTCAGTAGGACTTTTTTTATGAGTCCAACTTGTCTCATGTTAGTGGAGCTGGAGAGGACTAAATCATCAACAAAGAAAATGTGGGAGAGTAGAACACCATTCTTCCCCATCTTGATTGTTTCCCAATTTTTTGCAGAGACTTTAGCTTGTATGGCTTGAGAAAGTCTTTCCATGTAGAGGACAAAGATATACCGTGATAAAGGATCCCCTTGACAGATTCCTTTGGAGGGTTGGAATGAGTCAGAGGGGGAACCATTCCAAAGAACTTGCATGGAAGGTGTTGTGATACAATGCATGACGAGCCTGATGAGCCTCTTTGGGAATTGGGCATCTCGCAAGGTGTCTTCTATGAAGCTCCATTTGATCTGATCAAATGCCTTTTCTAGATCAACTTTAATGGCCATCCAACCAATTTTGCCCTTTTTTTCCTCATGGAGTGTATGACTTTGTTGGCAATAATAATATTGTTTGTAATGTTTCAACCCTTAATAAAGCTAGCTTGGTAAGGCAGAATAAGTTTTGGTATTATTAGTTTGAGTCTATTGGTAATGATTTTTGTAATCAGCTTATAGGCTACCGAACAGAGGCTAATTGGGTGAAAATCCTTGAGAGTTTGGGGTCGTTCAATCTTGGGGATTAGGGTTATGAGTGTTTTGTTTAAGACAGGATTGATATTCCCACCATTGAAAATATCTTTTACAGTATTGTAAACAAAATCACCAACAATTTCCTACTGACTCTGGTAAAAGAGGGCATGAAGTCCATTACTTCCAGGGGCTTTGAGAGGTTTCATGTCAAAAAGTGCCTGTTTCACCTCTTCCGCAGTAATCTCAGTAGATAAGGAACTATGGGAGTGTGAAGGTAAAGGAGGAAACTTACCTCAGGTTAGATAGGCCTCAGGGCTAGCAGGGTCGTCAGAATAAAGATTTAGAAAATAATCCTGAACCATTTGTGTAAGAGTCTCACTGTTTGTGATCTAGTCCCCTTTGGCATTTTCTAAAGAATTAATGCGATTAGCTCTTCTCCTAATACGAGCCTTGTTGTGTTCCTGTCTCCCAGACATATCTAATTACTTCGTGATTTCTGAAGCCAGAGAAGCTCCTCATGCAGGCAGGCATCTTCATACTCAAAGCGTAGAGCATAATCAAGGTCTCTGAGGTGTGAGGAATAGAGGCTGCTTTCTCTAGCTATTTGTACTCCTAGCAGGCGAGCTCTGAGCCTTTTTTTTTCCCTCCCGATTGATCCAAAGACCTCCTGATTCCATCTCGACGCTGCCTCTACAAAATTATCGATGTTTTCGACCAGGCTATGACTATTGCTCCAATTGTCTTTCACTAAGTCGGAGAAGTGAGGGTGGTGGATCCAGGCTGCTAGAAATCTGAAAGGCCGAGGTTGAGTGACCTGAGATTGATTAAGCCCAAGTCGAATTAGTAAAGGTCTGTGGTCTAAATTGATTTGGGGCAGCTGGTGTACACTAGAGTTGGGAAAGAGCTGTATCCAGGAGACATTGGCTATGGCTCGGTCCAGTCCTACCAAAGTCAACCTATGCCTCCAAGTGAATTTTGGGCCTAAGAAACCCAAGTCCAGGACTTCGTTATCTTGATAGAAAAATTGAAAAAGGGGGTAGCTTTTGGTTTGCCTTAGCCCTATTCCACAGCGTTCGACAGCATGTAGCGTGGCATTAAAGTCCCTTGCAAGGATCCATGAAGAGGACTGATCTGAAGCAAGATTAGAGAGCTCGGACTAAAGTTTAACTCACAATTACGGGTTAGGACTTGCATAAATAGCAGTAAAAAAGAACTCTTTGGAGTATTCTTTGATGGTGATTTGAGAGTGAATAAATTGGTGGTTCCTTCTTGTCTACTCTTCCTTGCCTTCTGCCTCGTGGGGCTACCTGCAGCCAAGAGCCGTACAAGGCATCACAGCCTTCCAGTGCATTTGGCAAACGTACCTCTAGTGGTTGTGCTTCGCTAGTAGGTGACGGTCCCAAATCCATCTTAGACACATCATGGTTCAGGGGACAGACATTTTCCAAATGGCCATAGTGCCCACATTTGAAGCAAATCGTAGGGAGACCTTCATATTCTATAAAGAATACTTGTTTATCGATTTCTATTTTGGAGGTGAGCACTTTCGAGAGGTCAATGAGAACTGCCATGTGGGTGAATTTACCTCTTACCCCTGATGCTGTGTTGTAGTCAATTTTCATAACTTTGCCTCCTATCGCTCGAATAACGCTCTTCTTGTAATACTTTGCTGGCAACACTGGAATTTTGATCCAACCCATGACTTGTGAAGCCATATGGCGTAGGGGCAAGAAGTCGGGAGACCAAGGTTGGACTGTAAGGTAGTGTCCGAAAATGACCTAGGGTCCCCTAAGCAAAACTCCGTGAATCTTTTTCGTTACTGAACTTGGCAATAAAGCAATTACCCTCTAAATCCATAAACTAGACCGAGCTTGTGATTTTTCAAAGACTAGCTACTTTGTTTCGGAGATCATCATATCTAATATTTCTCCCTAACATTTTAATAATGACTGCATATTTTGTTTAGGAGCTGATGGGTTCTTGCAGAAAAGGCAATGGATAGAAAGGGCCTTGTTCTATCTACACTGATATCCCGGTCCTGCAAGGCGAGATCATCCTTCTCCTCTTTCTTCTTAGAGGCTCAGTTCAATAGCATGTCTTTGAACAAGGGGGGCTGAGGATTTTGACGGTTCGATAGGGTCGGAGTCTGACTTGTCCTCATTATCAGGGTGTGAGATAGGGTCGTAAGACAACATATTTGTATCATCCTGCATGTGTGGGAGCTGTGCCTTCACCTTCTTTATAGTCCTATTGTCATCTGGGTGGGAAGGTGACTCTTCCTTTTCTTGGATTTTTATGGAAATGGAGTGTTCTGTCATGTTAACAGTGATTGCCAAGTTATCTGTAACTTCAGATGTCTTTCTAGGTGATGTCTATTTTTGTTGGTCCTCAAGAACCACTTGGTTGTTCAGTAATGCGAACCTATCTGTATCCATAGTAGCGATTGCACCTTTCTTTTTTTTTTGTTCTTGCTATTGAAATCAATTAGCGTTAAGTCATCGGAGGGTCGATTTGGAGGTACTTTCCATTGCCCAGAATCCTCCATGTGAGTAAGAGCTACAATGGCACAGTTTTTAAGAGAGAGAAAAGTTCGGGTTCGAAAAAACCGCTGACAAAGTGAAAAAGTCCGTTGGATACCGTTTTCATTCAATTAAAAGGGCATACACTAATATTCTATTTGCATAAAGAGGCGGAAAAAAACTAGAACAAGAAATAAGTAAAGAAGTCAATTTCTCCATATTTGGATGAGAGGGGGAAAAAACAGCAAAATAAAGGCTTGTCAAGTGTTGTGATGAAAAGGAAAATAACTCATTTTTCATTAGCAAAGACCATTTATAGGATCTTTCATGTGGGAGGGCATTTTCTAGTGGCAACCAATTTCCATTTCTATGCAATGCAACCCACCACTGTGGGAGGGAAGCCAGATTCTTAGTGGACCCACATTCAAAAAGATAATTTTGCCGCTATCTTTTATTGCTATTATAGTCATCACTTTTTTGAACTACAGTACTCCCTTCGATCATTTTTGTAAGTAATTTTAGACTCTATCACGTAGATTAAAAAGTTAGTTAAAATCAGGTAAAAATAATAAATAGATAGAAATTGAATTTTTTTCCCCTGCAAAATACCCTTATTTACAGGGAAGAGAGTATAATAAAGAGAATAAGAAAATTATAATAATAAAGATAATTATGAAAGAAAGAGAATGTGTAAAGGAGAGAGATAATTATTTAAAAAATGAGATAATAAATATATTAAGTATTAAAATAAGTAATTAATAGGAGCGAAATAAGAAATTTGCTACAAATAGTTAAGACAATTTACAAATGTTGCTTATATTGAGAGATATGATAGTTGTTACTTATAAAAAGGGGACAAAGGGAGTAAAAGGGGGCAAAGGGCGTAATAGTAATTATATTATTATAGCAAATGTCATTCAACAAATAAAGTTTAAGTACAAAACTAAATGAAACATTGAAGGCATTAACATGAGGAAAAATGACAGAAAAAAGAACTTTGAAATACTAAAATCCCATAATGGTGCACTGAATTTTCGTAATCCCTATGATATGTTTGAAATTCTATAAAAAAGATAAAAATGCCTTCTAATTTTATTTTATTTTTTTAAATTCACAACCTCCTCACCAGCGACCACTGCATCAGCTACTCCCCATTGATCTTTAGTGATGGCAATTAGAAGGCTGCCAACTGGTGGGAGGTAGGATTTGATTCCACCACTGCTTAGATGTCAAAAGTGTAACTAACCGTTGAGCTACCAAACTTTATTATTGACATTATGCAAAATAATATATCAATTAACTACTTAACTTTGACTATAAGTTATTTTCAACGCTAGTAAAAAAATATTAAGTTATTTTTGACATTTCTTTAGCTATTCGCTACATCTCAGCTATTTACTATAATAGTTTAGCAATTAATAAGGCCCCCTTTCATGTTATTCACAATTTTTTTAGTTATTCATTACACTTAATTAGCTATTTACCATAACAGTTAAATAATTAACAACAAGATCTTTCAAAATTCAAACTCCTTAATATAAATAAATGATGCCCCTCATTTAGGTTATTTATTACTTTTGTTTAGCTATTCACTATATTTGTTTAGCTATTTACTATAATAGTTTAATAACTAACAACCGCATCTCCAAATTTTAAACATGTTTAAATAAATAAATGAGGCACCTCCTTTAAGTTATTTATAATTTTTGTTTAGCTATTCACTTACATCATTAGTTATTTTGAGGTTTCAAACCTTTAAATAAGTGAATCTAACTTGTTTTCTATCCTCTTCTTTTGGATTTTTAGAATTTTTGAAACATCGAATCTTGTGGCTTTTGTGATTTTTGAAATGTATGATGTTTTGACCAAAACTTAATTTATATATGATTTTGAGATTAGGGTTTGTTGTTTAAAGACGGATTAGATAGAAATTCATGAAGTGTTGATTTAAATTGTCGTTTATGGATTGAGTTTGTTTATTGGAGTTAGATAAGAGTTTTAATTAGTTTAAGTTGATATTAATTGGATTGCAATATTAGGCATGTTGAAGGTTAAAAATTCTAGATGTAATTTGGGATTTGTAATGGAAGGATGTTGTTGAGGTTGAACTTTGGTTTTCTTTAGATCATTTTAGATGAGGAGACAATGGTTGAAATCTTAGATTGTGGAATTGGATTTGAGACAAAAGTTTGAGTTGTTGGAATAGATGGGAGTTATAAGAAGTGAGCATCAGACTTTGTTTTTTTACATTGTTAAGGAATGTTTGATTTGTGTGTGGTGTAGATTAGCTTGTATTTAAACTTTGTCAAGCAGTCTTTGGTGGCTCAAGCTAGAGCATCTAAGTTTGAAGTTGAGGTAACTGAAGTTAATTTACTTTCTATGTATAAATTTGATTGTAAGGTTTTCTTTACCCTTACTTCTCAATGAAATTATAAAGTTAATTTCCTTATATGTATAACTTAGTTGGGATTAAAAAATACGTACTTTCCTGTGTCAAACTTTTTTTAAAGTGGGAAGTATGTTGATATACATGAAATGGGTTTGCTTCTATAATATTTGTCTAGTATGTTATTAATTGAATAGGAGATGTGTTGTAAATGGTTGGAAATATTTCTCCTTTCATTTTGAAAAAAATTGGCATGTCGTAATTGATATTGTAATTATGTATTGAGGTTATAATAGAGTTTGAAAACATAAAAGGAGGAATCTTTTGTTTTGAAGCCTGTGCAGCATGCCATACTACCGATAATACTATTTGGCACGTTGTGAAGCCCTTGTAGTTTTCTATTTTCTGTGGTTTGAATTTGACATAAAGTCTTGGATAACCACCTATCACACCATAGTTATTTATGGGGGGCATAACTGAGGAGGGGACCCATTAACTTAAAGTGAGTGGAGTGACTTTTGGCCTTAATTATACAACACAAATGCTCAAAATCCACATTAGGAAGCTAAAAGGTAGAGTGCAATAGATGGAAGGACATATTCTATTATGTCATTGCATATGTATATCCTTGCATGGTTTATACTTTATTTATAATATTACTCTACTCCATCAGCTTGCTATCTTTTTTTGTACACGTCTCAAATTAATTCTTCCTTATTAAGATGTCCAATCCCATCCTAGTCACTTTTGTCTCATCATTAAAACTTTTGGGGAGATTTTCATTAAATGACCACTGTAGCAACATAATTTTTATTTGTCACTTAACAACTCTGAAATTTTGCTGCAATCTCTTCAGTCAAGATGAAATTAAATTGAGAAGAAAAAGGACTAGACTACCTTTAATATTTTGGGGGGGGGGGAGAAAAAGTTCTGATAGGGTTTTACTCTTATGATCAAATCCAAATTTTCTTTGCCGCATACAAATTGGTTTGCATTCTCTGTACCCTATTCTCTTAGCATTCTTAACACATTCTCAGATGGCTGAGTAGTCATATTTGCTTGCATTCTCTCACATTTTTCATGTGTGTTTGTGTTCTCTCGATAGAAATCTCACTTCTCTATAATAGTTTTGCTCCTCTATACTTAGGTACACTTTTCTTATTTGTATTATTTTCACATTCTCTCACTAGAAATCTCAATCCTCTCGTTCATGTCGATAATGTGCCATTAACCATTTTAGGTATATTGTATACTACCTTTCATGTAGAGTATATAATTCCATTATAGCGTTTTCAAATGGAAGTTGATATTAAAATAATTTTCATGGAGACGCATGAACTGTGATGTAGTTATTGCTATCTTCACTAATATGAAGCACATCTTTATTAATTCTTTTTATAGGCATTGTTTCATTCCCTAGAAATATATTTGCTGTAAGGAAAAGTGATTCTTTAACAAAACCCTATTTGTGAAGGAAGCCTATGGCACATGGATCACCAACACTAAGGCTTCTCCTATTACCATATCTAGAAACTTGCCATATTTAATACAAATTTCAAAGAATCAAAGATTAACAAGTATAAGAATATAAGAATGTCAACACTATTACCATTTGATCGGAACATGTGAGTGTTAAAAGGGTTAAGGTTTAAGTTTGTAGCTTTATTTTCTTAATTCAAATTTGTTCACTCTTTTCAATTGGTCATTGATATTTCTTAATAATTATAGTCACTACTGTGCAATGTCTTTTTATGCTTTCAGTAATATATTCTGTTTTGCAATTTCTAAGTTTTGTGAGTAAGTATTGTTGGTGCATGTCTCTGGCATTAATTAATAATTAAAGTAAAAAATTAACAAGTATGCTTGCTTGTATGACAAGAAAAGTTAGAAAATTTACACCAAAAATTTGTCATATTTACAAGTTGATTATAGCAGTTTCATATTACTATTGTAACAACTGAAATTAGGCAATTTACAACAACAATTAGTACATTTACAAGGTAATGGTAGCAAAATCATGTTTACTGATGTAACAATCAAAGTCAGGCAATTTACAACAAAACTTAGTACATCTACAAGTTGATTGTAGCAATTTCATGTTTACTTGCGTAACAACCAAAGTTATGCATTATTTTGAGTTTTTAATGTTCTACATATGTGAAGCTAATTATGGTACTTATTGTTGTTCCATAGGAACAACTCTTTCATTGAAGTTAGAGCTATTGGAGTGGCTTATTACTAATAAATGTAATTCAAAGCTAGATACTACTGCAAAACTACTTGAACAAATGAAGACACAGTGGAAAAGAAAGTAATAACTTATATATTTTAATTAAAAATCTAGTTTAAGTTATTTCACAATTTGTAAAAGTTTGTGTTAAGACACTTTGATTCAAAGTACTTTGTTATTTATTTTGGTGACATAAGTAGTTTGTGCGTAAAAAATTTTAACATCTCAATTTTATAGAATTATTGGTTGTGATTGCAGAAATTAGAAACTTGTGAAGCAACTATTCAAAACTATCAATAAATATAGGCCAACAATTAGATTAAGTAAATTTACAACAAAGATACAAGTTTTCACAATAATGATAAGTGACTTTACAACTAAACTAATGCATCACAACTAAACTAAGCATATTCACAATTGATGGTTAGAAATTTGCAACAAATATTAGGTGATTCACAAAACAGATAAGTTAGTTTAAACATAGGTATTAACAAGTAAACTAATTGAATTCACAATTAGTGATTCACGAGAGGGATGGATTTGCTGCCATTAGTAATAAATGAAGGAGTTAGCATTCACAAATAAAATAAGGAAATTTACAACCAAGATAAGTATATTCACAAGAGGAATATGGAAATTTATAGTCAAAGTAAGGCCATTCACAAGTGAAGCTACAATTGTTAATAAGTAAGGTCTTTACGTATTCCCTTTCAACATGAAAGATGCAAAATAATTGCTTTATACTATTACTAGTCATATATCACTTATTGCTACATATTATTAATGTGTCAATTTCAATCAGAATATAGTATAAATTTACAATTAAAACTTTGAATTTACAACACAAATACGAATTTTCACACCACAAAATTGCCATTTTTCTAGAAAACTAGAAAGAACAATAGATGTTAAAGAAAGGAAGAAGAAGTTGGGAAGTATTCTAGAGTTATCTCAATATATAGTGAATAGAGACTATTCCACCATCGTGAACCGAAGAAAAATACAATGACAACTATGTAAATGTATGAATAATTGTCTCCCATTATGCATATGTGTTGATATAAATAAGCTTACTCAACTGGTAAATGGGTGTATTCCTCTTGTGAACCAATGTATTTTGATTGCAAATTGGCATATTCTAGTTATGAAGGATAGCTCCTAGATTTGTAAATTATATTTCATTTGTGAATTTAATTAGTCATATCTACATGCAAATGGTTGTATTTGTCTTGTTAATCGACATATTGTGGCTGCAAATTAGTTTATTCTAATTATATATAACATCTCTCAAACTTGTAAAATATATTCCACTTGTGAATTTAATTAGTTCTGTTGAAAATGGTCATATTTATCTTGTTAATTAATGTATTTTGGTTGCAAATTTGTATATTTCAATTGTCAATAATAGCACCCATGCTTTTAGTTATGAATGCATCAGTTTAGTTGTAGAGTCACTTATCTTTATTATCAATCACCAAATTTCTATTATAAATTCATGTATTGTTGTTAATGGTTGCTTCACGAGTTTCTAATTTGCATAATTACAACCAACGATTGTATAAAATTGAGATGTCAAAAATTCTATATATACAAATTAGTCCATCTCACCAAAATAAATAGTAGAGTTTTCCAACTCAAAATGCCTTAATAAAATTTTGTACACATTCTCAAGTAACTTAAATCTCATTTTCAATTGAAATATATGAATTTATAGATCTTCTTATTCTCTCCTTCCGACTCTACCTCCTTTATTTTGTATACCTCTTTTTCAATGTCATCCATTTTCTTTTCCCATTCTTCTATAGCAGCTCTTGTAATTGCTCTCATCCCATGCATCTCCCCTTTATCATGTTCCCAAAACTGAATGTTTTCCATCTAGGATGAAATTTTTTGAGCAGAGATCCTAGATTTAAGGCCTAAAACTACCATAATTAGCATGAAATGGGTAGCTACCAGACCTTTTTTGGTAGGAGTTTCAGAAATTCCTTGAAAGGACAAGAAAATTGTTAGGAACTAAATCACGAAATAAAAGTTTTCTAGTACTACAAGATAGGTAAGTTAGAGACTCTGATGAAGTCTTAAGAGCTTGATTATAGGAATTGGAGATGATTAAGGACCAAAAGTTATGCTGGGAATCTCAATGAAATGATTCCTGAGACTAAATCCAAGAAGGGACCTAATTATAAATTTAGAAAGTTTTGGGTTGAAAAGGACAATAATGAAAAGTATGCCCAAAAGTTTTGGAAAAATTCTAAACAATTCTAGAAAAATGAGACTTGAGATCTTGAGGCCCGTAGGAAGTTGAAAATGACAAAAATACCCCTGGAGTAAATTGATGAAATTCACAGGGTTTTGGCCAATTATGAAAATTAATCAAAATTGAATTATTTAAAATATGAGAAGACCTTAGATAATCAGAGATAAATGGGAAATAAATACCTGAGGAATTATCACAAGTTTTAAAAATGATTTCATCCTTAGAAAGTAAAGAGATTGGCTTAAATACAACTTAAAGCCTATTTATATACTATCCGGGAAGAGTTAAAATAAACTATTTATGGGTTGACCTTTGACTTAAGAAAAATTAGAGAAGTTTCCTATGATGCAAAGGTAGTATTGGTACCCAAAGATAGTGATTCGGGATTATGGATCGGTAGAAAGAATTTGGTCAAATTTAGTAAATGTTTTAATAAAGGAACAAAGGAAGAGTATCACTCTCTCTTTATAAATATTATATAATGCCATGTGGACTTATTTTTTATGAGAAAAGGGTGTCAGAATATGTTCCAGTGGTACTAAATAAGTTAGGACCCCAAAAAGTACCTGGTATGATGTAAAATGGCAAGATGAATAGAGGAATAGTTAAAGGTTAGGCTATGCACGAATTTCTCTTCATTTTTCCTCCCTATTTTATTGCCAAATTGATGAAAGGATAGGAAAGGGATTAGATGGTTTCTTAGTTGGAAGAAGAATTAAATATTCTTTGTAATTAGTACACATGGCAAGTAATTATGCTAGAAGGCAAGAGATTTGTGCACTTAACGAAAAGCTTAGAAGGGAGGGTGGAAGATTAAACACACATGGTAACAGATCAAGCATGAAGCCATAGGATTCGTACACTTAAAAGAGAGTTAAATGGATGGTTAGATCATAAGGCACACAACCCTTGTAATTTTAATCAATATCAAAGGCCAAGTTCTAATTAGGGTATTATACACATCATCCCCTCCCATTTGTATAAGTTTTCGGCCAAGAGAGAAAGAGGGGGAGAGGAGGCCAAAAACTGAAAGGGGAAAAAAGAGGAAGAAGAAGATCAAGACAAACCATGCAAGATTAAGCTTCAACACAAGGTAAGAGTATGGTTTTTGATACAATTTATCGTGCCATTTGTCTTGTTGAGCTTAGCCATGGTTTTAATGGATTTTGAAAGTTTGAGACCCTAGGTTGGGATGCTGTGCAATGATGTTTAAACCATGAAAAAGATTGATTGATGCTAGAATCATGTTTAATGGTTTAAAAGGAATAAGAATCAAGTGATTTTGAGATGATTTGTGAAAGATTTCATGGCTATATACCTAGGATTATATTTTATCCAAGGCTGATTCTTGATACTAGGGTTGGATTTGGATGATTTTGATGCTTCTAACGGGTTTAGAATGAAAAATTGTGTAGGGTACATGTGAGGAAATAAGTTTGGAAACATTAGAATTGAAAATAAAAATTTTGGATTCCAAA
This sequence comes from Neltuma alba, assembly GCF_004799145.2. Lineage (NCBI taxonomy): Eukaryota > Viridiplantae > Streptophyta > Magnoliopsida > Fabales > Fabaceae > Neltuma > Neltuma alba. The sequence continues at coordinate 896,114 of NW_021635117.1, forward strand.
CCCTAACCTCTTGGCCAAGTGAGATTCAAAGGGAAGAAGTTGAATTTTGCTAAATCCAAGCTCATATTTGATTTTCTCATGAAAAATTAAGTGGGAAATGGTCAAGAGAATGATTTTAGAAGTTAAGAATAAGAAAAGGAAAAATTTAAGTTAAAGAGGAATCAAATTTGAAAGTAAGGGTTATTAGTGATTTTTACGGTCTTAATGGATTGGTTATTGATATGCAATATGAATTTAGGGCCATGAGACATCAAGAAAGATGAATTGCAAGGTTGAGCAACCTGATTGGTTGAAGGAAAAGGGAGCAAAAGAAAGCTTAATGTTACAAAGTAGTAAACTTACCCTTATTGTGCGCTTGATATGTATACTTATATATTGATGTTGCTTGATAATGGTTTAGATTATAAAAGATTGAATGTTTCTTTATTTCTTGTATATTCCATGCTCATGTATGAATAAAACATTGAGCATTAGAGCATGTCATTTTATAAGCATATAAGCATGTAACCAAACACGTCATCCACCAAGCATCACATGGATAACTTTTTACTACTGAGATTATGTTGAATCTCACCCTCCCTTAACCAATTCTAATAGGTTTTAATGAGCAAGCACAGGGATCCATGAAGTGAAAGCAAGGAAAAGAGAAAAAAATTCAGGAAATGTATTGTAATACATTATGCAATTTGTATGTCAATAAATGAATGGACATGCTATAATGTTATGTGATGTTAAATGATGATGATGATAGAATACAAGATTGGATATGTTGGTGCATGAGAATGAATTATGCAGTGTAAGCATGATTATGAAACAAGAAATAAATGAATATAAATTATTAATGCAAGAGGGATAAGTTATCGCTAAATGAGCCATGAATTTGTGATGTGATGAAAGTGAGGCAAACGATTGAATTTACATGTGAAATTTGGTATTCTTAAAGTACACATCCTAAGCTTTAAAATAATTAGTAGATCACTTAAAATGGATATGTGTGCTAAGAGTTATAATTACTCAAAATTAGGATAGAGAAATTGGAAAGTATAGTTTTTACCAAATAAACAATAAATTTTCACAAATTAACTGTATAAATTGGCAAGATCCAGATTTATAATTTTTTTCCTATAAAAATTGAAAGAGCTTCAGATAAAATTTTGAAGCACCTTAATATGATTTTCCTATAATTAGTTATGAATTTTTAAATTTGAATTGAAAATTTGGAATTTAATAGTGAATAGTAACCTAAGAAATTAAATTCAAGTTTTCAACCAATGGACTTGTTTCATGATCTACTCAAATTGTTACACTTCCAAACATATACTAAAAAAAGTAAATTGAAAGATGTTTCGGCAACAACGAAGAGGGTGGCAAAGAATGCAGTTCTTACCCTTAAGCCCTTTGATGCTGATGTTATGATTAGATTTGAAAGTTTAGCGTTGTTTTATTTCATGGTGCAAGAAATGGATTAGCCACTTAGTTTTAATATGCCACTAAGGGTTATGGTTTTAGAGCTAACATATGACTTCATCATTGACAAAAAGCATCTCAATGAGTTCCTCATCTTTTAAGAGTTGGATGCAGTCTTCATATAGTTAGCTATTTTGTAAGTTATAATATTATTTTCTTATTTTATGTTATACTTATGTACATCCTAACTTTTTTCTCATTTGAACAATAGAAACTTTATCTACATCTATATGGAAAAAGGAAATAAGGGCACGTATGGCTTCATGTGTCCTTAAAACGTACAGGGAATATCAAACAATCCATAAGCAAGGTTAGAGTATATGATGACCATGTTAACCGAGACCATGAACACTATATTTCTCACCTTATATTAAAAGGTAATTATACTATTGTATTTGGGATACACACAAATTATATAAAATTATAATTAGCGTGATTTGTATCTTATAGTTATTATTGGACTTTTCTTGTTTTTGTACCCTATGATAATATCATCTACTAGTTTGATTCCCTTTATGGAGCACCAAATGACAAAACTAAGGATGTTATTGAGATGTGAATTTATGTTTATAAATTTATTAGGTATATAAAGTTTAAAAAACATGCTATAATATCATTTTTTTCCCCTTATTGTTGCTAGGAATTTTTAAGGATTCAATGTAATGACTAAGGAAAAAAAAAAGCCATAACCAACATCAATTCTCCCAGAAGTAAGTTGTTCTAAGCTAAGTTTTATGTTTATAAATTTTTTAGATAATAAAGCTAAATGTTTTCTAGTATATTTAATTCTATTTTTTATTTTACTAGTAATGTTGTTAATTTGGGAGTATTGAATATGAATATTATGTGATCCATTATATGAATGACATCATTAAGATAGGAGTTGCTTGAGAAATTAGAAGGGTAAGTAGAAGTTACAATGTGATTCTTTAATTTTTTTTAAAACATTTTTTATCCAATTGACTAATGACTTTGTTTCTTTTAATTTATAAACATTTTGACCTAGTGTGGAATATGAAGTTGATTAAATCAACTCACTGAAGAATGCTTTGTCAAGAACATTACTTGAGAATATGGGTTGATAAACATTTAGCGTAGCTGAAGTTCAAAATTTTAGTATTAATAGTTCAATATAGGGCTTTTTTAGTTCATTGTTTTTTAGGTTTAGTTGAAATATGAATTGGTTAAGTTGTTAATTATTAGGTTTAGTTAAATTAGGATTGAAAACTTTAGTTATCTTCATGTTAGATTTGAGTTTTAGCATTGAATTCTTTAAAATTCAGATTACTGGAAATTATGATTTAGCTTAAAATTAGTCTTGCATTAATTTGGTTTGTTTTGCTTGCTGAAATTGGTTTGTTTTGGTTTGGTATTATAGGGAGATTGTATACAAATTAAAACAAAAGTTATATAAAGGAAAATTTCAACTTTCCCTAACGGTTATTTTGATAACCACCGTGAAAGGTGAGCCCTATAATGCCATTTATTGAGGCCTTTCCATGACTGTTATCTCATAAAAACTGCCATGAAGGGTGCCTTTTCATGGCGAGTAATAATCGCCATGGAATCTTCAATTTTTTATGTCAACAGTAATCACTGCGCCTCTAAAATCACAGTGAAAAATTCTTCTTAATTGTCACAAAAAAGGTTTTTTTTTTTGTACTAATGTATATTGTTGTTGACCATCCTCACAAGCCTTCACACAATAATGATTATGCCATTAATAAGTACATCAAACAATATATCAAAATCCATGGCATGTAACTTCACTTGTTGCATAAATAAACATGAAAGTGCTACAATAAACTTATAAATACATTAATTCTTGTTTCAAATTGCTTAACTTCAGTGTTATACTGGTAAATATCAACTTGCTATAACCAACTTGAAATAAACTAATATTTGTTGTAAATTAACTAACTTCAATTATCATACTAGTAAACATAAAATTGCTTCCATTACCTTGTAAACACACTAAGTCTTGCTGTAAATTTTCTAATCCAGTTTTCATACTAGTAAATATCAACTTGCTACTTCAATAAACTTGTAAATGCACTAATTCTTGTTGTAAATTAATTAACTTCCTATATCATGCCAATAAACATAAAATTGCTTCTATTACTTTGTAAATGCACTAATTTTTGTTGTAAATTACCTAATATCAGTTGTTATTCCAATAACTATGAAATTCCTACCATTCACTTGTTAATGCACTAATTTTTGTTGTTGTAAATTTCCTTACTGTGCTTGTCATACCATCAATAACTTTACTTGTTAAATTTCTTAACTTCGACTATTCAAACTAGAGACATACACCAATACACTCATAAAAACCATACATAGTAGTAAACGGGAACAACAATACTCATAAATTCTTTAACTTTAACTTCAACAATTTAAGTTAGAGACATGCACCAACAATACTCAATAACCAAACCAAAAGATGGAATAAAAACCCATTAAAAAAAATAAAGCTCAAACTTTGACCCAATTTGAAGAAGATGATGACCAATAAGAACAATGATTAAAGCATTTCCTTCCTAATCTTAAAAACAAGTAATAACAATTGACTTTCCTTAATGAGATTGAAGACTCACTTTGGGTTTCTCAATTTATCAACTTCCTTGTGCACACTAGCAACCATGGAATGACAACCAATGGGAAGAATGATTGAGCACTTAAGTCTATTGAGAATAGCAGTGATGACCCTAGGAGAAAGGTGGTTACTACCTTGTAAGAGCAGTGTTGATGACAGAGCTTGAGCTTGGAGATTTAGATTTCTTGCTATGCTAACTTCCTTTTGCTCCCTTCTCTCTTTTAAAGGAAGTGTTCCTCTTCTCTTCCTTTAAGGTCATTTAGGCCTTTTAGCTTCTCAATTTAATTTTAATTTGCCCTTATAGGGTACACTAGCATTTTAGATTCTTTTCGGAGTATTTTGAAATTAAATCTTTGTAAAAGGGGTTTAATGAAATTCTCCTAAAATTTTGGGATGTTCTCATCTTGTCCTGTTAGAAGAGCATTGATATGACAATTCAAAAAGGTTAAAAATATAAAAATAGGCCCTTATGCCCTAGTTCTCTCCAATAAGTTGACTTGTTCAGCATTTGGACATTGTTAATCCTCTTGATTTTCAAATTATTTTGTTTTAATCATTTCCCTTTCGCGCATTCTTTTACAATTCATTCCATACTCTAATGTTACAAGCTTAAAGTCCTCTTGATTCTTGAATATATGGATAATTGGTAGTGAAGAATTAGAACTACTACAGGCATATGAGAAGGTAATCAAACAAGTATATTTGAGTGAAAGAACCCCAATACGAGTTGGGTGATACACTACACTACCCTCATGTGGCTATCTCTCTTGGATTTAGTCTTGTTAATCTTTGTATCTTAATATAAGTTTCTTCATATGCGATTGATGATTCGGATTGTAGACTTAGTTCTTGGGTTGGATTTCTGCAAGTTTTTGCAATGTTTGACTCAAGTTAATATGTCTCTCTTCCTAACTTCTAGAATGAAAATGATGACAAATTTTTATTCCATCACGTCTATTTTCCCCCTTGATTTTATCATGACTCTGAGCCATCCTCTTCTTTGGATTTCAAAATATGCTAGTTCATATTCCTTTTAGGCTCCTTGAATCACGTTTGTTATAGAAAAACAACTCATCTCCATGACAAAGCTTTCCTAGGAAAGGAATTGATGTTCTAACTGCATATGTTTTTTTTTTTTTGGCTTCTTGACTTATTTTTTTCCTTTTCATCATTGATCTATATCCTAACCATAAACCCTAAATTAGTTTTTTTCCTTTGTTGTTCGATTCTCTTATTATATACTCTTCTATAGGATCTTAATAATTAAGTCCTGATAAGTATCTTATCTTTTTGTTTTTATATTTTTATTAGGTCCTTATAATTTCATCAATTATAGGTATTAGTGTCTATACTCGTAATTTTTTAATTTATAAGAGAAATGGCGTTAGTAGTAGATGATATAGCTGCTGCTCAATATAGATCTTAATTAATTATGCCATATGAATTTAAATAGAATCAAAATAAAATAAATTAAAAACTATATAGATGCAACAGTAGATGAGGGTCATGAGAATAATAATTTTTTATTTCTATTTTTTTAAAATTTTGTGACAACTTACATGTGTTCATTATCCACATTAGCCTTAATTAATAGATGATGAGTATAAAACGAATACCAATAATTGAGGATATTGTAAAGACCCATTTGAAAAAAAATATAGAGTTTAAGTAAAGATCAAGTAAAACCATAAAGACTAATATATATTTGAAAAAATTATTGTGAGGTCTCAAAAAAATATGATAAAAAAACTCTTAATAACAAGTAAAAGTCATTTCTTAGACTAAAACTTGTCATTATATGCTTCTAGCTTATATGAAATTTTTTGTTTAATTATATTTCTTTTTTGAGATTTCTTCATAGTGATTTTCCTACATACTTTGAATTTTCAAACTTCAAAATCCCTAATCCTAAATTTCTCCCATTGTTTTTCCTTAGAGCTTCTTTACCTCGCATTGGGCAGATTGATGAGTGGCAGAGAAATCACTTTGGTTTCTTTTTGTGCTCTAGTCTAACGAGAATTCCTTAGCTTATAGTCCCCGTGCCATTGGATCTTCTTTCTCTTGCTTGTCTCATCTTCTCCTTGTTTAGGTAAAACCTCCGCTTTTGATATCCCTATCTTGTTAACCAGTGCTCTTGTGTATCTGTTGTCTTTTTCATCTAAAGCTGTCACACGTGCAAAGCACGAGATGAAAGAAATCTGAATTCGTTTCTTCACTACCCCATTTTAGAATCGCTTTTATGTTTTCCTAGAAACTTTTAGAAGTTCTAGCATGCATGACTTTTAGATCGATTTTTTTTTTTTTTGCTTATATGTTACATTCACCATAGATGATGAATTAATAGTGAGTTCTTTTCTGGGCAATTTGGAGAAGTGTAACTTCTCGTACTTATTTTAATATTAGGAAAAATTAGTTAAGTGGAAAATTAATTTGAATTCTGGAGAACAAATTCTTGGCTGTATAAGGGAATGCTGGGATTTTTTTATTTGATTGTTACCTATCAAATTAATTGTCTTATTACTGTGATTGCATACTATTTATTAAAAAAACCCGATCATTAGTGGGAGTGGGATTATTGATGAAAATAATTTCTGTCATTAATTTTTGATATATTTTTTTACAGAAACTACTGATAGGAATATTTTCGTCAAAAATTTTATTTTTTGACAGAATTTGCCTAAAAAAATCTTTTTAAAATTCGTGGCAAATTTTAATCATAAACTTATTCATAGAAGTTTCGATAGAATTTACTGATAGAATTATTCTGTCAATAATTTAAAATTTTTGAAAATTTGATTTTTATTATAATATGATAATAATTTATTATATTAATAAGATAATGATTTATACATATCTATACATTTTTTTTTCAATTCTTAAAATTAGATTTTGTTGAGCTTATGAAATAAAATTAAAAAGTATGAATACAAATCATAAGAATTTGATATGTTTATATTGTCTTTCTAAAATATAATCAGTGTTCTTTTATTAAACTAGGATCTTCTCCCCGTGCATTGCATGGATAGTTGCTATGCATGTAATCTTTTTGCTGGTTATGTGTTATTGTGCTTGTTTTAGTTGTAAGTTACATAAGAGATGAGGATGGTTATCCGGTTTCCTAAAGTGCATAAATGTAAGTTAATCTCGAAGTCATAGAGTTCTAAATGTAATGTAATTGTGGTAGTTGTCATATTGATAATATGAAGTTGAAAGGCCGTTCGTGAATTGGATTATGTGGTCTCTTCAAATGGATATTCTAAAAGACCTCACAATATACCACACTATGAGTAATATTGGTAGAAGACCTCTCGATACAATCTTCTGCCTATGCAACTATTGTTTATGGAGGCTATCTATTAAGTATGCATTAATCTATTTGATTAATTCAAAATTAATAGAGGAGATGAAGTATAAAGTACTGTCTGTGAGCTGCTTAAATGTAAATAGTTCTCATTTTATTACAATATGTTGCATGACACAACTGTGTAATTTTAACGAAGGAAGTTCTCATACCAATAGTGTAAAGACAGTAGTCGACCTATGATAGTGAGAATGAGGTCATTCCAAATGCATATTCTGTAAGACTTCCCTATAGACCACATTCTGAGTAACATTCATGGGTTTATTGTCGAAATTTAGGATTAATATTTTGAGACCGTCCATATTCTTGACCCTTGACAATGAGACATATAGCTGTCCATGTGTGAACACCGGCCTGGGCAGGTATAAACAAATGTTTGTAATGACTAGCCCTATCTCTTGTTGATGGTCATTGTAAAAGAGCTTATGAACAGGAACTGTTCTCTAGTCATTTTGAACGGGAGGGTGGTCTCTGACGAATTCATGTCCATGCGGTGGATGAAGACCTGGTCACCTGTGTTCGTTCCGTTTAATGTGACTGCCCTAATGAAGTTCTTACACAAATATGTGATATATAGAATTATTCTGTTACACAAGCCTACAGACTGGTCGATATTTTATAATAGCATAACTACTATTCTGACCTTTAAAGAGAGCTTATGGGCTAGCATCCCAGAGCAATTTATTGTGTTGAGGAATTTTGTGGAGTATAGATCTTAGAATGAGTTGTTGTCCTGATCGATACTGGAGATGAAGTTAGAGCTCACATACTAAACAGAGTCTCCAGGGAGGAGTAATAGTATGTAATCATTTATCTAGTTGATGACATTGATTGTAGGGGCTAAAATTACCTTTTCTGTGAAGCAGTTTAGATGTGTGATGTTCTAGTAGAGTGTAGGATATGTAGATGAGACTATGGAGTGGAGAGGGTTGAGGGAGTCAGTGATGAGGAAATCACCCAGGATCTCAATGTTTGTCGTACCCTCATAGGGCAGTCCAATTGTACCATCACTAACATCAAGCAACCATATGGAGAAACCATTAACCTTTTTTCTGGTTTATTGGCTTTGATGCTGATTGCAGGCACATGTTTTTAGTGAGCTTGAACAACTTACATGCTGGCCAAAAAGCGGATGAGTTTATAGTTACGTTTATAATGTCTGCACGTAATCCCTTAGGTAGATAGGCAATATTTGCCTGAAATTGCCCCCTATGACGACGTACTTGCCACCAAACGGTAGGTCACATCTCATTATATTCTTCAATGTTTGATCAACAGCCTCCACACAATGTCGTTTTATCATTGGCGCCTCATCCCAAATGATTAATTTTGCAGACTATAGCAAATGGAACACAGGGGGACTGTGGCTAATGTTACATGTGGAGCCCTCATTTATGTTAATGAGGATCACAAATCTTAAATAAGCAATCCTTCATGATGGCAATAGAGTTGCTGCTATTCTGCTTAATGTGATGTTGATGACCATGTCATCATTTGCTCATATAGCCGCGGTCAGGGTATTCCAGATGAAGGTCTTGCTAGTGCCCCCGTAACCATAAATAAAGTAGAACCCATTGGTTATCCTATTAACCGTATTGAGGACTTCGTGGAATATCTTTCTTTGCTCATCTGTTAGTGACGCTGCTAACCTTGTGGCATCTGTGGCACAAGCATCTCTATTGTAGCTAAGTTCCTGGAGTAGCAAGTTATTTGTTGTGTCTAAAAATTTGGTGGAGCTTAGTTTTAGCAGTGATAGGTAGTCATCTAGTGACTTGCCATTCTTCAGGAGTAACCTATGAATCTCAATCAGCCCATCCTCCTTCCTATCCAAGTCAATGATTGATATTTCTGCAGACCAAAAAAAAGTAAGCGATGTCATGGCTAGGCACATCTAACAACAATGGATGCCACTAGTGGAGGTAACTACATGGTATGGGTGCAAGGCGTGGATCATATATCTAGAATTTTGTGTGAGTGTAACATAGTTTGAGTGGTATCTATTTTATCTTGATGCCATAGGTCATGGCATGGTATGTACAGAAGCTCTTCACATATTAGATGCTTGCTTTGCTCCCAGACTGAAGTGAGGTCAGACAAGTAATGGCATAAGAGTATGTTGATGAAGAATCTCTTGAGGTATTAACCTGGACCTAGAAGGCCGCCTCTTTTATTACGTCGATGTACTTTTGATCATCTTGAAGTAACCTTAGTGTGTAGCACGCTACACTGAATGTTGGCTAGATGATGTTGTCTAATGTCCTGATGTCTCTGTAGCTAAGTGGCCCTCTTGTCTTAGTCAGTAAAACTTAGAGTTAGTAAGCCTCACCTTGCGATGGCAATACGTGATCTAATCTACCAATAAAGAAGCCTCTTTAGCACATCTTCCACTCCCTATTTTGCTTATTGAAAGTGTGATGCTCTGGGAATTTGGCCTATGTTAAGGTTCTTACAAATGAGTCTTCTTTATTCTTAGTAAGCCATTCGAGAAATATTAACTCCCTCACCCGTGGCGTGTTAATCAGTGAAGGCATTTCATCATTGGATGTGCAAAAAATGACTTATTGATCTTGGAGATGGAAGTTCAGCCTCTCAACTAAGGGGTACCTATGGTGGATGTCAAATAAGAATATTCGCAAGCTCAGATGTATCTATAATTAAGGTAATGTGAGATCTCATCAAAATCGCGTCATGGACTGCCAAGCTCATCATTATGATAGATCCCTGTAATGATACGGTCATGGCTCTTACTGATGTATTTCAACAAATACTTGATAGCCCTTGAGTAGTTTGTCTTTTTGACATTTAAGTGGCCCTGAAAGAGCCGTAACAGTTGAGCATTATAGGGTATGAGATATTTGTTGTCCAGTAGAATTCCTTTCTTCACAGCTGTTCTTCCATTGTTCCTCCTGTGGTGTGGGAAGTACCCTCATCGTCTACTATTGTGTGCGGCGCATATCTTCTAAGAAAGTACTTTGAGCACTTTTCGTCTTTCATGTAATGTGATTTTTGATTGGAGCCGCCATAAAGTCAATGCAGCATGAAATTAGTGACAAGATCAAACAGTATCGAGTATGTGCCCTTGTCAGGTATCTCTACTAAGATGATTCTGTTGACGTCCTTAGGTGTTTTGGGTTTGTCACATAGCTCTATGAACATCATGATGTGTGCATACAGCAACCCTCGCTTTTGGAACTCGATTGTATATATCTCTGAAATTCTACATATTAGCACACGATAGGGGTGTATTTTGATGTTGCAGAAGTAAATGTGATAATTTAACTATAGGTTCTGTATCCATGAGAGGGTGGGGATATTGTGTTGGATGGTTTTTGGAAACGGAGTGTTTAAGTCCCCCATACTTTGTGGAGAGGTGATTAAAGGGAGGTTGTAATGTTACTTGCTTTGATTTTGTGGAATATTTTTTTGCTCCTTAATGTATTTCATTAGTGCTACAAGTTTGAGGCTAAACATCCTTGTCAAAATATCGAGTCGATCAGATGGGCTAAGCTTGTGTTTCTGGCAGAATCTTGTTATCGTAGCCATGCTGAATTGCAGGTAAAGATTAAGAAGATGTCTGGGTATCCTACCCATCTGCATATGGCCATTGCATCTCAATAGTTGTGGATCATGTATCTAGCACCTCTAGTGAAAGAAGGTAAGATTATCCTCTTAGTTGTGTTAGACACGTATGTCTTGCCCCTGTTATTATGTCAGTGAGTTCTTTGTATAGGTTAACCCTAAGCTCTTTGTGGTGTCTCCTTATATAGTCAAGCCTCTCACTCTCGACCATTACAAAGCCATCTACAACGAGTTGCTATAATAACCTCCTAGAGTACAGTAATGCGAACTCCTTTATATTTCTGTCCATCAGTCTGAAAGCTAGTTACTCTTGTATTATGATGTACTTTTTCTTCTTGGTGCTAATAAGAGATGCTTTGTTATGTTCTATGTTTGGTATGAATACATTGTTGCCATAGTGGAAGATGAGGGGATATTGAAGAGGCAAGTACAACTTGTACACTTCATAGACGTGTTTCAAGGAGCCTGCTTTCTTTTTTTATGATTATGTCTCTATTAACATATGGATTATCAAAATCTCTGACTATCAACGCAGCTACCTCCGACGCTATGGGCAGCTCATAATTTTTGTTTCTATCATTTGATTCTTTGAGGAGCGGTATCCTAACTTTAGCAATGTTGTCTCGGTGAAAGATGTCTGATGCCATATGGTATTTCTTAACCAGGGCATTATGCTAGTTAAGACAATCTTTAATGTCCATAGTAATGGCTTTATCAACACCCAATTTGTCTGGATGGTGCTTGCAATGCAGGGCCAAGGGATTTATTGTGAAGTGTGCTGTAGGGGAAACATGATAATAGAGGACGTAAGCAGCATGAGGGGGACATACCTAATCGCTACCATCCGGCTCCTTATTTTGTTGTCTGTGTCATAAATGGACAACTATAAGTACACAAGAGGGCCTCCTTTAAGTGGCAATAAGCTTCCCAAGAATGATAGTTCTGTCCGGACATGATGAAGGAGTAAGGGCCGCCTCCGCTGGAGTTAAGGCAATAGTCAATCTTTCCTCAGATAGAAGTGAAGTAGAACATATTATTGTATGCTCTGATGTTTGCCAAGAAGTTCTTAGATTTTGGATGTTCTTTTTGAAAGAAAAGCTTCCAAAATTGTTCTGGTGGTGTCTAGAGGTAAGGCATAACAACCTTGCTGTGACAGCAGCAAATTGAGAAAATTGGGGTATATAGAAGAAGAGCAACACTTGAGGTGCTCGTTGAGCCAAAGTAAGGCACCACAAAATTGACACTCCTAAACGGGGTCACCATCATCTAAGTAGCCTGTAGCCAACACATGAGGCTGGGTGCATCCATTGGCGCTAGACATTTGTGTGTTGTCATGGGCGACTTTTATTCCAGCGCCTACATTTAAGGTAGGGCTTCAGTCAACAATTTTTCTTTGTTGCATCATTGCTATATTATGGACTTATGATTTGCTTGATGTGATATAGGGCTAATCTATTTAAATATGTATTGATTTAATATTTGGCGAGATTGGGGGTTCTTTATTGCCAATTTATGGGGGGCATACACTGTGCGGTTTTTGTTAATTTCCACAGTAATTTATTTATGACTATTTCAGCTGATTATATCAAAAAAATTTAAAAATAAGTATGCCAATTACAATAAAGGAGACACATTTTGAGAGAAACGACAAATTCTTTTAATAAAAATCTCTATAAAAATGTGTATGACAAAATTAATTTTAGAAAAGAAGCAGAAACAAAATACAGTAATCAAAATTTAATCAGAAAAAATTTTATGAAGCACACTAATTTGTCAATATTTTTAAAAAAATTCGTTAAAAATTTTAAAGTGTATGAAGAAAAGAAGAATATAAAACCAAAAAAAATATATAATTATTATATATTGATAAGTAATCTGACATGATTAGACGTTAATTTATTTTGTGATAGGCATGTATGAAGACTAGTCTAAATTATTGATTATTGTATTCGGTGCATTTTATGAATTGGGGTTAAAGATAAGAGGCATCTTTGAAGTTCAAATTAAAAATGGTAAGAAAGCTGATTAGGTTTTGGGGAAAAGAACACATTTGTTTTCATGTTGATTTTTTTTTTTCCAAAACATTTGTTTTCATGCAATATAGTTCCTTAGAGAGTAGATTTGGTCATATTCTAATTCATCAGGAGTGATAATAAAAAACATTGCATGGAGGCTAAAAAGTACCTGCCGCGTTCATACCCTATGCACAGCCTGGTATGGCCTAATAATATACTACCTCCTATGCTTAATAATTGAACTACCATGGTTAAAAGAATGAAAGGTAAATCATACTAGAAAGAGAAAAACATAACTGACATAACTTTCCTGTTTCTACTTATCTTCGACACCATACTAGGTATTGAACCTCATGTACAATAGGATATATTATAAAATAGGATGAAAATTAGAAAGATTATGTGATATATTTAGGATGGAGGTTGCCAATATATGCACAGATATATAGGATGGAGGAAGAGCATTAGATTAAATATTCCTCTCTGTTTTTTTTTTACCTGGAAAATATTTTTTGCATCATAATAAAAAATAACTAACAACTTAAATGCTGTCAAAATCCATTCCACACATTGTAAATCCATTCCAAGTTCACAATCCTGTTGAAGGAAAAGCAAAGGTCAAGTCCCAATGAAAAGCTTTTTAATGGACTAGTGAAAAGCAAGGTCATACGCAAGCTATACAGGAAAGCTTCCAAAAGAGTAGAGTTTCTTCTTCAAGTTTCAAACGCAATATAGATTATAAATGCAGATCATTTAGGCACATATGTAAATACATATTGTAAGGTGTGGGATTTAAATCTATAAAATACTTCTAGTTCATAAAGCACACATTAAAATATAAAAGAAGTTGTCAACTTCTCTACATAAATATTTGAGTACAATGAATAAAATGCTCTTAAATTCTTTTCTCTCATCTTAACTCTATTGAAATGATCTCGAATTTTTCCATTTTGAACCCAACAAATTGACACGGTGATGATTCAAGACTTCCAAGACATGGGCATAACTTACTAATAGGCTAATTTGAACATCATGAGATTAGAAAATTTTCCACTCAGTGGGTTTACAAATTCTAAAATGAGGAGTTATTTTGATCCTGTCTCTATGCATGAACACTATATTTAAACATTAGCATTTTAGGAAATGAATGCCTCTAGATTGGCAAAATGAAGAAAATCAGCCTTCTAGCTTTCATTCTATTTGAAGCACAAAGAAATTAGACTCACTTGATTTGAAGTTCAATATGAATCCAGATAAAAATTCAATTCAAATTTCTTTCACATTCTTATTAATAATGAATAAAATTAAATATTTTAGATAACAACCAAATCTCAACAACCAGAATTAAAATCTGTAAAAATCAAATCTAAATAGATACATGTAGGAGGAGGTTGGCACAAGAAGTGTATTCATATCAATTCAAAATTCACAATAATAAATAGAAGGTTATGATAAAACTTCAAGTGAGTAAACATACCTGATGGTAGAACTTCAAGTGTGGAACTTCAATGTTATGACAGATGTAGGGCTTGGAGAATTTAATATGATGAAATAGATGTCATGATTAAGTAGAGCAAAGAATTAAGTCAATAACACTAAGAAGGGCCTAATTATTAAGTCTTATTTAACAGATATTAAAGATACATAATCGATGGAATTCAGTAGCCACACTAATATATTATTAGTAACAACAAAAACTAAAACCTCAAATATATTAATTATTAATTAATAAGTTACCGGTGGAATTAGAAGATGAAATTTTACATGTAGAATCAGAATATGTAATCTAAAGCATATATGAACCTACAGCATCAAATCAATATTGCTGTATGGAATTTCAGAATATGAAGCAAGAGCATACCAACCAGATCAAAAAGAGAGAGGAATATTTAATCTAATGATAGATAAAGTAATAACAGGTTATTTTATAAGAAATTTGATACATTTGATTTGAAGGTCAATTGAAATCTGGATCAAAGTTCAATTCAAAATTCTTTCTCATTCTTATTAATAGTGAATAAAATTAAAGATTTTGGATCACAACCAAATCTCACTAACCAAACCCATCTCAATCCTGTTCTGTAATTTCAAGCCATAATTTTGTAGAGAAAAGTTTATGAGTTTAAATTTGTATCAATATCCTACACCCACATTAGCAATGGCATGTCACGTAATTGGTTTTGTTGACATAGTAAAGAGGTAGCAAACACAATTAAGGTTATGTTATTCCAAAATTTATAGCATCTTGGAGTTGCATAAGAAAATGGAAACAAAATCTTCAATGAGAGTCAAGTTCCTGTCACCCTTTTGTGTTCTTCCTTGGATTCTTTATACTCGTTTTGAGCCCCTCTATTTCTTACTCTTCAATGTGAGCTCTTCTTCATCTTGATATTTCAAAGTCTAAAACTTTTCTTCCACAGCACCTCAAATGCTTCCTCCATCTTTAACATTCCTTGTTTTCCTTATTCCCTCATCGTAGTCTCTAAGAACTAAGAAGAATCGTGACTTCACCTTCTTTGTTCAGCTTCGACGCTGAATTTGAAATCCCTTCTCAGATCTCATGGCTTATCGTGTCAAGATGGTGGCTGACGATAGATGAAGCCTAACAACGCTTGATGATTGTTAAGCTTCAAATGTGGTATAGGGAAACTTGAAAATGGCTATCAAAAGCTATGGAGACTGAGGAAATTGTTAGGAGGTAGAGGTGGAAGAGTCGCTTGGATTTGGATCACCGGACAGCCCAATAATGGGTTATTACTAGACCACTTAACATTGACTCGCAAACCCCTATAACCCATTTTCCCTTGATCGGGTATCATGGGATTTCATATTAGAAGTAGATTGCTTCTCTCTTTTCTTAATTAATTCTCTCTCAAATAAATTTTATTCAATTATAATGATCATGATATGAAAAAGAAAAATGGCAAAAAAAAAAAGACCCAAAATATGTGAAATTGCTAAATGGGTTCCTTAATATAGAAAATTGCCTCAGTAGACTTGGTCTTATATTGCAATATGAAATGATGGTGAAATGTCCAAAAAGTCCCTAAGCTATTTGAAAAGAAAATGCTATTCACGCGCCTACTTCTCTCCCCTAATTTCGATAACTTCTCTTCAGTCTCTCTACTCTCTCTCTTCTCTGCACTCAGTCTATTTTCACGCAGGAGGTTGCTTCCATTTTCCAGTAACAGTATCGGCAAGAGGAGTATTATGTGAGAGAAGTGTGTATTTACTGTGGGAGAAGTGAATGGAGTAGTGAGTGAGTAGTGATCTGTCCGTGTTGTTGAAGGTAGGGGAGAAGGTAAAGGCATCATCACACATTTGATGGTTGTGGCATTTGGTCATTAGAGTTAATAATGACATTTAGCGACTAAATCTAGTGGTAGGTTTAATGCTTTGGTTTGTTTGGGTTGGTTGTTGCAAATGTGATATACTGAGGAGAGGGAATGCGTTTAGGGCATGAAAGTATGTACTAATTTTGTTGTCAAATAAGTTGTGATTGATTGGCAAAAAATGCCTAGTTTGAAATATATATGTTTTTCTATGAAAGAACATGTGCGATGGATGGGTTTGGCTGGTAAGGGAATGACAAGATTAGTTAGAATGTTAGTGGCGGTTTCACCTAAAAGGGTAGTAAATTGGGTGATATATAAAAAAAATTGACTTAATAAAATAACTAATAAGATAAAGCAATGGAGATAGGTTTAGAAAGATTTCACTAAGTATGAACAGATGAAAAATGACACATGAGATTATACTAGCTTAGTCTTAACCACTTGATCTAAGATTCAACGAGCTCTTGATGCCTCAATACAACAATTGAGTCACTCTCAATCACTCCATCTTACTACCCATAAGGTTGCAATCCCCTCAAGTGTCTATACTCTTGAGTCACTCACAGATTTGAGTAAAAAAAATCATAGACTCTCTCACAGAGTATATATGATAAGCATTGAAGCTCACAATGTAAAAACAGAGTAATGAATGTGAGAATTAATTTTCACAGATGGTAGCTCAATTCATTCAATGCTCTTTGTTTTATTTATAGTTAGAGACTTCCATTTTTCTGTTAGACACAAGAGCTTGTAGCTGTTGGAGTATTGATTGCATGTCTTTGGCAGTTACAACGTTGTTCACAATAAATGCTTCTAACACAGTAGGTTGAGCCTATAATATAATCGTTGTGCTTCGTAATCTACAGAAGTGTCTCGATAAAAGTGTAAGTGTTCTTCTCAAATAAATATGAATGAATATCAGAAGAAATGATAATTCTTAGAATTGATATAGGATATGAAAATCATAAGATCAAATATCAAAGAATCAAAGAATTAATTTGATCAAAGTTTTGATTAATAACCCCTTGATCGATAAGGTTATCAATTAATAGCAAGGGAATCAGACTTAGAAGAAGAGAATATTTATCAAAATCATTATGAATTAACTATTTATAGACCAAGTGATCGATAAATGATAAAATATAGACAAACTGATTTTAGCAAAGAAAGTACTTCTAAATTCAGTGCAAAGTTTGTTCTTTTTATCATTAGATGCCTTCTTTGCTTTTTATAAGAAAATGAGATGAATAATGAAGGCTAAGAAAAGCTTAAAGATAATATGAAAATATATTTTCTGAAAGGTTATCGTGAAGAATAGTTTTTAAAAAAAAGTGTTTGTAATTTATCAAATAAATGTTCGATAAACACTTAATCAAACAAATTATCGATAAAATAAGTAACTATGTAAAGATACTTTGAACTTCATTAATCTAAAAAGTTACTGATAAAACCTTGATCAAATAATTTATCAAAAAGCAGTTCTAAAGGACTTAGATTGAATAAAAAAAAGCATAACGTTGATCAATTAACTGATCGACAATTAAATTATCGATTAAGTGATTGATCATTGTCAGTGAAAACTTGATTTCCAGAAAGAGACTTGATTGAATAGCTGATTGAACAACAAAGTGAGTTTTGTCAAACAATTACAGGACAAGTTATTGATAAGCAGATTATTGATAAAATGATCGATAATTCATAAAGCATTCCAAAAAATGTGAGAGTTGAAGAAACTTACCAATTATCTGACACATGATTGATAACCTCTTAATTAATAAGGGGATTGATAAACCCTTTGTTAATAGAGAGAAAGATTATCTTCTTTACCGGATAGCTTATCAATCACTTAAATTATCTATCAAGTGACCAATCATTTCCTGAAAGAACTTATGTTAAAACATTTTTACCAATGATCAAACAAGTGATCAGACAACCTAATTATCTAACAGGTTATGTAGCACAGTAATTTATCTAACACATGATCAATAAATCTTAACAGTATTTGAACTCATAACATGTAGTGATTTATCTATCACATATTCGATCAACCCATGATCGATTAACATAACAAGTATGTAGAGAAACTTGAATACTCATTTTCTTATCATCAAAACCTTAAATCTAACAAGGAAGATGACAAGATTAGTTTGGGAAATAACGACATAGGAATGGGTAAAGTGTGAATTAAATTGGTTAAGTGTAAATTGAATTAAAGAGTTGTTAAAGTGTTTGTCTGGTTTAAAATGACAACATGAAACTAGGTATTTAACAATGTCAGTAATGAAAATATAAAGTATGTTAAACTTATAATTGTAAAGTCCAGAATAACAAGCTAAGTAAGGGGATTAACATGTTTATAATATGAAATAACAAGTGTGAAGTTGACAACTTACTAATAAAAATAATAAGTTTAATGTAGTGAATAACAAGTTATTGAGTAGTTGAGAAGAACAAGATTGCCATGGGGTCCTGACAAGTTAATAATAGGAAATGACAAGTTTATAATTAAAAATAACAAGTTGGGAATAAGAAAGCTGACTATGACAATTTGAGAAGTTTATAATCTGAAATAACAAGTTGATAATTGTAAATGACTAGTTAATGATTAGAAATAACAAGAATGAGAACTAGTTGAAAACAAGTAGTTTAGTTTAAGAAATTGACAACTTGTGTATAGGAAATTACAAGTTGATATTTCGAAATAAGAAATTAATAGTGGTGATGTAAGAAGGTTGTTAGTCAAAAAATAGATTGTTAACAGAGTTGTTAGTTAGTTAGTAAATGTGGTTGTGAACGATTGTATGTTGAATGTTTTGTAGGAAAAGGAAGATAGCATCAGAGGGAGCCTCTGGATCCAAAAAGACACACAATGGTTGGTTGTTATTCAAAAGTGAGTTTTTGGCCACAATAGTTGACCCTAACATAAAAGGCAAAGAAAAAATAGATGTTGTGTCAAATATATGAAAAGCTTTGTCTGCTGAAGAGAAGATGAGGTACATCAAGGAGGCAAAGAAAATGAGGCCGCAAAAAGGGAAAAGAGGAGAAAAAGTAACATGTTCTATTATTTCAAACTTGAGTGTCCCTGAAGGGTTTAAGAAAATTACTACACTTTATGAATAATAATGAAGACTTAAGGGAGAGGGTTGAGAGGATAGGCTTTAGGAGGCTATTGAAGGTTGGATTATCTCATTAGGCCATTTTTCAACATAGTCTCTTATCTCCTCAACTATTAGTGATGATGTTAAAGTAGCACTCCTACCATAAGTCACAATTAAATTGTCTTGCGCTGAATGAATATGCTTATTGCAAAATGTAGTCACACGTAATAAAGAAGTGTCTTTCCCAATAGCATTTACATATATCTTCCAAGGACACTCTTCTACTTTATGCCTCACATTCATCCCTTACTATTCTTGACATATCTCGCTGCAAACTTCTATGCAATACTAAACTTGTACGTAGCTTCCTTAAAAGCAATAGCATGTGGAATATATTGGCCCACTTCTACAAACACTCATGCCCATTTCATACAATTCATCTCACCCATTAATGTTTCCTGACTCCTTAAACCACTACACATAGTTCTCTGACTTAATCCACCCCTTCAAAAGTCAGGCATTCACCTCCATTCTCAACATTCGCTAGCTCATATTCATTACCAAGGTTATTCGGGCTTCACTCATTTCTTGTGAAAGTCCCAATAAATTCTCAATCTTGCCACCATACTACCAAGTTAGGATGCCCATATTTAAACGACAAGTTTAATTATCATAATAACAACTATGTTAATGAACATGACAATTTTAGTTATGAAAATAACAAGTTTGTATATAGTAATTACAACATTAGTAAGTGAAATAGGTCCGGATATGAAAACTCCTCTTTTGTAAAATAACATGTCTGCATATCTAAATAATAAGTCCATATATAGTTACTACAACTTTAGTAACTAAAATAATAAGTCTGCATATACAAACTATTGGTTAGTAAAATAACATGTATGCATAATTAAATAACAAGTCCGCATATGGTAATTACAACTTTGGTAAGCCAAATTACAAGTCTCCATATAGAAACAATTGGTTAGCAAAATAACATGTTTGCATATCTAAATAACAAGTCCGTATATGGTTATTACAACTTTAGTAAGCAAAATAACAAGTTTAGATATGAAAACCACTATTTAGTCAAATAAAAAGTTTGCATATCTAAATGACAAGTTTAGAAATGGAAATGATATGTCTACTAATAACAAGTTTGGATATAGAAATTACAACTTAGGACAGCAATACCATTAGCATAATTACAACATTTTTATACGAAGTAGAAAAAATCTATTAGCAAATAATAACATTCAATTAAAAAACATAATTACTTATATGTCTGTATCATCCATTGCTCTAGGTTTCCTGTCATTCCTTTTCCCTCCTATATACATATGAGCACTGCTGTCATTATATCTAAACAAATTGGAGATATCACCATCATCACAAAGATCAGTCAATGCACTCTCATCAAACTTGACTTTATACTTAATCTCATATCCACTACCATTATTGTCTATCCATTGTGATATTATTCCACACAACTCCTCTAGTATTATACATTCTTTTATACTGGTGACCCTTACACTCTCTTCAACATATTTAACTCCCCCTTTATCATTTGCTTCAAAATATCCACTAATGTGGATGTAATATAACAATTCCTTCCCGTAGCTTATCCCATTATTGAAATTCATTTCATACTAACCTGCAACAACAATTTATATTTAGTCAATACATAAGCTTCACTAATAAATATTTACACATTTATTCCATCAACTCAATCATTTACATAACAAAATAAAAACCAGCGACCTCTTCTCTTCCCAACATCACTTTAGGGCTTGACAATTTCAACATTCAAAATCACGGCATCCTCATTCCCTCCCTCCACTGTAACACCTAAAACTTCACACTCAAACTAACAGCCAGTATCCCACCCACACTCTGCCAAACCATTACACTCCTAACCCTTCACCATCACCACCAACACCACGCACTACAAATGACAGATTAGTGATCACACTAGAAAAACAAAAATATTCCACCTCAAACTAACCACAACTTCCTACAACTAATATCTTTCATCTTCAACTACACCTTTCTTTCCCTCTCTTCCTGAAGTCTACCCACCCACACAACAAAGATAGAGATGAAGAATATCACAACTCACAACTCTTAGAGGGAAGAATAAAAGAAGAGTTTAGTCAATAAGTTACTCACTTGATTGCCAATATTGGAAGCTCTTCAATCCCAATATCACACACACACACACAAACCCTTCCTTCCCTAGCCTTCATACCATTAAATTTCTTGTCTCTACCTTCATTAAAGAGTCTAAATAACTAAGGTACATTTTAGACATTTTACCATCATTTCATATTTGTAACTTAGTACGGGGTCTGCTGAAGCAATTTTCTATATTAAGGAACCCATTTAGCAATTTCACATATTGGGTGGTCTTTTTTTGCCATTTCCCTATGAAAAACCTATTTTCATTAGTGTTATTAAAATATATGAAAATTTATTTAATTAATATGTTTTCATTGAATCAATAATCGTACCATATGGATGGCAAATGATGATGACGATGATGATAATGCTATCATAGTGTGCATTAGGAGTAAACAATGGGGCTGAAAACCTAATTAACCCAGTTCAACTTGCCTCTACCTAATTTGGAAAAAAGAAAGCTAGAAAGAAATTTGACAAGACTTGATTAGCCTTGATATCGAGTATCACGATTGAGTTAGTTTATGTAATTATACTAAGTACTTAGACCGGTGAGTCAGATGGTTAGACACATACTTACATATATTAGAATATTTAGGGAGCATAATTATATACCCCAAATTTTGTTTGAGGCTTTTTTTCATGGTAATAGTGCTTAATATTTGACAACATTATATATATTGATTAAATCATAAAATAGGATTTTTTTTAAATAAAAAACAATCCATATATGTGTGTGTATATTAAATAGTAGACTTTAACGTACTACATCAGAATAACTAAAAATGAAAAAAAAAAATAATAGAAAAAGGTTCTAAGGAAGTCTCTATTAGAAGAACAAATATCATAATTCGAAAAAGAGTTGAGCATCATCGAAATGTATTGTGCAATAGTGGAGAAATATCATGCATAAAAGAAATGCAAATTGATAACCTTTTTCTTTGAGCAAAAGACAAGAAGATGTTCTTGTGACTTAAAATTGGTATGTGATAGAATCTAATAAATTATCATACAGAAGTAGAGTACATAAAAGGAGTTATGAGTGGCCTTAAAGTGCAAATAAAAAAAATTTATGGACTGAGGAATCGGTCGAGTATATGATGCCATAATAGCAAGCCTTTGTAGTCTTTTTCTTCTTTTTAGATAAAATAATGGACCAACTATTGTTCAGAGAGTTGATTCAAGATGATCTATAGAAAGACTACACTGCTAGACATGTCTATTATGATGACAATGAAAAACTAACATTGTGAATTGTAAATTTCTTAAAATATCCTTAATAACAGCCTCTATTTGCCAAGTCTTGCCTTCTTCTTCTTCTTGTTTTTTTTTTTTGGTTGATTGGGAAAAGTTTTACCTTCATAGAATAAGATTTGCAATCTTGAAACTAGTTATCTTAAAATCAGTATTATATCTAATAGGATTTGTAATCGAATCCTATTATATGTGACTAATTTTTTATGATGATATGTGAAGTAGGGCTTGAGTAAGTTTCTATAATTTATAAAATTAATCCAATTTGTTTTTGATAAAAACATCAATTTTATAAAATGAAGAAAATCATAACTTAGATTAATTTATAAAAGGCTAAAGTATTTATTTAATATTTTAATTTTATATAGGGTTTCAATTTAATCCCTTAACTTTAAAAAAATATACTTTTGGTTTTATAAATTTAAAGTTATTAACAAAAAAGATGATATTAATGTCATAAATGTTGATAAAATTTTTTAAATGCTAATATATTTTTTTATAGAAAAAAATTAACCTAAGTTATTAAATCCAGGCTATATATATTTTTTAACTTTTTAAATACTAATATATTAAGTTTAATTTTCAAAAAAATTATGATTGTTACAACAAATCATTATTTACACCTAATGATTTTATGATTAAAGGAGAAAAAATATTTTTTAAACTTAAAAAATTAAATTAAAATCTTGTATAAAATTAAAAGACTAAATATATATTTTAACCTTTAAAAAATTGATATAAGTTATTAAAGCCAGTGTGTATATATATTTTAATTTTTTAAAGACTCTATAAGAGTTAAAATTAAAAAAACAAAAACCTATCTAAAGTAAACTTTTTTTTTGGAAAAATTATTAAGATTAAAAGTAAAATACCTTGGCTATCTTTCTATTTTGCTTTAATTACATGGATCTTTTCTTTATTTTGATAATATACATTTCAGTTCAAACCATTAAGACTATTAAAGAATATTCTGAAAAGATTCTTTAAGCATATTGTCTAATAAAAAAATAATAGTAGAATAAATTTGGGAAAATTGCAAATAAAGACCCCTCAATATATAAAATAGCAATCAGGGACTCTGAATTTGAGAAATTGCTCACAAGGACCCGGTCCCAATTTGCAATTATGAAATTATGGCCAAATTACCAAAATACCCCTCTTTAATTTTTTTTTTTTCAAAAAAGAACACCACTGCCTCGCCGGAATCTGGCCGCCGGCGCCGGAGTTCCGGCCGCCGGAGCTCCGCCACCTCGGCCGCCGAAGCTCCGATGCCGGCGGCCGGATTCCGGTGGCCTTCCTTTATTTTTTTTTTTGAAACTGTTTTTTTTTTTAAAATTGGGGGGAAGTGAGGTTGGGGGGATTTGATCCCCCAACCTCATGCTTCCCAAAATTAGGAATGACCATTGAGCCAACAAATTTTTGCTAACATTATAATACAAAAAAAAATATAAGTTAACTCATTTACTCTTGTTCCAGGTGATAACAAGAATACATTTGAAAATAACAAGTTCTGATTATAAAATAACAAGTCTGGGATTAAAATTTAACAATACGTTTTTTTTATAACAACACACTCTGTTGCAGGTGATAACAACAATACATTTGAAAATAACAAGTTCTGATTATAAAATAACAAGTCTGGGATTAAAATTTAACAACACGTTTTTTTTTATAACAACACACTCTGTTGCAGGTGATAACAACAATACATTTGAAAATAACAAGTTCTGATTATAAAATAACAAGTCTGGGATTAAAATTTAACAACACGTTTTTTTTATAACAACACACTCTGTTTCAGGTGATAACAACAATACATTTGGAAATAACAAGTTCTGATTATAAAATAACAAGTCTGGGATTAAAATTTAACAACACGTTTTTTTTTTATAACAACACACTCTGTTGCATGTGATAACAACAATACATTTGCAAATAACAAGTTCTGATTATAAAATAACAAGTTTGGGATTAAAATTTAACAACATGTTTTTTTTATAACAACGCACTCTTTTTCAGGTGATAACAACAATACATTTGCAAATAACAGGTTCTGATTATAAAATAACAAGTCTGGAATTAAAATTTAAGAGCACCCTTTTTTTATATAACAACACATTTTATTCCAAGTGATAACAACAATACATTTGAAAATAACAAGTTCTGATTATAAAATAAGAAATCTAAAATTAAAATTTAACAACACATTTTTTTATAACAATTAATTATTTTATACTTTTGAAAAATAAATTATTTATAACTTATAAAAAGTATTTTAAATCTATTTAATTTGCTAAAAAAATAATTGTTATCTCCAATTTATAATCAAAACTTGAAGTGTAATTTATTATAGATTAAAAATACTTTTTTATTGTTCAAATTTATAAATAAAATTTAGAGAAAATGACAACACACTTTTTTAATTTTTTTTAAAAAATTTTTAATCTATATATCTATACAACTCATTATAATATTTTTATATTATTTCATTCTTTAAATATTAAAATTTATTATTAAGTATTTAAATATTATAGTATAATTTATTATTTCATTCTTTAAATATTAAAAATAGTTTTTATATTTAAAGAAAAAAATAGTATTTTTAATTATAAATTAGAGATAAATTTCATTTATAAATTTAAGCAATCAAAAAGTATTTTTAATCTACAATAAATTATACTATTTATAATTTATAAGAAGTAGTTTGATTTATAATGAGTTGTATAGATATATAGATTAAAAATTTTTTAAAAAAAATTAAAAAAGTGTGTTGTCATTTTCCCTAAATTTTATTTATAAATTTGAACAATAAAAAAGTATTTTTAATCTATAATAAATTACACTTCAAATTTTGATTATAAATTAGAGATAAAAATTATTTTTTTAGCAAATTAAATAGATTTAAAATACTTTTTATAAGTTATAAATAATTTATTTTTCAAAAGTATAAAATAATTAATTGTTATAAAAAAATGTGTTGTTAAATTTTAATTTTAGATTTCTTATTTTATAATCAGAACTTGTTATTTCCAAATGTATTATTGTTATCACCTGCAACAGAGTGTGTTGTTATAAAAAAACACGTGTTGTTAAATTTTAATCCCAGACTTGTTATTTTATAATCAGAACTTGTTATTTTCAAATGTATTGTTGTTATCACTTGCAACAGAGTGTGTTGTTATAAAAAAAAACGTGTTGTTAAATTTTAATCCCAAACTTGTTATTTTATAATCAGAACTTGTTATTTTCAAATGTATTGTTGTTATCACCTACAACAGAGTGTGTTGTTATAAAAAAAACGTGTTGTTAAATTTTAATCCCAGACTTGTTATTTTATAATCAGAACTTGTTATTTTCAAATGTATTCTTGTTATCACCTGGAACAAGAGTAAATGAGTTAACTTATATTTTTTTTTATATTATAATGTTAGCAAAAATTTGTTGGCTCAATGGTCATTCTTAATTTTAGGAAGCATGAGGTTGGGGGATCAAATCCCCCCAACCTCACTTCCCCCAATTTAAAAAAAAAATAGTTTCAAAAAAAAAATAAAGGAAGGCCACCGGAATACGGCCGCCGGCATCGGAGCTCCGGCGGCCGAGGTGGCGGAGCTCCGGCGGCCGGATTCCGGCGAGGCAGTGGTGTTCTTTTTTGAAAAAGAAAAATTAAAGAGGGGTATTTTGGTAATTTGGCCATGATTTCATAATTGCAAATTGAGATCGGGTCCTTATGAGCAATTTTTCAAATTCAGGGTCCCTGATTGCTATTTTATATATTGAGGGGTCTTTATTTGCAATTTTCCCAATAAATTTTGTTTATTACTTTACCACTCATTATATTAAATCTCTGGTTTATCTTTTAATATTAATATTTATTAATAATCTATTTCATATTTTCACTAAATTTAGTCACAACTTTATAATTTAATTGAAAATACACATATACAATTATAAAACATTTTCAGCTAATATATATAATTATGAGATTAAAAATTTATATCTATTATTAAATAAAAATTTGTGTATATAAAATTAATTAAATTTATAATATAGTAATCGATTTAATAATATAATAAAAATACTAAAATATGTATTAAAATTGTTTTTTTAATTTCAAATAAAGATATATGATTAAATGATAATTATTAAGTAATATTTGTGTTAAGATAAGGCATTTTCGTCAAAATAGTGGGTCAATCTCATTATTTATTGATGGGGTTGATAGAAAGTGAATCTCAAAATTACAAGAGAAGTTTGTATAATATATATTTTGATTTTAAGAAAAATCTATATAAACTTTTAAAATAAAATGGAGCTATCTAAGTTAAACAGTGAGGACGTTAATGTATATTAAACACGATACGAAACATAAAGACTAAGGGGTAACAATTGGGATTGTGTTTGAAAATATATATTGAAAAGATACCTAATATAGGTGACTTTTTAGCAAAAGGGTGTTTGGGTATCATCCCAAACTATGGTTTGGAAAAAATGTATCCAAACACCCATCAGAAATCAATAACCATGATTTTGACGCTAAAACTATGGTTTTGTGAGAAGCATTTTGCATCTGCTTCTAAAAAAAAATAGGAGAGTGTCAGTTGGTTTTAGGAAGAAGTATTTTGACTAGACATATATACCCCTTTAGTTCTTTACTGTTTAGAGGTAGTATATTGTCTTCGGTCCTTTACTGTTCAGAAGTAGTATGTTGTTGTTTTTTGGACCAAAAAAGAGGTAGTACATTGTTATTTATTCTTTTTTCAGTTTTTCTACCAGAAAAGATTTAAAGAAAATTAATATTTTTCTGTTAGGAAAAAATAATTATTTTTCTATAAACATATTTAATCTTATACTCCCTCCGTTCCTTATTATAAAAGACAAATAACCGAAGTACGTTGATAAAAAATAGTTAAAATTAGTTAAGAACAATTAATGTGTAAAAAGTATAATTTTTTTTCCAAAAATGCTCTCATTAATAAGGAGAGAGAGCATGAGAGAGAATAGTTAAATTATTAAAAGAAAGAGAAGTGGGAAGGAGAGAGAGTGTGAGTTGGAGATAATAAATATGAGTAAAATAGGAAATCAACACAAAAAAGTAGAGACAACTTTTAAGTGTCTCTTATATATAGGAACATGCCATAAGCATCAAATGTCTCTTATAATAAGGAACGGAGGGAGTAATTTATAAATATATACACATATTAATTATTTGTTAATTATATTATCTTATATATTATTAATTATGTTAGTAAAAATTATTTTATTAATAATTTTATTCCTTCAAATTAAAATATATTATAAAATCTATCTCTTATATAATTATCATATTAATTTATGTCTTTTTTAGTAATTTGCATATATAAAAGTGTTTCCGATAACAACTATCCAAACTCTTTTACTTTTCAGAATTATTATTTCACAAAATTATTTTTCAAATCATGATTTATCCAAATACCTCTTAAATAGGATTTGACAATTCGTATGGATAATAATTACTTATTGTAAACGTATTTTTTCGATCCCGATCTTAATAAAAACGAGGGGCTCACGCTCCGTGTCTCTGTTCAGAACTCTTTCCTCATCCGCTTGCGGCGCCTAACCTAGCAGCAGCCGGCCAACGAGAGTCCACTCCGCCTCCACTCCAGCTTTGAGCTCACCTCACTAGCCAGAGCATTGCCGGCGTCCACTCCTCCCCCCCTTCAGATATGTCCATCGACACTCGACAGTCCCACTCCCAAATTACAGAAGCTCAGCGCCGTCCACTTTACTCTCCAGCTCTTCCCCTCGAATTCGACGATGAAGTTCTAGTTTCTCATATCTAATCTCCCCTCCTCCTCTGTTCTCATCTAGCTCGTGGGTCCTCCCTCGTGGGTCGTCAATAGGTAAGTTTCATGTTTCTCTGCTCTACTGAGGGAGTGGAATTCGTGGACCTTAATTTTTTCAATGCTTGGGAAAGAGTGCCTGGTTTTTGACTTTCTGGAATGAATTTGCAATTGCAATTAGTGACAAGCATATAACCATCTCAATGTATTCAGTTACGCTGGGAGGGGAGAGGAGGGGAGAGAGGGGAAAGGAAGGGGGGATTTTAATAATATTTTGGATTGGATTGATTTGAGAAAAGGGGAGGAGGAATTTTAATAATACCTTACTTATTTTGTTCTAATAAAAAATTTACTATTTTAACTTCATAAAATTTAAAAGAATTTTTTTACTTTTTTATTTTATCAGATATAATTGTATATATAATGTAATTCACCAATTTTAATTTATAAGACAGTTACATATAGGATATCAAAATAAAAAGTTATGAGTGATAAATTTCAATTAAAGTAAAATTTTTGAAGATAAAAGAAAATACCGACGGTTTTTTGAAATTAGAAAAAAAAAAGTTTAACAATGCTCACTAATTTTGGAGACAATTATCTCAACAATCTTTTGTTAGATGTTTAAAAGAACTGTCTTATATAAAAATGTTTACGACTGATTAGAGGTTAACAAATCAAAAAGATATACGAGGAATTAAAGTATTTTAGTTAGGTTAATCTTGAAATTTAAAATTTTATCTCTCATTTCCTTTCCAAAAAAACCCTACTTTTAAAGGGAAGGCTAGAAAAAAAGAGGAGGGGAGAAGAATTCTTTCTCTATTTAAAAAATATCTTAATCAAACAAGGAAAGGGGAGCAACTCTCCTCCCTTCCTAAAAAATTATACTAGCCAAACAAAAGAAGGGGAGCAGCTTCTGTCCTCTCTTCTCTGAAAAACCCGTACCAAATATAGTGTTAGAGTTGTGATGTACATAGTTCCCAAACACTCTTGTATGTGTGTATATAAGTGTGTGTCTATATATATATTTTTTTTGAGTGTATGTGTCTGTATATATATTGATTTCATTGATGAGAACGTATCTCATCATTTTCCCGCGTAATAGTCACATGGTATCCAGAGCCTCCTAAAGGTATACCTGTCAATTAGAACTATACAATATTTCCGCGGCATGTAGATGTTTAGATCGGGATTTCACATGCTTCTTTATAGTTAGAACTATATAATACTTCTGCTCTACTGATTGATGGAGACTGCAGGTAGTTCTGTCTGAATTTGACGAAAAGCGAACTAAAGTCTCAGGATTCTCTTGTTCGCATTAAAGGCAAAGACATTGCTGTGTTACATTGTTTCTTTATTCCTTTTGAAGGGTCAACTTTCTTATTTTGTTTTACCACGTTTTGAAATTTCAAATGAGGCCCCATCTTCAAGTTTTGAACCTATATAATACATCAACTTGTATTGAGTTCTATTAAATGCGACAGCATTTTGAAATTTGAATACAGACATGCAATCTTGCGCCTTTTGATTTAACCCGAATTTTTTCCTTTCGTCCTCCTTTTCAATTTTTTTTTCCAAAGCTTGATTAATTATGATACTATATAGGGAGCAGAAGTTTACATAAAATATATAATCTTTTATCATATTCTACCAAACTATCTATTTTTTCCCTTCGTTTTTATCTTCTTCACTGCCTTATCAGGGCAATTTATTCCACCCTAGGCCACCTCCTGCTTGCACAAGTTTAGATAATGCAATATTCCATCAGATGTCCATCAACAATTTCCGACGGAATTTCGTGGCTAATTAGCCATGGAATATTCTGTGGTAATTCGTGGCTAACTTTCGACGGAATTCCGTTGGAAATTTGTGAGGGAAAATTTCTGTCCAAAATCCGTCACTAATTACTGATATAATTTCTGACAGAAATGCGTGGGTAAATTAGCATTGGAATTAAAAATTCTGTCGCTAAAATATGTGTGACAGAAAAATTAGCAATGGAATAGTTGTCAGAAATTCCATTGGTAATTTTGAATCCAGTTGGTAATTCCGTGGCTTACTCAATGTTTCTTGTAGTGGAGTTTGAATTTAATTGGCTCTATGTTCCTTACTTAATGTGAATCTTGATAATCATCCCAAATTATTCGCCTAATGAATTTAGTATGTTTTATTATTTCCTATACTTTTGAGCTCAAGTCGCACCTTAGTTGGTGGGGTTTTAGTCTTTATTTGATAATTTATTAGTGTTGGGCTACATATATTTCCACCCTTGATTCAGTAATTTGGAATTCAGCCCAAAAGCTCAACATTTATTAATATTGATGATTAAGTTATTTAAATGTCACTAAAGTTGGTTACTTGTGGTTTTTAAAATTTTAAATTCTGAAGCAGAAAGTTATTGAGGTTTTGGTCTCTCACAATCAGTGTTAATTAATACTCTTACCAAAACTTTCTCCCCTAGACAGTGAGATGGAGTATCTATCATATCTTATTCTTCATTGATCTTCACCTCATGACTCATGAGTTTCGCGTCTACTATAGTGTGAAGATAAAATCAAGTCCAGAATTTGTTACTTGATTTTACTGTGTCGTTAGTAACAAGTTATATTGTTCAGTATCATGTAAATGCTCTATCATTATATTTAATTTACTATAAATAGAGTAAGATTGAAAGTAGTTTTAGGCATTGTGATGAATAAGAATCCAAGAGGTCAAACACATTAATCCGACTTGGATCTTGAATGAGTTACCATATTTCCATTCTCTTATTGAATGAGGGTTTTTGGGCAGGCAATGTACTTTTTTGTGTAGATGATATAGTGAGCTAGAATGAAATTGATGCAAATAAGGAATAACGTTTGCTACAACTAAGGTTGATGATAATTCTTTATCCCTTTGTCATGTTGCCATGGCATGGCTCTAATGATTTTAAGTGTGTGGTGCATGTAGGGAGCATGGCTCGTAAAAATCTGTATGGATAGTGGGTCACTGTATTAAACGGGAAAGGCCTGTATCTCAGGGCAGGCTTGGTCAATATCTGGTGGAAGCCTCCTATATTTTATATGGGAGTTTTCTTTGTCATGGTTTAATTACCTTTGGTTCTGTAGGCTGACAGACATATGAACTCCATTGTAAATTGTGTTCGTTTACCTCCAGGTTTGGGGGTGTGATAACATGGCTCTTAAACTTCTCCTGAGAAGAAATAGCTCTGCTGTGGTTGAGATTGCTCAGCAAACAAAGCTCTTTAAATTCATTGGCAGAGCTTCCTATCGTAAATCAGGTAACCCCTTGATCCACTTCAAGTCTTGGAAAAATAGTAAGAGTTTGAAACACACGATGAATGTCATAGATAAAAGTAGGAGTCTTGAGAAGGTTGATTGATCAGGTTCAGACATCAAATTCACAGCTATGTTAGACTTTTTGTGTTCATTAGACTGAAGATTTAATTTTCAACAATAAGGAAGACAAACAGTGTCCAGCGTAGCATAATTTTTTAGGGGAGAAAAATCTTTATAGCCTCTTTGTATTTATATTTTTAGGAAGCCAGATTATGGAATCTGAATTGTCTGTGGCATCAGTTGATAAATTAATTATCATGTGATGATGATTCTGTAGAATTTCTATCAATGACTTCAAAGCAGATTACTAGATGACCAGTGATCCTAATACTGAGACTGATGGCAGCTTCATCTGTTGTCAGTGGAGAGGACAAGTATCTGCAAGTAATTATTCTTTTTGAATCAAGGTAGGCTCCTTTGCCCCTTTATCTCTTTCATTAATCACACCTGCGATTATGATTCCTGTAAATCAAGCTTTCTGAACCTCATTGTTTTACTTTTTGCATTCGATTCAGAGTCAAACTTGTACCTTTTGGATTCAACAGTTTCAGATATGGAGAAGAGTATATATACAATTTTGACTATCGACCGTTGGGAGTCACTGAATTTTATGAAATACAGATTGACTGCCCTCAGACCTGTTCATGGAAGGTTAGCTCTGAAATTTCTTAAATGGGTCATCAGGCAACCTGGTTTGGAGCTCAATCATGTTACCAATATAGTGTGCACTACAACACACATACTAGTTAGAGCTCGAATGTACAGCTTTGCTAAGTCTGCTTTAAAACATCTTTTACACATGCCCATTGGTTTTAACTCTGTATTTTATGGCCTGATGGAAACATACCCCTTTTGCAATTCAAGCCCAGCTGTTTTTGACCTCCTAATTAGGGTTTGTTTACGGGAAGGGATGGTTGGAGATGCTGTATATACTTTCAAATTGATGGGACTACGTGGGTTAAAGCCATCTATGTCCACTTGCAACATGGTGCTAGGGTCATTGGTAAAAGACCAGAAAGTTGAATTGTTTTGGTCTTTTTTCAAAGAAATGCTGGCCAGTAGGTTTCATCCCGATGTTGCTACACTGAACATATTGTTAAATGTTTTATGTGAAGAAGGGAAGTTTAAAAGTGCTGGTTATCTGTTAAAGAAAATGGAAGACAGTGGTTATTTTCCAACTGTATTTACATATAATACTCTGCTGAATTGGTATTGCAAGAAAGGAAGGTATAAAGCAGCGTCTGAACTGATTGACCACATGGCCTCAAGGGGCATCATAGCAGATGTTTGTACATATAATGTTTTCATTGATAGTTTGTGTAGGGATGGAAGGAGTGCAAAAGGTTATCTATTACTGAAAAGGATGAGAATGAATGATGTATATCCTAATGCGATTACTTATAATACACTGATTAACGGCTTTGTTAAGGAGGGGAAGATTCAAGTTGCTACTTGTGTTTTTGATGAGATGTCATTACTTAATTTATCACCAAACTCCATCACTTACAATATTTTAATTGATGGGCATTGTAGGGAGGGTAATATTGGTGAAGCATTGAGACTTTTGGATTTGATGGAATCACAAGGCCTACGACCTAATGAAATGACTTATGGGGCACTTCTGAAAGGGTTATCCAGGCATGCTGAATTTGGCCTAGTTTCCAGTATTCTGGAGAAAATGAGGTTGAATGGATTGAGACCTAAGTGTATAAGTTATACAGCAATTATTGATGGTATGTGTAAAAATGGTTTACTAAATGAAGCTGTGCTGGTGCTAAATAATATGTTGAAAGATTCTATAGACCCTGATGTTGTCACATTTTCAGTGCTTATAAATGGGTTTTTAAAGGTGGGGAAGATAAATAATGCAAAGGAGATAATGTGTAAAATGTATAAGGCAGGAATTGTGCCAAACTGCATTCTGTACTCAACATTAATATACAACTATTGCAAAACGGGGAACACAAGAGAGGCTTTAAATGCATATGCAGTGATGAATCGCAAAGGTCATGTTGCAGATCACTTTACATGCAATGTGTTGGTTGCCAGTCTTTGTAGAAGTGGAAAAGTTCGAGAGGCTGAGTATTTCATGCATCACATGAGTAGGATGGGTCTTGATCCCAACTGCATTACTCTTGATTGTATCATAAATGGTTATGCGGTTTTGGGTGATGCGTTAAAAGCCTTTTCTTTGTTAGATGAAATGATTACTATTGGCCATTTTCCAAGCCATTTTACATTTGGGAGTCTATTGAAAGGACTTTGCATCGGTGGACATATTAATGAGGCAAAAAGCCTCTTGCATAGACTTCACTGCCAACCTTCTGCAATTGATACTGTTTCTTACAATACATTACTTTCTGAGATGTGTAGATCAGGAAATTTGTTGGATGCAATTGGTCTCTTAAATGAGATGGTGATGAATAATTTGCTTCCTGACAGTTACACATATACTAGTCTTATTGCTGGGCTATGCAGGAATGGTAAATTAGCTGCTGCACTCATTTTGTCAGAGAAAGCAATGGAAAAAGGATTACTAACACCAAATCCTGCTGTATACACTGCGTTAGTTAGTGGTTTATTTAAGGCAGGTCATTCTAGAGTTGCTTTGTTTACTTTTGAAGAGATGCTGAACAATGGTGTTAAGCTCGACACTATTGCATTCAATGTGGTTCTGGATCATTATTCAAAGATGGGACAAATGGTTGAGGCAAATAATATCCTTTCAGACATGAGGAGCAGAAATTTATCTTTCAGTTTGGCTACTTACAACATTCTTCTGCATGGATATGCCAAGACGCATGCCATGACAAATTGTTTTAGGGTATATAAAGACATGATCAGACAAGGTTTTCTACCTGATAGGTTAACATGGCATTCTCTTATTCTTTGTTTGTCTGATGCATTGGAAGTTGCTGTAAAATTTTTGAAAAGCATGACAATTGATGGTTTAGTAGCTCATACTTATACTTTTAACATGCTTATTACCAAGTTATGTGGAAAGGATGAGATAAAATTGGCATTTGATGTGGTAGATCTAATGGAACGGCTAGGAGTTACGTGTAGTGTTGATACATACAATGCCCTTTTCAATGGACTAGTTAGAGTTTCCGCTTTTAGGGGAGCCCATCGTATTCTGCATTCCTTGTTGGAAATTGGATGTATTCCTACATGTAGACAGTATGTCACTTTAATAAATGGCATGTGTAGAGTGGGAAATGTACAGGGAGCAATGAGGCTAAAGGATGAGATGAAAACACTTGGTGTCTGCTCTTATGATGTTGCTGAGAGTGCAATTGTTAGGGGGCTTGCATCCTCTGGGAATATTGAAGATGCCATTCTAGTTCTTGATTTCATGCTTCGAAGTCAGATGATTCCCACTGTTGCTACTTTCACTACTCTGATGCACATTTGTTGCAAAGAAGGTAACCTTGAGAAGGTTTCTTACCTGAGAAGTATAATGGAGTGCTGTAGTATGAAGCTTGATGTAGCTGCGTACAATGTTCTTATTTCTGGCTTTTGTGCCAATGGTGATGTTATGGCTGCTTTCAAACTTTATGAAGAAATGAAGCAAAGGCATCTGTGGCCCAATTTATCAATTTACACGGTTCTTATTTGTTCTGCCTGTGATGGAAATTTTAACGTTGAAAAGGAAAAGCTTTTAAAGGATTTACAGGATAGAGGATTGGTACCTTTGGATTGGTCTGGAGGCACGAATCGATTGAATGAGTTTTTGATGATTGCCTGGAAAAAGTTGAATTTCTTGAGGCATAATAGAGGGAGAAAACGATGAGCAACTAAGCATAAAGTTAACAATTTGCTTGACTCATCATATGCAGCCTTTCCTTCGTCAATAATGCAAATTGGCAGAGGAGGATGAGATGATAATTTCATGATGGTACTACTGGCGTGCTGTATTAATTAGTCTCAGGTTAACCTGCTGATTTACAGCATGTAAGAGTTCCTCATGTATCTATCTGTAGGCATCTGGAGGACAGACTAGTAGTCTTTAGCTGGCAGATTCTTGTTTGGAGATGCCGAATACAGGTAACTGCCATGGTTCATTAATTTATGTTAGTGCTGATGTTGAAGTTAGTAATATCCTATTGTCAAAATGAGGCTTTTGACGTCATAGCAACTGTCCACACTTTTGGCTCTAGCTGCGTATGTAAGTTTTCTAGTTATAAACTTCCAAAATATGCTTCACTGCTGTAGTATATAATGGTCTGTGTGTTCTTTTGCTCTTCCATTCAGTACCCTAGGTAATGTTTTGGCACCACATGGATAATTTGGTGTTATTGGTCCTTTTTTAGCCTTTTAGGCTTAAAAGTTACTGATGGGCGGGCCTACTGTTTTGTGTGGCAAGGTTTATTGAAGGAGGGGAAAAGTGGGTCATAACTTGTTTCAGTGTGTTTACAGTTCATTGTTGCTTTTAGTTTCCCTTTTCTATAGAGGATTATTGAATATTAATACCGAAAGTTTTCATTTCTACCAGTTACCCTTGGATAACCTTGGTTGGAACTTGTATCTCACGCAATTGCTATGGGCTTTTAGAGTTATGCTGGTTGAAAGGCTATTGATCTGTGGAGGTTTTTTGTGATTGTGCAAGTACAATATCAACAATCACAAGAGGCAACCATGGTCATCATCCCTTTCAAGATATTATTGACTGTTCTAGAAGACCTTTGTATAGGAATTTGCATGTTAATTTTCTGTATAGAGAGGAAAATGGAGAAGCTGATTGGTTGGCTAAGTTAGATCGTGAGCAAATTTCTGACTTCAATTCTTTTGCTCATCCACCTTTTGGTAGAGAGGAGGTGCATAATGTTTGTATGTAGTTCTCTCGTGCCTGTATTTTTGTTGTGAAATGATAGATGTCCATTTTTTATTTGAAAACAACCCCTATCTCATGCAAATTTGTAAACATGATGTATTGCATGTACTTTGATTTTCTTTATTCGGGATACTTCAAATTCTTGAGAAGGAATTTAATCTGTCCTGGCTTTTTATTGCCTGATCAGTTTCAGGAGTCCATGCAGAATCTCAGTAATTATACACGGTTTAAATTTGGTTGACAGTGATGGAAAAGGGCTAGTGTTTTGTGACTGTTAAAGATTTAGTTGGAAAGGAGATTGATGCTTGTGATTGCTCTACACTCCAGCAACTTAAGCAGTTAAGCTCAAGACAAAGAGGAATCGAAGAGTCTAATCATGAGAGCAGTTCCATTAGAGAAGCTATGGCAAAGACATGTTGGAGTAATGTTCTAAGCCGATCTTATTTTGGAAAGGGAGAGGCCGTTAGAAGTTCTGTAAACTTGCATGCATTAAGGTTACTTTCTTCATGATGATCATACTTGATCCTTTGGTTACATTTATTCATACTGTGTTTGTTGTGTTGTAGATTTGTTAGTAAAGATTGGGCCATGGGCCTCAAAACCCTAACCCTAATTAGTCCTATCCCTAAGATTTTGGCCTTCTACCCTCATTTAGATGAGGCTGCGGTAACCTATTTATACCCTATTGCTTTATTCGAATAAATACAATTCAGAACCATAAGAGTTCTTCAATTTTGCTATATATGAGAAACAGATTCATAATAAGTTTAATGGTCAACATAATAATACTATAATATAAGAAGTCTTCAATGAAATAATATATTATGGTTTGAAAATATATTGAGCTTTGATAGGGTCAAATTTTTTATTTTTATACGTTTTGTTTTATGTTTCAAGTACATTTCCATCAAGTCAAAATATCGTTTGGTTTACAAAAAATTGTTTTGGTTCCTGATCTAATTTCTGGCTACCTTGTGCAGACTTATCCCTAGCTTAATTTTTTTTTTTTTTTGGGTATACAATAAGGCAAAAAGCCTAAAAGAGAAAATTTAAGTAGTAGGGGATTGCAATCTCAATAAATCTTTCTGCACCAGAGTTCTCAAGTTAGGAGGATTCGTGTTATAGATGACCGTGCTAGTGAAACCCATCTTGGCTAGAGCATCTGCAATAACATTACACTTTCTTAGAGCATACTGGAGATGAGCTTCTGTTAGCAGAGAAAGCAACCTCTTCACCTCTAGCAAAGTTGTCGAGCAAGTTGTAGAGTGAGAATTCCAATCTGTGAGTGAGTGTATTAAATTCTGGTTATCAGATTCCGCTATAGGATTGTTGAAACCCATTTGGATTGCAGGGTTGAGACCCTTTAACATTTCCCATTCCTTGGCTTCATGGGGAGAATAGATGCCAAGTTAATAAGAAAATCTCACAACCCAAGTGCCTTCATGATTGCGGATAAGGCCCCCACAAGCTGCCAACTGAGATGAATTGGACTTTGGTACAAGTTAGAATATTTTCAAATCACTTTAGATTTGAAACTAATCTCTATCGAATCAGGAGTATTAAGGTTTTCCTCTTTATGGAATGAGACTGTTTATAATTTCAATCAACAATTTGTTGCTATTCCTAGCTTAATTTAAATAAGCATGCAGTACACGAGAACCTTGACTTTGGTCCAACCTGGTTGAACCCAAACTGAGCCATTAGTGAGTTTGCATGATGGTTCAACCGGTACTGCTACGCTAGCAGCTCATATTTGCCTGGGCAGCTAACTTGAAACTATCAACAAAAGTAACTTCAATATTTCATACCTCTACTTTTTGTTATGAATTTACGAAATGTTGTGAATTTCATGAGACAGACGAGGCCATATTAATTGCTTTGCAAGAGAGCTTAATATTGAAGGGTCTCTTAATTCATTATCTGGATGTTACTCTCATTTTTACATGAACTTTCCATTAAAATTCATTTCCCCCCTTCATTTAATAGGTTGTAACGACGTCTGTCATAATTTTCCCCGCTTGAAATTTATTTAGCTTCTCCAAATGGTGATGAACAAAGACACATGAACATACCAACATCCTCGTTATTAATATTATTCATCATATAATGTTTAAATGAAGGTCATATAATTCAATGCCCCACAGCATTCTTTCTGCAGCAACATTGAAATTGAGTTAGATAGCCCTTGGTAGAGCTAGTTTGATCACATTTTAAAGGCTCAGAGCAATCCCATCCGTTACATTCCAAATACTCATCAGGAACAATATCACTTGGTAATTGCCCTGCATTGTTCGACACAATAGACCGCACTTATTTATGGAGATATAAAATATAGAGGGGTTCAGGTTCATTTTTGATCCAAAAGTATTTGTGAAAGAGTTGCAGGTATTCAGAATTTTTGTGGACTCAATGTCGCCTTAAAATGTCAAAAAATACAATGTCTGGTTAATTCTTATTCTATTTATATTCACGTGGCACAATTAGCTCAAGTGTATGTTAAGTGAAAGTCAGTTGTATCATCAGCTACCAACATTATTTTTCTTATAAATTAACAAATTACGAATACCTATAATTAAAAACAGTATGGGGATTTAATAAAAAAAACTACATATAATTAAAAATAGGGAAAATTTCACTGTAGGACTGCAGAAGACAATTAATCTCAAAGAGCCCCCAAAACTTTCTGAAACCTCACTGCAGGACCAAGGGGCCAATCTGATATTAATTCCACAAACGAAATGACGCCACTGCCCCTAGTAGAAACTTACTTCCTTGAGGGAACAAGTGCGGGAGAGCGCATTTGCAAGGGGAACTAGCCAATTTGCAAAATAAATACATATATTCACACGTGGAATCAGTACGTTCACATGTGGACTGGTTTACCTGATGCATACGTCCATGAGGGAACAAGTGCGGGAGAGCACATTTGCAAGGGGAACTAGCCAATTTGCAGAAGAAATACATATATTCACACGTGGAATCAGTCCGTTCACATGTGGACTGGTTCACCGGATGCATGTGTCCGTGAGGGAATAAGTGCAGGAGAGCGCATTTA
Organism: Neltuma alba; assembly: GCF_004799145.2. Lineage (NCBI taxonomy): Eukaryota > Viridiplantae > Streptophyta > Magnoliopsida > Fabales > Fabaceae > Neltuma > Neltuma alba. Next base: position 936,043 of record NW_021635117.1, read on the forward strand.
CAAGGAGAGCTAGCCAATTTGCAACATAAATACATATATTCACACGTGGAATCAGTCCGTTCACATGTGGACTGGTTCACCTGAAGCATGTGTCCGTGAGGGAACAAGTGCAGGAGATCGCATTTGCAAGGGGAACTAGCCAATTTGCAGAAGAAATACATATATTCACACGTGGAATCAGTCCGTTCACATGTGGACTGGTTCACCTGATGCTAAGGGTAGTGGCGTCATTTCATTTGTAGAATTAATATCAGATTGGCCCCTTGGTCCTGCAGTGAGATTTCAGAAAGTTTTGGGGGCTCTTTGAGATTAATTGTCTTCTACTGTCCTACAGTGAAATTTTCCCTTAAAAATATCATAAAATTACAGGGACCCGCATATTTTTTCCCCCCTTATACCTATTATTCATATGCACATTTGATCGACAACACGAGAAACCATTCATAACTTGAAAATTGAGATTAAGCTAGAATAATTACCTGAGGTTGAAACAACTAGATGAAAGCATGTAAGAATCCCCATAAACGCTTGAGAAAATCTTGTTGCCATTCTGAAGCAATTTCAATTTGCCTTTCCAAATCTCTCTCTAGTTCTTTTTGGTTGATAGATAATAAAATACATTAACCTATAAGGGTTTATATATGACTTTATATTCACGCGTTCCCCAGAACTGCATGTTCACAAAGCATGTGCAATTTTCTAATTGATGACTGAAAGATATCATGAATCTTGAAGGGTCAAAAAAAAAAAACAGAAAATATAATGAATCTTTGGTACCATTTTGGAGAATGCAATATATTAATGCTTAATTTGTTTTATAATTTCCTTCTAAGTTGTAAAGCGTTCATCTTTTTATAAGGTAAAAGGTTTTTTTGGGGGGCGGGGGGTTGACGGCATAGCATCATTTCCCAAAGGCAGGCAAATTGTGGTAATTAATTTTTATGAATCAGTTGTATGTACTTTATGATGTTTACCAAAATTATGTGAACTTTTGTTCAAAATACTTCTATATCTGTATGATGAAACCGAAAAAAAAATTACATTAAGGTACAAATTTGCTCATAAAGTTTTCTTTCATCAAAAGCACTAGTGACTTGAAAGTTTTTTTAAGTACGAACTTATTCCAAAAGTTTCAAATTGTAGCAATCCCTACTGTTAAAATTAATGTTAATCATTAAAATATTGATATTGACCATTAACAAAGTCTCATTTCAATTGCTAGGAGAGGTTCATGTAAGTTGTTGAAATTAACAAAAATTGTTTAATTTGATCTTTGTTTCTGTGGAGGATTGTATAAGTTTTGAAAATATAAGAGAATATTATGTAAATTATCAAAATTAAGGGGAATATTTGTATAATTTGAAATTTGTTTCTTTACCTATTTATACCATTAAAATCATGATTTTTTTTTCAAAAGAAACAATTGGATGAAAATCGTAAAAATTAACGCAACCGTTAATGTTCCTACTAAACATGGAATGAGTATAGATCACACAGCACAAAATCAGTGTTGTACAACTAAAAAATTGAAAGCAACAAAAGAAAACAACGTATCTTAATAAATGGTGGCAATCAAATCCGGTAATACAAATATTTTTTTTTTATCAAGGTTTCCTTTTTTGAGTTTTAGAATGCAAAGGATTTTTGCTCCTTTTTTTCCCTCTAACAAGCGTGTTTTTTAGGATTTGAATATGTGTTTTTCTCCTTACAGAAATGAGGTCGCTTATTACCTCAACCAACAGCTTGTAGATTCTAATCTAAGGCTTCCCCATAAAAAGATTTTTAAAATGTATAAGAAACAAATCAGGATGCTGAATTTGCATAATACCATATCAAGATGGGTGGACCAATTTGAAATATTAAAATGTTAAAAGATGCCACTATTCCTGAGTTATATGAAAAAAAATTATACAGTGCAAATAGAGTTGTTATTGAGAGATTAATTTTTATTAATAGCTTAATTGTTTTAAGCAATACTTGAAGAACTGTTGTCATCCATTTTCAAGTTTTAAAACTTTAAATTTTACCTAATAAAAGTTGTTATGGAGAAGTCAAATTTTGTTAATAACTTATTCGTTTTAAGTAATACCCGAAAAATTGTTGTCGATTACTTTCAATTTTTAAGACTTTAATTTTAGCAGGTGTGAACTGTTAATAAAAGTTGTTATTGAGAAATTAAGTTTGTTAATAGCTTATTATTATCTACTTTCAAGTTTTAGAATTTTAATTTTACGTAAATGTGAACTGTTAATAAAAAATTGTTATGAAGAAATCAATTTTTGTTAATACCTGAAAAATTATTGTCAATCACTTTCATATTTTAAGAATTTAATTTACCCAATTGTGAGCTAAAAATTAACTTTTATTAATAGTTTATTATAATCCATTTTCAAGTTTTAGGACCTTAATTTTATTCTAGTGTGAACTATCAATACAAGTTGTTATTGAGGAATAATTTTTGTTAGAATAAAATACACCGGCCACGTCCTATTTTATCTCAATTACAGAAATATTCCCTCTATTTTGAAAACGTATATAAATCTTCCTTAAAATTAAAATGTATGTTATACAAACCTCTCTTCTATATTTAAGATTTTATTTCTATCCACCTAAATCATTAATTGACCACTAAGTTTGACTTTAATGTTTTTTTTAACCAAAATACCCATTTTTAACATAACAATTATTTAGACATTTATATTTTGTATAAATATTTTTTATAAAATTAAAAAATAATTATACTCTATATTTTTAAATTTATAATATTTTATAAAATTTATTAATTTTGATTTAAATCATAAAATTTTATAAGTTTAAATTTTTATCACATTCATTAAAAATTATTTATTTTATTAATTTTTTAAATTATAAAAACATATTTTGAATACATAGTTTTTGTTTAGAGTTCAAAATATTTTATAAATTCTTTAAAATTATAACTCAAAAACTTTAAACATATTTTTTTCACAAGAATTTATAAACGTATTTAGTCAAGTGTGTGCATATATATATTTATTGAGATGATTGGTCAAATTTTTAATCAAGTCAAGTCTTTTATGTTTACGTTAACTAAATAAAATTTGTGTAACTATAAAATATAATTTAGTGATTTATTAGAATGAGGGGTAAAATAATAAATAAAATTTATTTTAATATAAATTTTAGTGAAAAATAATTTTTTTAGAATCTTTTAAAATATTCCTAACAGTATTAATTGATTAGACTAAACTGTATGTTTTTAAAATAAAATGAAGATTTATGTAATTGATGCAAATTAGAAGGGTAATCAAAATATTCTACTCATTTTGTTAATATCTTATTTGCTTTAAGTAATGCCTGAAAAATTGTTATAATTCACTTTCATATTTTAAGGGCAATAGCGTCTCTTATAATATTTTAATATTTCAAATTGGTCCACCCATCCTAATATGATATTATGCAAATTCAGCTCTGTAATTTTTTTTTAATACATTTTAAATATCTTTTTTGAGATTTTCCCTTGATTATGTTACAGTTAAAAACTTGATGCAACATTTGTGAAGTTTTCAAGTTGTTAATTTTTTGTTGCCACGGCAGATAAAAATGAAAAAGTGACAAAAAAAGACCGACAAAATAAAAAAATTATAAATAGGACCCCATGATAACATTCTTATGGGTTTTAACAACAATAGTATGAGTTTTGATAATAATTTTTATGAATAGGTTTCTGTACGTAATTTTTCCATTTCACTCTTTTTTTTTTTGTTACCATTTTTCTTATTAAAATTGAACTGCAAACTAAAGATTCAAATTGAAACATTTTATCAAGTGGAAAACAATATTAATTGACTGAAAGTAATGATTACAAGGCTGGTTAAAAAAAAAAAAGTAATAATTACAAGGTTTCGAAAACTGGAATATGGCAGAGAATGAAGTGAAAGGCTAAAACGCTAGAACTGTTTTGAGTACTCTTCCTATGCAGTGGCTCATGGCATCAAAACCCAATTCCGATCAGTTGATTAGTTCAGTGAATTGATGACTCCATCTTTTGATAACATTATTTTGAGTTTAAATAAATATAGTATTTTATCCTTTTTAGTAACTTTGTTTTGTTAAATTATATACAATTTATACACAAATGTTCTTTTCACTATAATAAATTATGTCTGTTTTAATTTAGATATTATTCTTTTCAAAATTATATATGAATTTTTTTTTGTTATTGTAATTAAATTATATATTTTTAATCATGATTGAGGTAATATTAATTCAGCAGTTACTAACTTTTGAACTATTATTCTTTCCTTGCCCTATGTTTGGTATGAGGAAATTGGAAGAGAGAAAAAATTTTAATGAGCTTGATTTAAAAAAAAATTGTTAAAGTAGGATTATAAAATTTTGATGAAGAAAATATGCAAGATAAAAAAGTAAGAAAAAACTATTTAAAATTTTTTAATCTCACTTCTTAATTTTTTAAAATTAAACTTATCAAAAAAAATTTCGTTTCCTCCATTTTCCTCACGCACCAAATTATTGTTGGGCTTCTCACTCATTGCTTCAACCTCTCTTGGTGTCCATAATACATCAAATAGTATTGCTTTCAAGAAGAGAATATATGTACTTGGCATAAAAACATTACATTCGAGGTAAATAAAAACGCACAATTTAAACTATTTTTGGCCTGCTGAAAATCATGATCAATTGGAACCCATCCCAATCAAAATTGAAATCCCCGTGAGTAAACGTGTCCATATTTAATATCTAAATGGTGCCTCAGAATAACTAGGCAAGATGTTGCGCCAGCTATTCTAGTGAGAAATACCTATAAGCTGTCAAAGAAGAAGAAGAACAAATTAGTGCCACACAGTGACATAGCCCATGGTGTTTGCGTATGAATTTTTGTGCTCCTTTTTTGGTCTTCAGGATGAGTTAGTTTAAGTCTTAAAAATAAAATAAAAAGTATTAGCAATTATTTAAGGTAAATTTAACACAAGTTTGTGCAGCTCATCATCTTTTTTATTTGCTTTTTGTAGACATAAAAATTAAAAGTAAAAAAAAGAAAGACTATCATATTTTAGTAGAACTGGAAAAATAATACTCCCAAAGACTATCATATTTTAATAGAACTGGAAAAATAATACTCCCTCCAAATATTAAAATTTAAGTAACTAATCTATGGATATTAAGAAAACTAATTAAACTATTTTTTCCTAACAAATGTGGTCCTAGAACATTCCATTATATTTACCCCTTAATAAAAAGCCTTTACTATATTTAGTCAATACTTTGAGTTAAAAAAATTATAAATTTGAAAGACAAAATTGATTGAGATCTTTTATTTAAGATCAAAATAAAATTTTTGGCCTAATTCTTCAATTTAGCACTAAAGAGGTACATATTAGCATAATTTACTAATCATTATATTACATATTCACTACTCTACACACACACATATTATTGGGTATCATTCGTTCCTTCCTTTGAGAAACATGAAAATAAGTTTCTAAACAAGAACCCGTGAAAGCGAAAGAGAATAAACAAAGAACAGTCATGCAAACCTATAAGTATGCATCTCTTAATAAATTACCCACAATAATACATACATATATAAATATATATATATATATATATTTATAGAGAGAGAGAGAGAGAGAGATATAAATTGATCTGAATTTGCGAACATGCTAGCATGATATATTGCCCGAGTTATTATGTGCGTCGCACGTCGTTACGTTGCTTCTGCACAGTCCCAATAAAATAATCACAATATCTCAAAGTCTTCCGTTTTGCTACATATTAAAAAGAACAACAATAATCTAACACTATATATATACACACACATATATACATACATGTCTTACGGACAACAAGTGCCCAGTCCATATCTTCTCTATCGATCAATCTATTTGGTGTGACGACGGTGAGTTTAATATCACCATGTCATCTTCTTTCACCTGCTTCTTCTTGCTTCTTCTTTTGGCCTTTTACTGCGTTTTAGCTTCATCGGCAAACTCGGCTAATAACTATGCTCATAGCAGTGGTGGTGATGAAGATAAGAAATATAGTTCACCGCCGTCAGAAGGTGACAGCGATAAGGAATACAATTCATGGCCTGAAGGTGGCGGCGATAATGGTGATGGTGGTGATGATGATGATTTCACCCTGGAGGCACCGAACTTGGATGAAATCACTCTGGATAATCTCCTATCCTTTGGTCACTATCGCAAGACTTGTGCAGAGTTTGAATCCATTGTGCATCGGAAAGTGAATGAATGGGTTAAGAAGGATCGGACACTTGGCGCCAGTCTCATGAGGTTGCATTTCCATGATTGCTTTGTGAGGGTAAGACTAAAATTACTTCGTCCCCTTATTGGATCACATGCTATGTATCTATTAATAACTCTGTTTACATTATGATTTTCACAAATTTAATGTTAGTTTTTTTTTGGGTCTAAGGAATTTATATAAATTATCCACTTACATGAATATAAAATGTTTCATATTTTCGAGTCATTCATCTGAAATCGTTTAATTATATAGATTGTAATTTTTTGTTACTCATCCCGCTATTTCATAATCTTCACATAATGGTTCTGAATTTACATCTAGTTCTTAATGTTTATTTTCATGAATACAAAATAAATTTTTTATTAAATTAGAGCTATTATGAAATTATTGTTATCTTCCCTCTTTTTTGAACACCTATTATACATACATTTTTTAAAGATTAAAAAAAGTGAACACCAACAATCTGGTTGGTGTACACTAGATTTCATTAAATAAGCAGTTATTAGTTTGACTATTTTTCTTTTTATATGAAGCAAACCTAATTTATCTTTTGCCGCCTCTATATTTTGAGTGAGATAAATCTCTCTTGTTGGTATACGGCCCCAAAAAAAAAAAAAGTTTGCACAAATTTCTTTTTAATTTTGTCCATTTCTTTTGACATATTTTAGTTTGGTTGAATTACGAAAATCTTCAATTTCTATTTGAAAATTACACAATATTTTCTAAAATTAAATATTTAATTACGTTGGTATTTCGAATCATAGTATTATTCCTCAACAAAACAGTGAAATTGCTTTCCCTTAAAAAATTATCAGATAGGAGATAGACTTTTATTAAAATGTTTGTTTTGTACAGTTTTATTCAAGTTTCATAATGATCATTTCTAAATTTATATATATATATATATATATATATATATATGAACGTACAGGGATGTGATGCCTCTATTCTCTTAAACCATGAAACGAGTGAAAGGAGAGCAAATGCGAGCAAGACATTGAGAGGTTTTGAAGTGATAGATGACATCAAGGCGGAGCTGGAGAAGAAATGTCCCAAAACGGTGTCGTGTGCTGACATTTTGACCGCTGCAACAAGAGACGCCACCGTAGCTTTGGGTGGCCCGTATTGGGTGCTGCCCTATGGCCGGAAAGATGGACGGATTTCAATCGCCGAGGAGGCTGAGACGGTACCGATGGGTCGTGAAGACACTACTTCTTTGCTTGAATTGTTCCAATCTAAGGGTTTGAACGTGCTTGACTTGGTCGTTCTCTCAGGTAACCAATTTAGAAAAATAAAACAAAGCTTTTGTACATGCAGCATTTGCAAATTAGCCTATAAATATGTTTCATAAGATATAAAATTTTTTCCATGTGCATTTTAGTGTTGCGGGTTTGGTCTTATAGTAGTCTATGGCTATAATTACGAGTCAATGTCAATTTTTTTTCAAGACTAAATTAATTAGAAAAATAAAATACTGGTTCGAAATGTATTGATGATCTAAACATAATCAAATTTCGGTCAACTTTAGGTGGTAAGCAAAATGTAATACTCCTCTGGTCCTTAATATAAGATCCATTTAACTAATTTGATTAGATTAAGGAAGTTAGGTAAATTAGTTACTTATAAGAAAAGTGACACATTTTTCCTAAAACACCATAATCATCTTTCTTAATACTCCCTCTCTCTCTTCTACTTGATTATAGTTGAGAGAATATCTATAGGGGTAATTTAGAAAAAATTGATAAATATGAGAAATGGGTCTTATATTTAGGACCAAAACCAACTCACTAATTGGGTCTTATATTAAGGATCGAAGGAGCATATTTTAAAATTTTTGTATACAAAATGTCATATAAACTACATAGATAAATTATATCTGATGCTTTAAATTGGAAAGACACTGTTTGATGAATTACCCAGACCCCTCCCTTTTGTTTTACCAAATTACACAAACCTTATACAAACTTCCTTCAATTTAAAAGAAGAAAAAATATATCAATAATAATAATAATAATAATAAAGACATTAGGCCACCTTGAATTTTTGAAATTACATATGCACATTCATTTTTCTTTTAGAAAATTTTGTGTATATTTTGATAGATGTTTGTTCGATTCAAGCATTATTTTATGAAAAGAAAATTGTGTAATTTTCACATAACTAATGAGAAATTTGGATCGGATTAGCATTAAGCATATGTATTTTTTCAAAAAAAAGAACTCTATAACTTCTCATTGACGTTGACCATGTGGCTTTTTGTGCTCATCAGGAGCTCATACCGTTGGGAGGGCATCTTGTGGCTCCATACAAGATAGGATTTTCAACTACAAGGGAACTGGAAAAGCAGACCCATCCATGGATCCAAAGTACGTTGACTTCTTACAAAGAAAGTGCAGATGGGCATCAGAATATGTTCATCTTGATGCTACCACACCAACAACATTCGACCCTGTCTACTACCTTAATCTCAAGAAGAACATGGCACTCTTGTCCTCAGATCAAATGTTGCACGCTGATTCAAGAACCTCACCTTTAGTTTCGGCTTTGGTCGGCACAGACCCGTCGCCTTTTAACCACCAGTTTGCTGTCTCCATGGCAAAGCTTGGCAATGTTGGTGTGCTTACTGATGATGATGATGGACAAATCAGAACAAACTGTAATTCTGTCAATGCTTACTGATTTTATTCATTTTCATGTGTTCTTATATTTGTTTAGTGTTTTTCTCACTGTTTAATTCCTTGTTAAATTTTGTATCCTGTCAGTTACGTTTCTGTTTTCTCAATACTATTTTCTTCGGTGAACTATAAAATATGAAATTATTGCGTCAAGTACTTCAAAGAAAATAAGTGAAAAATAACTGTGGGCCTGCTTGGATATGTTTTTTGTGTTTTTATTTTCAAAACAATTTTAAAAAACTGTTTTCGAAAACAAATTTTAACAAAAAAAAAATGTTTGGTTGATTGTTTCTAAAAATTATTTTTAAAAACAATAAAACATAAAAATTTGCTTGGATGATTAATTTTAAAAATTATTCTTAAAATCAACCTAAAAAGTGTAAAATTAATCACTTAATAACTTATTATAATATAAACTAACTTTATAAAGCTGGTAAAAAAACTTATTTAATAAAAATCAAATAGAATGACAAATAAACAACACAAAATTGTCTACTATTAACAAAACAAAATATCTATTATAATTAAGAAAAAGTATATACATCCACTGTGCATAAAATCAATCTATAATCATGGCCTATATAAAATCAATCAATTGTAAAATACAAAGAACGAATTAGGCATATGATTGAAAATTATACAAACTACTATTGTAAGATAATAAAACAAAAGGCATAAATTAATATCAAATCGTCAAATACACATAGTTCATATAAACTAACAATAAAACTCTCCCTAAAATAGTTCACATTAACATAAAATTATCACTAAACATAATTCATCACCATATATAAAACTACAAGTAGTATATCTCTATAAGCTTTCCAACCATGCCTTCTTCCTCTCCATAGCACAACTATAAACAACTCCCTGTTAACTGAGAGGGTAAATTGTTTCATTGCCTTGACATAAATATCATTATGAAGATCCATCTCATTAAGCACAACAACACAATCAACAACAGAACAACTAATAGATGATGGGGTTCCAACACTAGCTTGACTCCTTAACCTCCACCTCTCAGCCTTAGCAAGTTGAGCTTCACCCCTAGCTTTAGATGCCTCAACCCATGCTCGAATTACTTCTCCTATTTGCATAGACCTAGGTTCTTTCTTTTTCTTTCTATCAGAGAATTCAATACTTCATTTTATACTATGTGTAACACACTCAACTATGTTAGGGGCAACGTCATCTTCATCCTTATCAAGGTTTACATGGACTCTAGAGTGAGGATGCTCATTTTCAAGTTGAACCTCATCATCGAAATTTGGTGGATCTTGTGTAGATGCATAATAAAGTACACCTATCGCAGTGCTTTTGTTAAAAAGTATGCCCAACAATCTGTAATGCTCTAGTCCATGCTTCTTAAATTGTTTAGCCTCAAGATGTACCTACAAAGTAAACATTTCAATTTTAGTGAAAATGAAGACATTTGGCTTGGTAAACAATACACACTTACCAAATATAATTACATACCGCAATATAGTTCTTCCAACCCTCCTCTATAATTACATTTCAATCTGTAATAGCAGTAAATGCGTTTGTTTCAGCATTCCAACTAAATCTAGTGTGTTGTAACAATTAAGAAAATTCTCTATGCTTTGCACACAATTTATTAAACTTTTGCTTGATTTGGCTGAAACTAAAAGAGTGTTGGTAGTTTGCATTCAACTTTTCTAAGATGTTTTTCCAAACTTTAGATGAAAACACACCATTGTTCATGTTTCCTTTGGTTACCTCTTCAATCATAATATCAATGCACTACTTAATAACATTCTTTGGCCAAAGTGAGTTTTCTAGCTCTATATTTCCATTAGTTGTCATCTATAATAGATAAAGAATGTTAGCAAAAGAATCATTTTTGTGAAAATACATAACAAAGTAAGGGCCATATCTTACATTTCCTACAGCAAATAGCTAAAACCAAACACAAATATTAAACACAAACTAATATAGTAGTTTGATCAACATACTTTGCAAATTAATCTATCATTTCAAAGAAAATCATTTGTTGATGTGCATATCATATGGAACAAAATTAATCATTTGCAGGTAGCCTCAAAGGTTATCATCACTCTTACACATGAAGGCAAAAAAAAAAAAAAATGCAAAGCACTAACCTGAATATATGAAAATTTCAATAACCCATACAATAAACAATGCAAGGTCAATAAACTAATTTGTTGAGTAGGTGGACGTTGATAAAGAAAATATTTGAGTGAATACCTTCTGAACTGAAAATGGAGGAACTTGTCAAAAGGAAGCACAAGGCATAAAAAAATCAGAGCAAATGTATTTTCAGTCAAACTAAGCTGACTAAAAGGAAAGATAAGAAATACAAGAGTAAAATATATACATACTTGCCATGAGAATTACATATACCTCTAAACTAAATGCATGAAACATGAATTCATCTATGGATTCATCATAGTCATGTATTTAGTGTGAAAAATTCACTTAGATTTATGCAAGAAACTAGAAATTTTGCAAGCAAAACTAATCCATTGCTGCAATAAGGACGAGGATGTTAAAAGAGGTTCTAATATCATGATTTGCTTTTAAAGTATTATAAAAGTTCCCAAGGTTCTTTACTATCCCCTACCAATGAGCAATCAAAGCTCGCTTAGCTTTTGTGTTTGCAACAGAGTATCTCTTAACCAAGCCTACTCTGAATACAGGGAGGGATTTAAATCGATAACTTTACATGTAAAAAAAAATACTAAGATTAAGCTCCAACCTGAACACAACTTTTATGCAGCAAAGGTAAGTAGTATATAAACCCAAATACCTAACAAAATCTCTAGCACTATCAATGACTCTATTAAAATTGAGGATTAAAGATTCTTCGAATAATACGATCTCGTTCTAGAGGCATTCATATTTAGACCTCAAATGTTACACAAAAATCTATTAAATGATGCAGATCAAGTTTTAGATAGAAACCCCACTAAAATAATCAGACAAGGAAAGAGTAGAGGCTAATGATTCACTGATTGAGGACCAAGGAGGGAAAATGAAAGAGATTGTAGACAGTAAAGCACCAAGCAGAGAAGACAACAAGTGTAACATCCCAAAATTTAGAACCCTAGTAATGGGAATGTGCAAAATGAGATATGATTGATAAGCATAAGGTATGAGTAAAGCATGAAAACCCAAAATGGGATGAAACCGATTTTATCGGGTCCCTAGGGGCAAAACGGTAATTTTGAGAAAAGTTCTCAAAATTTCCCTAAAAATAGAAAAAGATGGAATTAGGGGTTTTTGAGTCATCTATGATGTTTTGGGAGTGAGAATAGCCCAAAATAAATTTTGGTGAAAATTCCCAAAAAAAATTATTTTTGGGAAAATAGGGAAAAATAAAGGGGAATTAAAGTGATATAATTATTTTAATTACCTAAGGACTCCAAAAATTAAATTAAAAATATGGATACACTCCCTAGGAATATATATGAATTTATAAAATTGTTTCCAAGCATCGAAAATGCAGGAAATAATTTATGGGGAATTTATTTCTGAATTCCTATCGGTATAGACCCGATTTCGGAGAAAATGTGAAATAAATATCTAGAGGTCTTGAAAAATTCCCAAAACTTCCAGATCACACTTTTGGAATAAATGTGGATTTATCATAAAAATAAATGGAATTTTGGAAGCCCTTAGCTATTTTTCCCTAATAGGGGGCAAGAAATTGGGTATTATGGGACCAAATAATTTTTAAAATTACCCTAACCAATTCCATTACTTCCTAATCAGTTTTTACCATTTATTTATCATCCAACAAGGCCCAAATTTGTGCTCATCTTGACCATAACAGGTGGCTTGTGTGCTGGGCAAATTTTCAACTATTGGATCAACTCTATTAGAAAGTGAGTCAAAGCATGTGTGGCTAGGATTTATTCTTCATTTTGGCCGACTTTTGCACTTAATTTGGGGCATAAATAGCTGCCCAAGGGCAGGTTTTTGGGCAGCAAATGAGGTCTATAAATACCCCCACAATGCACTCAAAATTCGAACAGAATTGGGACAATAGAGGGGAGGTTCTGCACAATTTTCTTCTTGGCTTCCAAACACTCTTCAAATCACTTCCAATCCAAGGTTAATCATCAAGATTTAATCCAAGACTCCTTAAGGTATGGTTAGGCTTTAATTTGATGCTTTTTCAATGGCCAAACCGTGACAAAATTGAGGAAGAGGTGCTGTTCTAGTTCTGTTTTGCTGAAAGTCCTAGGAGTGGATAGTAACTTGAATTATGAGCTTGTGTTATTGTGTTTGGTGCTGTTTTGGAATGGATTATGGAAATAAAACCTCTTAGGGTGCAACAAAAATGTTTCGGCCCAACCAAGAACTCAAGAATAGGATTGGATTCCATGTGTTTTAATGGTTCCAATAGATTTAAAATGTGATTTTATGTAGGACTATGCTAAGGAAGTATGTTCAAATCCATTGGAATCAAATGTGGAAATTTATGAACCTAAGAGGAAGTGTTCAACCATCTTGAATATATGGACTTATGATTGGATTTTGATGCTTCCATTGAGTTCCTTGGGTACTTTTGTGTAGGCATATGGGGAGGAATTGAATTTGGAAGCATTAAAAATCAAAGTTGGAAATTTTGACATCTACCTTATGAAATTCGTTTCTGTTTTGACCAGAACTTAAGAAAGGGATTAGATTTGTAAAATTTGATTTGATATTTGAATTCTACATGAAAAACCATGTAGGAATGGCCAAGGAGGTTTCTTGAATCAAAAGGAAAACAATTAGGCCAAAAAATCCAAAGAAAAAGGGTTTAATGTTTAAGTAATAGGGAATGTGTTTGAATAATTGTTGAATGATTAGCATTGGTGTTGGTTTGATAGGTACCTTGCCAAATCCTCAAGAAAACATCTTGAACTTAAAGGAAATCAAGAACCAAGTGCCAAAAGGTAGCATTGAATTACACTTTGATTGTTTTCTTGCTTACATTGATGTGTTAATGTGCATGTGTGCAATGTGTGCCATGATGTGACTAAGCTTTATTGCAAATGTTGATTACAATGTTTGAATTATGTTGCCTTGGTATTATGTCCATTGAATATGTGTATGATAGCTTACTTTCCATGGCATAAAAGCATGAACATATAAACAAGATAAATGCACAAAAGCATTGCACGTAGTGTTTGCAGGAATGCATGATAATTGTGATTCTATGCTACTGGGATTTCTTTGAAATCTCACTCTTATGTTTAACACCATCTAGGAGGAAGTGCAAGCAAGGGAAAAGGAAAAGAAATTGTCCCAAAGGCCTAATGAACAATTAATGTAACCTAGTGTAAATTTTGAAACTTGTTATGTAATATTATGACTTTGGAAATGTTTGTTGGATAATAGCTCCTAAGGGGAGCCAAGCATGTATGTCTATGTTTAAACATGTGAAAGCATAGTAGAATGTATGTTCAAGCTTGTATTAAACCCCAAATGATTAAAGATAGGTAAAAGGTTATGAAAGAGCCAAAACAAAGGTAAATAGGGGATAACCTTTGACTAAAAAGGACCAAACTTGGTGCATACGAAACAAATAGCAAATGTTCAAATCTGGATTTGAAATTTGGCAGAATAATAGATCATATTTTTAGCTTTAAATCAAGTAGTAGATCATTAAATTTGGAATTTTGTGAAAAGAGTTATGCCCTTTCAAAGTTGGGCAAAAATACTGAAAATTTTAGAATTTACCAAATGAACAGTACATAATTGCGTGGAAATTGGTATTGATCTGTGAGAAATTGATACCTGTGAATATTTTTTCTATGTAAATCATTTCATAAGCTTCACGTGAGACTTGGAACCACTCTGTTTCGATTTTTCTACATTTAGTTATGATTTTTCAAAGTTAACCCGATTTTTAGGGGTTACATGAATAGTAACCGAAATAAAAAATTTAAATCTTGGTTTTTACCTACTTTGAGCATCGTGTAACGATTTCAAATGATTCTAAAGGACATATAATAGGGTTTAAAATGAAGATGTGACAACAAGCACCGAGTGAAGAAGACAGCGAGCACTGAGCATCGAGAGGGGAGGGCGAGGAGAAGGTGAGCACAAGGGTGAGGAGCTGGCGAGCACTCTTGCCCTCCAATGGCCATCAAGGGAGCAAAGAAGAAGAGTCAGGAAAGGTCTCAATTTTTCAAGCAGTCGAGTGGGGAAAAATTTTCAATTAGGAATTTGAAAATCCAAAACAAAAATTAAAAAACATCTAAAAGTTGTTTTTTGTTTTTAGTTTTTTAAAACAAGTTTCCATTTTTTTTAAAAAAAATAGTTAAGTAAAAATAAATTGCCAAACAGGATTTTTTTTCGTTTTTAAAAACAAAAAACTATTTTCAGAATAGGTAAACAAATAGGCCTTGTATTATTTGGTCCTCATACTTTATGCTTGTACTACCTTTGGTTTGCCTCTTATATTTATTCTATTTTTTTTAAAGATAGTCCTTCTAATAATGATAGTTCTAGCCAATAAATTTGATTAGCAAGGATATTTTAGGAAAGATAACACCTATTTATTACAAATAACTAACTTAACTTATTTATTTAATCTACTCAAATTAGTCAATTAGCTTTTCTATTTAGGACTGGAGGTAGTATTTAATTAGTATTCAAAGTTAGACCATGAATAGGTGAAAACTGAAAAATTGCAAAACGACAATAGCAAAAAACAAAAAAAAAATTAATTTGTTGGTCTTTTAATTTTTAACTCATTTATAACTCAATTCTTCAAATTTGACTCGATGAGACTCAATCCCTAAACTTTTAACTCACTTAAAACTTAATTTCTTATATTTGGGCCATTTACACTTTTGCCTTTTATGATCTGTCACTTAGTTGGCAAAAAACTTATGACTCAGTGTACACGTCATATAATGAATTAGCTGGAAGGGAAAAAAGAACTAAGAATGCTAAGGCTTTGAGTGTACAAACTAGAGAAGGAACTTACAGCCAATCACAGAAGAAATCATGAGGGTTCCGTGTTCTCAGCTGAGGAAGGGAATTAGGCTTATTGCTCATATCTTCTCCATCGTGACTCTCTTATCCAAAGGTTATCACTTGTTTCTCCTCTAGCTCCCATGGTTTCTATCAATAGCCTCTTCAAATGGTGAGTTATGTGTTTTCTGCCCCCTTCTCATCTAGGTCCTGCATGGTTATACTTTCTTGATGATTTTGCAAAATTATTTGTGTTTCCAATAAATAATTAAATTAATTGTACCATCAGACTTCCTAATTTTGTGGCTGCAATAAAATAATGCATCTTCATCATAGTTTTTGCAACTTCCCAATTTGATTACTTGGTATCAACAAAATTTTTATGAACTCTTTTTATTAGTTATTATATTTTTTTTCTTGGAATGAAATATGGGTGTTGATATTTTAACGTTCGCCTAAATAGCTGCAGAGTTGCTAGATTGGATAATGTCATTATGATTTTGAAAATCTAAAATTCAAATTGGATGATATTCCTGTTAATTCTCAAGGCTCAACTAATGGGAATTTGAACTTGAGAAAACTCTCCATCTAATGGTCTTGAAATTCAAGTGAAACTTGTTTTAGTTAGAAGCTTAATTTTGTTCCAAATATCATCAGTTTTTTCTTCTTCCAATTGCAAAATCTGTAGATTTAGATCATGATAATGAAGGTGGATTGGTATGTTTAGACTTATTCTATGAAGTTCTCCAAAATTATAATGACCTGACATTAGTTGCTGAGTGGAAGTGTGTTTTGATATTACTTTAATGGCTACAATTATTTGAAGATTTGAATTAAATATGGACAAATTGCTATGACCATTGGTGTATGATAACAAGTGTGATGAAGTTTTGGTGTTTTCAGAATTGATGCCTTGTATTTTTGGTAAAAAATTGCTCAATATTTTATCTTTCTTATCCTGCCTTAATTGAATATATTAGATGGCATTGTTGTTATGGTTTATTTCACTAATGGCTAAATCTAATTTGCATTTTAAATACAAAGCAAGGGGATCATGCAGATGTACTTGAAGAAACCCATGATTACATTGGGGTGTTTAAGATTGAATGGGAGAAATTGAAGCAAGAAAAATCAAATCAATCAAAGATGCACTATATTATGGAAGTTGGACTATTTATAAGCGCATTATTTTTGGATATTGTATAATTTATGTAATAATATGTAGTTTTGTATTGTAAGGTTTAGGGTTATACCTCTTTGGGTAAGAATTTAGTAGATTTTAATACCGTTCTAATGCCTATTTAGGTAAAGACAAATATAATTAATAATAATTTGTTTGATGAGTATGGGTTGAGACAAATGAAAATAACGAAAGGGGACAAATTGTCACATTTTGTCTTAAAAAATAAATAAGAAAATATTAATATTTCACTCAAGATAATGATCCCAAATATATCATAAACTTTATAAATACATCCACAGTAGTGCTGAGTACATCATAAAAAGTTCAAAGTGCATCCACAATTATTCCAAAAATACAGACACCATGCATGCATATAAAAGTATGCACTTAAAGTTGTTCAAAATATGAAGGATCTTCTATTGCATAAGTTGTGATCGAAGTGTCATACTAGTAGAGTTTTTCTGCAAATTTCTTCTTAAAGTGCATGTTCTTCTATTATGCACATAGTTTTTACAAGAAGTATAATAAAAATGTGAGTTTGTCCATCGTACCTTATAATGTTGGAAAGGCTTACCAGATACTGTTTTTCTTAATTTGAAGCTCTTCTTAGTCTTTTATAATAGGAAGGAGGGTCTATTTCCTCCTTATTTTTTGTTTCCAAATTTCCTATCCAATTGGTTTCACCATAGGAGAGTAACATTCAATATAAACGTCTATCTTTAAGTAGGGATGCACAAAATCATGATGATCTTCTCAATTTTGCACAAATAAGACTAATTGCATCCCTAAAATTGATACTAGTAATAAGTAATATGTTAGTAAAATCTTAAGTAGACTAATAATTAAAATACTCAACCACAACTCTAAAATTTGTAACAAATCTGAAAGGTATGCTAGTCAGGTTCTACTATCTATAAGTACAGCACTTAGTTGGAAGGTCAATTAAAAATTTATGTGAGTAATATGATATCTCAAATTCAAATTCTCCTACTTGTCATGCAACTGACTTTTGTGACTCACTAACTTCTCTATCTAATATTTGCCTTGGATTTGAGCATACACTTTCATAACTTCTGAATTTCTTTACTTTTCTTTATTTTCTTGAAATCTTGTCATGATGTAAGAGTAAGTCTATTCTAGTAAACCAATGATTGGAAGTTCTTGAGCCTCTAAATGCCTAGCATTGGATGACTTTAATATGAGATATTCAATGGAGTTTCCTAGCATTGCGGAGGGAACTTCATCAAATGGTCATGTGCCTCTTTAGATCTATTTTTCAACTCATGCATTTTTTTTGTTTCCATTTATTACATATGTTGTTTTTATAGTTTGCAATGCCAAATCTCTGATCACATTTCCACAATTATATCTATTCCTAATGTTGGCATATAAATGCCTAACATACAAGCGATGCTCAACTTCAAAAAGAAGTGACTCAAAAGTTGGCATTAATCCCTATAACAAAAAATTATTAAAGCACTAGAGACATAAATTTATATAGTTAAAATAAATAGAAATACATATTAAATACCTTTTGTTGGTTAGAAATAAAGACCCTTCTTTGTGTTCTTCCTATGTCATTTAAAATATGATCTACAAGCCATGATTATGAATCTCGATTTTCACTTTCAATTATAGCTATTCTGAAAGAAAAATATTGCTCATCAGATTACTTTCCATTGCAACTAACAATATTCCACCACAAGGTCCCTTCAAAAAGATCCATCTAAGCCAATGACTAGTCTATATGCTATTAAAAATCTTATCTTCATTGCATCCAAACAAAGATATAATCTTTTGAATCTTGGCCGTCTATCAATAAATAGACGATGTGACAAAAAATTTTAATGTAGTTTCAAGACTTTTTGGAAGGACCTCATTATTGTAATCCCACAATCTCTTATACTCATTTACAAACATCACCTTAAATAAATTTTTTGCCTTTCTTTATACTCAATAAGCCTAAGGTTAGCACATTTGCCTATAATCTTCTCTAATTGTAGATATTACATCTCCAAAACTCATATTTTTGTCTTCATTCTACTTTTGATCTTTCCAGCGCTACAACTCATTTAGATGAAACATTCCTAGAACTAAAAGTTACATCACAAGTAAGTCTTGGATTATAAGTCTTTATATGATATGTCATAGAATCCCTCTCGCTACTCACAAATATTAGCCATTCACTACGTACACACTTCACATGACACCTCACACTATTATTGTTAATATATATTATCTCCTATCCATTCATAAGTGAATATTCCCTTACAATTTTCTTAAATTGATCAATCCAAGTAAAATCCATTCCAAGTTCAAAGATACAGCCTTTGCATATCTCATCTGGATTATACTTTTTGTACCTAATAGTCACAACATCCTCTTCCAAATCCAAGTTAGATTTATCTATAGAAGCCAATGAATCATTTTTGTAATTAGATGACAGAAAGCCAACACCTTTATCAATGCTAAGCTTATTTTTTTAGCATTACTCCATTTATGACCCCTTATCTTTTATCATATGGTTAGAAATCACATAAACAACACAAATTATATTATAATATTAATTATTAATCAAAGTTAATCACTTATAGATCCAATAATATTTTTGATCATATGCAAAAATCATGTCTAATCCTTGTATATTTTTTCCTTCACAATGTAACAATTCATTATCAGCATCATATGTCAAAGTTGAAAGCAATGTTCTTCACTCAAATGACTTCTGTCTATGTATGGTAGGTGCCTAGCACCAGCCAAGAAACCTTCTATAGAATAGCCATAATATATGAAAACTTGCTTAAATATGTTATTCCTACTTGCCACCCATTCAGCTATAGTTTTATCATCATTTTTCTTTAACAATTGACAAATCCAAGATATTAATGTGTATGATTGCTTAGGTTTGCAATATATTTCCTCTAATACCTTTTTCTTAGCTCAATATACATGCTTATATGTTATGTTAACACTAGAGTCTCTTTTAAAGGTGTTCATAATTTCATTTAGACATTTGTCAATGTGATTCCTTACCTCATTGAGTATAATTGATGATGTCAAAGTAGATCTTTCACCATAAGTAACTTGGAGATTATCTTGCAAATAGTGCATATGTTGATTTACAAATATTATCACACATAGGAAATGAGTCTTCTTTCCTACTGCTTCCATGGACAACCTTTAATCTTACATCTCACTAATATCTTGTCCAATTTTTCTTCTTCACATATTTGAACTTAAACTTATATGTTATAATAAACTTGTACACTGACTTTTTAAACTCTTCTATAGGGGCAAAATTTTGATTTATCCTAAAAGCAATTCCCAACATTTTGTAAAGTTCATCTCAGGATATAGTGTGGTTGCAATACATACTCTGCATGTTAGGTTACGATATCCTCTAGTAGCTTTATATGTTAGGAACCAAAATAAGTACATTTTCATTACACACTAGTTCATGCACTTTCTAATTGTTCAAAGAGAGAGACTTTTGTTATGAGAGTCCCAAGAATCTCTCAGTGCTATATAGACAACGACAACTTAAATAACCATATCAATAATAGTATAAGAAATACTATTTTTCATAAACATTTTGTAAAGTTCATCTCAGGATATAGTGTGGTTGCAATACATACTCTGCATGTAGGTTACGATATCCTCTAGTAGCTTTATATGTTAGGAACCAAAATAAGTACATTTTCATTACACACTAGTTCATGCACTTTCTAATTGTTCAAAGAGAGAGACTTTTGTTATGAGAGTCCCAAGAATCTCTCAGTGCTATATAGACAACGACAACTTAAATAACCATATCAATAATAGTATAAGAAATACTATTTTTCATACCCGATAAATTATTACTTACCTTTCTAGGTCTTCAATTATTTTAGCGATATTCTGACTCCCTTTACATGCCACATATACTTGCCCATATCTATCATTATACTGAACATCAACTAAATTTATTGGTGTTCTATTACCAAAGCTTACTTTATATTTTATTTCACAATTATTACCATCAATAACAAACCATAATAATATCACTGCTATCAAATCTTCAAGTATAATCCCTTCTTTTATGCTTCTTACCCTCATACTGGCCCTACTATATAGAACTTCGCCTTTATTATTAACTACAAACTTTACTAGAAAAACTCTATTTACATAATCATATGTATACCATCCATTGTGATAATGGTGTAACAAATAAGGTGGTCACATTTTTGTAAATAGCGATATAAGTTTTACACTGGTTGAGCACATATCTGGTGTAAATATTATTATTTATAGTGAACATTTTGTAAACCAATGTAAACTTTGGTCATGTATATTGATTATAATAAATAACTGCTGTAAATAATACGAACATCAAGAAACTAAAGAGATAAGCCTATATCTTTTATTTTCAAACATGTTTGAAGCTCAAAGGTTATCATGTTTTTATTACTATTTATTTAAACTCAAAAACCAACTATTCTTCTCTATCATTTTCTTTCATCATCACTGGGACTATGGTGAAGTGCAAAAAAAACCTTATATGTTTATCCTTTGTTTCCTCACCCTCCTCTTCCATTGTCTCTACCTCCTTTCCTCCTTTCCTACCTCCCCAGACACCTCTTCCAACACCTTCACGGCCATTTAAGTAGCTACAAATGATATTCGCATCCATTAAGTGGTGCTTACGACATCTCGCTACCAATTACTACGCCCTTAACACTAAAGTCAACCTTATACTTGATGACAGAGACATCAAGTATGATCTAATAGATGACTCTTCCTCTGCCTTCTCCTTTGAAGATACCTCCTCTTATTCCTCTGGTTACATAATAATACAAAGTATGTTTCTTTTTAAGATAATATATATTATAAAATATAATGTAAATTTTTTTTCAAATGTTTTGTAATGGCCACCTAGTCCCCGATGAATCAATAAAAAAAAATTTGTGTTTTTGATTGTGGTTGTCAATTTTGTGCTTTTTTCTTATTCAATTACATGTAAATGGTTTACTGGTTTAAGAACAAAATAAATGAGATTTGAGTTTTCTAGGTTTCACTGGTTTAAAATTTACATTAGCTATAAACACCTAAGTGTATAAAAGTAACTTTTACACCAGTTGTTGACACCTTTGATGTATTAAATAACATTTATATCAACTATTCAACCTCTAGAGTAAAAATTTATATTTACACCAATTTTTAGGTCTAACTTGTGTAAATAGTTTGCCATAGCTATATGTAGCTTTTTACGTGTTTTAGTTTTGTGCTCTCATAGAACAATCAACAGGTATTCTCTCTTTCAAGCTAGTATCACTCGACGGCATGGAGTGCTCACGACGTTCCCTTCTATCCCCATTACCATCGTTGTCCTATTCTCACTAAAGGTATGTTCATCATCCCCGTCTTATTTCTTCCTTAAGCCACTTGTGATAAGCCCTGATTCTTGTTTTCCTTCTGTGCAAGATCTTCATCTTCGCTATTAACATCAAAGGGTTTAAGCCATGCTTTAGCTGTTAACCATATTTTGCTCTTTCTTGTCTCATGCAACTTGCAACATTCTAAATTTTAAGCCTAGAAATGTAAGAAATAACCTGAAATAGGCAGGCTACCAGACTTCTTTTGGCAAGAGTCTCAAAAAATTCTTTAAAAAGGATAGAATGATTATAAGGACTAAATTGCAAAGTGAACATTTTCTAAAACTAAGGAATAAGGAAGTTAGAGACTATAGTAAAGTCTCATAAGATAAGTAAGAGGAATGGGGATAAATATGGGCCAAAGATTATACTAAAAACCTTAAAGGGATGAATCTTAAAGCTAAACCCTAACAGGAACCTAATTGTAATTTTAAAAAGGTCAGAAAGGTTAACGATGGAAAGTATGCTTGAATATTCCAAGACAATTTTAGAAAATGAAAAATGAGGTATTAGGGCCCATTTAAGGTTAAAAATAATGAAAATGTCCCTAAAATGGATTTTTAGTAAATTGGCTAATTATGAAAATTTTGGCTAATTCCCCTTTAGTATGAGTCCAAAAGTGCTATGGTTCAAGCAGATCATGAAATAAACCTGTAGATTAAAATTTTAAAATTTGATTCTTAGGTTACTATTTACTAGCGAATTCCAGATTTTTTTCTAAATTTAAAAATTCACAAGTAATTATAGAAAAATAATATTGAGGAGGCCTCAAATAATCAAACAAAATGGGAGTTAATTATTTAAGAAATTAAGATTATAAAATCATTCTGGACCCTTAAAAGTAAAGAGGCTAGCTTTAAAATAATTTAAAGCCAAATTTTATAGAAAGGGGGATGTCCAAAAAAATCTTTAAAAAAGATATCTACAGGTCGAGTTTTGGTCTAAGAAAAGTTAAAGAAATTTTTCTCGATAAAAAAGAGTGAATGATGTAGAGGAATAAATTTTCAGAGTTAGGGAACATTAGAAAATATTTGGCCAAAGTTATGTTGAAATTGAATAATTTGATATTTTTCTTTAGGCATAAAAACCCTAAAGGCTCTCTTGTCTAATGTTTGGTATTATTATATCTCATGAAGTTATTTATAATTAAAAAAAGAATAATTACAGGAAAAGGGTAACATAGCACATGTTAGTGCTGTCAGGTAGTTAGGACTTGAAAAAATACCCGATATAATGCAATATTGTAAGATTGATGAAGGAATGACCTAGGGATTGATTTTCAATGAATTTCTCCCTATTTTCCTGCCATTTTGCTATTATTTTCATGTGAGGTAATGATAAAAT
The DNA here is from genome assembly GCF_004799145.2 of Neltuma alba. NCBI lineage: Eukaryota > Viridiplantae > Streptophyta > Magnoliopsida > Fabales > Fabaceae > Neltuma > Neltuma alba. The sequence continues at coordinate 959,877 of NW_021635117.1, forward strand.
AGTAGTATTTTTTAAAGGGAAAAATTGAAAAGAAAACCCTTTAGATTTCAAACTACTCTTCAATTTGATTAAGAACACATGGGAGAAATTAGAAGAGGGACACATGGCACGGTAATTGGACACTTGGCAAGACACTTGAATACATGGTATAAATATGGGACACATGGCATGGTCTCTTGAGTTAACCCTAAGGGTAAAACTTTAAGTAAGCCATTATAAATAGCTCCTCTCCCCCCATTTAATGGAGGATTTTTGGCCAAGAGAGGGAAAGCAAGGGAGGCCATGAAAATTTGGAGGAAAAGAGGAGGAGGAAGAAGAAGAGAAACTAAGTGAAACTAAGCTTCAAAATAAGGTAAGACTACGGATTTTAATGTAGTTTATGATGCTCTATGTATTACAAATCTTGGTTATGATTTTTGATGAGTTTTGAAAGTTTAAAACCCTAAGGGAAGGTGCTGTCCAATATTATTTAAGCCATGAAAAGGATTGATTGAATTTACATTAATGAATAAGAGAAAGATAAGAGTAGTAATCAAGTGGTTTTGTAATGAAATTGGAAAGAATCCAAATTTTCCTTAACCTTTGTATAATTTTTGCCAAGACTCAAGTTTGAGTTATGGTTAGATTTTGATGATTTTGATGCTTCCAATGTCTTTAGAATGAAAAATTATGTAGGGTAAAGGTGAGAAAGTAAGTTTGGAAATATGGGAATTGAAAATGAAATTTTGTCCCAAGACCCTAAAGTATTCGACCAAGCTAGTACAAGGGAGAAGGAGTTGGATTTTGTTGATATTGAGCTTGGAAATGAATTCTATTTTGAGTTTGAAAATAGATTCTATATGCAAAATTATGAAAAAATAGGATGTGAAATTAATTCTAGAAAGATTGGATTGAAAGACCAAAAACTAAAGGTATGTTAAAGAGAGCAAAGTATGAATGTTGCTTGTTATCATGGCTCCATTGAATAAATGCCAATAATGTGTTGATGTAATTAAGGCCATTGGACATTATGGAAGTGGAATTGGGAGCTTCAATAGTAAAGCTCTAGATATAGAAAGCAAAGGAAACAAGAGGAGCTAAAGCTTTAAAGTAGCAAACTTTATCCTACTCTAATATGCTTGGTATTTGCTTGCATGTATGACATGTTTATCATGTTTATGTAACTTTATGAACTCATTCATTGTGTATGTGATAATATTTGAAGCATGTCATAGTCATATGTGATTTATGATTAATATATGATAATTTTTAAATATGTCATTATGTTATGAAAATATTAAGTTTGAAAGCATATCATCATTACATAATATTAATGGCATTATTGAAAACATACATTAACATTAAGGGAAAGTCATTGCATAATAACATGTATATGTCTTTAACTCTCCTCATTGTTTAAATAAATCAATAGTGCAACTTCACAAATTTTTATAATATTAACGAGTAAGTAAATAAAGCCAGTGAGTATTATTTTCCTGTAGAGAATTAAAAGAGTTTTAAATGAAGACTTGAATCACCTTAATATAATTTTTTTATTATTAGTTATGAATTTTCAAAGTTATACCAAAAATATGAAATTATCAAATAAATAGTAACCCGATAATTTAAAAGACAAGAGTTTAATATACGGGCCTAATTCATGGTTTGCTTGAACTGTAATGCCTCCGATTGCATACTTAAGAGTGGATGAAATGATGGATGTTTCATAACTCATTCTTTCAATTGTCAAGCCTGAGCCCTAAGCCCTAACATTATTGCTAGTGTGTTTATTGTTAGCTTCCTTGATTACTTAATTGTTAACTTGCTTTAAGTGGTTAGAAGTATGGTTTTATAATAGTATAAAGCTCAATTAGGTGCTTGTTGGTTTTTTGTTGATGGCATCATCTTTATGTGTTATTGCTATTTGTTATTTTTGAAATATTATTTGAAATATAGATATGGAATATACTAGCTAGTTGGATTGTTATCTTCTATTTGTTCCACTTTTTTTTTTGGTTGCTTTGCCCCTAGCTTGAGAGGGCTTGCATAATTTTTCTAAGTGTTAGATGTATGTTAATTGAAATTTAACCACAAAGTTTGCTTCCAACAAACATCCAGTTCTTTTTGTGAGCATTATTAAGGTTGAATGTCGCCACTCTTAGATTGGGTACTAGATTCACTAAGCTTAGGTATTTAGATCCTTGTGGGGTTAAAGTAGAACATGCAGATGTCCCTAAGCTATTGGTTGGGGCAAAAAATGGAATGATTCTTATTTAAAGAAATTAAGTATAATAGATTAATTTTGGGTTTGCAATAAACTATATTCAATATGTTTGATTATGATTGAATAGGGTGGGTTTTGATTGCAAAAGAAACCAAAGCAGAGAGAAACAAGACCTTTAGTGTGGTTTTCTTGGCGAACAAAACTTACTCTAATTGATTAATATAATCAATCACGCCAAATGTTGTTTACCAATTCAAAATCAAATCTATTCTGTAATTGTTTCATCAAATAAGATTCTTCCCTTTTACCCCCTTGAACAATAGCTTGGGAACATCTGTATATTCAATTTTAATGTTAACAATCAAAGTGCCTATTATTATTAAACAATAGCATCCAGTCCAAGAGGTACAAGATTCAGCTTCACCAATCCTTGCAAAAAGAACTGGCCTTCAGTTTTAAACAGACACCAAGTTAAATTACATCCATGAAATCCAACACTCAAAAATTATTTTACCTCTTTGCAAGTGATGAAATAGAGTAAGCAAACAAAAGAAATAAAACTTAAAAAAACATATGGCATAAAAACAATTAGCCAATATAACAAAAAAATTACTTAAAAAATACCCACTTCTCTTATACCTGCTATAACAAATATAGCTGGTCTAAGAAGTGGACTTTTTTTCCTGTAAAATCTCAAATAGGTATATTGGTTGGTAAAATAACCGATTTAAAAAGTTTCTTTTTCCAAACTAGTTATAAAACTAGTGTAAAAAGGGAAACTTTTAAAAAAATCAGTCATTTCTACACCGGGCGTGACTTTGGTGTAAAATATTTATTTTAATTAGTCTAGAAGACCTTTTTTTCTAGTAGTAAATTTTCCTTCAACATGAAAATAACAATTAAATTTATTCAAAAAAGTTGACCCGCCAATAGATATCATTTTCCATAAAAATATACAAAAACCAAGTAAGCATTCATGAAATTGTTAGTTCCCCAATTATTTCTCACTATGAATAACAAAACCCATCCTTCTCTATTACAAACAACACATTAGTTGTTTACACCTCCACCTTAGCTATTAACTACAGACTTCCACCTCTCCTTACTATTTATCTTCATGCCACCCATAAAATGGCTTCCAGCATGCCACATTACTAACTAGTCTAACCCTTCATCAGATACCAACATCCTTGTCTATATGAGAGTTTCAGACACTGCACACCTGAAAAATGAAAAAGTAATCAAATATGAATTTCATCACTTTACCATAATGTTCCATCTTCACCTCGTTCCCCATCTAAAACCCACTTGCCTACAAATGCAACCCACCTAAATGACAATGAAAAGAGGAGAAGATTAGCATTAAAATACAATTTGTGTTGTTTCTTTGGCGGCTTTACCAATTCTAGAGTTTCCTCCTACGGCCTCCCACACTTTTCACTGTCATAACTTCATCTCTGCTTTCCTTTTTGTTTTGTTAATTGCTTGATGACATTATTATCTTTTACACAAATTTGTAAATGCCAAATTAGTCCACCTATATTGATATGGTATTTTGATTTTTACAGTAACTGATTTGGCATTTTGTATTTTTAAAGGTATTTTATTTGTCATTTTCCTGAGTAATATGTGATGCACTTTAACATACAATACATGAAATCAAACTTAGATTAAGTTACTTTATCCATTTGGTTAAGTTCATAGATAAATTTACAAATTTATATATACATTTTAATAACTAACTATAGCAATATAACAAATGTCCACATTTCATAGGTGTATTTATAAGTTAATAACTAACAATAGTAAAATAATAAGTGTATGTATGCATATTTATAAATCATAATGTAAATTATAAGAGTGGTTACAAAAATCTACAAGTGTTCATAAGTCAATTTACAAGTGATACGCATTTTAACAACTCACAATTATAAAAACACAAGTGTAATTGGAGAATTTAACTTGAGAGAGAGAGAGAGAGATATATATATATATATATATATATATATAAGCAACTTAACATAAATTTTGTCCTGCGTAGAATTATAGTGAATGCTATCCTACGTCATCTAATGTGATTTCAATTTAATCCGTTATGGATATAAAAAGGAGGGTAAAAAATGATCACAACAATCCGTTAAAAACTCAGGATTTTTTTTAAATGTTTTTCAAACACATCCCGAGCAATGCAGCATCATGTAATATTGTAATGACAAAAATTTTATTTGACAATTTTCATATGTAATCAAAACTCAAAATAACACATCAAAATATTTGACAAATTTTATGAGGATGGTTTTAGAGAATTTAAAACTACAAGGATGTAATAAAAAAATTTAACGTGAATTTATAAGGTTAGATTGATTAACTTTTTCTTAAAAAAGCTAAATTTTTAAAGAAAAAGATATAGTAAGTAGTGAAGAGAAAAAAAAAATGACAAGAGTAAAAATGACATAATATACATATAGTAGGGGTGTGGAATTAATTATTCATTAATTTGACAAATAAAACGAGCATATTAACCAAATCTTACTTAAAATAGAGAAGCCTCATGAGAACAAACAAACTACTAGTAGAAATGTTAAGTGGTCTCACTCTCATAAGGAGAAGAACACAAGTTTAAATCTTGATAAGCATACTTATTGAGACGGTTTTAATCTTAACGCTTTCAGTCTAATACATATTAGTCTTAAATTTAAAATGACTTGAGTATACTCTAATTTTTAGGGGGGAGAGAGAGAGAAGCCTCACGAGACAACTGGTGGGTTGTTCTGGTTTTTTAAAAAAAAACATCAAAAAAAGATAACTGGTGGGTTGGACCTTGGGACGGTGGGACCTGTTGGCTGTTGCACCGTGCACGGCAGGGCTTCCCAACGTCATCATCTTGTTTGCTTCCTCATTCTTAACGGTAAAAAGTCCACTAGCACTCAGCCAAAAAAAAACAGAAGTAAAGAGAAAACAACTCTCTCCACCCCCTCCTCCCATTGTTTTTCCAACGACACCCATAAAAATAAAAAATAAAAGTAAAAAAAAACTTCTCTTTCGCCGCTCCCACTGTTTCTATAAATACATGGAGAATTTATGTTTTAAGAAATTATATTATTAACTGCAAAAAAAAATTATTGACATTCGAAATGACTGCAAGAGAATGAAACACACGTGTAATTTTGGCATGCCTAATGTAAAAAACCTATAAGAAAAGTAGTATTTTTTAGAAATAACAAAAAATTTGCATCATATAACTTTATTAAAATTAGGCAGATCTTACATCACATCAATTTTATACTCTATTTTGCGTTAAAATTTGACCAAGTATTGACAACTTTGTAGTTCAATTTCAAGCTTCAATATACACTTTGTACTTATGAAATTGGTTCAGCATTCTCGCAAACAAGTTTCAAATCTTGAATTTGCTTAAAAACACAGTTGTGAGAAGATTTTTAAAAAATCCTAAAATTTGCCAACATTCAATTTACCCCTCTTAGGTGCGTTGCCATTTCTAATATTTGGCATCCGACTAAGGCTATTGTGTAACGGATATTATCATCTTAAGAGTATAAAGTGGTAGCTATAGGTGACTTTTTTAAGTTTTTGAAATTAAGTTTAGATGTTGAATCGACACCTTTTCTGAAAAATGTTGATTTTTCGATTTTAGAAAGAATTTAACTCCAAACATTACCATAGAATTGTCGATATGTGTTGGCTAATTTTGCGCATATATGATGGTTGTAGCTGTCATGCATAAGCGCGTCATTTATCCTCTGAGATGAATACATGATGGTTTAAAATTCTCATGTATTAAATGGCCAAAAAAAAATTGTCATGTATTAAAACAAATACATGACAGTTTTTATATCCTAATTGTCATAGTAATAAAACAAGATGCGACGGCTCTATAGTAAGCACTGTCATTTTTAGTACTAATATGTGATCATTTTTCATTAGAACCATTACATATTTTTGCATATATTTTAAAGCTACGTGATGCTGCTTTTTGAGCGTCCCTGCATCACCTAAACTTGTATATATACACGGCATCAACAAATCACAGAACCAATTAATTAATCGATTAAAACAACATAAACTTGTACTTTGCCGATCTTTAATATAGGATTCAATTCTTGAGTTGGTTTTGGTCTTAAATATAAAATCCATTTCTCATATTTATCAATTTTTTTAAATTACCCTTTTGGATACTTCATTAACCATAATCAAGTAGAAGAAGGAGCTGTGGTATTAAAAAAGATGATTATGGTGTTTTAGGAAAAATATGTCACTTTTCTTATGATTAACTAACTTACCTAACTTCTTTAATATAATCAAATTAGTTAAATATATCTTATATTAAGGATCAAAGAAATATGTATATACGCACACGCACAGCAATATACTGTTTAAAAGCAATTTCCTAACACACATATATGACATCACCTCTATAAGTTACTTTTCTCCTCCTTAAACGCTCTGCCAAACAGGCACATACACGTTAATTTGCAAGAGAGGCTAAGCAAAAGGCTAGAAGTCCAGAACAATTAAAATCAAAATCAGCCAAGTCCCAATAACCTATATATAAAAGAACATATGCCATCAATGAAACATTAGTTTCAAAAGTTTGAAGAATAATTCAACACTTTATTTCACTAAAATTTATGTTTTAAATCAAGAAGTATAGGGGATTTAGTGTTTTTTATTTTTTTTGTATTTCAAACAATTAAAAAAATAAAAATGTTTACAATGACAAAAAAGTCTGTGGGCTGATCCTTAGCTGGCATGTTTGAAATCTGAACATTGACAGTATCGCAAGTTTATGATACGTGGTTCTAAAAGGAAGGCCCTTTTATGTGGTTCTAAAGGGAAAGCCCTTGTGGGCGTGGCCCTTCAAGGCCCATTCCTGTATGGGTGGGTTGCTCCTATTGAAAGTTCCATATCTAATTCCCTGGGAAGAGTTTTGAAGTAGTGTTGCATTATATGAGTAAGTTTTGTTTTCCGGAAAAATGAGAGTATTTTAGTAGCTCTGCTTTAAATCCTAATTACAATGAAGAGAACGTGGGATTTAGTGTAATATGAAAATTTCAGGAACAGGTTTATTTATCTGAAAAAAAAAAAATCAGGCAGAATTAACCACAAATTCATTAGAATTATCCAAGTAAAAAAAATTTAATTACAACAAAGAGAATGTGGAATTTACTGACAAGCTATTGATTGAGATATCGTATAATTTTATCTTCATAAGGAGAAGAACATAAGTTTAAATATGAATATTTTTTAAGAATGCTTTAATTTTAACACTCTGAATTTAGTGTGTTGTGACTTGTGACGACTTTGGGGAACTTTAGCGTAGAATGACTTCTAAGGAATTTGGGGGTAATTCTCCCTTATTTTTTTTCAGATAAACAAGCCCGTTCCGCCGTCTTTCACTCCTCCTGGCAAATTTCTCTCCTTGTAATCTGTCCGTATTTAATGGCTTTTCTTTTTTGGAAAAAAAAAAGGCTTTTCTTTTTAATTTAATTAAAGGTGGGTTGAGAAAATCGTTGATTTTACCGCTGTCACAAACGCCCCAATCAAGCACATGCGTGAAATAAGTGTAAGAGAAAATTAAGGAATTTTCCCATTATGTTTATAGAGTATCTTTACATTATAATATATGATCAAATCTACTTTAATCAGAGATAGCGTAATTGTGGTATGGAAACACCCAATTCAACGTTGTTGTTTCTATTGAAAATCAACTTCAATATAGACATTTTTCCTTATGTTTCGTAAGAACTTTAGACAATTTATGTTTTGGAGAGAAATTTACAATAATGAAATTGAAAATTCTAAAATTTTCCATTTCATTTTCCTGGCTTCTTCTTTTCTCTTTTCAATCTACATATTTTGCTTCAATTATTTTAAATAATTCTATCTATATATTTATAACAAAATAAATTTCATGTAATATCAATTTAATTTAAATAATTTAAACATTTAAAGCATTTAGAAATGAATAATGAAGAATTAAAAATTAAAAGAGATCAATTAATATTTTAACAAAAAATTGAATTAAAGGATAAAATAATTTCATTTTCTTTACAAATCATATTAGATGGAGGGCTTCATATCACAGTTCAACAACAGCCCTCAATCAAGCATCAATCATATGACATCATAATCTTCTTCTCCCAAATACCCTAATTTCATTCTTCAATAATTCTAAATCTAAATTCTTCAAAGCACATTATATAGACCCACCCCACAAAACAACTATAAACAACAAACACTTTCCCTTCTCTTTCGCCAACCCCACCACCTTCTCTGTTCACAGCAGAGAAAAAGGGAAGATTCAGGAGAAGCTGTATGCAACAATGGCGAAAGAGAAGAAACTGTTTGTTGGTGTATTAGCCAACTATACAGCTGAGCTCAAGCTTCTTCTCATAACTCTTCTGGTTCTTTGTTCTATCGCGACTCTTATTCAGTTCATTCCTTCTCGCTTCACCTTCTCTGCTTCTGATCTCCGAGTTTGCATCTCACGGGTCTCCCAACCCCAAGGCCCACCTCCTCCTCCTCCTTCTTCTTCTGGCGAATCCTTGGAGTCTACCCAGCTATCTAGATTGCTTTCTATACCACCGTCGTCGCCGCCGCCGTCACCGTCACCGACACAGCCGGCCTCTGACGATGGAATCATCAAGCGGGATTTTAATCCTTATGGTTCTGCAGCTTATAACTTCATCACCATGGGTGCTTACAGAGGAGGTCTGAACACATTCGCCATTGTAGGACTCTCTTCCAAGCCTCTCCATGTCTACAGCAAGCCGACCTATGAGTGTGAGTGGACCCCGCGCGTGAACACCACCGCAAAGCCCATAACCACCGTCGGGTACAAGATGCTTCCAGATTGGGGCTACGGCCATGTCTACACGGTGGTGATTTTGAACTGTACCTTCTCGGAGCCCGTCAATGTCGACAACTCCGGTGGAAAATTGGTCCTCTACGCCTCCACATCCGGCGGCGGCGACACCAAGTTTAACCTCACTGATAGAATGGAGGTCCTCACTGAGTCGCCGGGAGGTCTAGATGTTTCCATTTTCACCTCGCCGCCCAAGTACGACTACTTCTACTGTGGCTCGTCATTGTACGGAAACTTGAATCCCCAGAGAGTTAGAGAATGGATCGCTTACCATGTCAGGCTCTTCGGACCCAGATCGCACTTTGTGATACACGATGCAGGGGGGGTCCATGAGCAAGTTCTTGAGGTTTTGAAGCCATGGATGGAACTTGGGTATGTGACGTTGCAGGATATTAGGGATCAAGAGAGATTTGATGGGTATTATCACAATCAATTCATGGTGGTGAATGATTGTTTACATCGATACAAGTTTGTGGCCAAGTGGATGTTCTTCTTTGATGTTGATGAGTTCATTTATGTGCCACCTAAAAGCACAATCAAAACAGCTCTGGATTCACTTTCTGAGTATTCTCAATTCACCTTTGAACAGATGCCTATGAGCAGTAAGATTTGCCTCTCTGAAGACTACGGCAAAACTTACAGGTACTTTCACAATCTGTCATTCTATCTGTCTCTGATCTTACTGTTTCCATTCGTAATCTGAGATCTTGTCTGATTGCTATGAGTTGAACCGAATTTGGGTTTGAATTAATCAAACAAGTTGAGTTAGATTCAATTTGAAATTCAGAGCTGATCTAGATGGGTTTATGGTTATGTCCAAAATAGATATTTATTTTCTTTGTTGAATCTTAACGTCATGGAACAATCAATAAAGGGCATTTGGCACTGATTATTGATTATAATTGTCTTGTTTTTCAAAGAGAAGGCAGAGGACGGGGAACAAGATGATTGATGAATTTGGAACTATTAGACCCATTCATGTGTCATGTGTTATCCTCCTAACGCGCATTGACATGTAGTGTCAAAATTAGGATTAAACAATAGTTTTATTGTCATGTGTGTCTTAGAAATTCCCTAGTGCCGGACCATGTTTATTGTTAAAAATAACAATTTCTTCTTGCTTGGTCAATGATCTGAACTGTGTTGCTGAAAATTCTCAACCATTCTATAATATCACCAATATTGTCTTCTTTAGTAAGATAGATGGATGCAGTATAAATTTTCAAAATGACTTGGATTACAGTAATTGAAAAAGAAAAAGAAACCCAAAGCAGAAATATGAGCATGCTGTGTTTAGATTAACATTTTCCAGGCATATAAAAGTGTTGGTGAGTTAGGTTTGGGGTTACGCATGATGATTCTAAGTTCCACTTCTTAGTTCTCAATGCTTCTATTAATAAGATTTGAACTCACACTCCTGTAACTTGTAAGAATGAGTCATATCCTTATCAACTAGTTGGCCATTTAGACGAACTTGTATGTTACTCATTAACCGAATTAACGAAATCTTCATAGTGGTAGAACTTACACATTACTCATTAATTAAGAGATTTCCATGTTGTTTGAGTCGAATTGGTTATTTTGACATTTGGGTCTAGAATAAGACATTTTACTAACAATGTCCACAAATCAATATTGAATATGACTGATTTGTAGGCATGCGTGCCACTAAATATAGGTTTTAATTATGGGGATGCATCAACATCACCACAATAACAGTTATGCATCTATCTGGCAAGTAGTGGTGGTGGGTGGTTCGATTTTTATTTGTGGTGTCACGTGTTGAAGAAAACAAAGTCTCAAAGGTATTGTCTGAGCTGTCGAATGTATGGTTGCATTTACAGATTGTCTGATTATAACATCTACCGCGTTTGGGACTTTGAATTTTCTTTGTAATTGAAGAGGGATAGAGAAATTGGAATCACCATAGGTTAGGTTGTGGTAGATTTCTGTACTCCCCCGTATTCTACTTTTAGATCTGTGTATAACTGTGTATTTGTGTGTGTGTGTTTGTGTGTTATTGTAGGAGGGTTTCGCTCTGTTTCTATTTTTAGGGGGTTTTAATGTTTCCTCTGTTTAAAAATTATATTTGTGTCATGCTTGAAGTTGCAGCTATTTTAATCTGAAAATGATAACTTTTAGGTTGTGAGAAAATATGTTTTAAAACAATCTATTTGTTTATGTATTTTTACATTTTTGTTTGCAAACAGAAATAACTAATCTATATTTTTAATAAATTTATATGTTTTTATTATTTAGGAACACGGGACAGGTTTGAGCCAGGACACGGCTCAGCATTTTTTTTTGACCTCTGGGTCAAACCCAAATTCTGAAAACAAACGGTTTTCACTAGTCAATTTTGAACAATATATATATATATATATATATATATTCTTTTAATTACAACTTTGAGCTTTACCATATTACTCCTTTGGTCGTATTGTTAAGAAAGGGAGAAGGTTTTTTTCTTTTTGTCTTATTTATAAGTCATCTTATTAAATTTTTAGTATAGATGTATATTTTGTCTTTTATTTATTATAGTGTAGATGATTTTTTTTTAAAAAAGCTGTATAAATTAAATATGGGTAAAGTTAGAAAGTTGTTGTATTTTAAATAAGAGTTAATGAAGTTTAAAGTTTTTTTTTAACCCATGCGAAATATGTTGAAAGTGCTTTATAAACAGGACTAGAAGGGTAGTACTTCCAGTCCTAATTATAAGACCTCGTTTGTAGGCAATAAACAAGTTCTTATAATTAGAACCGGAGGTAATATATTCTTAGGCTCTATTAAGCAATTTATCTAACCAAAGAAGATAGTGTTACTCTGCTTATTGCGGCTCAAGTGCAAATTATTCCCTACATAAAAAATATTTCGACTGATCTTTAAGTATAGATGTTAGATTAATTTAGAAAAATTAAAAAAATTAGTTAAATTAATTGTTATAAAAACTATGGGTTAATTTTTGTAAAGCATATTTTTAGTAACTATTTGCATGGGAAATTGTCCTCATTAATGAACCCTTTTTAGTGCGAGCAATCATTTGGGCCGTTCGGAGAATAAATTATAAATTTATGAGATTGATTAAATTAATGTCCTACATTCAAAACTAAAACAAGTTTTTCATTTAGCTCTCATGCTCAGAACCAGAAACAGTAGGTAAAAGTGCATTTAAATGCTCTGTTTTTGCCTTTGAAGTATTTGTGTTGTATAATAACTGCGAGAGAATTGGAACAATGCAGGAAGTGGGGATTTGAGAAGTTAGTGTACAAAGACGTGAAGAGAGGCATAAGGAGGGATCGAAAGTACGCGGTACAACCTCGTAATGTGTACGCAACGGGCGTTCACATGTCGCAGAACTTGATGGGGAAAACAACTCACAAAACAGAGGGCAGAATTAAATACTATCACTACCATGGAACCATAGCCGCCCGAAGAGAAACCTGCAAAATGCTTGTGAATTCCACAGATCTCTACCACGAGAAAATCCCTTACGTTTTGGATACCACCATGAGAGACATCGCCGGCGTTATCAAGAAATTTGAGCTCAAAATGATCGGTTCCAGGTTACAGAACGTTCATCAGTGACGATTATGATGAGTCCTCACTTTTTTTTCTTTTTCTTTTTCTTTTTCTTTTTTGGTATAAATATATGATTTGACTTTGTTATGGTAGAGTTGAAATTCATTCAGTTTTTTTCTCTCTGTATGTAGTTTTTTTTTTTTGCTTTTTTTTTGGTTATAGGTAACAGATGGGGTATATGGTATTGTTTCATTATTTATGATAATTCTTTTTAGTCTAATTATTTATATATCAAATGTGTCCTTTGGTTCTCTCTGGAAAAAAAATTATTTTTTTAGTTATGATATTTGTATCTTGTCAAATAACATTTGCAGTTGGAAATGAATGAAAAGAGTTGAGAGAAATGCCTATATGCAGTACATCTTTTTGACCAGCAGCCTATATGTAGTACATACACTGTATTGAATAGTAGGGAAAAATGCGTGATAATTTATTTAGAAAAATAAAATTCTGATATTTGTAATAATTTGTATGTGCATAAATACAATTCATGCACGAATGTTCCGGAAATTAAATGTTTCATTCCAATGATAAAACTGATCAAACTTATCATATTAATTTTCTTTTAAAAAAATGAAATTAAAAGAATAAAATAAAACAAATATAATTAATAGTGTCGGCGTGGGGGGACCAGGGAATCCCAGTCCCCATACCACATGTGGTTGCGACATACAGTGGGAAGAGGCACCGTTGTTCTGTTGCTTTACGACTGGGTATGGCTTCCTTTTAAGCACAGGACCATCCCTTTTTTTGTCCTTTTCCTTTCTTTTATTTTTTTCATTGTTTTGATAATTCAATATTTTGATACTTTACCTAAACTTAGATATCCGTGAATATATAATCTCATTTTATGACTATTAAATAAGATTATCTATTTTTAACATATAAGTTACTTATGCGCTCCCCATCTTACCGGTCAAAAAAGTACTCCCCATCTTATCCATAACAAATTTGGGATCCATTTTTTTTTATTTTTTCTGGAGATTCAAAATAAATGGACTCTTTATAAGCCCTATTTTACTAATAAAATTTATATTCACCTTAACTACTATAGCGATTTAACTGGTTATTTAGAAATTCCAATTATTTTATTTTCAAATTTTAGCAATGTATAACGATTGGACGGATCATTTTCTTCTTGATTCATTTTACTTTTTTTCATCATGTGAGAATTAGAACTAATTTCTATTTATCTATATATTTGTATCTATGACACATTAATAATCTATCTAAAATTTTAGGCATTATTTTTCATTTTTTTTACAAATTAATTATTGATTAATCTCACTGCATTAATTATCCACTCACTTACTCTCTCTTTAAATAAGAGTGTTTTTAAGGAAAAAAAAATAAGTTGCATTGTTACATATTTATTATTTTTAATTTACATAGTAATTCAATTATTTACTATGTTTTACAAAAAGCAGACAGGTTTCCTTTAATCCGGGACCACCATCACCTTGTATTTATCTTTTTCATTTTTCTATGGGATCTTTATTATTATTCCTCAATAAATGTATACCATTCCCCTCCTTTTTATTTTTCCCCCATTTTTTCTTTCCCTATCTTTTGCGTAATTCTTTGCATATGAAAAAGAAAATTCTGTACTCTAGAATGGAAAAGAATAATTGGCCAAAAAAAAAAAAATGGAAAAGAATAGGAGAACGCAAAAAAAAAAAAAGTAAGGGTTTGCTTTTGGACAAGTCAAAAAAGAAGGCATGGGGGTGCATGACATCTGTCATCTCCGCGCTTTCTCGTGTCATGTCTTCTAACTAACACTTCATACAAATTTCGCTAACTCCATCGCATTCAATCATTATCCCTCCTATCCCATCATTATTTTATTGCCCCCAAAAGGCCATATTTTACTTTCGCAAGAATCCTGCAAGTATTCACTCCCGCCGAAAAAAGAAAAAAGAGTTCTAACAAAATATTGGCATAATTAGAAAATAGTGCTACTCCGCCTCTTATTATAAAATTTTTTTTAATTAAATTATGTAGTTTAAAAAAAACTAAAATTAGTTAAAAGTAATTAATATGTAGTAAATATAATTTTTTTCTAAATATACCCCTATATAAATAGGTAGATGTGAGAAAATAATAGTGAGATAAATGAAGAAAGAAAATATATTAAATATATTAAATTAGGAGTAAAATAGGTAATAATACATTAAATGTTCAAACAAACTCAAAAAAGATCTTATAAAAAAAATAAACTTATTCGAAAAATTGGATCTTATAATAAACGACGGAGGGAGTATGTTATTAAAATTTAACTTGAATTGGTGAATTAGAAAACCAACCTTCTGATGAGTCCAGTTAAAAAGTTGGATGAATGAATCAGGTTGGATTTTATATTTGTTTTCTCATCTTATTGAGCCTAAAACAATGTCATTTTCAATGTAAAAAAACAAAAGAAAAAATAGCGTTATATCATATTTATGCTTTAATAATTCTGTTTTATTGCAATGTGTGTGTTTATAAATGAATGTTTTATTTACTTTTGGATTAATTCTTTTTTAAAATTAAATATGAACATTTTTGTGTATTTTAATTATGTTATATAATTATAATTATAATGAGGCATATTTCAGTTTAAATACGGTGAAACCTCTACTCTTTGAATCCCTGCATCATGCGGTTTAATAATTTGATTGGTCTAGTTTTCAACCTTATTAAAAAGTTATATGTAAGTTTTTCAAAAACTAAATTGTGCACTTGATGTATCATCCAAATTTTGAGATGAATTATACTACCCATATTCTCAATATAAGAATTAGATAATTAATTTAATAATATTAAGAAAATCAGTTAATCACTTTGTTGTGTAAGCTCTCAAATTAATTATTTAAATTAATCATATATAGTATAGAGGTTAATCTAAGCCATCTCTCTATGAGAAGTTTTGTTAAAATTTCGAAAACCTTTTAATTAAGAAAAACATGATGCAAAGTAAGAAAAAGAGAGTGCAGGGAAGAAAGTTAATTGATGTTTTTAAGAAAATGAATTATAAAAAATAAAAGGAAAGTAATGAAAATTTCAAGAAAGCTAAAGAAATTAGGATTTTACTAGAATGATGTACTTTTTAAGAACGTTAATGAATGGCTATTACAGTTCAAAAGAATGAAGAGTTTGTATAAAAATAATTACTAAGTCAAAAAAAATACCCTAGATAACATCTAAACCACGATTAATTATTAATAATTATACCTAAAAAGCTAGTATATAATCATCTTTCAATTAATCATTTAAAAAGTACTTAGTTTGCTGGTTAAAGAAATCATTTAGCTTGTGAATTCAATCAAACAATTATACATTGTTTCTTAAAGAGAGTTATCTACCGAGAATCCTAAAACATGAACTATTTGTACAAATCAAAATAAAAAACTATAATATGAACATATATAAATAATGAGAAAACTAAAAATATATTCATTGAAAACTTCAAAACATAATTATTCAACTAAAATACAAATTTAATAACAATCGATATAAAAATAAAAATAAAAATTATAACCTAGGAAATTAATAAAAGCAACACACGTGGATTGACATATTAAAATTAACAAACTCCATAATATAAACAGGAACTCAAGTCACGTTATCTTGTTTTTAGGAACGAAGAATACTAGCCACACATATAACTAGATGACATCATAATGATTAAAAATAATAATAAGAAGATAATAAACAACTAGATGCAAAGGAGAAGCCAAATATATGCTTTTGAATGTGTAAGTGTAGATGGCTTTGTGTTTCTCCTAGGCTTCCTTGATCTCCATTTTGGCCAAATACATTGCAGAAATTTCCAAGTGGATAAAACAAAAAATAGTCACTAACTCAAAGATGATTTCGCATGATTTAAGTTGTGGGAAAAGTGAATAATTCGAAATTAATGAATTACATGAAAGAAAAAATGGAATAATTGGAAGATATGGGACATCTTGACTTAGGAAGAAAGATAGGAGATATTTTGATTAGATATTTAATAATTTCAATTAGATGATTAGAAAATTCTTTCTTAATTCCAATGGGCTGACTAAATATAGACTCCACGGGACCCAAATTTTTGTTTTTAAAGTTTAGTTATGTAAAATGACCATTTTGCTCTCGGCTCGTGAAATTAATGTTTTGCCCGTCGCTACTCTAACCAAATTTGAGGGTAGAATATTGTTCTATCTTGTTTCATTGCAGTAACGCTTCAATCTCGTCTCCCAAATTATGCTCGTAGCTTTCTAAAAATTCAATTTTAAAATCTGGGTCCATTCTCTATTTAATGAAATACTCCCTGAAATCAAAGTAAAGGTAACTTCCAAAAGGAAAATTATAAAAATATAATAAAAATGCATTTTAAACAAGTAATTTATATAATTTTTTAATTTAAAATTTGATTATTTACTTCATTTTAAAGCCCTTTGAATAGTATAAAGTCCCTTAATTCTATATAAAAACATGGTATAACATAGGGATATATCAGTTCGTCTTCTTGAGTTATTCTTTTTAATCATGTGCATTATGTTAACTTTTAGTAAGAAGCTCTTACAATTAGTGAGGATAGTTTGGAAAGAATTGAAGATAAAGTTTATTGAAATCTTATACTACCTCCGGTTCTTAATATAAGACCCTATTTGATTTTTATTTTGATCCTAAATATAATATCATAATCCACTTTGTCTCTCATATTTATACTCTTTTTTTCAAAACAGTCCTTCTAACAATGATAATTCTAGTCAATATACTTGATTAATAAGGATATTTTAAGAAAGATAACAGTTATTTAGGAAAAAACTAACTCAACTTGCTTATTTAATCTCCTTAAATTAGTCAACTGGCTCTTATAATTAGGACCGGAGGTAGTATTTATAACCAAATTTAATCATTCTATTAACTCTTATATTAAAGAGTAAAAGTATTACTCCTTTCGGTCTTATATATAAGCTTTACTTTTGGAGATGGACCTAACCCAAAATATAAGCTTCATTTTTGAATTTGTCTGAGTATTTATTACTTTGTTCCTCTTTTGCCCTTAGTTGACTATATTTAATACTCTCTCTCTCTCATTAATATTACCCTCATATATTCTCTTTCATCTTTTTTTCATTTATTACCTTTCATTTACTCTCTTAATAAACATAAGGGCAAATTTAGGGGGGAAAATCCATTTCTGACATATTTATTATTTTTAACTAATTTTAATTTCTAGTTTGTTAAATATGATTCAGTTTTTTGAAGCTTATATATAAAACCAAAGGGAGTATTTTTTATGAATTTATTAACAGTGAGCCGTTTTCTAAATTAGCATACATTTATTTACCAATATATTATTGATGACAATAATATCGAATTACTCATATTGAATAAAAATCTGTTTATTTTTTAATCAATTTACACTAGTGTTTTTCAGTTCTTACACAAATTTCACTGATTTTTACTTCTGGGAACATTTTGAATTAAAATAAATTTATTTAATTTAGCGGATTATTAGTTGAATTTCTGATTCAATTAGGATAACATAATTTCATGTTATAACATTTTTTTAAAAAGTGTTTAAATATATTTTTAGTTTTTTTACAGATAAAAAATTTATGATATTACTCGAAAATTTTGGTTTGATTTATATTCTTTTGAAAAACTCATGTAACTTAAATTTTTCAAAGAAACGAAATATTGTACAATCCGTTGGCAAAAAAAATTGTATAATCCATAAATTTCATCGCGCCCTATTACACCATACTTTTTTTTGGTTCAATACATTATACTAATTATGGTTAATATAATCTTTGATCTTTTAAGTTTGTATGAATTTTGGTTTTAATTTCTCACATTTCAAACAATATATATATATATATATCTTAATCTTTTAAGGGACAAAATGATCTAGATTTTTATTAAATTATAGGGATCAATATTTTGAATAAAAAAAGATTGAGAGATTAAAATCAAGATGAGAGTAAATTGGAGAGACAAGAAATTATATTAACTCCTACCAATTACATAAAAAATAATTTGCTTATCCTCTCAGGCAATTTCCTGAATCGTACGTCAACTGAGGGGGAAAAAAAAAACTTTGATTGAACCAGCTTTCATGGGTGAGGAACAAGAAGTTCAACCCAGCAATAATAATGGAGTATAAACTTTGCTTGAAATTGAGGTTAAAGAGTATAACCTTCTTTATATATATATATATATATATATATATATATATATATTAAAAAGAGTATACCCTTCCAAGCTATGTTGTTGCCTATAAAAAAGATGCACTTTCATTAAAGTAGTTCTTATTTAAAGTAAGAAATATTTAATTTATTCGAAATAATAATAAAACTAAATAATTGCTTAATTCTAACGAATATTATACCTAATCTCTTTAAAACACTCGTATAATATTAGACTGTATATCAATTTATATATTTGATAAATTAGTTTAAAATAAATTATAAATATAAGAAATGAAACGAATTAAGATTTTATATTTAGGATCATAACTAACTCCTTGATTAGCTCTTTTATTAAAAATAAGAGGAATAGTTCAAAACTCAAAACTACTTATTTAAGTGGCCAAAGCTCGCGTTTCTTGCCATAGCCTCCGTATGTGATAATGTGAATACATGGTTATTTTGTTTTACCCAAAAAAAAAAAGTCATTATGACCTCATAGGCTAATAATACATTTTTTGTGAAGTCAAAACGTTCTAATTTTTTTGGCCAAAAAAAAAGGTTCTAATTTTCTAAATTGTCAAAGTGCACTTTTTTTTTTAACCACACGTGGCCCTGAACAGATATATGATTTCGCATTTGTTTCCCTTTAAAAATAGATGTTCAGACCAAAAAATGAAAAAAAAAAAACCGATAATTTAATATACACGTGGAGAAGCGGAAAGCCATAAAAGTGTATGGTAGATATCGTGTGTGTTAGTAAATGGTGTATGTAAGCCAAAAGAAAAAAAGAATTAAATGATCTAATCATGCAATAATGGGTAAAGGGCAAGCATATAGTTTTAAAGATCGATTGGGCATTGAAATTTTAGTGTGAAAAATATAATAATAAGAAGGGAACGGAGGAAAGCGTGTGATTATTGATTTTTTGGTTTCTCTCAGTCGGCAGGAAAACGCCAAGAAAAGCGGTCGATTTTTTGTATTCACACTAGACGGCATCCAATGATGCAAACAAGCGCCAACTCGTCAACTTATTAATAATTTAAAATGTTTTTTAAATGAAAATAATGTGTAATTTCAAAATTACAAGAATATAATAATTTATATAAATTACTTTAAAGATTATTCTGTGCATTAGAATGATTTATTATTGGTATAGATTCACAAACAAGCCCAAATCATCAAACATATATTCTGTACGTATAAGTTCTATTTATAATTATAATTATAAATTATAATGATATGTTATTATCCTTACTATCCATAATAGTACCATTTTTTTACTTTTATTTCAGTTTTTTAATTCAAGAGAATACATATTCTGGCCAAAAAAATCTAAAATATATTTTTTATTATGCTTCTATCCCTATATTCCCAACCGAAGTTTGTAGCTCATTCTTGTATAAAAATTATTGCATATTCTTAGGAAAAAAATTGATATAAAATGTCTAGTACATTTCTATCTGATATAAACCTTATTACGTTATTATTTTTATTTCCATGTACAAATGATATTTTGTATACCAAACAAAATTATCATATTTACATCACCTTTTATATTTTTTCTTGGCATTTCACATTTATAAAACAGACCAAAATGAGTATAATTCATGACAATGATGGAAAATGAAAGCGGCTTTATAACTTATGTAGTGATCCCGCGTGGCATTTCGAGGAGACAGGCCAGTATACACCGACTGTTAACAAAACGCGGTTCTACAGAGAGTGCATATTTCATTATCATATTTACGGTTAAGGTATTACCAACACTTTAAAATATTCTGTAATGCATCCACTATCTTGAAGTATTCTTTCAGGTACATTCAGTAAACTCTAAAATATTTTGTAGTTTATCCAACATCGTAAAGTACTTGTTGGTTTATCACCTTAAGAAATGATGAAAAATATTTTATGCTGCTTGCTATACATTTAATACACCTTTTGAGAAGTTAATAATGAAGTTAGAATTGCTGATAAATTAATAGTTTAAAAGCACAATTGCTTTTCAAAAAAATTAATATTTTTAGAGCAAAATTACACCACAAAATATTTTAGGGCACGAAGAATTAAATGAATACAAGAGAGTGTTAGAGAGAGAGGGTTCGGGCTTTTTCAAGATTTGTTCAAGTGAAATCCCCGAAAGCAACCTCTGGATTGCCTTGGTGCTAGGAAAAAGGAAAATGAAAAGGGAAATAAGAGAGAATCAAGCATTTAGAACATAGGTATGGATAGAAATCTACTACTACAATCCCTAACAGGGGAGAAAGGGAAGTTACAAAAGATTTCGGGGCTGTTCTCAGGAGATGTCTCTCTTCACCCTAGGGAGGAGGAATGGATGAATATGGATGAGGGAGGTAACTCCAAATAAAGAGAGCAAAAATTGTCTTATTGTAAGGTGCTAAAACCAAATCCAACCAAGGGCTACAGTCAATCTAACCAAGGATGGGAAGAGGAAGAGGGGGATGGAAATTTATTAACTTGTAATAAAGAAGAGATAAAGAGTGGAGTGAAAAACGCGAATATGATTAGAGGGCCAAAGATTGAGTTTCCTGAAACTAAGAAGAAATGGACAGTGAAAAAATGAGAGAACACATTGATCATTAAGCTCTTGGGCGGAACCCCAAGTTTCATACAAGTAAGGCGAAAGTTGCAAAAACTCTAGAAAAAATTAGGCAATCTTGAGTTGAATGATATTGGTAATGGGTATAAGGAGATTAATGATTATTACTTTGCTCTTGAGGGAGGTCCGTAGATTATTTATAGTCACTATTTGATTGTGCAAACTTAGAATTGAATAACTTCAACCCCTAGGTAGGGAAAAAAAAATCCAGAAACTTGCAATATGAATCAAATTGCTAGGACTTCTGGGAGACTATTATGATAAGAAATTCTTCTACAACCTGGGGAACAAGATTGGTACAGCCATTAAGATGGATGAAATGACTCTTAAAAAGGGCAAAAGCCATGTATGCTAGGGTGTGTGTAGAAATTGATTTGAATGCTCCTCTTTTACCTTTATATAGCTTATGGGAATGCTTTGAGGATCGAGTATGAGGGATTATATATGATATGTGTTTTTATGTGGATGATTTGGTCATGATAAGAACCATTGTCCAATATGAGTTCATCAATAAAAGGAAAAGGAAGAAGGCAACCAGGCTCATCAGAGTCTACTTTTTTAGGACTTAACATGGATGGCTACGAATTGAGTGATTATGAGCAATCCTTGATAGTATAATTTTGTTGTTTGAATGTGGCTTAGAAAAACTAAAGATAATGATTAAAAATTCCAGGATAGAAGTTGAGAAAGAAAACTTACAAGACTAAATAAAAATTAATAAATAGATATTTAGAAGTCTTTCTTCATTGCCATACCTATAGTTCTCTTAAATAATCTTGGGAGTTTTGATTTTTCAAGGACTAAATGATCATATTTTTTAGTGCTTCTCTTACATTGGAAAGTAGACTTCTTGAGCTTTCCAACAAGTCCTAATTTGTAATCTTTAGAGACTTGTGGAATTATGAATTTTTGAATTTAGGTTACATTTGCTTTGTTTCTGGCTGTGGCGAACTATGTTTTGGCTGTGGAGAAAGGACCAAAAAATAATATGAAACTCAATTTTTATCCTAAAAGCATATTAGAGAGGATAGAGTTCATGGATAGCTTGGTTTTGCTCTGTTAGAGTTTGATCCCAAGGCCCTATGATGAAATTCTAACAACTCCAAACCTGGTGGTAAGTTCTACTCCCTCAAACCTACTCTTCTCTTGATATCCGTAAGATCTAAGTGGAAAAATTGAGGGTTTTCTATCTAGGATATGAATCAATTATAATTGATAATCCTAGTAATAAACCTAGTAATTTAAATATAATCTAAGTTGAAGAAACCTAGAAATTAAATCTAAATCATAGTATATCTGTTCTTACTCCAAACTTTAGAGAAGCTATATGGGGTAAAATTTTGAGTAACAATTTGAAAATCTTAGAGAAGGAATTATGGGATTGTGACTGATCTTATGATTCCTGGGTTTAGTTGATTCCCCATTAGTATGTGTCATCCTTTTCCTACAGTTACTACCGTGGTTGAAATAGAATCTGCATCTAAAGTTTAAGGTTAGGGAAGTCGAGTGGCAAACATGGTTTGCCCTAACGTGCCACCAACTTTTGCTAACTCATAACTCTCAAGTCTTTAAAGGCAAGGATGAACAAGCAGCTGAGGTTGTTGCTGAGGTGAAAGCCATAGCAAGATGGTCATCTTTGACTATGAAGGAGGAGGTTTGGAAGCTAGTTGGAAAAGGATACGTGAAGCTTAATGTCAATGGGGCCTTCTTAAACGTATATAAGAGATTGGTTTGTGGTGATGTCATTCAGGATCACCATGGGAGGGTACTATAGGGATTCATGGCCAACCTAGCTCTTAGTGATAGCTTTTTTGCAGAGGCTTGGGGGCTCCATGGGGGCTTAAGTTGGCCTTGGATTTAGATATCTGACATGTGATTCTAGAGATGAATTGTAGAGACTTGTGGAAAGTTTAAGAGTTGATGACGATAGGCAATGCTATCATAATATCATTCGAGAGATCCACTCAATGTTGGGACGCTAATGGCAAGTCCATGTTGCTTAGTGTAGTTATGATGCTAATGAGGTGGCAGATGCTCTAGCCAAGGAAGCATTGGTCATTATGGAGGGTTTCACTTGCTTCTCCAATCTATCTACATATATCTCTGAAGTCGCGGGAAAGGATGCTATGGGTACGAGTTAGCTCTATTCTGTGTGCTGGTCTGTTTGTCCATGGAAAAAAAAAAAGAAGGAAAAAAACAAGAAGTATTAGTACTCTGCAATTTTGCACAGAGTATCAATGTCTAGTTCTCTGATTTAAAGTATTTTAGTATTTCAAATTTTTCCTCTAGTACATTAACTTTTTTATTTTTATAATTTTAATTTTAATATTTGTCTTAGAAGTATCACATTATATACATATATTATAAATATATATATTATTTAAGAAAATTTATGTCCTTTTCACTCATTTTACATTTAAACTTACTTTTTTATTTATCATCCAAATAAGTTTTAGCTTGTCAAACTCACTTTTTTACACAAGTCAATCTAAAGATAAATCATATTGTACTAACTGATTTTTATACTCTAATTTAAATTTGCAAAAGTCGGATACAATAAAAATTACTTTTATTACCACTAATCCAAACACATTCTTAGTGATTGTGATTGGTTTCCTGACATGGAAAAAGGTGAGGTGAGAACTTCTTTTTTTTTTGGGTATGGGAGAATATTTAAATTGTTTTCTTAAAATTCAATTCCATAATGGTCCTAAGATTTTCAAGGCCATAAGAGGATTTCGGAGTCCTCGTCCGAGCTTTGCATGTTTTGAAGAAATTTTGTTCTCATTTTATCAAAATATTGAGAAACTTATTTTTATTTTATTATATGCACCAAAATGGCAGACAAAGGGACCAAGACGACAAGGGATGGAACTGGCAAAGCTGAAATAGAAGTCCTATTCGCTTTTATGTCACCGAATAATCCCAAACACCTCCAAACGGCCTTTTCGTTATTCCTATTCTCTCCCCACTCGTCGTAACCACGTTTACAACCACAAAAGTGGTAATCCATGAAAGGGACAACTTGTACATGCAATCATTCTCTTGCAATTTTCTGGAAATTTCTCGTACGAATTCTGAACACAATTAATATAAAAATTCACAAAAATAACTGTAAATTAACAACATTTTTTATGAGTCCAGATTAGATCATGACTCATCAAAAGTGTTAAGATATACTTAATTAATAAACTTTTAAGTAATCTGATGCTATTTATAAGATACACTCAAAGAATATCTAACATTTTAATCGTGTATAAAAAAAATATCTAACATTTTAATCACTCTTTTTTTAAAAAAAATTATCCCCATTAGTTACGTGTTATATCAATGCATTTTTTAAAAAAATTATCCCCATTAGTTACGTGTTATATCAATGCATTAATCATCTCTAACACTCATATTTTTCTCACATTATATGATCTCTTGTATTATCATTTTTCCTTCAATCCTATACATAAGATACAATCCTTTTTAGCGACTTGATCCTATTTATAGGATAGACTTAAAAGATATCTGAAATTTTATTCATCTTTTTATTTTTATCTCTATTAATTACATATTATATTAATAATTAATTATGTCTCACACACGTATTTTTCCCACTAATCCTCCCTCTCATTCATTCTCTCTATATTCATTTATAAAGATATTTTTCAAAAATAAAATATGTATACCAATTTATTATTTTTAACCAATTTCAACCAATTTTAATCTACATAATTTGATTTTTGGTAATTTGTACCCCCCCTAGTCCTTATTATAAGGGGTTATTTAGGAGAAAATTTTCATCTGTATTATAATGGGTCAATAGGGTTATTAATGAATTTCTTCCTAGTTTACCCCTAGTTACAAATTATTATTACTCATATGAATAACTTTTCACTATCTTCTCACAATTTATTGTAAGAGTAGGTTTGAAAAATTTTGTACTCTTTGCTCCCAAAAATAAAATTGTACTTTTGAAACACATTTAATCATATAACTATCATTCTTTAGTCCATGTGAATTAACTTGTTGACCCCTTATAATAAGAATAAGAGGAAGAATCTTATATATATGCACTGAACGGAGTACTATATTAGAGCATTGTTGGACTCAATTTGAGTTAATTCTAATATAACTTTTTGATTTATAAAGTCCAAACCTTAACCCCGGCATTAAAAAATTTGATAAAAGTTTGCAAAGAACCCGTGTTATCCCAGACGAAGCCAGTTGTTGTTTTTCTTGTATATATAATTGTAAGTAATACGAGCAAAGTCATCTTTATTCCCGTTGCTGTAAACACGCTTCCCAAAACGATTAGGCCATTAGGACACCATGTGAATAATTAATATTCATTCTATTCTTAATATAAAACTTAATTAACTAGTTTGAACAGATTAAAGATATTAGTTGAATTAGTTAACATGATAGTTTTTTCTAAAATACTCTGGACATTTTGATTATTATTAGAAAATATTAATAGGGTTAATTTGAAAAAATGATAAATATATGAAATAGGTCTTATATATAAGAGCAATATTAATTTCTTAATTAGGTCCTATATTAAATAACAGAAAAGTATTGCATTTCCTTCATGATTAGTCAAACTTAAAGAATTTTAAAATCACCAAATCCATAAACAACACGTTTAAGTGTAAGCTAGCCTTCACGGTTCCTATATCAGAACAGAAAACAAAGGAATAAACAATTAGTTAAGCATCTTCATGCACTTTGCCTGAACATGAAAGCCACTAAAAAGATTGCACCGTCATATTGCAATTATAATATTTCTTTCCTTTCCTTTTTTTTTTAAATGCAAAGACAATTTTATTGAAATATAAAATGTCATGAGTCAATATTCAAATCTCTATTAGAAAAAGTGTCCATATTCACCTCATGTTTGGATTGAGGAAAGGAGAAAGTAATACTCCTCTTGTCCTCAATATAGAACCCAATTGTTGAGTTGGTTTTGGTCCTAAATTTAAGACCCATTTCTCATATTTATTAATTTTTTCTAAATTACCCCTATGAATACTCTCTTAACTATAATCAAGTAGAAGAGGGAGAGGGGTATTAAGAAAGATGATTATGGTGTTTTAGGAAAAACATGTCATATTTCTTATAATTAACTAACTTACCTAACTTTTTTAATCTAATCAAATTAGTTAAATGGGTCTTATATTAAGGACCGGAGGAGTACTAATATAAAAATTCCCAAAACTAGTAAAAATTATTATTCTTTTTGAAAGTTTTCCTCCCTTGTATTCTCTCCCCCGTAATTTTTTTCTCGCTTTTCCCTCCATCCAAGTGTAGTTAGTGCCTAACATTGGCTGGAATATACATCTAATTAAGTACCATTTGGATCATCTTATTCAAATATTTATAAGCCTATTTTACGTATATCAAGATAAAACTCTCTCGTATATATAAGCCACCGCAATCAAGCTCTTAAAGGATACCTGCGTCTTTTTCTTTGGGTACAAACCTGCGTTTAATAAAAAAGAAATCATACAACGTCGGGCCTTATTGCATTAAGTAAAATAATGCAAATCCCGTAAGCCCAACGTAGAAAGAAACAATCAAAGAAAGCACAGGGGCCCAAACAGACAGAAAAGCGAAATATAAAACCAGGAATACAGAGGGAATCGCATCGCAGAAAGACTTGGGCCTCGTTAATTAGAATTTCTATTCGAAATGCAATTGTTGTGTTGGCTTTTGCCTTTGCTTTTAAAAAATAAAGAGGCAGAGTTTTTTCATTATGTATTCATTTTCAAATAAAAATATAATAATACAATATTATTTTTCTTAAAATTTTTATTATAAAAATTAAATTTTAAAATAATTAGATAATTAACAAGTTCAAATTTCAGAGGTTGGAATGGTCAAAGTCCTTACTTTAATTTTTGAAATAAATTTCATATAGTTTCTATCATTAATTTTATTAATATTATTGAAATATGTTACTAATATTAATTTATCATCAATATTTTTATTCTTTTTTAATTACAGTCGGATATATATATATTTATGGTATCAAGAAGATGTAGAATTAACTCAATTATTTATTATCATTGTACACACACATATATAAAGATGAATATATATATTTTCAACCAGGAAAAAGAAAAAGATAGGACCCCATATAGAGGCACAAGCAGAATTTTAGATTCCTATGGTTAGAAGTTTCAATAACAAGATTATGAGCATTTCTATGATTTACAAATTGATACATGCAGAAGAGGTATCCTGCGTGATGAAGATGCATCCGAGGAATCATATACATGGCAGACACATCATAGGGTCCCAATGGTGGTATCATCAATCAATCAATTATATTCTTGAAAACTTGTAATATCCGATACGTTTGAAAATGGGTCGGATATGAAATTGTAGGATGCGAATATATTCAATTAATGAGATTTAAATAATATCTTGATTGAGATTTGAATATATTGAATTAAATAGGAAATATTATAAATAAAAGCAATTTCAAATAAAGATTCAAATGAAAAAAATTAATAATTACCTTTGAATTTGAATAATATCTTAATTGAAATTTGAATATATTGATTTAAATATGGGGTATCATAATTAGATAGCATGTCAAGGCTTAAATAGAGAAATAAATCATTAATTTCAAATTTTCATCTACTCCCTAAAGATTTTGCATCTCTAATTCAAATTCTCTTATAATAAATAAAAAAAATATTCCTATTAGAAGTAAATTTTAATCTATATTAGATCATGCAGTTTATTAAAATTTTAAATATAATTAAATATGCTAATCCATGCATCGCATGAGGAAGAAATTTCTAGTTCATGTCATACCATGTCATGTCATCTAAGAGATGCCCATTAAGGCATTAGACCCATCTCAAACTAAATGTCCAGTAACTATAGACCCAAGAAAGAGCTGGAGATTGTGGATCTGGCAAAAGGGAAAAACACACGCGCACAAAGAGATTGAGGAGGTTGAAAAGAATATTTGGGCTTCAATTCGCTTGCTTCAAACGACCGTAATGTTATTTTTTATTAGATAAAGGACCATAACATTAGCATATATACTAAGGGAACAAAGAAAGGCTTAATCTTCCATATATTTTAGCCCAAATACATGTTTGTAATGGGCCATGTAGGACTTTTAGAACGTGGCTATTCATTGTAGTTGATTGAAGATAGCCTAAAATGAACTTCAAATGGTGCAAAATGTCCAATAGTTGTTGAGTCTTTTATTTAATTTTACTTATAAAAAATCAATATATAAAATAAAATGATTATTACAATGTCATAGTTCAAGTTAACTACTCAGGGGACAGGGTGATATGACATCACTAAAAACAATGAAAGGAAAGGGGAAAAAAAGCCTTAAGTGTAACATCCTAACTTTTATTTTCCTAACAATTTAGCAAAACCATGTTGAAAAAAGATGGGGTTAAAAGAAGAAGAGTGTAGCTCTCTGATGCCAAGGCAATTTAGTCAAATGTTGTGGCACCCAACTCTATCTTCTTTGAACTAATGTCGCCTACACATATGAATGAGTAAAGGTAATATCATATGTCCATAATACTTAGTAATTTTCCAAATTAATTAAGTTCGTGCTAAAAAACCTAGGATGAATCATTAAAAGATGTACTGCGCTCTTTAGTCATGTGAATTAGAATGCCATTTGGTGGAAACTTCTTACAATTAATAGGAATATTTTGGAGAGAATGAAAGATAAAATAGATTAGGGTATTTTTATATTTGGGACCAATTCCAATCCCAACTATACTATAGCAAAGCAGTTTGTTACTGACAGAATTGGCAATAAAAAATAATTCTGTTACTAATTTCTGATAGATTATTGTTAGAGCGGTGAAATTTTTTCATAGGAAAATTTCTATAATTAATTCCGTCACTAAGCCCATTCCATCATTAATTTCAAAATTTATTATTTTAGACTATAATCCTACAACAATTTATACAGTAGCACAATTAATAATATAATGATTTAAATATATTTTTAATTGTAAAACAAATTGATGTATTTGTGGAGTTAGTGTTAATAAAGATATTATCACTATTCATCTCACCAGTAGATACAATGATACATGTCGAGGTAGAAAGACGATTTCTTCAAAAACTTGTTTTATGTTTCATTGAAATCAATTCCTCTTTATCATTAAGAATAATTAAACAAATATGATAAGAATAGTAATAACTTTCTTATATAAATTAATGTAAGAAAGAAATAATTGTATTATATATAATATACATTGAAATATGTGATATATGAGAGACAGTGAAAACTAGCAAATGAATTTATATAAATACCTCAATTTATGATTATAGATCAAACTAATATTAAAGTGAATTTTAAATATGAATTACAAAACAATGAAATTTGATTGTGATATAATTAATAATTCGTCACATAGAATAAGTTTGGTCTTCAACACAAAGACAAATGGTATAAACAATTTTTTTTAAAAAAAATTATGTATGATACACACATAAGTAGGAGAAAGGTATTTATTATAATCTATTCAAATCATTTAACTTTTATATAGAATAATTTATTTGATTTTATTATAACAGTGATTTTTTTAATAATTAGAATTTTTTTTACTAATTATAAATGGTTTTTAATCAAATATATAAAACACAAATAGATAATGTAATATAATGCAATATAATACATATATAATTAAGTTATATGTCTAATCAATGTTAATTAATAGTAAAATTAAATTTAAGAAATGTATTAATGAAAAAATAACTTATTATTTAAAATTCAAAATTAGTTTCATTTGAAATTAATATCATATTAAAGAAATATTTTAAAAGATATAAAACATTATATTATAAAATAAATAGTAATACAAATATTTAAAATTATTTTTTCATATTAATAGTTAAAATTAGAATTATCATATAATTTACTTTTAGTTTTTATAATATATATTTTTAGTTTTTAATAATATATATGTCTATATACAATTGTTTGGGTAAAAACAAGCGTGCGCATGAGATCCACAATTTGAGCCATGTGGAAATTACGTTTGAGGATGAATTATATGGTGGTGACACGTGACAAGCGAAGGTGAGGTGGTAGGTGACATATGGTGGCTAGTGGTAGGGTGTTCACAAGATGGGATAGGCCCCAGTCCCATCCCAGTGCCACAAAACAAAAGCCATGTTGTTTCTCCCACAACAATGAAGCAAATATCCATATCTCTTGTCAAAACTCAAATCCATCAATTTCTACTTTACACATCTCAATAATTCCCTAAACTTACCTTAAAATTTCAAATTTCAAATCTCCTATGAAGCTCCACAATCTTTGCTTTGGAACCATAGCAATGAAGAGGACAGGAAGAGGACAACTATAATACAAAGAAAAGAATACTTGAGATATTCAAGCCATAAATGCTGCATAATGAAAATGGAGAGCAAAACATAGTGAAGGCATTGAATTCCCAAGTTATAAATCCCTTTTTTGAAAGATTGTTTTTATTTGAGTTTCACATGTTTAAAAAAGAGGACTAGTGGTACTTTTTGAAATATACAAGCCCAATAAAGATTGGACTAACAATTTGTCTTATGAAATTTGGGTCTAAGTTTTATGGTACTAATTTAAAATGGGATGCGTCAAATAAAAAAAAAAGCAAGTAAATATACCGTGACAGGATGACCTCGTCATGCGTCCTATCTTGTCTCGGTCCCATATTTTGTCTTTTGGACGTGACGGGCCAACTTCAAACCCCTCAGCTGGCGAACATCATCGATGATGAAGTAAGTGGTGGCTAGGGAAGGCGTCACGTGGCATTTTAATTTTTTTAATATCATATCAGTGATGGATATTACTGACAAAATATTTTTGTTGCTAATCTAATTAGTAACAGAATAATTAATGACGGAACAAATTCCATATCTGATATGATTTCGTCCCTAAATGAAAATTTCATCATTAATCACATTTTTTTTGGTAGTGCTAGCTCTCATATTAAGGACCAGATATAATATAAATGTGAAGCTCTATTACTTATCTTTTTATCCCTTAAAGAATTAAAATTAATTTTCCCCCTTTAAATTCGACATGAAGATAAAACCTCCTTCACCAAAGAAAGAGTCCACATTTATCCAAAATTTTTCCCCATATGATCTCACATAAGCATCAACCCACTAGTAGGATACTTATACGTAACCCAAAAAAAAAAAAAAAATTCCTCCATCTAGTCTCTCAAATTATGCGATACACCACATCTTCGTTTCTTTTTTCTTTTTTTCCTTTCATCCATTACCATTTGTGGCTAAGTCTCTAGTTTCTTGAGGATGGATGATGTGGCTTGAATTCTTGTGCTTCAAAGGGGTGTTATTGTGTTTAATCTTTTCTCTTGTATATGTTATTATGATTTTTATGAGTTTAAATTTTGAATTTCTATATTTGAGGCTTTGATTTCTATTTGATTTCATTGTGATTAAACAAATGCAGTTTATATTTGAGTTTATAATTTGAACTATTCATTTATATATTTCTTATGAGTCTAAAAATTTATTATCTTTTATAAGAACAAATTATAAAATTAAATCTAAATTGCATGTTAAGTGGTTCTTTAATAATTTATTGAAATATGTTTATTTGCTGGAGTTGAGGAATAATCATTGATTAACATAACTAAACAAGTTGCTAATGTTTGTAATTTGGCTTAGTATTTAATAATTTCTTATCCTTCGAATTGTGATAGCCACAATCTATTCTTAAGAAAATTATCATTATATTTGCTTTATTCATGTTTACTTGTTTTATTTATAAATTAAAAATTCAAAAAAATTTCTTTAGGTTCTTTTATTTTCTTTAATTGAGTCTTCATACTTAATAATGGACTATATAGAGAATACAATTTGAATTGTGCTATTATATTGCAATTTAATTAGATAATTAGTTTGGGCACAATACAACTAGTGTGACCAGTGACTTGTGAAATTTCCTTTCTAACTTACGACGTTAATTTAGGGTGAAAGTAAGTATGGTCAATAAATTTTACATGTTTGATCAAAATTATAAAATGTTTGATATTTTGGAAATTGTAATTTATTTGACAATGTGAAAAACTTGCTTTGTGAAATATATTCCTTTTATGATATGAAAAGTTTAGGGAAATAGGAATTACATTAAAATTATATGATTAATCTTTGTAACTCATATTTGTATATATATATTTTTCATGATGAATGAGATAGAGCAAGGAGTGCCCTCTTTGTGAAATTCACCACATCAAATGCTCAAAATTTATAAATAAGAGGATGCTTACAACATTAAGGTTTTACTCCTAAAGCCCTAGGGTTGGGTAATATTACCTTTGAACCTTTAGGTAGGCTCGATTAACACCTAATCATTGTCCTTTACTCCTACTAATCTAGTTTCTATTAGAAATTTCTAGGATTTAAATTTGTTAGATATGATTAGTTTTGATGATGTCAAATAATAGAGCAAAAAGTTTGTATAAATTGTTTACCTCATATCTTGACTAACTATCATACTTAATATCTTTTGTAGTTTCCTCAAGAAAAGAAAAGAGTTTGAACTTTGAGTTGTCAAGAATGATCAAGAGGAAGAAGAAGAAGAGAGATTGAGAAAAGAAGAACTTGCAAGATCAAATGGAAATATCAAGATTCAAGTTCATAGATTTGATGTTAAAGGTTGCAATGCTCAATCAGAAGTTTGAATGGCTCAATCGGAAGCTAAAATATCCAACCGAGAAGTTATACCATCATATATTGAGTCACCCTTCATATAAACATGGAAAATAATCTTCATAGGTGATTTTCATGGGCAATTATCGATCAATTGATCGATCATTGGATGATCGATCAAGTTATCGATAAAAACACATCCTCTGTTATGCTCTGTTCTTCGTTCAGCTCTGACATAGGTTCAGTATTTCTTCAATATCTCTCAAATCACAAATCCGTTTGAGGTGAAACTTGATTCCTATGAAACTAGACTCAGAACACGGTTCATGGACACCGAATTCACCTTCAAAGAGTTTCATATGAGGGATATATGTTGTTCGAAAGATTGCAGTAAGGATTAACGCCCTTATTCCGACCTTTAGTCATTGTGATGAAGATAACTTTGCAACCACAACGAATTTTGGGGTGATTCTTGTTACATTAGAAAGTAGACTCAAAGAGCTTTCTGGGGATAGGTCATTTGCAAAAATTGGAGTTGAATTGGAAGATTTATGATCACCCAAAGTTGACCTTCGTTTTGCTGGAATCAGACTTCGAATTTATTGAGGCAAAGACCAGAAGTTCTACACTGAACGATTAAGTTCTCAAGCAACATGCTACTCAAACATGTTGTTGAGTAAAAGATCTAGAAGAGATGAAGAAATGAAAAGCCATTATCATATGTTACTCGAGCCTGATCAAGCGACTACATACTTATCGAGTTACTGGTACTATCTCCTCAATTCTTCTCTTTTATCTTCATACATATTATTAAGGTTTTATCAGTAACATATTGGATAAATGATTTTTGGATAACGTTATAGATGAATATGTTTATCGATCACTTGATCGATAACTGTTAAGTTTTATCGATCACGTGATAGATAATTTAGTCTGCTCAATAACTTGCTAGATTGATCGATCAACTAATCGATCATTGATATAGCTGCTTAATATAAGATGTTGCAGGAAATAATCGATCACTTAATCGATCAGACCTTTATCGATAACTTGTTCAAATATTACATGTCTTCTTACTCGATATAGTGCTCTGTCAAAACCATTCGCTCAAAATCTTTTATCGATCAATTGATCGATCAAACATTTATCGATCAAATGATCGATTATTATCTTCACTGCATTAACTTATGTTGAATCATTTTTTCGATCACCTAATCGATCATTGATTTATCGATAAAATGATCGATCATCCGATTTCCTGAAACTCATGTTTTCACATGACTTGATCGATAATCAGTTTCTTTACCTTACAAGTTTAAATCTCTGTCTTTCATTTTATCGATCACTTGATCGAATATTCTTTGATCGATCACCTGTTCGATAATTCCAGATAGTCTGTGTTTTTCGCTGAATATATTCTTACTCATTGTTTATCGATAACCTTATCCTTCATCTATTTATCGATAATTTGTTCGATCATCAATGACTGAAGTTTCATTTCTGTAACACTTGGATTATCGATAATCTGTTCGATCAACAAGTGTTCGATCACTTGTTCGATCATGGAACGTTTTCTGTTTAAACATCAGTCGACTATGATGCTTCTTAAAATCAATGATCTATTTTCTTTCAAGTTTTTCTCAGCCTTCTTTTAACATATAACTCTTTATCGAAAAGACACGAAGGCAAACGTAACTTGAAAAGGTTTATTCTTGCATAAATCATTTTTGGGTCACTGTATTCATGCTTCATCATTTATCGATCATTTATTCGATCATCATATGATCCATAATCTATTCGATAATTGCATCTATCTGCTATATATTTTCTTCATGTAATTAATCGATAATGTAATCGATCAAAGCTTTATCGATCAAGACATCGATCAAGTAAGTTCATCTTATTTTCTGAATATCTGATGATTGATTCCATGTTTTCCAACTTATTGTTTCTATAATTATCATATACTTATCACTTGATCTGAGGAAGATTATTTCAGATAAAGAGCCACAACGAATTTATGATGTGAAGAATCGACGTTCGTCAAAAGCTTCCAACGGCTAGTTTCAACGGTCATATTCTTCAAGCCAAACGGGAAGAAAAAGCTCAACGGTCAACTACCCAACATCATCTATAAATAGAAGAGCATTCAAAACAAAGAGAAGAGAAGAGTCTAAGCTTACAACATCAAATGCTAAAATGCCGAATCAACATATTCTCATTTAGAGCTCCGAAAGAAAACTCCCTGTCTCTGTGCTCCATAGACGAAAACATATGTATCCGTAAGATAGAGAGGAGAGTTTCCCAAACGTGCTTAAGATTCATCTATCACTTCTTTGAGAGAAGAAATATTTAATCTTCATTATCATTATTAGGTTGTATCCTTACGGTGAGTAAGGGGGAGTATTACCTCGGTGTGAGGTTGTTGTTGAATTAGACTGGTTAGTCTAAGAATTGTAAGTGGCGTCACAAGTGCCCGGATCAAACTTGTGATTGTAGTGGTTCTCAAGTACCCGTGTTAAACTTGAGGGAGATAGTCGATTGAAAATCTCAGGGGGAGCCTGGGGACTGGACGTAGGTCAGTGAGGACTGAACCAGGATAAATCACTGTTTGCATCTTCTCTTCCCTTACCTCTTTATATTTCCAGCTAAACCATTTTACTACTGTGATTATGCTTATCTTGATTCATTGTTTTTTATACTCAGAATTTCTTATGAATTTCATTACATTGCGAAAAGATTTTTAATTTTAATCAACACCCAATTCACCCCCCTCTTGGGTGTTCAGCCATTCCAACAAAATTAGGGTTTTGGAAGTTTTCTACCCAATGGTTGAATTCATGATAATTAAAAATTCTAATCATATCAACATTTAATTAAAGGCTAGTTTAAGAAAGATTAACCTAGGAATTAAACTCAAATGATTATTTGTAAAATTCTTACTTAAACCATAGAAATCGTTATTTAAGTTAGAATTTTGAGTAATAGTTGGAGACCTTAGAGGGAGAATTAGATGCTAGAATTTGGAGAGTAGTGTACTCTAATACTATAGAGATAATATTTTAAATCTATTTGTAGATATTATTTTGATTTTGGCATTTTTGAGTTCAGGGCTTGGTTTTCTGTTTGAATATTTAGCTAAAGGTTAGATAACTAAATTTATATTTATTGCATGCTTTGGTATATATAGTTGGTAAGTGGTTTTTACAATCAATTTCTCCAAAGTATCTTTTAATTTGTATAGACTGTCTTGTGGGATACTATTTTGAAAAATATTGTAATTTTAAGAACATGATTTTTGAAAACACATGATTTTGACCAAGGCATGATTTAGAAGTTGATTAGTTATAGTTATCAATACATAATGGCTTTGAATCTCATGTATTTGGGTTAGGTTGTAGAGGAGATAATTAGAGTATGTAGATATATATACGTACAAAGTGGTATTGGCCTTTATACAGAGCTCTATAGTTAGCTTCTATTATTGTCCTTTTAGTTTTTCAAGGGACTACTACACCTTTTTAGTTTTTTGAGGGGGAACTCAAGGTTTATTGGGTACTCTATGGACTTTGGCTAGTCCACATCACTTGCATGGTGAGCATGTGAGTGTGGCTAGTCATATAGTAAGACTTAGCCTATTAGTCCAGTCAATGAAATAAAGGAGGACATAAGCTTGGATTTGGGTTTAGTGATTGCATATGATATGAAACCCTAACTATTGTTTATAGCTGGTGAATAAATGAAAAAAGTTGTCTTTGATGTTATGAATGGTTTCATGTTGAGATTGGGTAAGAAACCCAGTTTCTAGTAATTATGACTTTAACCACTGAATGGATTTCTACTAACTATTTTTAAAAAATGTGTATCACACCTAACATCTCTTTAGCCTATGCTAATGTGTGTGATAGATAAAAATTTAGTTATTAAGACATTGTCTCATCCCTATTATTTTACCAACTTTTTCGTGAAATAGTGAGTTAGCATATCTTTAGGGAAGACTCGAGAGGCTTAATAGCTGTAACTGACAACATAGGTTCAATAGATTTTTTATTTTATGTATTTTTTGTATATTATCACGTACCAAGACTGCATTCTTGGATTCCCATTGTTTTTCTTATTCTCGTGTTTTTGCCATGATAAATATACTAGATTTTTGTTTAACTATTTAATTCTTCTCGTACTAGATTTTAGTGTTAGTAGTAGGCTTGAGGCCCTTAGGTTACATGTGCTTTTGAATGATTTGTACATCCACGATATAATAATGGCAATTTCAGCAAATTTCCATCGTCATGAGTATTTATTAGGATTATGATATTATATACTATTATGATTATTGTTAATCAATAGTGTGCTGTTCTATAACCTTGTTAGTTGAGGTTAATTCTTTCTAACATGATTTTCATGTAAATGAGATATGTTGATATGTAATGTTGTACATATTATGATTTGTCTTTCTTCGAGCCATAATAACCTTAAGAAAGATTAGTTGCCTTCTTTTTTTTTTTTAATCACGATTAGCTCATAAGTGATGTATTTCATTTTTTATAACCATGATAGCATTGTACGCTAGGTTTTTTTCTTTCCTATCATGATTAGTTCTGGAGAAGTAGGGGGTGTTATAACAAACTAGTTGGTTCAGACCGAAAACCAGTAAATAAGCCATTTGTCTGATCTGACCCTTTCCTTGAATTGAGAAAAATCTATCCCAGAGTGAACTAATGTGAACTGAAAAAACCTAAGTTATTTTTTTTCTTTTTTCTTGCCAACCATAATAGTAAGCCATTTTTTAGGAAAATAGAAAGCTTGAAGAATAGTGACAACTATCATGAAAAAAGAGTAAAAATATCAAGAAAGAATAATCTTAAAAATGGTGAAAGAGATTATCTTGCATGACATAATCATGTCAAGGAGACCACTGAATTATTGACGAGAATAAAAAGATAGAAAAGATCAAAAGAATGTCTCAAACAAAATCGTAAATAATGGAAGAAAATGCTTGAAAGAAAAGGCATGAAGGAACAAGGAAGAAAGAATGCTTGAATAGTGAGAAGACGGAGGGAGGAGGGAAAAGGCATCAAGGATATATCACCCAATAATAATCTTACCATACTTAGCATCAAAGGCTAAACTTTACACGTAACAACGACACAGTTACATGTCATTGTTATAAAAAGAAATCTACTTATTTCAAGTGCAAAATCATGTTTGAAAAGAATTAAACTTCTAACATGGTTATAAAAGAACTCCTAGTATTTGATTAACACAGAATCTAACCAACAAAAATAAAAACAACAGAATAACTATCGGGTCCACTTATTCCCCAAAAACTAGAATTACAATGTCCAGAGTGTGGTCCCTTAATCCATAGGCTTCCTAAAAGAGAAACTCGAATACCAAAGTAAAATAATAGCATGAAAGTTAAATATAATAGTCTAAATTAGAACATGCCAGTCCAACAAAATGAATGAATGCCTAATCCTACTTAATAAATAAACAAATGAACAGAACGTAATTAAAAGAGTTACAAAGTGTGATTATCTAAGTAGGCGACTTCAAACCTCTACTACCTTCCTTACTGTGCCTCCTCTGTTGCTCTCACTTGTAAGAGTAACAAAGTAAGACAAGATGTCTCAGAAATATAATTTCCTACCCACCTTGCCAACTAGTATCCCCTTAGAGATGCCTAGTGGGATTGGCAATTAAAGTAATCATCAATGTCCATATTTCACAATGGATAAACAAGTAATATATTAAGTTACTTAAGGGAAAGGGTCAATAGATAATATGCCATAAGTATAATTCATTGTTCATTAATCAAAATTCAATTCCCATCTTGTATCCTCCTTATACCTATAGACTTGAAACAATAGACTTAGTCTTATTACATAATTGGTGACTCCTACAAGCTTCCCACATTTGTGATATAAACTGGCCAAAGTTAGCAGAGCACCCGTAGGCTATAGGCTCCCCCAAAAAGAGGTATGCTACTCTAATAGTTTTATTGCCTAATGTCCTAACGAGTATGCTGCCCTCGAGTATACCACCCTAAGGTACTTTGAAAATGTCGCAAATGAGGGTGTGCTACCCTCTTTAAAGTGCCAACCATAGTGCACTCTTTGCAAGTGAGCCACATGATTAATATCAAATTCCCAATCATATTATCTCCCTATTATTATAGTTTAATCCATATTACATAATCATAGCATTTCTCATTCCATAACAATGATCTCTATGCATATATAATTAATTTGGTTATAATTTATGTCAAATTATAATAGTAGGTTACAAACATGTAATAACACATCATATATATATATATATATATATATTTCATTCATGAGTTTTAGATTACAAATCAGGAGAAAATTCAAAGAACAACAAATTTGGGCTTTTTGTCATGGTGAACCCTTTTTTATTTGCCATGGCAAAACCTATAGATCACAACAGAGATAAACAATATTCTAGAAATTTGATTTTTAAGGTTTCTATCTAGTACTAGAATTCCATAAGCCTAAAGTTTTCATAACACCCAGTTATGCCAAACTAAACCCTAGATACAATCAGCAATTTTGGCAGTTTCTTCCCTGGATTTTTTTCTATTCTAGATTGTTTAAAACTTATCCTAAAGGTTACTCTTTCATGAAAGGCCTTCTTAGAGGAGCTGACTAGAAAAATAGATAAGAATTCACATTACCTGGATGCCCAAAATGATTATTGAGATCACTGAAAGCATACTTTGACATTTCACGAACGTCTTTCATTACTCTAAGTTAGGTTATATCCTAGAGTTAGAGAACTACTAAGGGTTTATCAAGGAGAGAGTAAAACCCTAGCAAGGTGAAGACAAGTAAAGAAAAGGAGAGTTAAAAACCACATAGAAGGGTTGAAATTGCTTACCGTTACTCTCAAAGTTCATGAACTTTTCAAAGGATTGCTCAAAAAAACCTTAGCAGAGTAAAACTCTTCTAAAAAAAACAAAAATTTAAAAGTGATGGCTCGACCCCAAACCCCATATTTAAAATCTTTGACCCTTTACCATAGTTGCAGCGAAGATGCTTAAGTGAAACATTGCATTTCAGGTATTTTGTCATGACGAACTTCGTAGAAAAGCAAATGTTACATATACTCCATTGGAAAGAAAAAGGTGTGAGGCCTACAGCACTTGGAAGACAAAAACTCTAAAAAATAAGTTAATTTAAAACCTAAATGCTTACTAGAATTTAAAACATAGACTTTTAGTTGCTGCATATGTCTAATTGATGGGAGCAAAAGGTATAGACCTAAGTCTAATTGTAAGTAAGATTATGTGAAAATTTTTTTCTATATATTATAATTTTTTTGGAGCTAAAAGTTTCAAGCATTATTTTTCTAATGATATTTATTTTTACGAGTAAAAGAAGTTAAAAAATCTTCTTTTTTCCACCTTGGTGATTTATTAGAAAGACTCTATATTTAAAATTAAATTTGCACATAATAAAGTATACACCTTAGATTGCAATTGACTTTCTAAGTCTTAATATTAGATGTTATAAGGATCATCTAAGATGGTAGTGAATTGGGTGATTAAAAAAAATTAAAACAACATCAAAAATTTAAAACATAGTATAGTAGAAAAGATATTATTGAAACATTACTTAGAGAATAAAAAAGATGGTATAATGATCTGTCATTGTTTAATTACTTCACCAACCTACATTCCATCCCAGGCTTTTCTAAGATTTCATCTTCTATTCTTTCAAGTTTCAACTGGGTACTTGAAAACTGTTACAAGCCCCTAGTTTACCTTAGGCACTGACGAAGCTTTTATAATCTCACTTATCTAATTTCTAACAGATACTTAATAATTGTAACTCCCCCTTACTACCTATACAGAAACAACCCCTCATTGTCTTTTTACGTTGAGTAACTCATCAGATAAATGAAGACTACAAGTCAACAATCCCTCAAGGTCTTTTTACCTTGAGTAACTCATTAAATAAGTGAAGATTACAAGTAATAACATTAGTACAAAAAGAGTCATTTTTGTCAGCTTTAAATGCTAGACAAAAAAGGGCCCCCATACTCATTTAGTAAGAGAACCAGATTAGTGTGGGCTCTTATACTCATTTGGTCGCATGACCAAACCCATACTTGTCTGGTTGTTGGACCAAACGAGCATGTGTGCCATGTATTGATCTGGTCTAAGATGAATAGATGAGTATATGGCCATTATTTAAAAAAGATTTTAGTCTATTCATAACCCACTCTCTCATTTTCTTTCTTCGTATTTTTCTTCTTCATTTTTCTCCTACTTAGCTTGCCATTTGTTGTTCTTTATGGTGGATCATGTGGTAGGTCTCCATGAAGAGACCACAGGTCTTGGGGTTAGCTTATAGGTCTCTTGGTTCTCTGCTGATGGGTCTCTCCTTCTTTCATCATTTCGCTTAGCTAGCTGTAGTTCATAGTGGTTCAACGCTTTTTTACTTAGGTGAGTTGCAATCTTATATGGGTGGAGTGATTGGTAGTTCATAGTTTGTATTGTTGCTCTTAGGCTTGTTAGGTTAGTAATATAGTAGGAGTTTGATGAAATTTTAGACTTGTTCGATTGATTTTTGAGATCTTATTATTGTGTTTTAGGTGTTTGATGAAATACCTATGTATATGAGCTAGGAACAATGGTTAGAATGAATAAATTGGTGAGTTGGATAATTATTTTCTCATAGTAGGAAAAATGGTAGATGGTAACAATAGAATATATTGTGTTGGGTAAGGTAAATGAATATATATGTTTATTGACAATATGGTAATTCCTTTAAAATTTCTTTGAAATTTTGCTGATTATTGATTTAAGATATATAAATTTGATAACATTGTAGGTAGTATCGATTTGGTTTATTGTTGAAATTCTTAGATATATTACTTTTACGGGCATAGTTTGCAAGTTTGAATTGTTGTAAAGCACAATTTTATGTGATTGCTTCAACTAGTTTTGAAATGCTTTAATTTTCTTCGAATTAAGTTGAATTGAATTATAATATTGTTGATAGTGGCTTAAATTAAATTATTCAAAATCACTTATGTATTAATAGAATGGATCGTAGTTAGATGAGTGCTTTAAGAACGAGTAAACAGTATGAGAAAGGGTAGAACAATTTCTTGAATTTGCTAAAAGAAAGGCTTATAACAAGAAAGGAAAATATTTTTGTCCTTGTGGTAATTGTTTAAATAAGAGATGTTTGATTATTGATAATATAAAGGGTCACTTATTTTGTGAGGGGATAAATCTTCAATATACAAGATTGGTAAGGCATAGTAAAAGAGGAACAATGTTATTGGTTGAGTCAGACGAAGTTATAGATGGCTTGAATGATAAAAAGAGTGATGTGATTCATGATGTTAGAACGGGGTTCTTTGCACAATCACATATAAATGAAAACTTACAGAGTGATACAGACATAGCTTTATACACTGGGTTTCTAACTATACACGTTTGATAGCTGTATTGAAATTGTTCAATTTAAAGGCAACTAATGGGTAGACCGAT
Organism: Neltuma alba; assembly: GCF_004799145.2. NCBI lineage: Eukaryota > Viridiplantae > Streptophyta > Magnoliopsida > Fabales > Fabaceae > Neltuma > Neltuma alba. The sequence continues at coordinate 1,002,504 of NW_021635117.1, forward strand.
AAAAGTTTTATGGAATTGCTTTAATTATTGAGTGACATACTTCTACTTGATAATGTTCTTCCAAATAATATGTATAAGGCAAAGAAAATCTTGTCTCAGACAGGTATAGGCTATGAAAAGAAGCACACTTGTCTTAATAATTGCATACTATACAGAAAAAAGTATGTCAATCTAAGTGAGTGTCAAAATGTTAAATTTCATGATACAAAGTGAAGAAGAACATGGATTGTGATGGTAATATTAATAAGATAGCTAAAGTTATTATGGTATCTTCTGATAATACCATAATTTAAATGTTTGTTTGCTAATATAACCAAGGCAAAAAAGTTGACATGGCATTTAGATGAGAAAATATCATATGAAAAATATCTTTGGCCCTTATGGATTCTCCTTAGTGAAACAAAACAGAAATCTTTCTCGCATTTAGAAGTGAGGCAACAAACCTCCATCTTGAGCTTTGTACAGATGAAATCAATGTTTATAGTCCTTTGAATAGCACACATAGTACATGGCCATTTCTGCTGATGTTTTACAACTTACTTCCCTGGTTGTGCATGAAACACAAGTATATGATATTATCTATGATGATTTCAAGATCAAAAAAGTCGAGAAATAATATTGATGTCTATTTGGCATATTTGATTAAGGACTTGAAGAAATTGTTGGTGGAAGGCATGGATGTGTTTGATGCACATAAGTAGGAGTCATTTAAATTGTGTGCAATGATTTTCATCATAATAAATGACTTTCCTACCTATGAAAACCTATCAGGTTATAGTGTGAAGAGGCATAAAGTATATTCTATATGCAAAGTAGACACATACTTCCTTCAACTAAAACATGGAAAGAAGATAGTTTACCTCGGCCATAAGAGGTTTCGTGATCAGTTCCACGTATATTGTAGATTAAAAAAGGTTTTTAATAGCTTACCAGGCTTGAGAAGAAATTTATCGAAAGGTGGGAAGAATTGATGTTGTCTTTAGGAAGAATAAGAAGATTGTAGGTGAGAAGAACATTTTGAAAGAAAAGGTTCATTTTCTTTGATCTTTCATATTGGTATAATCTTAATGTTAAACATAGTCTTGATATGGTGCATATGGAGAAAAACATGGGTGATAGCTTGATTAGTACTTTCTTGCATATACCAGGAAAAACTAAGGATGGAATCAATATGAGATTAAACTTGGTTAAAATAGGAATAAGAGAATAGTTATATCCACAACTAAAATAGGATGGTAAGAGAGCTTATGTAGAACCAGCAGCACACACGTTATCTAAAGTAGAGAAAACTAGCTTGTACCAATGTTTGCATGATATTAAGGTGCCACAAGGGTATTCTTTTAATGTTAAAAGGCTTGTCTCAAGGGATGATTTGAAGTCTAGTTGGAATGAAGTCTCATGATTACCATGTATTGATGCAGTAACTATTACTAGTGGCTATTCGAGGCATGATGAAAGATGATGTGATAAGCACCATAGCTAGATGATGTATTTTCTTTAATGCTATATGTAGCAAAGTTATTGACACAAAAAAGTTAGATATGTTAGAAAATAAGGGGTATGTTATTCTATCTCAACTAGGGATACACTTTCCTCTTGTATTTTTTGATATCATAGTGCATTTAATAGTTAATTTGGTAAGAGAGGTAAGGCTCTATGGTCCCATTTATCTAAGACAGATGTATCTATTTGAGAGATATATGAAAGTCTTAAAAGGTTATTCTAAGAATCTTTATTGACTTAAGGCATCAATTGTTGAAAGATATATAACTGAAGAGGCTATGGACTTTTATAAAGGATATTTATCTAGGGTAGAGGCACAATCTTGACATTATGATAAGACTAGTAAAGGAACATGAGAGCTTAAAGTGAAGAGAATGAGTGATGAAGAAGTGTTTCAAGTGTACTTATACATTTTGAATAATATGAAAGAAGTTTAATCATACTTAAATAATCATACAAGGAGCGTAAAAGACAAATATCCAAAGAAAAGTGATATGCAGATTGCTAATAAGCACAATAAAACATTTATAACATGGTTCAATGAAAAGGTCATGAGGGAGAAAGATGCGTCTAATATAGTAAAATGGTTAGTTATGGAGCCTCGACTTAATGTCATCACTTAGAGTAGATATGACATAAACAATTATTCCTTCTACACGAAGGTCCAAGATTAAAAAAAAAAAACTATGTAAAATAGTGGGATAATGGTGGTAGCTGAAGCGATACATTTTTCTAGGTCCAAAGATAAAAAACCCAAATTGGCATCCATAACCTATTATAGAGTTATTAAAGAGATATGAGAGGTAAGTTACACCAACTTTAAGTTTCCTGTCTTCAAGTATAAGTGGGTTAACAATAATGGTGTTGAAATAGATTAACAATTTTGATTTACCTCAGTCGATCTTCACAGGGTTGGTTATACAAATGATCCCTTTATTTTAGCAAGTCAAGAAAAACAAGTATTTTATGTCACTAATCCAGCAAATAAAAAATTATCTATCATACTCTAAGGTAAAAAAGCAAAAAGATAGTGATCCAACTTTAGACCTTGATGCGATACCAGCTTTCACTGCAAATCTACTTGCATAAAGTGAAGTGGAATTGGTAGATGATGGTGAATATGCTATTAGAGATGATCATTATGAAGGGATGTAGGAAAATATATAAAGTAAGATTTAACAAAATAGTTGTACACTATAATGTAATTGTGTGTTCACTTTATGTTATGCTTTTATTCATTTCATTGTATTTTACTTACCATTTTATCTTGGCTTCTTAACAGGGATAGAGAGGATGATAGTAGAAATATGGGGGATGATAACAAAAATATGGAGGAATCTGATGATGATCAAGCAAATGATGAACCTATTAGAAAAAAAGGTATAGGGATGACAAGGATGCCAAAGCTAGTAGTACGTCATGAGCGTATTCAGAAGAAATATGTGGATTTTGATAATGATATGAATTCAATTGATGCAGATGGGGGTAAGTTCATAAGCTATGTGGATCTTTTGGGATGAAGCAAAGTTAACATTTTATTTCTAATTGGAAAGAAGTACTACCTAAAATGAAGAAAGTGATTTGGCAAGATATATTAGTATTTACCTTTTTATTTGGGAAGATATAATTGTAAATGAATTTCATTTTATAAATTTTAACTTTATTATACATGAACTTTGCAGCACAATCTACAATATCCCTCCCATCCCTAAGATGAGGAAGTGTTGGCTAAATCAAATACGTGAGTGATAGAAAGATATTAAGAGAATTCTTACTCGTACCTACATTTGAAGAGCCAACAAGGATGAGATCTAAGTGACATAAATCCCTTTATTGAGGTAGACACCTAGAGAAGATTTATGGCATCATGGCCAAATTTTGAATTTCAGGTAAACTTCTTTTAACTATTGACTTTTGGTTTACAAAAACTATTATCATTTTATTTAACTAACTTTATTTTGTTTACTTTTTGTAAAAATTAAGTGCTTCAAATAAAAAGAATTAGTTTTAAAATATATATCAGCATTACATGTCTTGTGGGGTTATAAGAAGACATAACCAAATATCATAGAAGCTGATTTAAAACAAATGCAAGAAGTTGCAAAATCAGACCACAGTATTGTTATTCCTAAACCTAACTCTCCATCTCAACATAGAACATGGAAGCACGCAAGGATGAAGAAAGGTCAATATATCAACCTGACTATTGTTACACCTTACTTTTAAGATATTTTAGGGTCCAATTTAGAATCAATTTTGCCTTAAACTCAAAAATGTGCATTCTGGATGCTGATTTTCATAGAATTACTGTTCATTTGGAAAAATCCAGTTTTCTGTCCAACTTTAAAAATTCATAACTAATTCTAGAAAAATAAAAAAAAAGTGGTTCAAAATTATTTGGAAAGCTCTTTAGATTCTCTTTCAAGAAAAAATAATCTTGGAAACCAATTCCTTGTGAAGTAGTGCCAGAAGTTTTGGAAAGTTACCACTGTTACTTTGGTAAAATCCCTTTTTCCATATTTCAATTCTTAACTTTGAAAAATTACCATAAATCATACTAATGTCCAATTTTAGTGTGCTATCTATTGATTTGAAGCTCAGGATGTAAAATATAAGCATACCAAATTTTGTGATCAAATTCATTTGGTAATGTTCAAAAGCTCCTAAGTCATGATCTACTTATGGTTACAGCAACCCAACATGTATACTTATACATAACCAAAAGATAATTATTTCCCATGGTTCAACCCCACATTTACCCTCAAATTTACAGCTTCTTCTTGGATGTCTCGGCCCCTAGAATGCTACATTACATTTGAAAGGAATGAGATTTCAAAAAAATTCCAGTAGTAAGACTAACCAACTATAACATGAAGCATGCATCATCATTATGCATATCAACAATAGCCATCATTGGAGAACTAATCCTCATATAATTAGGCAATCCCTAACATGCAAAAGCTAAGGCAATAAAATGCAAAGAGCAGCCACATCACAATCATTATAGTTTACCTACATAATAGCAAGCATCGATGTAATAATAAAAAATGCAATGTCAATATTAGTAGCTAATTAGATCTTACTACCTTGCTCTAAAAGCTCCTTGTTTCTTGGCTCTTCTTCCTTGTCCTAAACATCACATTACACAAAAAGGGTAGTAACATTATAAACCAAACTATACAAAAACCAATGGCAAAACTCAAGTAACCCTTAACCCTTAAATCTTTGAATTTGGAGCTTTATTTTCTTTAACCTAAAAATTCCTTTCTTAGGTCAATCCTACATAGTTTTTCATGTAGAATCCAAACATGAGCTTGGATCCATGAAAAGAAATTTCCTTCCCCAAGAACTGAAGTTGGCCGAATAGTGGTCTAGGTTTTCCAAAAATCACAACTTTAATTCTAGTACTTTTAATGCTTGTTCTTTGGGTTTACCCTGCACCATTTTCTATTTTAAACACAATGGAAGCATCAAAACTATGAAGATCTCATCCTAGGGTATAGTTTTTACATTGGTCGAATGGTATCTCCTAAGAACCAACCATGAAATCTTTCAAACTACAACTCAAAACCACTTGAAACAACCTTGAATCAATGTGTTCTAATTAGGTTTAACAACAAAACTTCCTTCCCTTAACCAATGTTCATTTTGTCCACCATATATAGGAGGGAAAAGCAAAATTTTCAACCATCAAACTCAAGGAAAACAGGCAAGAAACAACTTACAACAACTCATTAACCTTGAATCTTAGCTTGGATGATCAAAATGGCTAGCTTTTCTGTTGTTTGGACTCAAGAATCAAATTTGCAAGAGATCCCCCTCTCTTAGCCGAAAATGGAGTCTTGAAATGGGAGGGAAGTGTTAAATTTAATGCCAAAATATCTCAACGACCACATTAATTGCCATGCAAGTTGTCATTGACCTAAGCTTTCTTTTAACCTCTCAATTACTTAATTCTAAATGATAATCAATTTTAAAAGTCAAGATCCTCTCTATTTGTGGCTTGACACTTGACAGCTTTAAATTCTCTCCATTGGTGGCTTGACAAATGGCAACTTGTGGGCTATTTAAAGTGCAAGACTCTTTATCAGTGCACTTTGGCTTCGGGTTTAATTCTTTTGCTATAATTACAGTGCTTTGGCCTCTGTAATTATTTTCTGTCATATCCATAATCCATTCTTATTATTTTTCTCTTTCCAAATTCCCTTCTTTACTAAAATCCTAAATTCCTACTAATTATAAAAAGAAAAACCTTTTTCCTTTCCATAAGGATTTTTCTACTTGTCATAAAAATTAGGAAATATCTTGAATGGTTATGGGGTTTTTTTAATCCCATAATATCTTATAATTCCTTGGGACATCATTTGGATTTTCTTAGAATTTTATTTTTCCTCCAAATATTTATTTGAAATTTTCCCAAATAAAATGTAATATTAGCCTAATTCCCTTTAAAATCCTTTGTAATTTTTCTAGGGGTAAATTGGCCATAAAACCACTTATATCTTTTTAATTCTCAAGGCATATTATCCCTTTTTTCCTTAATTTTTTGAGACTTGAAAATATTTTTTTCATAATTATTTTTGACCAATTTTTCTTAATTAGGAAATATTCAATAATTACTGAAAATTTAATAATTATTATTTTTCATCATAATTTTAACTTTTTGAGTCAAGAATACTATCCAGGGGCCTTTTTTCTACCTTTTACAATTTTTCCATAATTTTTAGGAATTTCTAACATATTGTTTCTAAATTTTCATATTTCTTCTACTATTTTGGCCATTAAATGTCTAAGGATTTCCTTACTCTTAATTATGAAATTTCTGGATGTGACAACTATTGCAGACATTGCTAATAAGATTGTAAGCACTTAAATTGAAATTGTATTCATGTTCTGTTATATTTTCTAATAGTTATAATTCATTTTTTGTTTATTATTTGAAATTTATTTTCAACACGCAAGTATTGTCATTATATATTTGGTTTCTTACTTTATTAAATTGTTATGGTCATTTCCACTTTGACATAGGGCTCTTAAAACATATTATACATAGGGTAGGAAGCGCTCAGGTAAAAATGGCAAGACAACTTAGCGCCAACTGACTGTAGATGTTTTCAATTTAAGTTTTATCATCAACAATTACATATACATATTTCATCTTCACTAATAAGCTTTTGATCTATAATGTCATTGGCAACCAGAAAATGCAAAGTGTAAATATCATATTTTTCATTTCATTTAGAAATTATTGAGTCTAGATGTACAAAAGATTTTGAGATGGTAAGAATTCATTCAATTATGATTATTTGCTCTTTTTATTTGAATTGTTGCTTTTTTTTAATTCTCTTACTAAATTAAAATTTCATTATTCATATATACAGATGTTTGATGACGAGCTCCTGCATTGATAAATATATTGATAAAATTTGAGAGCAGTTTGGCGGGACAATTTTTTCACGAGTTTTTCCCCCGCAACAATACATTAATTATGTCAATAATGATTTTCTATTAGGATGTTTAGTTTGTTTTACTTTTAACTATTTCAGAACTTCTTTGTGGTATATGATTAGTTTAGACTTGTATGGTGAAACATCCTTCCTTAAACTCCCTTGAATATGTATTTGGAAGCGTTATGATTCAAGTGAATCATGAAATAAGCCCGTGAATTAAAAATTTACAAGTTAATTTTGGGGTTACTGTTAATTGGTTAATTTCATATTTTTAGTCCAATTTTAAAAAATCATAACTAATTATAGAAAAATTATATTGAGGTGGTTCAAAATTCTATTTGACGCTCTTTTAGTTCTTTACAAGGAAAAGAAATATAAAATTGGCTTAACCCTTATCAATTTGTATAGTTTATTTATTAAAGTTTACTATTCATTTAGTAAAAACTGTACTTTCTAGTATCTCTGTCCTAACTTTAATCAAGCATAACTCTTGGCACACACATCCATTTTATGTGATCTACCACTTTTTTTAAGGCTCAAGATGTGTAATTTAACTATGCCAAATTTCATATGCAGAATCAATCATTTATCTCACTTCCACTCTGTCACTATTTCATGACTCCTTTAGGGATTCTTTATCTCCCTAACTTGCATTAACGATTCATGTTAATTCTTTCCATGCATAATCTCATTCCATTAATCTATAAACTATTCCCATACATTATTATAGTCACTCATATATGCTATCATTGTTATTTAACATCACATAACATTAGTGGCATGCTTATTTCATACATTAACATACAAATTATACAATGTAATGTAATCCATTGCTTAAATTCTTTTCCTCTCTTCCTTGATTCACTTCTTGATTTCTTCTTCCATGCTCTTTGCATCTACTATGGTTGATTAAAGGAAGGTGGGATTTGAGAGAATCTCAATGGTCAACATTACCATCAATGCATACAAGATGAATGCAAGTGTATGACATACTTGATCTAGCTCATGCTTACTTATAATATGTTCTCATGCTCAATGTTTCACATTAATATGTATAACCATGAAGAAAATCAAAGAAATGGAGCATCTTACTAGCATTTGCATCTCATATCATTTCAAACAACATAATATACATCAACACACACATGCACATCAAGCACACAAGAAAGGTAAGTTCACTATCCTTAAGCTTTCCTCTTGCTCCTTTTACTTTCCAACTACCAATATTACTTGAACAATCTTGCCATTCCTCTTTTAGTGTCTCCTAGCCCTTGATCTTGTAAATAGGTGACTTAATCTTAAACTTTCATTTTTCCTCTGTCTTTTGGTGACAAGTGTTCTCATGACATCATGCTTACCTCATCATGCTTACATCATCAAGCCACATGTCTTTAATCCAACCATATATGTGTCTTGCATCCAACCATACATGTGTTGTTCATCCAACCATACGCGTGTCTTTTGTATATCCCTTCATCATTTTGGCATTAAAATTAATAATAAATTCGTGCAAAATACAGCTCTTAGGTATTCCTCCACTTATCTTGTTATTCTGCACCGTATCGGGTACTTTTTCGAGCCCTGACTTATCCCGCATCACTGGGACATGTTTTGGCACTCTTTTCTCATCTCAAATAGGTTCATATGACATTATATAACATGTTTAAAGAGGAAGTGTTGTTCTTCCCTAGTTCTTCTATTAAAACAATTAATAATATTTATTTTAGAGTAAATTTAACTGAATTCTTTCTACCAGTCTATAACTCCAAGAATCTATCTCTGGGTACCAATAACGTTTATTCATCACAAGAAATTTCTTTAATTTTTTTTAAGTCAAAAGTCAACCTCTAGACAGTTTACTTTGACTTTCCCCGAATAGTGTATAAATTGGCTTTAAATTCTATTAAAACCAACCTCTTTGCTTTTTAGGGACGAAATTAGTTTTAAAACCTATGATAACTTTTCAAGTTTTTTTTCATTTTTGTCCTATCATCTAAGGCCTCCCTATATTTTAAATAATTATATTTTTACTAATATTCAAAATTAGTCAAAACTCTAGGAATTCCACAAGTTCTTTCTAGGGGTATTTTCATCATGTTTAGTGTCATATGGGCCTTTGGACCTTATTCATTTTCTGAAAATTTTCTGAAGTATTCAAGCTTACTTTCCATCATTGCCTCTTTTTTGCATGAAACTTTTCAAATTTGCGCTTTAGGTCCCTGCTTAGGTTTAGCCACAGGAATCCTCTTACTAAGGTTTCTAGCACAACATTTGGCCCTTAATTACCTTAACTCCTTATACTGGACCCCCAGACTTCACATACAAGCCTTAACATGTCATTTCCCATTTTTTGGGATTTTCTAAAAATTTTGGGCATAATTTTCATTTTTGCCCTCATAAGCTTGAAACTTTACAAAACTACGATTTTGCCCTTGATTTGGCTTAACCTCATGATTCACCTCATTGAGGCCTCTAACATAACTTTTGGCCTATATTCATATCTATTTCTCATTTTTAGGCCTTGAGACTTCACTAGAGTCTCTAACTTTCTCTTTGTTCAGTCTCAGAAAATTTTTCCTTTATGATTTAGTCCTTGGGAATCCCTCTATCCCTTTAGGGAACCTCCAGGACCTCTACAGAAAAAGGTCTAGTAGTCTACCTATTTTAGGCTAATTCTGTACTTCTAGGCCTAAAATCATAATGTTATATATGGAATTAGTTAAGAAGTTATAGTATGGAAGATCTGATTATGTTGAATTGTTATTTGTTTGTAGTCTATTTTTGTTCTGCTAAATTGCTAAATTGTAGTTTAAATAAAAATTAGATATGCAATGAAACATCCTTTCTTAAACCCCTTTTATTACATGCTCAAAATTATTACGGTTCAAGTGAAATATGAAATAAGCCCATAGATTGAAATTTGGCATTTGGTTGCTCAAGTTACTGTTAACTGGGAAATTCTAGATTTTTAGTCTAATTTAAAAAATTCTTAACTAATTATAAAAAAAATCATATTGAAGTGATTCAAATATAATATTTGAAGCTATTTCAATTTTCTATAGGAAAAAAGATAAAATCTTGACTTAACACTTACCAATTCGTACAGTTAATTCATGGAATTTTACTGTTTATTTGGTCAAAACAGTATTTTCTAAATTCTCTACCCTAACTTTGAGCAATAAGAACTTTTAGCATACACATCCAATTTAAGTGATCTACCATTTTTTTTTAAAGCTTAAGATGTGCTCTGGATGATCAATGGCATTACACCATTTATCAACACATGATGTCAATGGCACGCTCATATATTCATATATTAACAAAGAGGAAATCAATATATTTCTTTCAAATCTTCTCTCTTTTCTTGATGTCACCTCTTGTGCTCCTTCTCTTGCATACTATTACCTATCATGGTTAGTTAAGGAAGGGTGACATTTGAAAGAATCTTAGTAGCAAACATCACTATTAATGCATGTAAGATGGACGAAAGTGTATGATATGCTTACCTGATTTAACACATGCTTACTTATAACATGTTCTCATGCTTAATGTCACACATTAACATGCATGGCCATGGAAAACATAAAAGAAACAGAACATTATACTTGCATTTGTATCTCATATCATCATCAAATAACATAATGCACATCAACACACAAGCATACACATTAAGCACACAAGAAATGTAAGTTCACTACTTTGTAACATTAAGCTTCCTCTTGTCCTCTTTGTCTCCTTTTTCTTCCAACCACCAAGATTGCTTGAATAATCTTCCCATTTCTCTTCCTTGATGTCTCATAGCTCTAAATGCATCAACACATAATTTTTGTTTATTCATTGAGTCATCGTAACCAACAACATCAAATACTTTGTTCTCTTTGAACCATATTAACTTCTAACTTTTGAGCTTGATTTCTAAACTTTCTAAACCATAATTTTGCATGTCAAATTCATTTCTAAGATCAAAATAATCAGAATCAACTTTCTTCTCCTTCAAAACAACTTGGCCAAACACATAGGGTTTTAGGGTTCAAAACTTTATTTTCAATTCTAATATTTCTAAACTCACTTTCTTACCTTTACCTCAGACAATTTTTCATTGTAGAGAAATTGAAAGTATTAAAATCATCAAAATTTAACCTTAACATGAACCTAAGTCTGACTGAAATTTTATAAAGGTTAGGGAGAAGTTGGTTTTCTTCCAAACTTATTATTAAACCACTTGATTCTTGTTCTTTTCAAGCATTTAAACATTATTTTAACATCAATTTCATCTTCTCCTTAACTTATCAATTTCGCACAGCCACTTTACTAAGAGTTTCAAGTTTTCAAAAACTATTAAAACCCATAACCAAACTCAACAAGACTTAAAGCAAGTGAAACAATATCAAAAACCATAATCTTACCTTATCTTGGAGCTTAGATTTGTCTTGAACTTCATGAGCTTCTTCTTCTTCCTTTTCCCTTGAGAAATTTCATGCTCCCCCCCAAACTCTCCTCTTGGCCAAAATCCTTACATAAATAGGAGGGGAGGGGTAGTTATAATAAGCAAGCTTAAATCGTGACCCTTGATCTTATAAATAGGTGGCTTAATCTTGGCTATTCATTTAATCTCTTTGCCATGTGTCCCTTATCCTCTTGTCTTGCATCTTGATCAAGCCATATGTCTAGGCTTCTAGATTGCTTACTCCTTATGACATCACACCTCTTACGTCATGCCTTACCATGTATTTCTTGATTAAGACATCAAGCTTGTGATTTCGCCAAATGTCATGATCAACTTGCCAAGTGTCTTCTTACAATATTCCTACCAATGAGAAGCCTTGCATGTAGCATAAAAGAGGAAAAGAAAAGAGAATTGGAAAGCTTCTCCAACAAGGTTCTAAGCTACCAGTCACATTCTCCTCTTACTAGTCCCTTTTCTTTTTTCACATGTTCTTTTTTTTAAGATTTCTAACCAATGAATTGGCCCACATATGGTGCCATCTTAGAGAAGCATAGAAGAAAATAGTTAACTCCATTGACAGGCTACTTAGCCTCATTGAGTCGCATAATAGAGATTTTAATGTATCAGATAGATAAAGGACTGTCTAATATGTACCCGTATTACGTTCTAATTTTTTCGCTGTCCATAAATATCTCTTAGTAACTTATTAGATGACTCAATGGCGACATAAATGCACCTTGGTAACTTAGCACGCTGACTCAGTGCTTTCATTAATGCAATCTTATCTATTTGTCTCCAATTTTGGGGGCAAAATTATTTAATATTTGATTGAAATAATTTATTCAATTTAGAGCTCCAAAAGTCTATTTGTCTATACCATAAACTTTCTTTAATTCTGAAAAAAAAAATCTAAGAATTTTCATAGACCATAACTCAATGCGTAGGTATTTCTTTTTGAATTTCCTGTAAAATACTCCTAAATGGCAAAACTGAGCCTTAAATATTCTTAAAGCCATTTAGTTGGCCTTCTGAGAATGAGACTAATTTTACAAGTTTTTTTGTAAGCTCTTAACTCATGAATCCATATTTTTACTTACTTTTCTAAGATTTCCTTATGACTCTAATAATTAAATCTAATTGTATACCTCAAAAGGAACCATAATCTTAGAAACTCCATTAAAGTCATCTCAGGGTATTTTCATCATTTCTCTTCTAAAAAAAGCCTTAAAACATTATTTCCCATTTTCTGAAATTTTTCTGGAATTTTTGGACATAGTTTCCATCTTGTTCTTTCCAGCTCCAAACTTTACAGAATTACAATTTTGCCCCTAGTGACTTTTGAGGTCTCTAACATAACTTTTGACCTATATTCATCTCTATTTCTCATTCTTAGGTTTTGAGACTTCACTAGAGTCCCTAACTTTATGTACATTTTAGTCCCTGAAACTTTTTCAATTTGCAATTTAGTCCCTGAAAACCCTTTAACCTTCTTTTTACATTTTCAGAGTTTTAGCTCATGAGGACTCAGTAGCTTGCGCATTTTAGGTTATTCCTTGTATTCGTAGGCACAACATTCACGATAAAAATAAACATAGTCATATGCTCACAGTCAGTCATTGTCTCCCCTTAAAACAAATGAAAATGAGCCTTCAGATCTATTGCACATAGGGCTTTTAATAAAAGTTAATAACGTTTTTAATGTTGGTAATTAGTGGAACATTTTTTCTAGTGATGTTGTGTTTTGGACTTTTAATGTCGCTTAATAAGTGATGTTGTGAATTGAATTTAAACATCAATTAGTGCAAAACTGATATTATGCTTTAATTTGCCATGATTTTTTTTTTTTCCATTTTCTCTAGGACTTCTAATGTCAGTTATTGCTAATAATTGACCAATGTTAAAACTAGCCTTTAATGTTGATTATCTATTTTAAGTGACATTAAAAGTTGTTTTAATGTCAATTATATATTTAACCGATGTTAAAACTTGTTTTTTTTAAAAAAAAAAATTAACAACTTTAATTTTCTGTTTAAGCCACCTGAAATTAGTAATATGTAAAACTAGAATTCAACACCAGCATGGAAACATGCAACATTTATAATCACAGCAAAAATTATGTATATATAAGAAAGAACAAATATAATCTTCTTTATTTACAGCCAATTCTCTCAAATATATAAAACTTAGACGCATACACATAGCAGCAACAAATTATAGGAACAATTAATTGACTAAAATGGTATTTATTCTTTATGACAAATATGTGATGGCTTAAAACTGTCATATATTAGAGCAAATACGTGACAATTTTTATATCACAATTGTCATACATATGAAATAATCTGGAACGGCTCTGTAGTTGAGGACGGTCATTGTTTCCTTCTAAAAGATGACCATTTTTGGCTTGAACAATCATGTATTTGTGCATATTTTTTTAACTATTGGTGCTGCCTTTTGAGCAGCCCTCTACATTACTTAGATTTATGTACATAGTAGCAACAAATCACAGAAACAATCGTCAGATGTGGCAATGCTGAGTTTTAACCATCATGTATCGAGCATCATATATTTGAAAATCTTTAATATTGCACTTACATAGGAGCTTCTATGCCATTGGATCACAAGATCGGTGGCCAAATAAAATAGAAGACTTTTCATACCAATTATATCTACGTAAGTTACAGGACCAATGTAAAAATTCTTGTTCAAGCACCACGGGAAAAAAAAAAAAGTCTTGTTTGCACTGGTAACACTAGTCTACAGGCACTTGCCATGCATCTAATATGAAAAATGAGAAAAAGTATCATTTTATTAAGAGCATACGTAAGTAATTTATGAATAAATTTCAAGATTAGAAAAGTCCATGAATTTTATGAAACAATATCCGAAATGATCTAAATGTAAAATTTTCAATTACGTAACATCCTTGAAATTTATAGAATATGGTGTTCCGGAGCAACTAATAATAAATGAAAGATAACTTGCTATCTAATAGAGAACTTATATATACCGCTGTTTAAATATGATAGATTCTATTTTTAAGAATGGGCATCAGAAGAGGAAATTAAAAAAAAAAAAAAAAAAGAAGGGAAAAACGCATTGCATTTAGCTCCATAGAGCAGAAAACACCTATAGAAAAAAATTACATTTTGAAGATCACATAAAACACTTAATTCCATCAATATCTATATACAACAAAATCATAAATTTATTACTCTATTTCGCCCTAAAATTGAGACATATAGGTTCCGTTTGGTATGAAACATTAAAAATGAGAGGTAAAGACTAAGATTGGGATTGAAAAAAATTATTAAAGAGTGTTTAATATGAGTAATTTTTTGTTACATAGGATTAGGCAACCCTGTTTAGATGAGATTGGGGAATATTATATCTCTTCATGGTATTCTCCAATTCTACATATGTGGATTTATTCTATTCTAAGTAATAAATAATCACTTATAGGAAACACTTTTTAACATACTTTCAATATCAATTATTACCTCTCATTTTCAATACTTCATACCAAACGGGACTATAGTGTTTGTACTCAAAAGCATCCAACAAATAGCCAATTTCTATGGGTGATTTAACCAACGGCATCCTGTTGCAAAATGAGAAGTGGCTATATGTTATAACCAACAAATAGCCAATTTTACCTCTCATTTATTATTGTGTTAACTTTGTTTATATGAGGTATAATGTATATTAAATAGGGATAAAGTTGAAGCTTCATTAAATTTTAAATGAGAGTTAATGAAGTTTAATGTTTTTTTTTCTGTGTAAACCATGCTGGAAGTACCTTATAAATACGACCAGAGGAGTACTTCTGGAACGCTACACTTCACTGCATTAATCTCTATTTCTGAACTAACTCACGCAAAAGTAAAGAGAAGGGGGGAAACGAAAACAAGGAAAAGTACTGAGTTTAATTATAAACTTAACCCTTTCCGCGACATTAATGTTGCTCGGCAAAAGTCGGAAACCTTACCCACCATGAGCTCGATGAACTAAACAAGACCGCCACAGGCTGGAAGCAGCCATGATACAACAACCAACGAAGTTGACTCACAATAGCTATGTACTGCCTCCAATATGTAACATGAGAGTTAGTTTTACATTTAATTTGATCTTAAATATAAGAGCCCCAATCTACATTGTCTCTCATATTTATTTATTTATTTCTATGGTAGTTCTCGTAGTAGTTGTAAATGTTAAAGTTTCATCAAACCAAGTAATTGTTTGAGCTAATATACATAATTAATAATGGTATTCTAGAGAAAACAATACCTATTAATTACAAATAACTAACTTTACGAATTTCTTTAATCTACTAAAATTAGTCAACTAGCTCTTATATTAAATAACAGAGATAGTATATTCTATCAACGGATGAAGCAGCAAGGACTACAAACACACGAAGCAGGACATTTAAAGGGCAGCATTAAGTCAAAAAAAGTTTTGAACGCTCACATTCGCAAATACTTCCAAATGAAATTACTCTTAACCCCAAAAAAAAAAAGATATATTCTTAATAAAAAAAATATAACTAAGAGTGAATTGAATTCAAAGAAATAATTAGAAAAAGGTCCAATACAGGAACCTCTCATCAATTTTGTTTATAGTATAGGATCTCCCTTCTTATTTCAAGTTTTAACGCAGTTGAGAATATTTCATTAAATTTCCATTAAAAAAAAGAATATTTCAATTTGCTCTCGCATAATCTTCTCTCTCTTCTTTCTAATAGAGAACTTCCTTCAAAATTGTAGTATAGTTAATTTTAGTAACTAAAATCATGTTAAAACTTAACTAAAACGATTTCTTTTTCCTCATATAGTCTTCTTTTTCTTTTCTTCGAAATTCATTAAGTTTTTTACACATGTAATTGAAATATCATTTTATCTAATTTATTTATTTAAATTTTAAAATTTACTAAATAATTGAGTTCAAATAACTAAAAGAGTTATTTATCTTTCTTTACATGCGTGTTTGCAGCACACATTCTCGTACTCCCTCCCTCTCTCTCTCTCTCTCACTAACACTAAATGAGTCTAGCGTGAATCAAACCAGCCATTCCTTGCATGTTTACTTACTCTTGTTTATTACACACTACATTTACGTGTAGTCTGATTCAATTATAATTTCATGCCTGGATAAAAGTTGGTATGGTGATAAAAAGTTATTTTTCATATTGGAGTAGGAATAAGTTTATTAGACTATTCAACAGAGATGTAGATAGTGTTTTGTTAATGGTCTTATAACTTTGTGACATAAAAATGCACTTATAAGTAGGAGGTTACGAATTTAATTCACTTATAATTTGAAACTGTTAACTAGCACATACCTCCAATCTTAAAAAAGAAAAAGTATTACTTATCCCTATAAGAAATAGTCAAAAGCATGACCAACTAGCTTAGCTAGCTCTAGCATTTGTTGTTTCACAAAAATTATAAAACAATGAAACATGATCAAAACTCTGAAGAGATAAGTACAATTATTTAAATTTTAATAAAGTTTTGTACGATTGGCTTTTTTCCCGCTATTTCTTACGACCCATTAATTTTGGTACATTACATAAAAATTGTGATTTAAAATAATTCAATTTAAAATAGAATAAATATAAATGTGAGGTTTATTTTTAACATGAGTTTTGCATTAAGGTCAGGAAAAGCTTATGACTATCCAACCTTCCTCACTTGTCCATCTCAAGTCCACCCAACTGTCCATTGTCCTTCTAAGGAAGCCGCAACGATGGCCATTAATTTTTGGGCGGTGAGGAAGCGGCAATGAGTTAGTATAATTGGCATCTCGAAAATGCACCATTCATGGGGCCTCACACTTCTTTTCGGGTCATGGTACATGATCTGATGATCATGACAACAAACTTTATACTCCTTTCCTATTTATAAATCACTTTTAACATGTTTCGCATATATTAAGAAAAATTTTAAATTTTATTATTACTCATTTAAAATTTAATAACTTTCTAACTTTATTTCTATTTAATATAAGTCAGAGCTTATTTAAACAAAATCAACACAATAATAAATGAACAGTAAAATTGTATACAAAAAATTTCTCTTAATACCTCATAAATAGGACTAAAAAATATTTTCTCTCTGTCTTATAAATAAGGTGAGAGGAGTAACTTAAAAGATAGTTAATTTCCTTTTAGAATTTTAGGTCTTCAACGTTGTTATTGAGAAAATGACAATTTGGTTTTTAGAGATAGAATTAGTTTAGCATTTTTTATAAGATCTATTTTCGGCTATTTGAATATTATATGTATTTTTATCAATTTTATTCCTAATTAATTTCATTCTTTCTCGTGACTTTTTCTCTATATATTCACTCTTTTATATTTATTCTCAGTATTTTGCTTTCACTTGTCCTCTCGTAAATGAGGCCATATCTAGAGGGGAAAAAAAATATTTTTCATATATTTATTAGTTTTAACTAATTTTAACAGATTTTTTAAAACATACAATTTGGTTATTAATATCTTATAAATATAAGTCGTTGTTAACACATTCACATATATAAATAAAAATAGTTAAAAATATTAAATTTGTTATAAATTCAAGTGATTTTTAATATACTTTGTATTAAATATACTTAACTCTAATATCATATTAATTTCTACCATTTCTTTTATCCTAATTAAATATATACATATATGAATAAATATTTAATATTTTTTGAGACCCAGCATAAACGCTTTATATATGAAAAATATCTTTTTTTATATATGATGTTGCAGTGAAACTCAAATGTGATTATCCTAGGGGATGTTTGGGAACTGCAAGAAGTACTTTTTAAAAATATTTTTCTACAAATCAAGATAAACTTCTCTACATATTTACTTTATATATAATAAAATTATTTCTAAAACTATGATTTGATTTCTATCCAAATGTTCTGGTTCTACTAATAACAGTTGAGTGCTACTTCCTCTAGCATTAGAAATGTCAGTTAGTAAATAATGACAGGCATTAAATGACAAAGTTATACGAACACATTATATTTTCAAAAATAAAAAATATAATTTTCTTAAAACTATGAAAAGGAATCCGATGTACTGTGGGAGTCTGCTTCAACGTTCCATTGATAACAAAAAAAAATTAAATGTATTGTCAGACATCAATACTGCTATTAATAACACACCTTCATTTTCACAAACTCTAGCTTGTCTTTCTTTATATATATATATATATATATATATATATTGTCAGAATGTCTTTGCATTTCATTAGTAGTAGTATTTAATAATTAAAAGTATCTCAATTTTTAATATAAAAATTAGTTGATAATTTAATTTGATTTTATATATGACACTTTAATTTATTTTGTCTATAATATTTGTCTATTTTAGTCCCTATAGTCATTACACATATTATGAAGTTTTTATGAAAGGATAATTACTATATATATATGATGATTGGTAATGTTGTTTTAGGAAAAATGATTTCAATTTATTACAAATATGTAACTTAACTAATTTTTTTAGTATTTATAAATTAATTATTTAGCTCTTATATTAATAATAAGAAATAGTATGATTTCATCCTGTAAGGAAGAAAACACAATTTCAAATCCCAAAAAGAACATTTGTTAGGAAGGTTTAATCTTAATGCTCTTGACCCAATAGTGATTAGTCTTAAGTTCAAAGTAACGTGAGGATATCCTGGGTTATAAAAAGAAAAAGTACAAGTAGTACCTCCCTTATTTATTTATTAATATATAGGAGGTAATTAAAAGAAAATACACAAGGGCCAAATAAGACTTACCTCCAGCTTGTATCCTTAGGGGCATTCATGGGACGAGACAAGGACGACCACATCCCAGTCTCATCCCGATAATTGGGACAGGATGGCTTTTTCATCTCATGTCCCGTCCCAATTAGGACAGGACATAACTGGGACGAGACAAGGACATCCCATCTCTCTCTTTTTAATTTGAAAACTAATAATACGAAAAATGTAAAAAGTTATAATAAAAACTATGTGAGGAAAATATATAAAAATGACGAAACAATGACAAAGAAAAATGTTTTTTGTAATCATGAGAGACAAAAAATAAACAAACCTAAAATATTCACTACAAAGAATATTATGTAGTCCATACAAAAACAACTTATAAACAATTAAAAAATAATAATTGATAAATATCATTACCAAAATACTATTATAGTGATAAATAAAATAAATATATAACAACTAAAAATAAAAATAATATATTGGGACGGGACCCCCTATCCCGTGTCTCGTTCTGTCCTGAAATAATTTTGCCCCGTTCCAAAAGCTTTCAGAATGGGATTGTCCCGTCCCAAAATAATTGGGACTAAGACAGGACAAAGTTGAACACCCCTACTTCTTGTCTTTACTACCTAGCCGTTCTAACTAATTCACTAATATAGATAAAAAAAATTAAATTTATAATAAAATTTAACTGATTTTTGAAAGTATCCTCATTTTTTTGCCAACCAATATTCTCTAGTTAGGTATATTAAATTCAAACGTCATATTAATTTCTACCTTCATATTCTTACTAAACATGGGCATGTGTGACAAAAAAATGCTTAATAATAATTGAAATTATCAAAGGATTTTATGAAAATGACCAAAAATATTTTCCAGAAAGAGTTCTATAATAGGGAGAAGAGGGAATACTGATGTTCAATATTTGATGATATGACCTATAAATAAAAGAAATGGAGTAATAAGTATTCATTATTGGTAGAAAAAGATTAAATACGTTAACTACTCACCCTAACTATTAACTAATGCCGACAAATTATAGGACAAATTAATATGTGAGAATATACATAGCCTATAATAATACTGCTAGTTGACCATCATTGTAAACTAACATACTTTTTTTCTGTCGAATACGGAATACCTAATTAGCAAGTCACAACACCCTAAACATACTTAACTAAAGTCACATTATAATGATTGTAACTCGAAGAACGATAGCCTAACAAATAATTTAGAATATACATTTAGTGCTTCTCACCAAATAATTTAAACACAAAAAGTTTCTCTCCAAATCATGCCTCTAAAATATATTCTTGCTCTTGAATATAAGATCATTTTTATAGTGTAAATTACACTACAAAAAAAGTCTTATATCTAGGACCGAAGGAATACCAAAAAGGATTAGGCATTTACCATTGTAACAAATTAATAGCCAGCGCATTCTTTAATAATTTACTCTGTCAAAAGCAGTAGTTATTTTTAGTGATTACTGGGTTGTAATTCCTTGCATTGCTCAAAATTTGAGAGATAGTTATAATGTCGACAGGTATGGCTAGCTAAAGAATTTTTTTTTTTTTTTTTACTTTTTAAGTTTTTTTATGATGGGGAGGCTTGGAGTGATTGGTTAAGTGCTTGTTTGGGAGGGCTTAAAAACTTTTCTATAAACAGTTTCACGTAAATCGAGACAAAATTTTTCTCACATACTTATCTCGTATTTAGTAAATTACTATTAAAAAGTTATTTATAAATTATTTATAAGTTGTTTCAAATGGGCGCTAAGTAGATAAAACTAGCCTCTTAAAAATAATTTTTAAGATAAGGCTGCCTACATTAGATCCTTCGAAACGTCGCCCTTTTTGGAACCTCGCATGAATACCGGATGCCTTGTATACTGGGCTGCCCTTATTATAATATTTTTTTTATAACTCACTGTCACAAAGGGTTGGAAGTCACATTTCAACCCCCGACCTAATTAGAATTTAGAAGATTAATCTTGGTCTTATAAATATGACATATTTATCATATTTATCAATTCTTTTTTAAATTACTTCTATTAAATAATTAAATATCACAGTAATACTTATTATTCATTAATAATACATCTATATATTTTATAAAGTGAGTGAGCACTTATTCTTCATTAATTCCACACAAATATCAATTCTACCATTTTATATTTTTAAAATAATTTTTTTGAAATGTCAGTTTAAATTCTAAAGAAGGTTTAACTGAGGGTATTTTAGAAAACACATGTTATATTTATGATTATTACCTAATTTAACTAAGTTTCTTAATTTAATGAAAGTAATTAAATATATGTTGTATTAAGGATAGGAAGAGTATATGCTCAGTCATATGAAGCGTGTTGTAAATTGAGGCATGCCGTCAATACGCACAAACGCCTCCCAATTTCCGCACCGCTCTTTATAATTTTATTTTTTAATGAAATTTCTGTTTCTTTCCCGGGAAAAAAAAAAAAAAAACGTATCCGAATTGTATGACTTAACGTACTCTATTGGAATGGCAATAAATAGCGCAACATTTTTTTTCTCTTTTTAAATATTTCAAATCCAGATTCATATATAAACGTTTTATCGTTGACGAACTCAGTCTCTTTTGTCCTGAAAAACCAAAAGTACGAACTTTTATTTTATCATCTGATAAGCCTCTTCAAACTTAACTCATTTGCCCTCATAATATAAATAGTAGAATAATAAATAAATTAATAAATGGGCTTTTCCACATTTTCCCACCCGAAAACAAATAAATAAATAAATTGAAACTAACTTATTTTAACAACATCCTAAGCTTGAAACATGAACTATGGTTTTTCTTGATGTTTCAAAATGTAGATTAAAAGTTTGTTTATCTAAATTTAATAAAACTTATCAGATAAAGGTTGTATTGTTTTCTTAAACGTGCAAGTTGTATTGTTCACAGTACGATTATATGTTTTATTATATATATGTTGATACAGACGTATTAATAACTAATATTATCAACAAATAATGTAAAATATATTAAAAAATACCATCAAATGGTATTAAGAATGTGACCCAGTCGCTCCAATTTTAAAGCCACCATAGTAATTAATTTGCATTAAAAAAAAAAAAGGAGTTAAGGTGGAAAATAGTCGCATAAGCTTTTACTTGGGAGCACTGAGTACTTACAAGCTTTTCTGAGTTTAATGTCGTTTCGAAAGTTTCCAAATATTAGCAATTGCATTTAACTTTTATCTAATTTAAGCTTAACTATTAGCTGATGAAATATGTTGGGTTGACAAGGCTACATGTCATTCACATCATTTTTTTTGTTGGGTTAAGATAAAATTCATCCCTAAAGATTTTACTTATGAGTGCATAGTATCTGAAATATTTTTGAGTTCTAAAATATCATTTGTTTTTAAAGCTACTCCTTTTAATTGCACTCATTAGTATGGATTATAGAAGTAGCTTGAAAAAGGGTAAAAAATAAAATAGACTAAAATATTAGTATACGTTTTTTCTTAAAAAAATATAAAGGTGGCTTATTTTTTGGACTCGGTGTGGTTTGGAGTCACATGAAGTTGATAAAATAAGTGAAATAAGTGCAGGTCAAACCGAAACTGAATCATTATGGAAGCAAGAGACACAGAGACCCTAAGCACAAATCCAAACAAACATAAGAGACATGGGTCCTGCTCTTATTTGAAACGCATTTGCATGTTCATGTTGGCGCAACAAGTGGATCCTTTAAAATTCTTCGAATTGTCTATTTAATTTATTATATATACATTCAAATATATGCCCCCTTCAGAATTTTAAAATTATTCTTAAAATGTATTATTATTTTTTTATAAAAGAAGTGGCTTGTGAATAGTAATAGAATTTAATAAATATGACTTATCTTAGGTTTCCTGTTTTATTTGTTTGTATAAGTTTTTTCAAGTGTTTATTTATTAATAATTATAAGTTGTTACATTATTAGTAAGTCTTATCTCTTTTCTGGCGGAAAAAAAGTTTTATACCACTAGTAGCATCTAGAAGGCACTCGCATGACGCACAAAACCAAAGGTTCATGATACGGTGGGTAAGGCACAGTCAGCATTAAATTAATGTCTTGACATGCATCAATAATGACATTCCTTCCATTTTTATAGGGTGTAAATAATCAAATCATGCAAATTAAAACATTAGTTCATTACAAAAAAAGTTACTACTGTTGGATCACTTGTGGAACTCCCGTCGCTAAATTCGGCTGATAATAAGTTATTTCTTAGTAAGTAAAGTTAATTTCAAAAATTAAGAAAACTAGTTAAGTTGATTATTTGTAATATATGTATATTAACTTTTCTAAACTACCATCTTAAATCATGTGTAATAGAATCACACCTTGATGAGAATCTTTTACAATTAACAGAGATATTTTTTTAAAACAAAAATAAGACAAAATAAATTAAGGTCTTATATTTAGATCATATGGTAGTATGTAAAAAATATAACATTTTTTAGAAATATCATCATTTAGAGGGAGGAAGGGAGTGCTTGAGAATGAGCAAATAATAATTCATGACTTTTTACCTATATGCAGAATTTTTTCCTTTAATATTTCTCATGCTTTTATACTGCCTTTATCCTTTTTTTTATATATAAGAAGTACTTATAGAAGATATATAATGGTCATTTATCCCTTGTCTCCACCTAATTTAGTCTTTGACGATGCAGGAATGACACTTACATGTTTGACTTCAGCTTTATCTCTTATGTAAAATTTGAACAATATATTTCATAAATTTTATTAACATAACATGATACTCCAACGTTATTTCCTAGTTGTATCCAAACGTCTTTAATACTCTAAATCAAAAATAAGATTAGGTTGCTGAATATAACTGGACAATAACATAAGGAGCGGTGTTGGGTGTATCAAGAAAATAATATCAAGATGCTAGATATATTATAAATAAAATTATGATGTTAGATATTATTGGAAAATAACATTAGCATGTTATATGCTACTTCACCCTTTATATAAGAATGCACAATTGAAGTTGGTCAAGATTGCCGTTGTAATCCATAAAGCCATATTCCCCTTTAGCAGTTGTGTAATCAATAGAGTTGGAAAAGACCATCTTGCTGGTTTTTAGGGAAGCAAACAATTCTCACAAATGAGTTTCTTAACTGAGATCATGATATGTATATCAATAAACTAAGTAAGTTTTCAATATGTAATTATGAGATGAGATGATTAGAAAAAACATCAGAAGTAATAACATAATATATCCGATTAGTTAGTCACTAGTTTAATATTTAAAAATTATACTATTTTACGATATAAATACTTGTTAATGTTATGATTTCAATTAGGTACAATTGAAAGAAATTTTAAATATACTATTCATTGTAACATATAATTTTTAGCCGCAGGATAAATCTTGCAAAGAATTAACTTTATTAATAAAATCCTCCTTCCATAAGAAATACAGGATTTTTATTATCTGCCATGCGTTCTTTATTTGGGTCTAATATTTATACCTTGGATTTATCTATTTAACACATACTTTTATTATAGCCAAATTTAAGAAACCAATTTCCATTCATGCTTTTCAAGTGCCAACTATTGACGAATTCTGATAAATCCGATTCTTATTCAGGCCATAAAAATAAATAAATAAACGGGCAATTATTACATCAAGTTGTTTATATTTATTATGTTAAGTTTTCTAATGCTTATAGCTATTATGTTAAATTTTTTAATCACACATAACCATGTGTTCTATTTTTAAAATATTGGTCTTTAATATCATTTAAGTATAAATTCATGTTAAACAAAGAAAAAACACATAACATAATAGCCATGTGTAATTAAAAAATTTGACATAATAAATATAAGCAACTTGACCTAAGTTTTTCCTAAAATGCACACCATGGGAGTTTCCTTTTGATTTTTTCCCCCAGCGGAGGCATTTCCTGTTAAAATCTTCCTCCTTTGCTATTTATAAATCCTAATTTAAATTTTAAAGGTAGTTAAGGTTTAAAATAAAATGACATTAAATGAAAGATAAATTAAATGAATAAAAAAGTAACTCTGATTGTATAGATTTTGTTTCCTTCTTGATTATATGTGTTTTTTTTCCCTATGATACACTTCCTTCGTTAATTTTTATAAGCTACAATTTTAAATGGATATATTCTTTTATTATAAGTTATACTTTGACGGTGTCTAAATATTTAATCCATTTTTTTACTTTTACTCATAGTATATGTCTTTCTCATCCATTGTTTCCCACTCATTTCCCCCAATTTTTTTCGCTTATTCTCTCTTCAAACTATCTTTTCCATAAATAATGGTGTTTTTAAAAAATAACCTATACTTGTTTTACATATTTATTGTCCTTAAATTGTTCTAACTAATGTTTTATGTATTTAATTTCCTTATTTATATTTTATGAAAAAAACGGGGAGCAAGACTTTGTAAAGAAGGAAGAAATATGTTTAAAAAATTTTCAAAAATAAAAAAGATGAAAGGTCGTGTTATTAATTGAATTTGGATTCCATATTAATGACTAATTATGGTTATTGGATTCTTTGCTTCTCTTCCTCAAAATTTTAGCCAAAAAAATAAAACAAACTAAAATAAAAGAAGGGGAACCCATAGTTTTCCAGGTTCGAGCCTCAAGAAAAATCAACGACGGTCAATGAAAAATGGGAAAAGGGCGGAAAACGAGTCCACTCCTGATCTTCAATAAATTTGTGTCACTAATATGCTCACTAGGTTTTTTGTACCATTAGTATAAGTACTAATTGATTGACTGATGTAAATGTCCAATTCTTTTTTTAAAATTAAGCCCTTCAAATTTTTTTTATTTTTTTAAAATATAAAATGATTTTCAGTATTTAGATCCTCCAAATTAATTATGCATTGCTTCGATTGAAAAAGAAAAACTCTCGACTACTTAAACATGAAATATCTAGTTTGAGTCTATGTGAATGTAATCAACATTTTGTTAGAATTACTCTTAATAGCAATGCTCGAATTTGATTCGATAATTCAAAATATCGATAACTAGCTTTGTACAAAATTAAGTAGTGATATTTTTCTTAAACTAACTGTAAATTTTTTAATGAAAAATTAAAAAGAATCCAAAGTTATTCATGAAAAATGCAATAACTTTTTCTTTAATTTGGAAGTTATTCATGAAAAATGCAATAACTTTTTCTTTAATTTGGATACTAATAAAAAGAAAGTAATTAACTCTCATCCACCATCATAAATAAAGGCTGCATCGAGCCAAAAGGCATAATTGACAAAGTGTTGTAACCTCTCTCTCATTGACCTTTTGCAAAAAAAGAGAAGAAGCTAACATCAGCTTCACCATTCCAAGCAGAAACAGCCTCCCTCTCACCCTCCTCGATCCGTCCCAGTCTCTTCACCTTTCTCTTTCATGGAGGTTCCATCGAAAACCTACGACATTGAGTCCATTATTGACCAAGAAGGTCAAGAGTTACAACCCCTTTCTCCATCGAACAAGAATCGAGTAACCATTATCCATACCTCAAACTCAGAAGTGATGAACCTGCATGCCGATGATAAATCCAGTAGCAACAAAAGGTATATGCCCCTTTTGATCTTAAATTACTTTTTCCTCTTTGTGGGTTCTGTTTCTTCCAGTTTGCTCTCAAAGTACTATTTTATTCACAAAGGTTCAAGCAGATGGGTCTCTACTTGGGTTCAATCTGCTGGTTTTCCTTTGTTGATCATTCCAATTTGGGTTCCTTATCTTCTCAAACTCACAAAGAGACAACCTTTTACTGATTTCAACGCGAAGCTTTTGTTTCTGTCGGTTTTTGTTGGGCTTATGTTGGGATTAAACAACCTGTTATTCTCATGGGGTAATTCGTTTCTTCCAGTTTCAACTTCGGCTCTTCTTCTTTCTTCTCAGTTAGTTTTCAATCTCATCCTTTCTGTGATCATAGTGAAGCAGAAAATCACTTTCTCGAATCTCAATTGTGTTATCCTCCTCACTATTAGCTCCTTCCTTCTCGCCATTGATTCTGGCAACGAGAAGCCAGAAGGGCTTACGAAAGAGAAATACTTCGTCGGATTCTTCTGTACCATCGGTGCAGGTTTATTGTTCGCTTTGTATTTGCCGGTGATGGAGAAGATTTACAGGAAGGTGTACTGCTACGAAATGGTGATGGAAATGCAGCTGATAATGGAGATTGCGGCGACGGTGTTGGCAGTGGTCGGAATGGCGTCAGACGGTGGGTTTTCGGAGATGAAGGCGGAGAGCGAAGGGGTTTTCGACAAAGGGAGAGGGGTTTACTGGGCGACGGTGGCGGCGAACGTGGTGACGTGGCAGCTGTGCTTCATGGGAACGGCGGGGATGGTGTTCTTGACGTCGTCGATCACCGGAGGGGTCTGCATGACGGCGTTGCTGGCAATGAATGTCGTCGGAGGCGTGGCGGTTTTCAAAGATCGATTTGACGGGGTGAAGGCTATATCCACCGCGCTGTGCATGTGGGGTTTCTGCTCTTATGTGTATGGGTTGTACATCAACATGAAGAAGCAACAGAAGCACAATGAGAAAGCCGGGGAGACTCAGATGATTAACATGTAATTAATTTTAAGTAACCATTTTATTTAATTAATGAAATAAATGTGGACTAGGATAGACATAGAGATAGTAGCTAGGTGTAATAGTCTTTTAATTATATATTTTCTCTAATAATAGTACTCTGCAATAGTAGGATCGGGGAAGTATCTGTCTATGAATGGACATGTGATGATAAAATAGATTTAAAGGCTATTTTTAGTTAAAAGTTCTCTTTTTTCTTCATTTAAAATCTGGCAATCCTCAAAATTAAATTTTTTTTTTTTGCCGGCAATCAAAATTAAATTGGTTAGTCCATGCATATAATGATTTATAAAATACTCATCTAATCCTATTAGTAAGGCAAAAAAAATTTTTTTTGGTTCTAATTATAAGTTATATTATATGGGATAAAGTTAAAAAATTACCAAATTTTAATGCAGAGTAACAAGGTTTAGAATTGTTCTTGATTCTAATGAAACACATTGGATGTAATTTATAAATAGAATTCGATGACTATAAAATTTCTAGATAGCACATACATATTATGAGGGTAACCCTAGTCCCTATTATAAGACACCCTAGGATATAATCTTGTTCAAACTAGAAAGGTTTTCTAAATATCTTACCAAATTATGTTCACATAGAAACATGTTTCCCTTTTGGACACATTGCTTAGCAAATTCTTTTTTGCTTGTTTGATGATTTTCTCTTGATTAATGTGATTTTAGTCTAGTATAGCATGGTAAGAAATTAGAATTATTGTTTCCAAGACTATTAAAATTATATTTCAAAAGTCCATCCCATTGTTGATAGGTTCTCAAATAAAGAAGTAAGAAACACAAGATTTCATCAGTTGTATAGAGCATAAAGTATATTAGACAGTACTAGGGTGGTTCGCTTTGCAGAGTTAACATGCAATATCCAATCCTTTTGACTTTTACTCGTGTCATTTTTAGTCAAGAGCCATTTGGCCCTTTATGAAATCTAATGAAAATCAATGAAAGATCTGCTTTCGTGATCCATTGTCCTTAAGTCTATAATCCACAAAAGATTAGATTTAGCTATGAGAATAGTGCCAAATGCATATGTGAAATGTGAGGAGATCCTGTACATTTTGGCTACTCATAATAATTCTTGTTAAGGTGTATTGTTTCTCAACAAGATTTATACTTGACCTTTATTAGGTCTAGTCTCTTTATAGACCTATTGCCTTTATTAGAGTTATATCTAGAGGATAAATCATTTACCTCTATACTTAAAAACGTTTGGCTAGTGGATTTCCTAACCTCTAACCTTTTAATCTCAAGCTTAAGCGGCGAACCACATCATTAAAGGTCACAATCTTTTATTGTGAGTAAAGTTTATATTTATGTGCTCTCACTCACAAGGAGAATTCTTTTAACAATGCATACCTGCTGTGTATTGGGAAGAACATGTGCGTGTGGCTCATTTTCCTAGTCTTATTTGACATTTTACCTCATGTATTATGCCTATTAGACGTGTTAGGTCATATGAGCATTAAAAATTGACTAAGTTTTTTGTGAAAAGATTGTCAACAATTTCATCTGTCAAGGCCATCCTCATAACTATGTTGTATTGCTTGATTGATGGCATGCCTTTATACTTTGTACTAAGTATAGTGATCAGAGTAACATTGTTCTTTTCTCTCTTAGGTAGCCATGAGCTTCCTATATCCTTCAAGGTGCTTCAACTTTTTAATGCTGAAAAATAGTTTGAAAGACGTCCATGATGTCTCTTTTCTCAAGAGATTTTACGGTGTCTCATTCTGTTGTTATCTGTATTGAGCTTGTCTTGTTAGCTAAACTCACTCAAATGGACTTGATTGTCATAACTTAGTGTCATAGACTAATATGCATTAGGGTATATAATGTGTACTTGTTTAAATAAGATAAAATTAATTAGATGACATGTTTACTAGTTTTATGTTCACGAGTTAATGAAGTTGGCTTTGATCCCACTCATACTAGTTAGCTCATCACTCTTTTTAATCGTAGTCTTACTTAAACATATCCTACTTCTTGGATTTCTGGATATCACGATCTAGTTCCACTCAATTGAAACATTTATAAGAAAAATAATAACATAATATTTTATCATAATTGCATGAATGCTCATAACCAAAAATAATTTATTTAATTCAACTCTAGGAAGGGAATGTAACATAAAAATTCAACCAAAAAGAACATTCTAAAGTCAACGCAATATCTCATTATTATTTCATTAAGAGTGGGAATGACTTACTTGTATCACATTAACCCACGTGCCAATTTTTCATGCCTTGCCTTGGGCGTTCAACTCTTCATGCAGCTTTATCTAGCATGTTGGTATAGTACTCAATATCTACTTCATCATATGTGTTTTGCAGCATATCTTCCACTTATTTCTTTTGAGATGATAGCATTGCACCTTTTGTAGTTACACCCCTTATCACAACACTTGTGAAAAGAGGTGATGTTCCTTTTTTTTTTTTTTTTTTGCCTGAGAAAAGGGGTGATGTTCCTTTCAATCTCGATCTCTTCAATGTGTTTGAAGGCTTAGGAGGACTTATTAACTTTGCTTAATAAGTTTTTCTTATTTAGATTGTAGCAAAATTAATTATTATTTCCTATCTCTTGATGTTCCGAGTGTATTTTGTGAAAAATAGACACATCTAAATCACTTTTAATTATGAAAAACTTTTCAGTATAAATATCAGCATTTTATCTCATCTGAGAAAATTCTCTTAAGCTATCTAAAGCCAATTATGAATTTGAATTCAATTATGAAGGTTTTATTTGTTTTCTATCTATAGAGTGACTTTCCTAATTATACTTTAAAATAGGTCTAAACTTGCTTCAAATATAGGCCAATTGCATATCAAAATGAAGCTCTTCAATTTCGGAATAACTAAAGACAAACCAAATTTCAATCGGAGGTCCCATGCACCCATAAGCACTTCTCAAAAGGTTTTGGGGACAAAAAATTCAAGAAAAATGGACAAAATATTTATTTTGACTATTAGACCTAGAGGTGGACCCTAGTCACCACTAAGGAGAGTGAGATGAAATTTTTTTTAAAAAAAATTTTAAAAAGAGGGTCACATTTTGACCATTGACTGTCAAAGGCCCTCGTTATGATGTTAGCAATTGCATCATCATCTTCAACCTCCAACTAGATTGAGCTTACCCGATTAAAGCTCCGGTGGTCCATTTGACCAGCTAAATTCAAACAGCCATATCTTTATCATTTTAGCTATGTTTTTCACATTTTTGGTATCGTACAAATTGTCTCTTCAAGCACTATACATTTGTGCCCTTTATGATCCAAAAAGATCCTCTTTTTAACCCAGTTTTGAGCTCCATCAATGGCAATGGTAAAATAACCTATAAACTACTCTCATTTGTATCTCCTTTGTTTGGACTCCGTTTGATAAAATCTAGGTGTCTTTGGAATCATCTTGATGAGCCCTACAAGTTCCTATCTTTATTCCGTGCAAAACTCTCATTTTGGATGACCCAAATTTGAGCTTCCATGATTGACAACTTCATGATTCCCTATGGCATTAGGTCGAGTTTAACTTGTGTTTTTTAAGTTCTTCGGCTTTAATAGAATTAACGTTGCATTCTCATATATTTAAACAGGTTCAAAGAGTCATTTTTAAAAAATATCCACAAAACAAATCGATCGGCAAATATATGTATTTACAACACACCAAGAACTCAGCACACAAATAAAGTAAACATCAGTACCACATATATATAAGGCTTCAATATAAGGAAGAGAAAAAGAATGCATAGGGAAATGATGGTTCAAATAATATCCTCTTCCCATTTTTTTTAAGAAACTTTCAAAAAAATTAATACAGCCTCAAGATCAACGCGCCTCTGATGCCAATGTTGAAATATTAAATATAAACAAGGAACGCGTATTGGGTCAGATCCATATTCTGATCTAGGTTATTTCTCAAGAGCTCCACAAGTTGATCTACTAGCTCACGCAGAGTTAAGTAGCATAGCAAAGCACCACACGAGAAAGAATATTAGAAAGAGAGAGGAGAGAGTAGGAAAACTCAACTATTGGGGTGAGTTGAACTCATGGATGAATGCCTCTATTTGTAACTTTGGCCAGGGGTATTTTGGGAAGGCAAAATATCTCCTAAATCCATGAGTTTGAATTTGAATTCGAATATTTAAATATCTCTTAACTGGTAAGATTATAAGTTTGAATTTGAATCCAGAGTCAACCTTAATTAATTCTAAATATATATTTCTAATATATATATTTAATCTGGACAATATAAATTAATTTAACTTATATCGTGACTGATTAGATTTGATTTAAGATTTTTGAATGAGTTAAAATATCATAATCTTGCTTAGATATTTGATTGGAATATTCTTTTAATATCCAGTCAAATAGTCTGGCCTATTAAAGGCGAATCCAATCCCAAAAATCCAACAAGTATAAATGGTTTTCTTATTTATAACTTATATAATTAGTGATTCATGTTACTTCCTACGCTTCTTTTATACATATGTATGAAATATGCTTTTTTATAGTTGATATTTGATCCTCTTATTATGAGTACCACTTTATTTCTATTTATAAGTTATTTGTATCATAAACCTGTAAATCAAGAAATATAAAAAGTAATTAATGTATTTTTTTAAATTTTCTCTTATTAAATAAAGGATACTAAAAATATATTTTTTATATTTTCTTTCATATATTTAAAACAACATATGTAAAATTTAGAAAAGCTCATTAGTTACCGTGGAAGTGACTTATATTTAAGAATAAATTGTTTCCTTATAAGTGACTTATAAATAAGAACAAAGTCGTATATTTTTTAAGATTTTTGAAGATTTTATATTTAAACATATAACTTATTTTAAATAATCATAAAGGTAATTAATGTGCCGGCCAAGAAAATCTTAAAAGTAATTAATGTATTTATTCTTAAGATGCTTTTAATAAATAAAAAAATTATAAATTATTACTTGACCTTCATTAATTTGGTGCATTCCCTTTGACCAAAAAAAAAAGATTCATTTCCTATAAAAATGTTCAATGTATTAGTCATTATATTTGGAAAGAATGAATTTTTTTGGGCCAATAGATCTAAATATTTTTGGAGAAAAAAACCATAAAATACCCTAAAAATGGTAATGAACAAATTATGGTGGCTAAATTTCAAAATTCTAAATTAGACCCCGTATATTATTTTGGAATTTTAAAGTATTGTGAAATAACATTATCCTTGCTCCTAGTGACTAATTTCGTATAGTTATTGACTACTTTTGTTTTAATATTGACTACTTTTATTTTCAAAGTTCTAATTATTGTTTTTATATAGTTATTGACTATACAAAAGCCGTAAATAATTAAACAAAAGTAGTCACTAGGTCTCCAACAACACTTAATGTATTTTTAAAATTTTTGAAATAAAAATATTCAATAATAAAATGAAGAATTACAATGAGGTCCCAAAGAAAAAAAATAATTACAAAGCACGTTTCAAAGGTTCTCATTTTCTATTTTGAAACTGTCATTATAGGCTACTTAAGTTGATATTGAGACTTTTTAGTAATTATTTTTCTTCATTGGGATCTGGTTGTAATTCTTCCATAAAGAAACTAAAATAGTCAATGGCTAAACAAAAGTAGTTATCAAATTTTTAAAAATAGAAGTAGTTAATTGTGATACTAGAATAGTCAATAACTAAATAAGAATAGTCATCTAAAAATAAAAGTAGTTAATAGTTAAAAACGATTAGTCAATATATAAGAAAGAGTAGTTATCAAAGCTCTGGATGTAAGTCATCAAAGCTCCGGCGGCCAAAAACCGACTAAGGGTGCTAATGTGGCAATATTAAAGGAAAAAAGAAGGAAAAAATAGTAATTTAAATATTTAAAAATAATATAAGGGGTCTGATTTGAGATTTTAAAATTTACCCACAATAATTTATTATTTAGCAACTCCAAAATATTTTATTGTCTTTTTCTCAATATTTTTTTAACATTAGTTAATTGCACTATCATGTGCAAGGTTTTAAAAATTGGACCAGACTATTATTTTTAAATATTTAAAATAACATAAAGAGTTTGATTTGAGATTTTGAAATTTACCCACAATAATTTATCATTTAGCAACTCCGAAATATTTTATTGTCTTTTTCTCAATAATTTTTTAACATTAGTTAATTGCACTATTATGTACAAGGTTTTAAAAATTGGACCAGACTACTCAGTTCAATCGGTTGGATTGAGAATTGACATAATCTAGGGCTCAGTAATGTATTGCAGGAAAAACCTGGAATTAGTCTGGAACCGCCACACCGGTGCAAATGTTGAACCAATAAACCGTTTTAAGTTGGATTTTTTTTTCGCTTTCTTTCAATTTTTTTTTTTAAAATTTAAGTCAAACTTCTAAACTTACTCTTATGCCTATATATACATATTATGAGCATTAGAAAAGAAAGCCAGCTGAGAAACGTGAAAGAAAAATGTAATCCTATATATTATAAAGGTACAAGTCTTAAAATAATTATACAAATTAGAAACACATCTTATATTTGTAATTAATTTTATTCTTGTTTTTATATGAAAAAAATTTAATATACTTTTGAATTTATATTTGTCCATCTTAATTAAAATATATAAATTAGTCATAACTGATGTGATCACAACTCAATCATAGTTCAGCTATTGATTCTTACCTCATCCAATTTAATGGCTAATCTGATTTTTAAAATATGTTGCATATCTGTGAATCAATTAAAAATGTTTTACAACAAATGAGAGGAACAATGTACCACATTTAGTCCTTTCTATAAGCAACAACTATTCAAGTTACGCAAATCAAATAGTTGGTTCAAATTAGTTGAAAACTGAATAATTGTGATTAATGTAATTTTTCCACAATCATACCCTAATATTTATAAATACAAAGAGAATGAATGAAAAAGAAAATGCGTTAGAAAAACTGATAAAAGAGAATATGTGGGGAAAAAAAACAGAGAGACATTAGGGGTAGAAATGAAAAAATCATTAAATTCTTAGAGAAACCCAGATTGTTACTTATGCATGGGATCAGCCCTCTGTTAGAGAATGTTACTTATAAAAGGGACAGAAAATATTATACTACTCCCTTCCGTTCATAATACAAGTCATTTTAAATAATTCATCAAAATCAAAAAATTGTAACAATCTCATTAAATATGTTAGAAATTTGAAATTTTATCTAAATTAAATGAGTTTGGGAAGGAGGAAAAAAAATACAGAGTTACATTTAAACATTAGTTATAGGGATAAAATTGGCAAGTACAGTATTAATTACTCTCCAAATAATTTATATTTTATACCAAGCTACTCCTTTACAAGTGGTTGAGGGAGTATAATAAATTTAATCAGCATTTAAATGGCACTTAATCACCGTCTATCATAAATGCATTCTAATCAACATAAACTCTTAGACAACAGGAAAACTAGGCCATTGTTGGCTCTCGCAAGTCTTGGGCTTTTCGAGGCCAGATTTCTTTACTATTCTTGAGAATAGCAAGCAAAAGTGGACTTGAGAGTTAATGCACTGTGACATAGTAAACGCTTTGTCTTCAACCCTGTTTTGCCCAAAAAAATCCTTTTTTTAAAATTTTTTTTTTCACTTTTTTAATAACTACTCCCCTTATTATTTATTATAAAGCATTAACTAACAAGTATTTTCTTGGTCTTTCTTATAATGCATTTGCTTAATTTGAAGGAGCATTAAATATTTGTTGCCATATATGCTCATATTATTAATAAAGAGAAAAAACCCCAAAAAATATATTTTGAATTTTTAAAATACAAAAAGATCATGGTGATTGTTTTTGTAATAGTTTTGATGTGTCAAGATCACCTATTTATCATTTTAAAATTCAACAGCTATTTTTTGCCATTTTCCCTTTAATAAAGGTCACTACAAAAAACATCAAATTAAGGATGAAATTTAGTAATGAAACTTTCGTCTCTAATCAAGATTATCGACTGATTAGTGACAAAATTTAGTTAGTGATGAAATTTTTTCTGTCACTAATTCTACCGTCGATAAATAATTAGTGACGGAATTCAAAATTTTGTCGCTAATTAGAGATAGGTTAGCGTCGAAAATTTTTCGTTACTAATTCATCGCTGATTAGTGATGGATATCCCACAAAAATTCTGTCACAAAATAGTGACAGATTAGTAACGGAAATTTCTGTCACAACATATGTTATCTCTGTGACTGCCACCTCACCAACTCCTCTCTCTTCCATATTGCCATGTCATATTCGTCCACATGATCACCTCAACTCCTCCTCTCTCCAATGTAGGGACATCATCCCATTGTCCACATCATTGCCACATGTCCATCATTATGATCCGCCACGCCATTGCTAGTCGCTACCTCAACTCCTCCTCTCTCCCACACAACCACGTCATCCCGTCATCCTATCATCCACACACGTGTAACAACAAAACTACCAACACTTTTAAATTAATCAATATTGAAAAGTCAACCATGATAGAAAAGAAACTTTGTAAAACATTTAAAAATACTATCGTGGTTATATAAACATTTTAAATCACATAAGATTAACCATGATAGAAAAGAATTAAACCAACATATAAATATATCTATCATGGTTAAAAGAGTCCTTCTAAATCAACTTTGTGCAAATTGAGATTCACAATGAATAGGGCTTTGGGCATTATAAACCCAAAGTGTCATTTTCAACCATAAGCCATAATATGATTTTACTGAATAATACCTTTCATAACTTTCTAAAATAAAAAGTCATCTGATATCCAAGATTGTTGTGGATCCACAACTCCTATAAAAAACAATCACATGCAAGCACCTAGAGGCCTCCGGCTTTCTACCAGCATGCAATCCAGCAACAGTTATAAAATGTACACTCAAAGTAATCAATCTCAAACATATCAGAGTATGCGGAATGGGCCATATCATGGCAATATACATCTATCCACCACAATCAAAAGAGTAGAAGCACTACAATTTTGCAGTAGTAGCTCAAGCTTCCGAAGCCTTCCCTGACTGACCCAAACGGGAACTATCACCTGAAAAAGTGTTAAATCAAACAGGGTGAGATAAAAGCCTTAGTAACCAACAATCCTACTTATCAAGCATACAAGTAAGTGCTCGTGATGTATCAAGTGAGACAATTGCAAATTCATAGTATTCCAACAAATTTCACATTGTCAAAGCATATGCAAAGTACAATCAATAATCCTCTCCCCTCCCTTATATCCACCCACCTTATATCCTCTGACTGAACCAGTGGCCTAAAACCTCATCTATGTGACGAGCAATTAGATAAGCTCACCAATCAAATGATATGGACCAGCCAAAATCCATATAGCACAAGACTAGACCGTGGGTTTCCCCTGTAGTCTACTAGTAGGGTGTCAATGACCTATAATGAGTAATTGGGCCAAATGACCAATCAATGTACACCTGATGGCCCTACCACCTAATATCCTCAAATGTACATAGTTTACCCCCTTATATCCTCTTTGATGTAGTTCCCATCATCAATATCCGCCACCCCTCACATATCAATACTCAAAATATTATATTTATAATAAATCACCAACATGTTAAAAATCAATTTGAATTTTCAATTCTCAATTACATAACACATGATATCATCATAATCGTAAACACATATATATATTGTAAAGAAGTCTCACAAGACAATTTCAATAACAACACAATTTCATAGCTCATATCATAATTTAATAATATTTCATAAATCCCATATAATTAAAAATCAATCACAAATAACCTACGAGCATGGATAATAAGTGGAAAGTAGTTACCTCTCATCTAAGACAAGGGTTACTACAAAGTTAACCCGTGCTCAGACCAATAATCCAATAATTTAATCTACACAATCAATACATTTACATATCAATACACAAGCTATTTAATTGATTACTTAAGCTAATACATATATATAAGTTAAAGTTTCTAATTCTATGCTAAACCCAAACCTCTCATAACCCATAATTAAGTCTTTTAGCACAAAATTAATATATCCCCACTACCCATAATTTTCATTTAAACCTTTCAAAGTATTTACTTTAATACAGATTTTTCTCAAATTTTTAAATCTGAAATTATCATATTTAAAATTCAAAAATCCTATCTCAACTTTAAATCTCAAAACCCAACTATTAGAAATTCAATATATAGCAAATACATCTAAGTAAATAATTTAGTCAACAATTCCATAGTATAAATATCATATTTTTCATAAATAAATATCTGTTTAACTAAAATAATTCATTTGAAAATATTAGGCTAGTCAATAAATAAAACTAAACTGATAGAAATGATTTACTAAAATAGCTCTACAATACTATGCTCATCTATCATCCAAACTCAACACTTGCTTCAAACTCTAACCCCAAAAATTGTCTCTAAACAATATAAAACTATCATCATTAGATAGATTTAGATGAGTGAAAAAACTTTCATAGAGAGAGTTTGATTTTAAAAAAAAACAAAACCATTTGGCTTACCAAAATGATCTGCAAAATTGAAACCCTATTGGAAAAATGAGAGAGGAGTCGCGCTAGAAAGGAGGAAGAAAGACAATGAAAAATCTAACTCTCTCTCACCCATTCCAACTGTTAAAATGAATTTTTAGGGTAAATTCC
Organism: Neltuma alba; assembly: GCF_004799145.2. Classification (NCBI taxonomy): domain Eukaryota; kingdom Viridiplantae; phylum Streptophyta; class Magnoliopsida; order Fabales; family Fabaceae; genus Neltuma; species Neltuma alba. The sequence continues at coordinate 1,040,936 of NW_021635117.1, forward strand.
ATTTAAAGACCCCATGTTAAAATGAGCCTTATAGTTTAGAACGCTATTTTTTTTCATTTTCTATGCATTTTCTTCTTCTTCTTCTTTTTTTAATCCATTATTATTATTATTCTGTAATTTCCATATATATTTTATAAATCTTATTTTCAATAATTCTCTTTTTTCAAATAATTAGAGAGCATTAAACCCTTTCTAAATTTAATTAAACACTAGGAATAAAAACTGGGATGTTACAACTCTCCCCACCTAAAAGGAATTTTGTCCCCAGAATTCAAACAAACACACACAACAACCAAGGAAAACACCTAACAAGAAAATAAGTATGGGTACTCGCACTACATCTGCTCCTCAGTTTCCCAAGCAGCATCACCAGGACTCATTCCTTTCCAAAAGACCTTTATGAGCCAATAGTTTTGTTATGTAGTTGCTTGTCCTTCACATCCAAAATCCGCTCCGGTTCTACCTTGTAGGTCAAGTTCTCACGTAACTCAACTTTTTCATGCTTGATTATGTGAGATGGATTTGGATGATACTTCAGTTGCGACACGTGGAACACATTGTGAATGTGGGATAGGTGCAGTGGTAGAGCGATATGGTAGGCAACAGGCCCAATTCTCTCCAAGATCTCATATAAGCCTATGAATCTAGGTGTCAACTTTTTGACTTTGATGGATCTTCCACTACCCGTGAGTGGAGAAACTTTCACAAACACATGATCACCTATATCAAATTCCAAATGTCTCTGATGACGATCTGTATAACTCTTCTGACTACTCTAGGCTGTAAATAACTTTTGTTTAACCAAATCAATCTTCCTGGTAGTGATGTCTACTAATTCAGGACCAATGATAGTTCTCTCACTAAATTCTGTCCAATAGCCCATATAAGGCTTCATAAGGAGCCATCTGGATGCTAGCGTGGTAGCTATTATTGTAGGCAAATTCTGCAAACGATAAGTGACTGTCCCAACTACCCTTAAACTCAATAGCACAAGCTCTCAGCATATCCTTGAGAGTTTGAATCGTCCTCTCAGTTTGTCCATCTGTTTATGGGTGTTAGGCAGTACTATACTTCAACTTAGTGTCCATGGCTTTTTGTAATGACCTTCAAAAGTTTGATGTAAACTACGGATCTCGATCAGATATGATTGACTCTGATACTCCATGAAGTCAAACTATCTCATCAATGTGCAATTGTGTCAGATGCTTTAAAGGGTATGTGGCTTTGATAGGTAAGAAATGCATTGACTTAGTCAATCTATCAACAATCACCCAAATTGCATCGTGACTAGCTGGGGTCCTTGGCAAACCAGTGATGAAATCCATGGAAATGCTATCCCACTTTCATTGAGGAATATCTAAATTCTGAAGTAGTCCTGGAAGCCTTTGGTGCTTTATCTTGACCTTTTGATAAGTCAAACACTTTATTACAAATTCTGTCACATCTCTCTTCATCTTTGGCCACGAATAGTTTCTTTTCAAATCATTATACATCTTTGTTATCCCTAGGTGCATTGAATAGTTACTCCGATGAGCCTCTTCTAAAATTGTCTTCTTAATTTCATCATCATTAGGGACACAAATTCTCAAACCTTAGAATACCTTCTTCTCCAATATCATAGTCAGGAACATCTTCATTTTCCAATACCTCTCAAATACTCAACAATCGAGCGTCTTCCATGTGTGCTGCCTTTAAATCTCTAAAGAATTCATAATCAACCAAAATTGACTGTGGGGAAATTGTTGTCTCAGGCACTACCTAGAGATCCCTCAAACCCTCTAAATAGTAGTGCTCCTTCAAGCTCATATAGAACACATGCACTGTCTTTCTACTCAAGGTATTAGCTACCATATTAGCTTTACTTGGGTGATACTTAAGTTCAAAGTCATAATCTTTAAGGAACTCCATCCACCTACGTTGTCTGTTATTCAATTCCTTCTGGTCTACCAAGTACTTCAAACTCTTATGGTCATTGAAAACTTCAAACTGAGACCCATATAAGTAATGTCTCAATATCTTTAGTGCAAACACAATCGCAGCCAATTCTAAGTCATGAGGTGGGTAATTCTCCTCATAAGGCCTCAATTGTCTTGACGCATAAGCTACCACTTTGCCTTTCTACATCAAGACACAAATCAAACCCTTAAGTGAAGCATCTGTATATAACATGTAAGGGACGATTGATCCTTCTTAGTCGACTTAGTTAATGGCATAGTGATTTGAGAGAATCCTTCAATAAATCTTCGATAATAACTAGCTAAACCGACAAAACTCCTTACCTCCATCACAGACTTTAAGGATTCCCATTTCAATACAGCATCCACTTTAGTAGGATCAATGGCCACCCCTTTGGCAGATGCCACATGACCAAAAAAATTTACTTCTTTAAGCCAAAACTCACACTTACACAACTTGGCATACAACTGGTGGTCTTTTAGTATTTACAATGCAATATGAAGATGCTCCTGATGATCCTCCTCACTCTTAGAATAGATGAAGATGTTGTCGATGAAAACTACAATGAAGGGAAATGGAAGAGACAAGTGTGCGGTTAGATGGAAAAAGAATGTATTACGTGTACGACTGGATGCAAGACACGTGTACAACTGGATGCAAGACAAGTGTACGATCAGATGCAAGACATGTGTACAGTCGAATTAAAAGCATATGGATTGATGATATAAGCATGATATCATTATGATGAGGTAAGCATGATGTCATAGGACACTTGTCACCACAAGATTAAAAGAGAAAATGGACGGTCTAGATCAAACCATGTATTTTTAAGATCAACGACCCAAATTTAGTCTTGTTTTCTAAAAATACCCCCTCCCCACCCCTCATTTCGTCCAAGCTCATGGAAACCTTGGGGAAGCTCTGGCAAAATGGTTCTTAGAGAGAGAGAAAGAAGAGGGAGAAAGAAAGGCCAAGTGACCCTATACAAGATCAAGCTCCAAAACAAAGTATGTTTATGGTTTTTGATGTAGTTCTCACTACTCTTATTGTTGTTGAGCTTGGTTATGGATTTTAATGATTTTTAGGAGCTTGGAACCCTTGGGGGAGGTGCTGCACGAAATTTTTAAGTGTGAGGGAAGATGAAATTGATGTTATATTAATGTTCAATGGCTTGAAAGGAACACGAATCAAGTGATTTTATGCTGAAATTGGTTGAATTTCATGATTGTGTAACTTGAGGAAATGTTTCGGCCAGACCTGGTTCTTGTGCCTAGGATGTGATTTTGATGATTTTGATGCTTCCAATGTGTTTAAAATGAAAAATTGTGTAGGGATAAGATGAAAGAATGAAGTTGGAAGCATTATAATCAAAACTGGAAATTAAGTGACAGATTTTGGTTTTGGCCTCAAACCAGGGGAAGGAGTTAGATTTTGATGAATCTAAGCTTATATTTGGATTCCTTGGACAAAATTGTGTAGGATTGGTTTAAGGGAACAATTTTATAAAGCTAGAACACTATATTATAAATAAAGGAAAAAGGGATTAAGTTTAAGAACATAAGTCTTTCATATTGTGTAATTCTTGGTCCTAATGAGTAATGTGACCCTTATGGCTGTGATTAGGACCTTGAGGAATCTAAGAGAGGGTTTGGATATGGTTGAGTAAGCAACCTCAATGGTTGGAAACAAAAGGGAATAAGAATAAAGCTTAAGGACACAAGGTAGCAAACTTTACCCTACTCTTATGTGCTTGGTATTTGCTTGCATATATGACATGTTCTGTGTTTATATGGTTTTATGAACTCATGCATTGTGATTGTCAATATGTTTGAAATGTGTTGTAGGCTTATGTGTTTTATGGTTAATGTATGATAATTTCCAAACATGTCACTGTGTTATAGAAATGTTAAGTTGCAAGCATGTTATGAATACCAAGCTTGTCATGTATGTTTGGGTGATTATTGTTTGCTGCTGAGATTCTCCCGAGTCTCACCCTCCCTTAACCAACTATAGTAGGTCAAATGTTAAAGAGAAGGCATGCATAAAGAAGGGCAAGAAGATGGAAGCAACGAAAGTGGAGAATTTACATGCGTTTCAATGTAATGATTGACATCGCTAATTATGTAATTAATTGTGGATATGTCAAGCATGAAATGTGATGTAGTGTTTAATGTATAATGTAATGGCATGCAACTCAAAGTATATGAATAAATGGGAATCCACAAAGCTAGTTGTTGCATGTTCGAATGAAGGGAGAATTAGAGTAAGAATTGTTTGATAGATAAAACGTAGGTCCTGGAGCAGTTAGTTTCTAGCTCCTGTTTGACCTATCAAATGAATGAGTTAAGGCATGAAATTTGGCATGATTAAAGTACACATCCTAAGCTTTAAAACGAGTGATAGATCACTTAAAACAGATGTGTGTGCTAAGAGTTATGATTGCTCAAATTTGGATGAAAAATCTAGAATTTAACTAGTGAATAGTAACCCGAGGACAAATCACAAAGTTCAATCTACGGGCTTGGTTAGTAAATAGCTTGAACTTCCAAACGCATACTGTGAGAGGTTAAAAGAGGGATATTTTAGAGAATATGATTGCTCGATTATGGTTTGATTGAGCATGATAGAAAGTGGTTCAGTGTTAGGAGATCTAATTTTTAAAAGCATGCACAATATGGTTCATGTTGATGAGAAATGGTTTTATATGATTAAAAATACTATAAACTATTACATGCTACCGGGAGAAGAAGAGCCATTGCGTACTGCCAAGAACAAACATTTTATTGGAAAGGTCGTGTTCTTGGTTGCTGTTGCCTGTCCTAGGTTTGATTCTAAAGGTAATGAAATTTTCTCTGGGAAAATTGTAGTCTTTCCTTTAGTGATACAAGAGCCGGCAAAGAGGAACAATGTTAATAGACCAGCAGGTTCCCTTGAACCAAACCCATAGCTTCAAGTACCAAAGAACTTAGTAGACGGTTTCCCATTGAGCATGTTGTTCCTGCTATAAAAGAAAAGTGGCCAAGAGATTCGATAAGGGAACCGATATATATTCAACAAGACAACGCAAGATGTCACATCGATCTAGATGACAACAAATTCTGTTGAGTTGCCACATGATTTGAAACTTTTTGGTCACCTTGGGTTAAATCAAAAATAAAACCAAATTATACAGTAAAGCACAACTCGGGTTGTGTCTCTTGATGAGTTTTTTTTACTAATTTCTAAGTTAACTAAGTGATAAAAAAAATTAAAAAGGAGAGGTTTGAAAAAGGATTTTGTTAATAAAACTGATTATGAAAATAAAGAAATAAATCTAAACTACTTTTTTTTTGTATTTTTAATAAAGAATGAATGAAAAATGCAAATTTTAATTTTGGAAAATCAGTGATAAGAATGCTTCTTGAAAACGGAATGTAATTCTCCTTGGTTAACAAAAATATGAGAGTAAAATAATACACCAAGTGAAGAAAAATGACCCCAAACACGGTTTGAGCCAAGTAAACTTAACACTTGACTACCCTAAACGTTAGGTAGTAATCAAATTATTAAGCCACATTTAAAAATTACTCAATGTGCAATTTAAATTGAGTTAATAAAATTTGTTTTCTTCTCAAAGAATGGTCACAGAGACACTCAATTGCAATACATCTCAATCATAAAATCCAACATCACGCCAGATAAAATAATTTTAATGAATACAAAGGAAATATATATAAATTCAAATCCCAAGTAATATAACTCAAATTAAAACTAAAAATATAATTAACAGAAATTATAACACATATCTCAATCTCCAAAATAAATAAGAAGAATCCTAATGCAAGAAAAATCTAATGAAGTCCAAAAAAAATTAATTAGAAAACTAAATACTCCCCTAATTGAAGCTCTCCAAGCCCCAGCTACTCCAAGAAGCACAATGGAATTAGCGACTCATAACTCTAGTGGCATCTATAACATATTTGAAGGAGTGACAATCCATGCGGCCGCGGAGGAAGGATGGATGTGAAGGATTGATAGTAAAGAAATAAAGAAAGCAAAGAAAGGGAGAATGCCGTAGTGATGATGAACTGGGAAGAATGATTTGTGGATTATTATGTAGTGGCTGCGTGTTGCTCCCTGAAAAGGACGGTGAAATCGGATGGAAATTGAAGGGGTGTGTTGGCGGCAGGTGTGGTATGATTGTGGTGTGAATATGGCCGAAGGGAAGGATAAAAATTGGAGGCAAGGCTGAGAATGGCGTGTGGAGAGAATATGAAGGCTGCGTATGAGTGCGGTGTGCCCATTGATATTGCGGCCCCACACACACACACACACACACACACACATATAGCATTATGTGTGATTGTGTTGCGGCGTGATCTTGCGTGTTTTGAGGGGGGGATACATATAAGATCAAATCCGAAGGATGATTGGGGGACCTGATTCGTGGTTGCTTTTTTTTTTTCATGAATAATAAATAAAATAAATAATATAATAATCTGATGCTTGATGCTCAAGTTGCTTGTGTCTTCAATTTCCTTCTTTATTTTTTCCGTTTTTTTTTTTTCCTTTCAGCTTCCCTATTATCTTTGTTTCCTTTTTTTTTCTTTAGGCCTGTTAAAGATAAATTGAGGTACTATCATAGAATCTAAAATCAATTATTTAAAGAGAGATAAAAATATGATAAGATTTCCTATTAAATCTCTATTTTATACAATCAGTATTAATTCAAAATATCCACAATCAATGCAATTTATCCCACTTTAATTGATAAATATCTCCCAAAAATATCAAATAATATTAAAATTTGGATTTATCACCACAGAAGATGGGCTTAATATCTTCTTGATGAACCAACCTCCAAATCTCATGACTTGAATATTCTAGATCTTGGTTTCTTTAATGGCATACAATCTTTACAATACAGGGAAGCACCAAAGACGGTTTGATGATCTTCCACTATATAGAATAGAAGTCATGGAAAAGGGGGTCCATGTGCCCAATCAAATCAAGTGTGATCCAAAGCTAGTACAGGACCTGATGGAGTAGTTCAAGTATATTTTTTTCCTTTCTCTGAGTTCTTTTTTTTTTTCCCGGGTTCTTTTGGTTAATAATATGTGTTTGTTGTACTGACCTTTTGCGCGTTGGATAATTTATAGCTGTGGCCAAAGCTAGTACAAGACCTGATGGAGTACTTAAGGTAATTTTTCCTTTCTCTGAGTTCTTTTTTTTTTTCCCCGGTTCTTTTGGTTAATAATATGTGTTTGTTGTACTTAACTTTTGCGCGTTGGATAATTTATAGCTGTGGCAACATTGGATGACTCGATGTGGCAGATTAGTCTTTGGCTTCATTCACTAACTGCTGCAAACCTACCACCTTGTTGAGATTAAAGAAATGAGGCTTCATTTTATCCGTTTTTGAAGACTTGAAGATTTATTCTTCATTGCTTGCATGTTCTAAATTGATTAGTAAATGCATAAGATAAATGAAGCTCAGGATTGCCGAGGCATTTGTTGATGTCTTTCCATTATTGTTTCAGCTACAATAAGCTTCATACGTATAGGAACACTATTTTAGCCTTTGATTGAATGAAATCCACCATATTATTGTCATCTTTGTTTTTGGGATTTACAAATTCACACAGCTACATAATTATCTTTTATATGTCTGATGCTAGTTTATAAATTTTTTTAAATGAAATTTTTCATAGATTCAAAATGATTTTTTTTTCAACCATCATAATGGTAAATGTGTAGAATTAATTTTTTTTTTTTTGGTGCGAGAGAGGGGTTAACTTAGGGTGTAACTTAATTTAATGTTTTGTTTCTGTTTCTTTATTTGTTTTTAATTTTCCTGTTTATAAGAAAAAAGAATTAATTTTTTTTTGTTTTTCTTCGGGGAGGAACTTTTTCTATTTGATTGGGTAAAATACAAATAGAAGATTATGTTTTCTAGGCACAAAGACAATAGATAGTATGATTATTATTAGGAAAAATTAATCTTTGAGTCCTTCAACTTTCAACTCACTTTTAACTCAGTCTCTCAACTATAACTTAGCACAACTCAATCCCTGAACTTTTGACTTATTTGTAATTCAGTCCCTTATCCTTTTTAGTTTTTATTATGAGTCATCCTGCATGGCAAAAATAGCTAATAACACCCTTAAAATTATTTCCACCTCAGCTCCACCTTTCTGTTTTTAAATAAAATAAAATAAACTAAAAAAGCTGCATAACTTGATGATCATCCTTCCCACCGGTATTCACGGGCTTGCCGGCGTCTTTGTGGTCTCTGAGATCACCACAGTTGGGATTCAAACCAATTTCTCATCGGGTTATGCAGGACCAGAAAACGAAGACCTTCTCTTAGCCCCTTACCATGATATTTGATACTAGCTTTTTTCGGGAGGAAAAACTATGTTGACCCAAGCTATACACATATCAAATAAAAAACGATGGTACTAGGTTAATCTTTTCGAAGCTGTACACTGAAAGTTAAAAGTGCAGGTGTTATGCCAATAAAAAAAAAAAATCTACTCAAATACCTTCACACAGTCACGAAGGCAGACTCACAAAAGCTGCGGAAAATATTTGCAGAAGTGAGGGAGGAATGGAGGAGGAGGGCAGTGAACTTCAAAGCGAGAATGGAAGCGAGTGTTAGATTTGAAGCTAGGAATTGGTTTGAATCCCAACTGTGCTGACCTCAGATACCATAAAGACGCCGGCAAGCCTGCGAATACCGGTGGGAAGGATGATCATCAGGTTATGCATCTTGTTCTTTTGTTTATTTTATATTTTTGAAAAAGAACAGTTAGAGCTGAGGTGGAAACAATTTAAGGGTGTATTAGTTATTTTTGCCATGTAGGATGACTCCAAATCATAATATAAAAACTGGAAAAAAAAAGAAACTGAGTTACAAACAAGTCAAAAGTTCAGGGATTGAATTGCATTGAATTATAGTTGAGGGACTGAGTTAAAAGTGAATTAAAGTTAAATGATTAAAAAATTAATTTTCCCTGGTTATTATGCTATTCCTCGGAGGTAAAAAATCCATTTACCTTTAATGGGTATTTGTATGAAATATTTTTTAAAAAAATTATAAAAATATAAAAATGGTAGAATTGATGTATGTGTAGAATTAATGAGTAATAAGTACGCATTCACTTTATAAATATATAGGTGTATTATCAATGAATAATAAGTATTATTGTGGTATTTAATTATTTAATAGGGATAATTTAGGAAAGATAAAAAAATATGAGAAATATGTTTTATATTTAAGACTAAGATCAACCTTCTAATTACAAAAATTTCCCACTAGATCATGAGCAATTTTGGCTAAATGATCAGCTATGGTATTCCTATCTCTAGACACAAGTTTAATTACAATCTGCCAATTCCTATGAAAAAGATTTCTAACTTCTTCAACTATGTCCTCAAACGGGTGGTTTTCATCACACCCTCTCAAAACAAGAATAACAGCTTCAACGCAGTCTGATTGATCTCGACTCGACTTTTTGAGCCCCCTATTCCCTAGCAAAGATACAGTCCATGAGTAATTGCAATTGTTTCAGCAATTGCTGGCGGGAGTATGGTGAGCTTGCAACTATACCCACAGATCCAATTTCCATCTGTCCCCCAGATTGCTCCTCCGCATCCACTTCTACCAGAACGCAGGACAGAAGCATCTACTTGTAGCTTTACCCTATACATACGCTGGTCTTCTTCCTCATGACTCTTTTTCTTATGTCCCTGTAGAAGTCACAATTTGTTAACAGATCCTGGTCTAATTACTTGCATTTCCAAATTCACTTGTGTCTTCTCCCTGAAACACTTTCTTGCATCTGCCACCCAACGTCCCAGCATAGAATGTAATCAACATTACAGCGAATGTGATCCCTTTTCTCTTCTGTATCAACATTACAGCGAATGTGATCCCTTACACTTATATTTGGTCGATCGCGAGATACGAGTTCGTAAAGTTCAGAACGCACCTCAGATCCATTCCATGCCAGTGCTTAAAATCATCCATTCCAGCAATGGCCTGCTCTGTGTTAGACTTTATGGTACTAATCATTCCCTTTTATTGTACTACCTCCGGTTTTTAATATAAGACCCTGTTTGACTTTTATTTTGGTCCTAAATATAAGACTCCAATCCACTTTGTCTCTCATATTTATATATTTTTTCCAAAATAACTCTTCTAACAATGATGTTCTAGTTAATACACTTCATTAGCAAGGATATTTCAGAAAAGACAACACCTATTAGGACAAATAACTAACTCAACTTACTTCCTTAATCTCCTCAAATTAGTCAACTGGCTCTTATAATTAGGACCGGGAGTATATAACTAGCAATCAGAGATGTCAGATTAGTGCCCGAACGTCGTTATCATGTGGATGACGACTTCTGTGTCGGATTTGGTTTCAGTCGAATTGTTAATGATTATAGGATAGTGAGGCTTTGTGCTTTTTTCCATGGTCTGGTTTACAGGGTAGAAGTGTTTTCAGTAAGTAGAGGTTCATGAAGGAAGTACAAGTTGGGAGCTTATTAATGGGTGTAAACCTCACGAATGATGACGGCTTCACTGATGATGGAGCCATCTGTTGGTTTGTATCAAAGACAGACTTTATGGTACTAATCATTCCCCTTTTATTGTACTCCACATACCTCCTACCTCGGTCTTTAATATAAGACCCTGTTTGACTTTTATTTTGGTCCTAAATATAAGACCCCAATCCACTTTGTCTCTCATATTTATATATTTTTTTCAAAAATAGCCCTTCTAACAATGATAGTTCTAATTATACACTTCATTAGCAAGGATATTTCAGGAAAGACAATACCTATTTAGGACAAATAACTAACTCAACTTACTTCCTTATCTCTCCTCAAATTAGTCAACTGGCTCTTATAATTAGGACCGGGAGTAGTATAACCTAGCAATCAGAGATGTCAGATTAGTGCCCGAACGTCGTTATCATGTGGATGACGACTTCTGTGTCGGATTTGGGTTCAGTCAAATTGTTAATGATTATAGGATAGTGAGGCTTTGTGCTTTTTTCCATGGTCTGGTTTACAGGGTAGAAGTGTTTTCAGTAAGTAGAGGTTCATGGAAGGAAGTAGAAGTTGGGGAGCTTATTAATGGGTGTAAACCTCACGAATGATGACGGCTTCACTGATGATGGAGCCATCTGTTGGTTTGTATCAAAGACCTGAGATGGGGGAGGATGAAAGTGATCGTTGTTTGATAGTTTCATTTGATATAGCTATTGAAGTATTTACATTGATCCCAATGCCCAATACAGTACGACTGTGACACTAATTTTAACTGTTTACAAGAAAAAACTTGCTGTGCTTTATCCTATTGGAAACCCTGAATCTTGCTTGATTGAGTTGTGGGTGATGGAGGAGGGTATAAATGCAGTGGGGAGAGAGAGAGATGGATTTGGACTAAAAAATATACAAGCAAGCCCTATCCATGCTGGTTACATCAAGGATTTGGAGGAATGAAGTTGTCTGTAGGGTTGGACCGATTTGGGAAACTAAAGATGAAGGGGAGAATCTTGAAATTTGACTGGTCTGATAAATATCACTACTAATGAGTTTAACACCTTGCTTTCAGCTGCAGATTTGATTCTCATCATTGTATTTTCAATCATGTGGAAAGTCTTGTACCAGTTAATTAACAATGTCTCCAACGAAGAACCGAGAACCCAAAAATCTTCATTCCTACTACACTACGTATTGGATTTTCTTGGTTTAAACACTTTTGGCAGAAATGAATTCATATTATTTTAGATGATTCTGTACCTACACAGCTTGATTTCCTTTTGGAGATACTTTCTACAATGATGATTGCAGACGTATGTCCATACTTTAACCTAACAATGTTATCATGTTAGTCTTCGAGGGGACCTTTTGCCCAGTTATTTATCAGTGGTTTTATATCAGATGTAAAGTAAGAAAATTAGTCCTGCAAAATTGAGTTGCTTGTTTTTTGCTTTTTTAACTAGTTACACTAGTTTCCTTCAGTATCTTTCCCACCTTACAAGGTGGTGTGCTCTTTGGACTATTGATGGATTCCAGCAGTATTTGCTGGAATATTTCTGTAAAGTTTTCACAATACAAATTAAATTTTTTGTTAGTTTATTCCTCTGATACCTTCTTGGGAAGACAATTCCAAGAATGTTGTAAAATGTACCATCTACACAAAGTGCCAGAACCCAAACAATTAGATGAAAGTTTCCAGCTATCTCAGGGCATTTCATAAGCTTAATTACTCGTCAAATTAAAAGAATTTACCAAAATGGATTCTGGTGGATGTAATTATATCCGGCAATTTTTCGGCTGAAATACGAGAAAAATTCAATTTGGACTTTGACTTGGAATATACCAACTAAAGCTTTTGCAAGGTTTTGGTTACATTGTTTACTAAAGTATGCATTCCATCATCAATAATATAACCGGAATATTTTTTTTTGGTTTGACGGAAAATTTTAATGGAAAGGATGGTGGAATGGGATGGAAATTGGCAAAAGAAAATATTTCTTGGTATGTGGTTGTGATTGAGATATATAGTTTAATTTGCTCCTGTCAGTTGTGTGTGGTTTATTTGATACTTTTTGTCCAACTAATGTATATATAGTTTTAACTATGGTGGTGATGTAGAACAAGAGGGTGAAAGAGAGGGCGGAGAGGAAAGAGGGAGGGAGAAAATAACAAAAGGGACGAAGAATACAAAAAGGGAAGAATGGAGGTAAAAATAATAACTTAGAGTGGGGAGAGAATTATTACTTTTATTTATTTTTTTTCCTGATTAATTCATTTAACATAAACATATTGTCATATACGAAGCAATGTCATTATTGTAATGTTGAATATTATTTTATAATACGTACGTGTACCAATTCAATGACGAAATATCTCGCCCCCACGTAGCCACATAAGATAAAATAATTTCAGAATATTGAATTGTTGGTTATTTTGATTGAAAAATAACCTGATGAAATTACAATAATGAAATTGCTTCGAAATATATCACAGTACGTTTATGTTAAATAATATAATGAATTAATTTAAATATCGATAGTGCTGTTATTAATATCGAATCATTTGTTGCCATTCACTTACACTAGAAGCTTATTAGAGTTTGCAAGTTAACTGTAAAAATATTGCATCAAACTATTACCTCTATCCTTAATATAAAGCATAATTAACTAAGTTAAAACAATTAATATAATTATTAAATTACTTAATTATAGTATATGTTAAATGGTCTGTCTTATGTGGATCATTATAGATTATATATTAATGTATAAGTAGGCAAATTAGTTTTGAAACAAACAATAAATATAAATCATTTAAAATAATTTAATAACTTTCTTATTTTTTTAAATTAGTTTTATATTGAAGGCTGAAAGTGGTATTAATTCTTGCGAACATCTCAGCGTTATTGTTAATGAGCAATTAGGTACGACCTCTAATCCTTAATATAAGACTTAGTTGATTAATTTAGAAAGATTAAAAAAATTAGCCAAGTTAGCTATTTGTTATAAATAGGTGTTGTATTTCTTAAAACATCTTTACTAATCATATATATTGGTTAGAATTATCATTTTATTAAACATCTAATATATACAACTACTAAAAAAACTACTTTGAAAAATAAATAAATAAATATAAAAGACAAAATGAACTGAGGTCTTATATTTAACATCAAATTAAAAGTTGAATAAGCTCTCATAATAAGTAATGGACGTAGTATTATAAATGGGCAACTGTCCAACACTAGCACTGGAACCCCACCAGCAATAACCAGTGGGGTGGCAGCTGGTCATTGACAGGGGTGGCTTTTGAGGGAAAAAATGTGAGGTAATGTGTAATAAAGCGTAACATTCACAAAATTCCAAACAGATTCCATGGACAGGTGTGAAATTTGCTAAATTTAACGGAATGTGTAAAAACATGAAATTCACAAAATTCCAAACAGATTCTATGAACAAGTGTGAAATTTGCTAATTTAACGGATCAATTTTAGTTTTTTAAATAGATAAAAAATGAAATTTTTCATTAATCTATTATTATATTAAATTAACAATCACATTGAGGCAAAAAAATATTAATTTTATTTTTTTATTTTTCTAAAATGGACTTATCCTTTTTGAGAAAATTAATGTTAAATATTCTTTAAATTTATAGTTCTCAGATGATATTTAAAGTATTGAATAAATTATAACCAATAATTCAATTACTTAACTGACTCAAAAGATGAAGCTTCTAGTTGATTGATGAATTCTACCGGAAATTTATAATTGTTTCTTTAGATATACACACACGCGCATATATTGATTTTAAAAAAAAATATTAGGGGAGTAGAACTTTCCCATGTAGTGATAGAAATTTTTGTATACTCCAGCAGTACAAGTTCATATCAATTTTGACCAATTAAAACACAACACCTTAGCATATTTCAATACATGCTAACACCCTATGAAATAATGAAGTCAATTTCTGTACAAAAATATTAAAAGACAAAAATTTTCAACTTCTAGAATAAAGAAAATGGGGGAAATCAAAAAACCAAAAACAAATTACCAAATCAGCCACCATGGAGATACCTTCTAGTCATTTATTTTACGCGAAACCATAAATAAATATGCATGGCTCTTCTCACATGAAGATAAGAAAACTGACTCATGCGATGTTGCACTGAAATTGGATATGAATAAAGCTTATGATAGGATTGAATTGACTGGTATTTTCTCAAAACTGTTCTCTTGAAAATGGGCTTTTATTCTGTCTGGGTTTTTTTTTTCGGCCGAATTACTCAGCCTGGGTTCCCAATAGGCTAGTCTTTTGGGATTGGGCTCTCTCCTTGGGCTTATGCTCATCACAGACTCTATCTTTGTTCTTCTTCAAGCTGACATCAATATCTGCAAGGATCTAAGCTATGGGCTTTATTTTTATTGCAAGGCATCAGGTCAAAAAATTATTGTTAATAAATCTTGTCTTTTTTTTTTCCCTCTTCAAACACTCCTAGCATACTGTTGATCTATCAGGGAATTATCTTGGGCAGGTTTTCCAGATTCCTACTGTTGATCTATCAGGGAATTATCTTGCTCTTCCAATAACATCGGAGAGATCAAAGGCAAAGGTGCTTAAATTTATTGTGGCCAAAGTTAAGAAAGAACTCAAGCTTGGCAAAAGAAGTTCCTTTCTAAGGCTGGATGTGAGGTACATGTTAAGCTTTTGTTAATTCAATCCCTGTTTATTCAATCTCCTGCTTTCTTTTCCCCAAACAAATCTATCAGAAATTAGAACAAATAGTCTTTGGTCTCTAGTGGAATTGTTTTGACCAAAACCCAAAAAAAAAAAATCATTGGGTTGCATTAGAGAAACTTAAGCTTAATAAGCTAGATGGAGGCTTGGGACTTAGAGATTTTGAAGCTTTCAACCTCGTCCTCTTGGTGAAACTTAGCTAGCATATTTTTATCTTGTCCTAATCAACTTTGGTGAAATTTTTGTAGGCAAAATATTTCCCTAATGGCGATTTCCTCAATGCGAAGAAAGGATCCTGAACTTCTTTGCTTTGGTCTAGCATTCTAGTTGGCAGAGAAATTTTGAAAAGAAATGCGTATAAAAGTATTGGTGATGGACGAAGCACACTTGTCTGGCAAGATCCATGGCTAGTTGATATCCTTGGTAAGACTCTTCCTTCTTCTTGCCCTGATGAATATATGAAACATATGGTAATGGCTGGAATCTATTTAGAATTGACCATTGCATTAGCGAGATGAAAAAGAGTGCTATTCTCAACACTATTATAAGTGCAAGACTAAGAGAAGAAAAATGGATTTGGACAGGTGGGAAAAGGGGAGTGTATGTTGTAAAGGGTCGCAATCATATTGCCAAATGGAAGTGTTCATTAACCAGAACGATTTACAAAGCCCATCAACAATTCTTTGAGACCATGTGGAATCAAGTTTGGTAATTAAAGGTTCCAAATAAGATAAAAAATTTCATTTGGAGAACCTTGCATAGTGCTCTTCCTACTTTTGTGAATCTGTGTAAAAGAAAATTTGTTGTGTCGGATCTTTGTTTAATCTGCAAACAAAAAACCGGTATCTATTACTCATGCACTGTTAGAATGCCAGTGGGCCCAATTGACTTGGTTTGGAGTGAGTTCTCTTTCAAGTTTGATTCTTGGGCAAATCTGGATTTTATCTAGTGGCTTTAGTGATGTCTTTGTAGCCTTGGCCTATCTAATTGGCAGAAGGCAGTGCTTTGCTCAACATTGTGGTCAATCGATTACAGGTGGTGTCTTTGCAGCCTTGGCCTATCTAATGCACGGTCGAAATTGTTTTATTTATGAAAATATTAAACTTGATCCTTCTTGAATTCCCACAATTGCAGGTGATCTTATCACTCAACTCTGGAATGCAAAAAGATGGAAGCTTAAAGGGCATGTCTGAGTTGTTCTAAACAAAGGCACTAGGATCCCGTTTTGTAATGACCCCAAGAATTATTTGAGAACTCTTAAATTAAACATAATTAATTAATGGATGAAGCAAGTTAATAAAATCAAAAAGAGAAAAAGAGAGAGAGAAGAAAAAATGAATATAGTCAAAAGTAACAGTAACAATAGTAATAATAATAACAATATTATTAGATTAGCATATTTCATATCTATATTTAAATTTTTGGATTAAATGCAAAAAGAGAAGTTGGATGCATTCTATTGTAGTGAATAAATATTTATTTATTAAATAATAATAAATTTGAATTAAAAAAAGGAAAAAAAATAGAGATATGGGGAATTAAATACTAAATAGTATTAATATCTCATTATCATATTTGAAATTAAATCTAATAGGAGAAATTCTTGTATACTTTCAGTGCAGCAAGTCATTTGTGCTCTGACTAATAAAATCCCAACACCTGAGCAACTTTTAATCTTAGCTGTCATCCCTATTTTCTTTCTATTTCCAGTTATTCACCTCCCCATTTTTACAATTTCACTTTCCTCCTACCTTTCCCTTTCCCTCTCTTCCCATAAAAGCAACGCCGCCAATCTCTTGATAGCACAATTACAGGACTTCTCCATCAACATAAAAGATCAAGCCGAAAGCTAGAACAAATAATCATGGCCTCCTAATCGGCCGCATGACTTGGCAGACCAAAGTAGAAGCCAAAATCATGAACAAAAATCAAAGCTTTTCCAACCAAATGCGCCAGCTTCAAGCACCTTTAATTTACCAAACACAATTGTCGCCTACATCAAACACCACAACCATTACGTACATAGCATACTTCCTGGGATTATTTAGGGAGGGGTTTAATTTAAGTTGAATCAGATGAAACCCACAATTTGGGGAACAAAGGAGAGAAAGAGAAGGGAATCGCAAGACTAATGAAGTTACCTGTGTAATGGGCGGCGTGGCTGACAGTGAGAACGTTTCAAGGTGGAGCTTCATTGATGAAGAGGGGCATTGATAAACGATCCATAGATTGGTAGAGCTTGAAAAGGAAATCTGGAGAAAAGGGGTTCGAAGAAGGGGGAGTAAGGACTTGAAGCTACTGCAGTTTTACGGGAAGAAAGAGAGAGAGGGAGGTGGGGAGAAAAGTGAACTTGTAAAATTAGAGAGGTAGAAAACTGAAAATACAGTAAAAATAGAAGGGACAGCTAGGATTGAAAGTTGTTGAGGTGTTGGGTTTTTATTAGTCAGAGCTCAAGTGACGTGGTACCCTTTGTATCATTTATAGTAATTGCAAAGCACGAGAAGCAGATGCTAGTTTCTCATCTAATAGAGCCTTACTTCTTGTTCCATTCAAGTCTTATGTGTGCCCACGAGATGATCTATTTATTATCTTTACCACTCAACATTACCATATTGCCCTTAAATAAACATAATATTGATTATATTTTATTCCATATATATCACTCCGTCATTCTTTCTGGGGGAGGTCAGTGATCACTGAGTTGAGGAGATGAAATTTCTAGAGGCTCTCATCCGATCCCACTCTCAACATTGGAATTGCCTGCTTCCTTTCTTCTCATTCTTCTACCTTGCCGAGGATGTGCTTATCTAATTGGTCTGATATGGTTAAAAGGGTGTGTTTTGAAACACCAACCTTTTTCTCCCCTCTCTATTTTGGTGACTTGGGCGTGAGACGAGGTGTATGCAAAGCTTCACATTTTTATTCATATGTGATTTTCTGGATATATTTCAAGATCTTCCTCCTACTCTGCTTTTTAGAATGCTTCTTTTTTCTTAATGTACCAGAGTGTTGTCCCCCTTGTTCGGGTATGTATGTGGAGTGGAAAATCTAGTTGGTGTTAGATTTGAGCTTCACCAAGTTTTCTTGATTAAATAAAGTTGAATTATAAGCATAACGTATGTGGTTCGGGCTGTAGTTTTAAGAGGAATATTTTTTAACCTTTCCGATTTAAATGCATGTTAGGTGTTTGATAAAATGTTCAAAAGCAGAATTGAAAGCAAAATATTGGTATTGAATGGAATATTGAGATTTTTGTAAAACTACTATAGCACTTGAACTTGAATAATATGTGGTTGTTAAAAGGTAGAGTATGATGCATATGTATGGGTTAAAAAGTTGTCAAGAAATCTAATTTATCTAGTTGTGGGGTTTAAAAAGGATGCTTAAATTTGATTGGTTAGCAATTTGAGATGATGATGATTGTTTTACAACTTGATTTTTATAATGCACACAAGTTGTTTGTGGAATTGTGTAGAAAAGAAATTTGGTTACATTAAGAGTGTTCTGATTGAAAACTTGGTGAAAAGAAAAAAAATTGATATTAGAAAGAACACCATTTGAAAACTTCGATAGTTAAGTGTGTTTGTTCTTATGTTAACCCTAGAATGCCTGTGGTTGATTATACTTGTTAAGTTGTTGAAGAATATTATTAAATGACTCTAGTAATGTGAGTTTAAGTTATAAAGGTGGAATGTTGATTGTGAGGTATTGGATGCGTTTGTTTTGTATAACGTAGTATAGTTTCATATCACACCTTACTTTTATACCCTTTAGCGCATTATACGAAAGCATTCGGAACCACATTCGTTGGCCTTAAGGTTAGAAAATCAAGTTTTAAAGTTTGACTTGTACGATCACGGTTCACTGCACATTTTAGAATTTGAGGGCCAACTTTGAAAAATCATAACTAATTCTAAAAGAATCAAAACGGAGTGGTTCTAATTTTCACATAAAGCTCTTTCAATTCTCTACAAGGGAAAAATAACAATCTAAACTTAAACCTTGCCAATTGTACAGTTTATTCATCAAAGATTACTGTTCATTTGGTCAAAACAGTGCTTTCCAGAAGTCCTGCCTCAACTTTGAACAGGCATAACTCTTAGCATACACATCCATTTCATGTGATCGACCACTTGTTTTAAAGCTCGAGATGTGCTATAAGCACTTACCAAATTTCATGGCAAAATTCGTTCGTTTACTCTATCTCATCATTGGCACCAATTCGTGGCTCATTTAGGGACTCTCTAACCCCCTAACTTAATTCACATTATCAAATAAATTCATTTCTTGCATTTCCTATGTTGTCATTGCATATACTATTTTCATACAGAATCTCATGCCATCTTACAGACCATAACATTTTAAACATCATCGAATATACATGACATGATTATAACATCAACTAACATAATAGTTACATAACATAGCATGTTATGGAAACATAAGACATGCTTGGTTTCTTCCCTTTATCTTGCACTTCCACTTCTTGATTTTTCCTTCAAGCTTGTAGCACCTATTAGGGGTTGTTAAGGGAGGGTGAGATTTGGAAGAATCTTAGTAGCAAATACTATCCATAAGTATGCAAGACATAATGCACATGCATGACATGTTATAACATTAACACATGAATGCCATGGAAAGTAAGCTAAAGCATTTGATGCTTTCATAACATATTGCCAAGGAAAAACATAACATAAACTTGCAAAAATAACTTTACAAACATTCTATCATAGCTTAGTCACATCATAGCAACACAACCACATCACGCAAGCATACATATCAAGCACACATTATAGGTAAGTTCACTACCTTGTAACATAGCTTTCCTCTTGTTTTTCCTTTGATTCCCTTGTCTTTCCAACCCTATGGATTTTTGGTCAACACCATTAAACATCCTCTTGGATGTTCCAACGTCCTAACACATCCATACACAATGCCAAACATTCATTAGAACCAAGACACCAACCTATTTCTTACTTGGTTCTTTCTTGAACATAATTGAATTCTAACTTTTGAGTTTTAATTCCAATCATCCTAAAATTAATTCCACGTACTAATCCCACATAATTTTGCATGTAAAATCTATTTCCAAGTTCAAAACAATCAAAATCCAATCCTAACCATTCAGAATAGTCAAGGCTGAACAGAATCACAAACTAAGGGAAAGTTAGATTTCTTGCAAAATCAACACAAAACCACTTGATTCTTGTTGTTTCCAAGCCTTTAAACATGTTTCTAACATCTATTTCATCTTTCCCTAAGCTCATCAATTTCGTGCAGCATGCCCCCTTAGAATTTCAATCATAAAAAATTCAATCAAACCAACCACCAGGATAAAAAATAACAAGGTAGAAACTACATCAAAAATAGCACACATACCTTGTTTTAGAGTTTGATCTGGCTTGGGATCACTTGGCCTTTCTTTCTCCCTCTTCTTTCTCTCTCTATAAACTATTTTGCAAGAGCTTCCCCATGGGTTCCTTATGCTTGGACGAAATGATAGGGAGGGGAGGGGTATTTATAGAAAAGAAGACTGAATCTCGGCCATTGATCTTAAAAATACATGGCTTGATCTGGACCATCCATTTTCTCTTTTTATCTTGTGATGAGATGTGTCCTATGACATCACACTTACATCATCTTGATAACATCATGCTGTTGGAAATTGTGCCCTAGGGGCCAATCATTCTGTTTTGAACATTGTTAATTTATGAATTTATTAATTAAGTTATCATATTGTTTGCATGTTTACTGTGATGACTATCCTTGGATAACTTATGGTTTATCCTAAATGTCCCTGGTCGGTCATCTATGTGGGAGCAAAGATGAAATAAGACCAGTATGACTTTAAAGATATATAGAGATATAAATTAAAGTCATAGGCACATGTAAGAGTACAAGGTGTTGGACCGACCCGCTATGAGAGAGCTGCATAGGTTAAGTCATAAGCTTCTCTCATATACAAATCATGTCACTGTGCCCTTTGACCTGAGATCATCATGGATTCATACATGAGAAACGCTTAGCTTTGACCTAGTCAAAAGTCACTTTTGACCAAGTGATCATAAAGACTATGTTCAGGCTTAGTGGTTTTTCATGCGTAGGAATGTGAATGGTCAAGATGGAATTTGTCCCTCACATTCGTAGAGAGACATTACTGGGCCCCTCGATGAGTGAGTCTGAGAAATGTATGGCCATACTATAATGGAAAGGTAGTTCCATTTCTATACTCAGACTACTCAGGGATCGAGAAAGTAACGGTCATGAATAGGAGGATGACATTCTCCATGCCTCATCCATGACTAAAATGTCGTGAGACAAAAGGGACGTGATGTGGTTGTATGAAAGGTTGCATCGTTCAATGATCCTCATATGATTTGGGTAGTCGTGATGTCTTGCTAGAGACCGCTTACGACTTGTGGGTCATCATAGTTAATGGCCCACTGCCAACTTCATATGGGCCTACAGGGTCGCACACAAAATAGCCCGACACGAGTTATGATGTCCAGATTCGTTGAATCTAAGATATGTCCAGATTCAATGAATAATATAGGGTGGACGTGTGTATATATATATATATAAATTCGTATATATATATAAATATAAAAGATATTAATTGTTAGATTTAATTTATAAGGATAAATTAAATATATACAAATTAATTCCGTCATCTCTTTATTAAATAAATAGGAGAATTAAATCTGTGAGACGGATTTAATTTAAACCATATTTATTTAATTGTTCTCTTATCTGATTAGGCAATATTTTGATATTGTATTAATTTCGGAATTAATTTAGAGTTAATTTCAAAATTAAATATTATTAATTAAACCTATATAGCATCCTATATATTGGTATGAGGAGCTAGGGTTTAACCAAGAGAGAACCAACACCTAAGAGACGGCCAAAGAGAGGAGAGAGGACGGATTCCTAAAACCCTAGACGGACATAGGCGCTAGCACGCCGTTCGAGGTTGAGGGCTACTCGTGTGGATACCGGTAGAGGAAGCCGACCGGAGTTGTCGACTTCGAACGACAAAGGAGGCACCAGAAGCATCCTGAACGGCCGAATCATCAAGTCACCAGGGAATCGAACGCCTAAAGGTAATGCTTCTTACTACCTGACTTAAACGCGATCGGTAGATCCGGGAAAGGGAATGAAAGTTTTAAAATTTTATGTCGTTTTCCGCTGCGCGTCGTCTTTCAATTCCCTTCACATGCTTACATCATCAAGCCACATGTCTTTAATCCAACCGCACACGTGTCTTGCATCTGACCGTACACATAATACCTTCTTTTCCCATCTAACTGTACACTTGTCTCTTCTATATCCTTCATCATTTTGGCATTAAAATAGGGAAGAAATTCATATAAAATTCATGCAAAATATAGCCCTTAGGCATTCCTCTACCTATTTTTCCATTCTGCACCATATCGAGTACTTTTTTGAGTCCTGACTTACCCGCTACCACTGGGACATGTTCTGACACCATTTTCTCATCTTAATTAAGTACATATATAGTGCCATCTTAGAGGAGCATAGATGAAAATAATTAGCTTTACTGACAGGCTACTTAACCTTACTGAGTCATGCAGTAGAGATTTCACTATAATGGGTAGACAAAGGACTGTCTAAAATATTCTCATACTATGTTCTGATTTTTATGCTGTCCATAAATATCTTCTGCTAACTCAGCATGATGACTTGTAGGTGTCATGATTGCATTTGGTAACTTAGCATGATGACTCGTAGGTGTTATGATTGCATTTGGTGACTCAGCATACTGACTCAGCGCCGTCATGATAGTCTTTAGATATTTTCTTTCTCCTTTTCCCATAAATATTATTAAATAATACTTAATCGGGGTTACCTTCTTTAAGTTCTTCCTATTGGCTCGTAACTCCGTTAATCTGTCTCTGGGTTTCATTCTTTCCCTTTCATCATGGAAAATTTCTCTAATTTTTTTTTGGTCAAAAATCAAATTGTGGATAGCTATTTTGACTTTCCATGTATAGGGTATAAACAGGCTTTAAATTTAATTAAAGCTAACCTTGTCAGTTTCTGGGGACGGAATTAATTTTACAATTTGTGTAAATTCCTCAACTACTGTTTCCCAATTTTTCCTGATTATTTGAGGCTATTTTATCGCTTAAATAATTCAATTTAAGTTACTATCTCAAATTGTCCAAAACCCTGGAATGGCTTCAGGGCATTTTCATCATTTCTAGCCTTATATCGCTCTAGGATCCTATTCCCATTTTTTTGGAATTTTTCTAAGTCATTTAGGCCCTTTTTGCTAACTCTGAGTATTGGCCGATCAGAACTTTTATTATTTACAATTAGGTCCCTACTTGGCCTAGGAATCTTTCTTTTCAATTTGGTCCCTCCTTAGGCCTAACCTTCGGAACCATCTCTTACAAGTTTCTAGCATAACCTCTGGCCCTTAGTTGTTTCTAGTTCGTCATTTTTTAGTCCCTGAACACTATTGTTTTACACATTTGTCCTTGGAAAATCTCTTTTTTCCTTCAGAAGGATCTCCGGGACTTTTGTTTTATTGGACTTAGTAATCATCCTTTGCTTGTTCTATTACTTGTATCTATAAGCCAAAATTTGGGATGTTACATTTCATAAACAATAGCTTTGATTTAAGAATTGAATTATAAGCATATTGATATATTAAGTGTTGGTATGATTATGCGGAGTGCCTTATAAAACTCAAAATGATGTTTGGATATGATAAAAGTTAAGGAAAGCCTTGTTAATAAAAAGAAAATCCTGATAAGTGAGATACTGTGAATATTTCATAAAAAGTTATGGTTGGAATACTAATGACATTGTTTGAACATTAGGAATTAAGGAGTAAATACAATTTAGGGTGTTCAAATTGTCCCATCCTGGTGGGTCCGTCCCAGTCCCGATAACTTTGGGATGAGACAGGACAGGACAAAAATTTTTTTGAGACGGGACAGAATATTGGCTGAAACGGGACAAGGGATAGGGTTGTCCCCTCCCGGTCCTGTCCCGGGATATATAATTTTAAAAATTTTTTTTTACAAATATGACAAATAGAGTAGACCATTCCCTTGCCCTATTTTCTAATCCCATTCTCCCAAGTCCCGACTGACGCCTTCCCTCTCCTCCCTGTCCCTATTCTGCTCGACGCTCACTCTCTAAAATTCCAAATTTCCCTATTGTCTCGATGATTCGGCCTCTCCGCCACGCTCTCCAGCTCGTCACTGTCTACGTCAGCCCGTGCTCACTCTCCCGGCGAGTCATCACCTTGGGCCACTGTTAATCACGTTCCCGGTCTCTCTTACTCCCTCTTGCTAATTCTCCCAGTGTCGTTGCAATTTTTTCTTAGGCCAGCCTAATAGTGTTGCGTTTCGGTCTTCTACTGCCTCTCCTTCTTCTTTGAGTATGTAATAGCTTTTGACTCTGATTTCCCTACCCTTTCTCATTGAGGTAAGGTGCTCTCTAGCCTTTCCTTATGCAATATAAGATTCCTGCTATTCTAATTTTCTTGTATTTGAGAGACCCGTACATGCAAATTCCTCACCCCCACTCTATCGTAGTAGGCAATCATTAGACATCACGGCCAGAAACAAAAAAGTCTATCCTGTATGATTGATCACAGTCCGTAGTGAGAGCCTAATCTCTGGTCAGATTTCTCCCCTTACACCTAAGCAGAAGCAAGAAAGAAGAAAGCAAGGCACACTCAATGAAAGCTCTGCAGTCTCCGTCTTTTTGCCTTCGTTATAGTTGCCAACTGTCCCTAATTTTGATTAGTTGACAGATTCTTCTCGCCTTCAGATTCTTCTTGCAGGTAAACTGTCTCTCGTCTTTTTTCCTTTTTTTATTTTTAAATTTAGACAACTGTGACTTTTTTTTGTCTCTGATTAGTAAAATACGGCTAAGACTTAGATTGAGGATGTATTACCATTTAATGGAAACATCATCCGTGCATGATTAATTAAGCATAGTATTGTATTGTGTTTGTTCTCGGTTTGTTGCCATGAGGTAAATTGATTAGTTAGCAATTTGAATTGTAAATTATTTGTGCTCTTTTTCCTATTTATGCAGAAAAGAAGTTTAATTAATTTTAAAGATGTCAAATACACAAACTGGTTAAGAAGATTGTGGTGAAACTGAAAGTACAACTATAGAAGCACCCTTTGTTAATGAAAAGAAAAAAGACACTGGTTTGACAAGTGTTGAGGGTGAAATGAAACAAGAGTAAAGAGACAAAAATATGTGGTTTGGGATCACTTTGACAAGCTTTCTTTAAGCCAAACAAATGGAGAACTCCAAGGAAAGTGCAAGTATTGTCCAACAACAATTACTTGTCACTCTTCATATAAGACAAGTGGATTAAGAAAACATATGGAGAGGTGTCTTAAATCCAAATCGAATTAATAAGAGGACATAATCTTTGTTGTCAGGCTCTCAACTAGGTTCCTCTAAAACATTGAGTCATCATGTATTTAATCAAGAAGAATGTAGAAAAGCTGTTGCATTATTTGTTATATTGAATGAAATGCCTTTTTGAGTTCTGGAAGTTGATGGGTTTAAAGAAATTATGAATAAGATAGAACCTCGTTTTCAAGTCCCATCAAGAGCGACTGTCACTAGGGACTGTTTTAGACTGTATCTTGAAGAAGCGAGGAAGTTGAAAATGTATTTTAAAAGAACCAAAGTTCATGTTTGCCTTATTGCAGATACATGAACTTCTTGTCAAAATTCTAATTTTATGTGCTTGACTACTCACTAGATTGATGAGGAATGGACATACCAAAAGCGAATCTTGAATTTATGTGTAGTTGAAAACCATAGGGGTGATACAATTGCATCAGAAATAGAGAAATGTTTATTAGCTTGAGGTATTGAAAAGTGTTTACTATCACAGTTGATAATGTATCTTCAAATGACAATGCGGTGGCAAAATTGAAAGAAGTTTTGAGCCATTGGAATGGTTTGGTATGTAATGGGGACTTCTTGTACTTAAAGTGTTGTGCACATATTTTGAATTTGATTGTTTGTGATGGTGTGAAGGATATGCATAGATCTATTGAAGGTGTTTAGAATGCCATTAAATATGTGAGATCCTCTCTAAGGAAGTTGCTTAAATTCAAAGAGCTTGCTGAGAAAATGAAAGTTGACTATAAGAGTCTACTAACCGTGGATTGTCCAACTAGGTGGAATTCAACTTACATCATGTTAGAGAATGCCATTAAATTCAGCAGTGTCTTTAGAAGAATTAAGAAAGAAGATAATGATTACACAAACTATTTTGTGGAGAAAACATTAATTGGTCCTCCTGATACTTCAAATTGGAAAGATGCTAAAGAATTTGTCGTGTTTTTAAAAGTGTTCTATGACATCACTTTGCAATTTTCAGGATCACTTTATGTTACCTCAAATGTATGCTTCCAACACATAGTTAATGTGTTTGTTATCCTTCATACAAGGGCAAATAATCCTAAGTTTTTGGTGTCTGATATGGCTAAGAGGATGCAAAGCAAGTATGAAAAGTATTAGGAAAGGTTGGAAAATCTCAATCCTTTGTTGGTGATAGCAATGATTCTTGACCCTAGGTATAAAATGAAGTTTTTGAAGCTTGCTTTTAACGAGATATTTCCTTATTCTACACAACTTGAAGCTATGACAAATAAAGTTACAAATGTCTTGTATCGTCTGCATGACTTCTATTCAAGTAGGTATGAAACAAACACATCTAAATCTCAAAACCAAAGTCAGACGCAAGCATCAAGTGATCTTGCTGGTTTAACTCAAGCTCAAATGGCAATGTTGGAATCTAGGCCTCTACTGCAACTATTTATTGCCCAAAATGAGGTTGAGGTTGAAACATATAAGTATGTAGAAGTGGATAAGTATCTTCAAGCTGAATTAGTTGATGTGTTTTATCCTAACTTTGACATTTTGGCATGGTGGAAAGTAAATGGTTCCAAGTACAAAATCCTTTCATCGATTGCACGTGATGTCTTGGCTATGCCTGTATCCACCGTGTCTTCAGAATCTGTATTTAGTACGAGAGGTTGTGTCATTGATGAATTCAGAAGTTCCCTATCATCAAAGATGGCTGAGGCACTAATTTGTGCATCAAATTGGTTATCTCTATCTACATCAAAACTAAAAAGACTTGATATTGATAACTTCAGTGATACTAACATTAGTAATTTCTATTCTTTATTTTATTTAATTTATTTTTTCAACTTTGTTTAAATACCTTATACCACTAACAAATTATTCCTTTTTTGTTTTTTTTTTTGTTGCAGAAGAGCAATTAATAGCTTTAATTTCAAGTCTCTTGGAATCTTAAATTGGTTTGTGGTTAGCTGGTTGCTTTGAAAGCCTTAATGTTCATGGATTTAAATTTTATATTATTGTGTTTTGCTTGTTTTGGTTTGGACTCAAATGCTAGATTGTTTGTGATAGTCTTGGAAATGGATTGTTATGGTCTTGAATTGTTATTATGCTTGGATTGTGGTTTTATATATTATTATGATGTTAATGTATGTAAGCTCGTTGCTTTGGCTAAAACAGAAGCGTGGGACACCTGTTAGCTTCCTTTGAACTAATTTGACTTGAATTTTCATGTTCCAAAAATGGAGGCATAGGAAATTATGAAGATTTTATTTGGTTGTAACCAAATGCTTAGTTATTATATTTATATTGTGATGTTAATGTATATAAGTTTAGAAATGAAGTTTCAGGATCATGTGGGTGTAATCTTTCTTCACCTTTTTTTTAATATAAAAAGAAGAGTAGAAAGTTTTCCTCTTTTTCAAATATGGTCATGGATCTCCTTCCATCTTTCTATTAGTTCACAGCTATCTCTCCCTTTCTCTCTCATATGTTATTTATTGCTTGGAGTATTAGAAGACAGTTGGCAGGAATTTGCTAGATATTCCCTTCTAAGTTATATGTTATATGGATTTGCATAGTTTAAGGAAACAAATTTTGGGAGCCTGAGTGCTGTAACAATTCTGCATATATAAATGAAATATTAAGATCAATCTGAAAGTTGGTGCATGTGAATTACGATATATTTGGAAACTCATGAAGCAAAGGCATTTTGGTTACATATATAAAGTATTTTGTCCAATTCAAAAGCCCAAATTAAATTCTGGCTAAAAACTAAGACCCAAAAAAAGAAGAAGAAAAATCAGACAGGCCCATTAATGTTAAGGTCCAAAACCGAATTTAGGGGGAGAGGTACAGGATGTCCCTGTCCCATCCCAGTGAAGGACGGGCCCTATCCTGTGAACACCCCCAAATATAATTCAAAAGTTGATTAATAGGAGTAAATTGTATATTAAGAGCATAGTAGGTGTGTAAATACCATCCCATAAACATTTTTGTAGATAATATTTTCTTATTTGTTATATTATTATTTAGCTACTACATTTCTCAAGTATGGTTTCAACAAAACAATTTAATTTGAAATATATTGTTCATTTTCACTTTATTGATATCATAATGTTTTAACATCTTGAAATTTTTTATGCAAGCCATTAATATAGATTTAAAAAACAAAAAGGTTTTGTCCAATGATAGAATTTGAATAAAATATTTTAGATTTTGTGAACTTTCATGTTCGGGCCTCCTGTTATGAAATATTCATTTTACAAATTTTTAGTCACAAAGAAAAGTTTTGTTTGTTGTGGTTTTTGACCCCATGTATGCTTGTACATGGTTTTGTGAGGACTGAATACAGAACGCTAGTTGCTAACAGCAAAACTGTTAGTCCATGGTGTGCCATGATTATTATTGAGCTCGCTTGTTTTATGGTTTTAACAATGCTTGTTTTGTGGCTCCAACTGTGCTTGATATTTGTGGCTTCAGTTGTGCTTGTTTCATGACTTTAGCCGAGCTTAATATTCGTGGTTTTGACTACACTTGCTTTATAGCTTCAGCTACGTTTGTATTGGTGCACCATGGTTAACACCAAGCTCGCTTATATTCATGGGCATCGTTCCTGCGCTTGTATTCACGGCTTCAGCCATACTTGTTGGTTACTTGCCTTCGTAGACCCACACTTGTTGTGTGTTCTGTCGAAGTCCTCAATTAAAAAAAGTTTTTCACACTATTACATGATTAGATTTCATACATAAGTTGTTTTAATGTTTAGTAAATTTTATCTACTGAAAATCATTTATATATTTTCTTTTATACTTTACTAGAGTTATAAATAGCCGTTAATCATTTATTTTACAAAACAATACATGCACAATTTTTCTTTGAAGCGGTGCTTTGTCTTGTTCTCATTAATGGTACATTATTCATTGGAAAAAATTTTTGGCCTTAGAGAGCATTGCCGACCTTGATAGGAGAGGCGTTTCATTGTTAATCAAAGCTTGTAAATTGATTGAGTATGCCTACTGATTGATGTAAATTTAAAATTACACTTGTTTTGTTTTTATGATTTAAATGCTCCATGTAGTTAGTTATATGCAAATTTCTATCCTTTTTATTATTTTACAATGTATGTTTTTGTACAAATACAATAAATATTTTTATATGTTTGATTTAGTGATAATAACATTATTAAGTGGGGTAATTATTTAATTGCTTTAAATCTTAAGGAATGTGAGTTCTCTTATATTTTGTGCTGGTCATCCCTTATGTTTCGGCACTTGACACATTTGGTACAAAACACTGAAAATGAGAGATAAAGATTAGGATTACAATTAAAAAAATATATTAAAATAGTGTTTAACATGAAGGATTGCTTATTATTTGGGATTAAACAAATCCATATATATATGGCATTGGGAAATAGCATGGAGAGAGGTAGTATTCCCCAATCCCACCTATATAGGATTGCCTAATCTAATGTAATAAGAAATTACTCATACCAAATACTTTTTAATGGTTTTTTCAATCTCAATATCAATTCTTATCCCTATTTTTAATACTTCGTATTAAACATGGCCTAGGTGTAATAATACTAAATGGTCTGCTCCTGTTGGAAACTCTATTAAGAGTATTGTTAATTATGCTATGAGTAACCATGAGTAATTTTGATGGCAGAGGGTCTATTGCAATTGTGGTTCGTGATTGTAATGGCTTTCTCTTCGATGGTATGGAGGAGATGATTCAAGATGAGTCTTCTCTTTTTGCTAAAGGAGCTGCATTGCAAGAAGCTTTTAACCATGCCATCGAGAATCAACCTGATGATGTCCTTTTCAAATCAGATAACAAAATTTTAATTGATTGTGTTAACAATCAATCATCTCCCCCGATTGGAGATGTGATATTATCAAGAATAATTTTGGTTTGTCAAGGAAACTCCTTAGGAATCACTCTTGTAGACTAGATTGTACAAAGCTTCTTTGTTGGGTTGCGTCCCACAATTGGGTCTAGAGGCTACCTCATGCTCTTAGGCACCTTCTGGATCAAGATGGACATACTGTTATCCTGATCATGGTTAATGTTTTCTTTTAACTTCTTTAGTAGTTTTGTTGAGCTGTTTGGTGTTTGGATGTTCACTTGAATAGTAGGGGAGTTGCACCACGTTTTATTATAATTGAAGTTCTTTTTTGGCCAAAAAAATGTATGGCTCTTCACATCAATATATATCGTTACATACTGCAACATAGTTCTTCCAAACCTCCTCATTAGTCATGACTATATTTGTTTAAGCACAAATGAATCTAGTGTATTGTAACAACGGGGAAAAACGTGCGCAACTTATTGAACTTTTACTTGATTTGGCTCAAACTAAAAGAGTGTTGGCATTTTGCATTAAAGTTTTCTAAATATTTTTTCACACTTTAGATGCAAAAACACAATTGTTCATATTTTCTTTGATTACTTTTCCAACCATGTGATATCAATGGAGCAATAGTATAGTTTGCCTAAGTTTAGTTTCCTAGTTATTCTATATTTCCACTAATTTTCACCTATATTGGCAATGAATATTGGCAAAAAGATTATTAATGTAATGCTTATACTCAAAGTTCATTATTGTTAATGCACTCAATTAATAAAACAAAGTCACTGCTTTATATAATAGGAGTAACCTAGGTCATTCTTTTCTCAAAAAACCTGATTGTTTCTACTTATTAATAAATTTGGACAAAGAATCCGAAATTAACCAAGTTGGATACCAATTATGTCTAGTTGAATTAACCTATGTAAAAATAATAAAAACAATAACTAAATTACTGGTTTGAGTTTCTTAGTGTTTAAGTGGAATAGTCAAATGAATAGATGAATGCATCAACTCTTGGATTGGGTTAGGGGTACCATCCTAGCTTCTCAAATGCTTGGAGTAACACCTTCCATTAAGTTAAATGAATTTGCCAAATCTGCCATAAAAATTAATGTCAATCAAGTATTAAGCATTTTCTATAATCCTAGCAAGTGTTCAAGCCTTTAATTACCGTTTATGATTACCTCATATGTGAATTAGTCCTATTGCAAACTTAGATCACTCTTTAGAACATAAACTTAATTATATGTCTCATCCTTATAAAATATTTGTCGCAATTGAAAGTTAAATTTCAACAACAACTTTTTAGAGTTATTGCTAAAAGTTATCACCAAAAGTTAGATTTTTTTTATTGTGAAATCATGCATATAATTATGAAAACAATTGATTTCAAGATCCATAAAAAAGAGGTGAAACCAAACACCGTAGAATCCTAGAGATTTGCTCACAACAGAGTTAATTTACAAGTCAATGAAAACATGTCTATCAATCCATACACACTCCTCAATTCGCAAATCACCGCTCCTA
This sequence comes from Neltuma alba, assembly GCF_004799145.2. Lineage (NCBI taxonomy): Eukaryota > Viridiplantae > Streptophyta > Magnoliopsida > Fabales > Fabaceae > Neltuma > Neltuma alba. Next base: position 1,072,917 of record NW_021635117.1, read on the forward strand.
ATTTAGAAACTACAAATGCGAATACAAAGAAAGTGAATGAAAGGCTTCAGGCTTGGTGGCTACTCCCTTGAAGAACTACAGGCTCAGATACTCCACTAATTTCCAATCCAAGAGCTGGAGACGCTCAACCACTCATAGCTGGAGGTTTAACTCCATCAAACTATGGTATAAACTTGATCGAGGTTCACAAACCTTGGGCAAATCCATGAAAAGATTGAGACGGGGAGGATGAAATGAATTGAGGTATAAATGGCATTTTGATAAGAAAATGGATGAGAATCTATGGTGAAATTGAGAAGTGCAACTCAACGTGGAAAGGAACTCTGATTCAATGCGAACTGCAATTCAGATGCGGCTTAGGAATTCTGGGGAATAGCGATTGAATGGAAACTCTTTTCTACCCTTACATCTAATACGACATGAATAACCCATGTGATAAATATTGTACCGATTCTTAAGTGTATTCTGCAAGATAAACTTTTTATCTGCATATATCCACTATGTCCAATTTTTTGATCAAATTTTAATTTAATGTATAGACTTTACTTTATAATATAAGAAACCACAAGAATAAAATTTAAATACTTTATTGGACCATTATTAATTAAAAAAAATACATATGACGAAATTTGGTTAGAGAACTAAATCTAATGGATACGGGAAAATAGATCTAAGTTTTGTCCGTATAGAAGCATTGCGTGGTGTGTGTATAAAGGTCTGTGGTGATTATTACATATTTCAATTATGTGCAAGGTTCGAGTCTGTTTAAGTTAGGCAGAATAAGTTTTGCTCATGTTTTTGCATGAGATTATAGTTGCTTGTGGATTTGTTGAGCTTCATAAGAAGTCCCAAAGCAGGTGAATTGAAGACATATTGAAGTTATTGTGAAACCCAAGTGATTAAGAAAATTTTGGATAGTTATGAGTGAAGTTCATCAGGCAATTTCAGTTTTGTTCTGAACTTTAATATGAAACAAAAATCAATTCAATCTAACTTTTCTAAAATTAATTATAAATTTTAAAGTTGATATAGAATGGGAAAAAAAAATAAGAAAACAGCAGCCTAAGAAAATAGTTGGAATATCAAAGATTTCAAAGATTTATCATTCTTATCCCACTTTGCACTTTAATAAATTTCTCATTCTTATAAAAATTTAGTTATTTAATAATTAAGAATTTTCTTCTCATTTAGCTTCCTAAGCTTATAAAATAATTTTCCTAGAGTTTTCAGGCTAAAAATTAACATCTATCCATTTTTCTTGAGTTTCTCAAGAAAATAAGCCTTTTATTTATGAAATTAAGTTTTAAATTATTTCTACCCCTTTTTGGCAAATAAGCTCTTCCATAAACTCATTTATCTCCAAAAATAATTATCTATAGTTTTTTAATCATTTTGTGCATTTATATATTTTTTATAATTATTTCTTTCTTTATTTTCCTGAATTTCTTTAGGAAAATCCATTAAAAAAATACTTCTTCAATTTTAAAATTTTAAATCAGGAATTATTATATAAATGTGTTGTTGTTTGCTTTTCAAGTGCATTCAATTACTATTAATATGTAGTAAATAAGACTGATTTTGAATTTTAAAATTTGAGAGGTATTTTTTTAAATTTTCTTGATCTGTTACTAAAAAATATGCTTTATTTATTTTTCTTAGATTTTAGCTAATTCTTTAACCTTTCTAATCATCTTATTAAGGGAAAATTGGTATAAAAAAATCCTTGTTTAAAATTTTAATTGGCCAGAAGAACCTGAAATTGTGCAAGTATAAGTATGATCCGTGAGTGTAACATATCATCTACTGTGTGCAATTGCACAAAATTAAATTCTTCACTATTATCAAATATATAGAAAACTAAAAGCTGAATATAATTAAATTTGAATTCATTTAATTATAATACTATTTATTTTTGAATTCTGTTATATTATAATATTATTTATATTCCTATGTGACTCCTTTCACAATTTTCCTTTTCGTTACTTATTCATTCTTATCATTTTGTTCCAATGAGAATGAAAATAAATAACACGGCAAGGAAAAATAGCATCGGGTACTGCCCCGTTAGAACTGGAAGCCCATGCCTGTGACCCGGAAACCACTGCTTTTGGCGGGAAACCGTTGGGCGCCTTTCGTCTTTTTCCCGCCAATAATACAGCGAGATCCCATTTGGAGTGAGGCGGAATCCAGATTCTAAGAATCAGGAAGAGTAAGAAGAAGCAGTATCCGTTGTGAAGAAGGTGTCTTGTGCTGAGGAAAGAGACGGAAATGGAAGCATACGGTGGGTACTTGGTGGATGAGAAAGCTGCTCGGGTTGAGGATGCTTTCCTTGAATTTCTGAAGAGGTCTCTTCTCTTGTTCTGTTTTCTCACTCTGGTTCTCTTTAATTTAATTTGAAGGTCTCTTGAGTTATTTTTTCCCCCTTCCAATTCTGATTCTAATTTTTTTCATTTGTTCTGGGAAAATCAGCTTCCGGGTCGGCCAGCAGAGAGAGCCATATTACGAAGCGGAGATTGAAACAATGAGAGCCAACGAATCCAACACGATGTTCATCGATTTCTCGCATGTCATTCTTTATAACGATCTTCTTCAGAAAGCCATCTCTGATGAATACTTGAGGTTCTGTTCTTTCTGCATTTTTAATGAAACCCCAAGTGTTTCGCGATTTATGAAATTGCCCTTCATATTCTGAGCCCAATAATTTACTGTGATAGATTTGAGCCCTATTTGAAGAACGCTTGCAAGAGGTTTGTTATGGACTCGAAGCCAACCGTCATATCTGACGATAACCCTCACAAAGACATAAACATTGCTTTCTTCAACATCCCAATCGTTAGGAGGTAAAGTTTCTGTTTTCTATTATTTTTACCCTTTTCCTGTTAACCTGTTTGTCCCCTTGTATGAACCAAATTTGGAAGCTGTTAGGTTTTCGGTACCCTCCATGTCACACGTATAGCCATGAGAAAAAGAATTTGGTAACAGGAGTAACACATATTTTCGTAGATTGTTTGGTCAGTGTGTGTATTAAATAAAAATCTGCAGTTTTTGGGCTTTTTGTTGCTTCAATTTGTTATACCTACTTCCAACCTGTGTGAGTAAATTTTCTATAGGAACCAAATTGAACGATGTACTGTTAGCCTTTCTGCACCAGTAGACTGCACACAGTGCACTGGTTTCTTCTAGGATTGTTGCTGCTCACTCTAACGTCAGCTGTTCTCATTTATTCCCTTAATTTCAAAACTTTCAGGTTAAGGGAACTTACTACAGCTGAAATTGGAAAACTGGTGTCTGTGACCGGAGTGGTGACACGGACAAGTGAGGTTCGACCTGAGCTTCTCCAGGGAACTTTCAAGTGCTTAGAATGTGGTGGGATTGTAAAGAATGTTGAACAGCAATTCAAGTATACTGAGGTGAATTACAGATAATTGATCAAAACATAGTTGGTGTAATAAAATTCAAAATAAATGAATTTTTATGCATTTTACTTTAGATTTAGGTTATAAATTATTGTTCTCTGTTATCAACTGTTTCCTTAGTTATCCTTTGACTACCACTGTCTAATTTGCATGCTCTTGCAGCCAGCGGTCTGTCTAAATGCAACCTGTTTAAAGGGGGCAAGGTGGGCATTGCTGCGGCAAGAGAGCAAATTTACTGACTGGCAGAGGGTAAGAATGCAGGAGACATCTAAAGAGATACCTGCGGGATCTCTTCCTAGGTCATTAGATGTTATTCTGCGTCATGAGATTGTGGAACAGGCCAGAGCTGGTGACACGTAAGACTTCCGATGCCTTAAATATTCTGAGTTAGTGAAATTGCAGGGTAATTATTACCTGATTGAAGTCATATCCATTCTTATTCTGTCTTCCTACAGGGTGATTTTTACAGGGACTGTGGTTGTCATACCTGATATATTGGCATTGGCGTCTCCTGGAGAGAGAGCTGAATGCCGCCGAGAAGCTTCTCAACGCAAGAGTTCTTCAGTTGGAACTGAAGGTGTGCGGGGTCTTAGGGCTTTGGGAGTCAGGGTATCGACTGGCTCCAACTCTGTTCAGACTTAGGTTTATTGCCAACTCTGTTCAGGTTAGGTTGTTAATGGATCTGTACATCTTCACATGGTTTGGTTTAATATAAGATGTGTTTCTTAATTTCTTGGTCTACAGATATGTGATGGAAGAAGAGAGACAGACATCAGGAATAGAAAGAAGGATGCGGATGGCGAAGAGCAGCAATATACAGTCAGTACATGATGCTATTTTCTTGCATGCACCTTTGTATCTTCATATGGCTTGACTTATCTTTAATTGCATTTAGTAAATGAGCTTGATTTTCTTTTTCCCTTTATAATTACGCTTTAAAAATTCTCATCCTCATTTTTTTCAGTTCCTGTTCCCAGTATTCTAGTCTGTATGTCTGCATCACAATGTTTTCTATGCTAGTAAATGAATCTGCTAATTTCAGATACGTAAATTAGTTTTGGTTCCAGTGAACAAAATGTATTCTTTGTATGCTTCTCAATCAGGAACCTGCTGCAGCATCTCTGATCATAATTATTTTTCCTACATGTATAGAACGTGTATGAAAAAAAAACTAAACAATAATAACGTGGTTATAAAAGAAGAAGAAGACTAGTGCATATTTCCTCTTTGTCTTGGAAAGGTTGATTATGACCCTCTGTTTGGCTGTCTTATATTACAGACACAGGAGCTTGATGAAGTTAAGAGAATGAGGAACACTCCAGATTTCTTTAACAAACTTGTTTCCAGCATAGCACCAACTGTCTTTGGTCACCAAGATATCAAGCGAGCAATCCTTCTTATGCTAATGGGTGGAGTACATAAATTTACTCATGAATGCATCAATCTAAGAGGAGATATTAATGTTTGTGTTGTTGGGGATCCTAGTTGCGCCAAGTCTCAGTTTCTCAAGTACTTCTCCTTTTATGTATGTTGGTTCTATTGTATCATTTATGCAATTGAGTGGCTAATACGTGCTAATCTATGATTATTAGATATGCTGCTGGCATAGTTCCAAGATCTGTGTATACATCTGGAAAATCATCCTCTGCTGCTGGCTTGACTGCAACAGTTGCCAAGGAGCCTGAAACTGGGGAGTTTTGCATTGAGGTAAATACAGTCTGTTGCTACTTTGTACTCTTTAGAAATTAAGAAGTTAGTGCGGCTGGATTAGGGTATGCTGGGATAATCTTGTAAATTCATAACTGGTTTTCTACCTTCAATATCATGGAATCTCTAGTTTATAGTGGCATATAAGATGAGCATTCCACATGCCTAGTTTAAAGTTAGACTAAACGAGGGAATTATGAAATCTATTAATTGGTTGTGCATATTATAAGCTTTGGAGATTTAGTTGCTTGAAAACAAAAACAAGAAATGGCAAGATATTATACGACATATGCACTAGAATCAATTATTGAATGAGGATTTGAGATCCTCTCAGTTCTCATGATTTTATGCTTGTATTTCAGATGTCTGTCTACCCATTCTTGATCTTCGTGTTATTTACTCTTATCTTTTGCATGATATCATGGGCAATTAGAATTTTATGTTAACATCTCATACAAAAGTGACATGTTAATTATTTTGTGTAATAATATGGACTGAGGTATGCTACCTTAATAAAGCATGGAGGTGCAGCAAATGAGTATGATTTTTCCTTTTTATAATATTATGTTATATTTTTATTGGATTGCTTGATGATATTAGGTACTATCTTCAACTATGTGTTTTCTGATACTTGAATAACTTTTGTCCAGGCTGGTGCTTTGATGCTTGCTGACAATGGCATTTGTTGCATTGATGAATTTGACAAGATGGATGTCAGAGATCAGGTAATAAGCATAATTTTTTGATTTGGTATCCTGTGGCCGTGAACAGGGAAGTATCTCATACTTGAATGAATTGAAGGTAGCAATTCATGAGGCCATGGAGCAGCAGACAATTAGTATCACCAAGGCAGGAATACAAGCCACACTTAATGCACGTACTTCCATTCTTGCAGCCGCCAACCCTACAGGGGGACGATATGACAAGTCTAAACCACTCAAAGTAAGTTATCCAGTTTCTGATAGAAAGAAAATCATTGTTCGTTGCTCCTCTCTTCTGAATGGAAAGGCCTAATTACTCTAGTTGCTTTTCAGTATAACGTGGCCCTTCCACCAGCTATTTTATCAAGGTTCGATCTGGTATATGTTATGATTGATGACCCAGATGATCAGACAGATTACCACATAGCCCATCACATTGTGAGAGTTCATCAAAAGCGCGAAGAAGCTCTGACTCCATCATTCAGTACAGCAGAACTGAAGCGATATATAGCTTATGCAAAAACTCTCAAACCAAAGGTTTGATGAATTATTTGCCTTTGAGACCACTTGCTTATATGAATTTTGTGCTTCTTTCTTACATAGCCTGATTAATGCAGCTCAATCCAGATGCCAGACAACTATTAGTAGACTCTTATGTGGCCCTTCGGAGAGGAGATATGAACCCTGGTAGTAGGGTTGCATATCGCATGACTGTTAGGCAGTTGGAGGCATTAATCAGGCTCTCTGAGGCCATTGCACGTTGTCATTTGGAAACTCAGGTGCTACATGATTTTTGAACTTACCTACCTCCATTTAGCATTACATATTTGGCTTTTCTGGGCTAAAGTTGGCCTTTTGCAGGTGCAACCTCGTCATGTTCGTCTAGCGGTTAGACTGCTGAGCACGTCCATAATAAGGCAAGATGACAATCAACAATATATACCTTATGATTTGCTTTCGCTTACGCTTAATCATCATCTTTATATCTTCTCATTTCCAATCTCCTTTATCTCTTTCTACTACTTACCATGTGTATTCACAAAAATAATTGCTTGTTTCCCAGTTGTTATGCTAATTGCTTTTTGAAGTTGACAACTGTATTTTTTTCCCCCTTGTCTGCAGTGTGGAGTCCAGCGAAATTGATCTGTCTGAATTTCAAGAAGAAAACCGAGATGACAGCTTGGGTGGTGATGATGGACCTGATAGCAGAAACGATGCTGATGATCAAGGAGGAAGCACTACAGAACAGAAAGATGATGGAACTAAAGGTGAGGTTTCATGTACCCACTTTACCTTAAAATGACCATACTTTTGAGGAATATCTGCACTGAAGATGATGAATATTTCCAGAGGATGCAGCAGATGGTCCTACCCCTCAACAAGGCAAGAAGCTTATTAAGCGATGAATATTTCCAGAGAGTTACCCAGGCCCTTGTTATGCGCCTTAGACAGCATGAAGAAACTGTTGCACAAGAAGGTGAGCAGTACAAATTTTTCCCTTTGGCATGTAAATACTAAATACGAAAGAATCGCTCAAAATGCTTGCTGGCTTAATGATCTAATCTCTTTCCATGAGTTTAGCTATATTCCCTTTCCTGGTGTCCACTTAGGTACTATATTGAAATGTTAAACTCCCATGGGCTTGTTAATTTCAGGAACTGGTTTGGCTGGAATGAGGCAACGGGATTTGATCCAGTGGTTATGTGAGCCAGCAAAATGAGAAAAATACTTATTATAAGCGATGAATATTTTCCAGAGAGTTACCCAGGCCCTTGTTATGCGCCTTAGACAGCATGAAGAAACTGTTGCACAAGAAGGTGAGCAGTACAAAATTTTTCCCTTTGGCATGTAAATACTAAATACGAAAGAATCGCTCAAAATGCTGCTGGCTTATTGATCTAATCTATTTCCATGAGTTTAGCTATATTCCCTTTCCTGGTGTCCACTTAGGTACTATATTGAAATGTTAAACTTCCATGGGCTTTTAATTTCAGGAACTGGTTTGGCTGGAATGAGGCAACGGGATTTGATCCAGTGGTATGTGAGCCAGCAAAATGAAAAAATACTTATAGTTCAATGGAGGAGGCAGCTGCGGAAATTACCAAAATTAAAGCTATTATAGAGGTACACATTCACTTTATATGCTTCCCAGAATTTATTTACTAACATGCAGACAGATGTCGCATGTTTAACGAGAACAAAACACTTGTACTGCAGAGTTTGATTAGAAGGGAGGGCCATTTGATAGTGCTAGATGATGGTAGGCAAGCAGCATCGGAGGCCGCAGGTGCGGAGCACGTGACATCAATCTCCAGAAATGACCGGATCCTGGCTGTGGCTCCAAACTATGTTGTCGATTAACAGCTTTTCGCGTTGTTGCAATGCTATGATGTGTAAGTGTGTACAAGGGAACATTCAAATTATTCAATTACCACTGGAAATTAGTAACTAATGAAACTGGTCTTTGATGGAGAAAGTAGCAGATCACTCATGATTTATGTCGGCAGTTTCCGTGCTAGCGGGCAGGCCATCGGTGGCCTTGTATAAAGAATTTGTCACAATCAAAATCGGATGCACCAACAGCCTCGGCACACTAAGATTTATTCAATACTGCGAAGAGATTTTATTGACTAGCTGTTGGTAGTTAACTATCTCGTAATTCTGTAATCTGTCACATGCTCACGCAAGAGTTGCAAGATATTGGTGACCTTGATAACGATTGTGTTTTTTTTTTTTTTTGGCCAAACTATACATACTTTCTCTAATTTTTATGTCATGTGTAGATAGCCTTCTTGATCTCTGAAACTTTACAGCAAACTCCAAACTGTCACATTTATGAATAACTTAACTGAAATTAGTTTTGTTTATTATTTGCACATAATTTAAAGCTTATTACAAACTTGGTTAAACTCGTGTGTGACTCGGCTAATTTTTTTATCTTATTGAGATAGGCAAATGTATATTGAACAAAACTAGCTCAGTGCAGAATTTGTAGAGGGCATGGTTCGAAAAACAAAAATAAAGACCAAAGGCAAAAACTAATATTAATGCAAAAATATGAAATACTAAAAGTAACTTGTCTTCTTTTTTTGTCGCACACACATTAATATTGAAGCAAATTTTATACGTTTATAATTCAAGTTCACGGCCTAATTTTAGGCCACTATCACTAGTTTTCTTGTACGCGTAGGTTGACACTTATTGGAAACTATGAGACATTTATTATTAACTTTAAATGTTAAGGGTTTATGGGATTTTACGTAATTTAACGTTTTTTTTTTTGTGCCACCCTTAGATAGCCTGTAAAAATACTATTAATGTCTTAACAATGTTTGAATATACTAGTAATATTTTAATATTTCAAATACTACATTTTATCTAAAAGTCCTCTTTTGCAATTTAATCATAAACATGTAAAATTAACCAAATGTCCTATGTGTCTTCCTGTTAATGGTTCTTCGAACTTTATAAGTTCTTCTAAAATTATTATTTCCATTTTTACGATTATTTCTTAAAATTTTACAAATCCTTCTTTGCTATTGATTGCGTGAAACAAATTGCAAAGTTTTTCCTATTCAATATTCAATGGCATTGGGCATTGTCGGGATTTACAACTCCGCGCTTGTTGGATGTTGTCATGATACAAAAATGGGCCAAAACTTGCATATGATGGACCAAGAAGTTTGGGCTGAAAGGGGTGGAATGAATAAAAAATGGAGAGGTAATGGCTACATAAAAAGAATATACGTTGTAGGGAGCCCAAACAAAAAGGGGAATACACAAATAACCAGCAAGTTGTTGATGGAGGGGTGGAGGCGGCAATGTCCTCACTACCATAAAGTGGAGATGGTGAATTTAAATTTAAGAAGCATAATCTCCGGTCCTAAATATAAAAACTAGTTGACTAATTTGAGTAGATTAAAAAAATAAGTTAAGTTAGTTATTTATAACAAATAAATGTTGTTGTTATTAAATCTCCTCACCAATAAAGCTTATTGGCTAGAACTGTCATTATTAGAAAGACTATTTTAGAAAAAAAATAAATAATTATAAGAGAAAAAGTGGATTGGGATCTTATATTTAGGATCAAAATAAAATTCAAACGAGATCTTATATTAAGAACCGAAGGTAGTACTTATTTAGAGAACTACGCATTAAGATACCGATTGGTACGAAGTACTGAAAATAAAAAGTAAGAATTAGAATTGCAATTGAAAAAATATGTTAAAAAAGTGTTTAGTACGAATGATTACTTATTATTTGGGATTAAGCAACCCATATGTGAGATTGGAGAATACTGTGGAGAGAGGTGGTTTTCTCCAATCCCACCTATATGGGATTGCCTAATCCCATGTAATAAAAAATTACTCATACTAAACACTTTTTAATGGTTTTTCTCAATCCCAATCCATACCTATCTTTTTTAATAGTTCATACCAAATGAAATCTAAGTATTCAAGACGTGACAGAAATGTTTAAAGTAACTTAGAGATACCTGAGTTTAAACCAAATGAAAGAGAAGAAGATATGGATCAAGGTCATGGAAATTATTTTCCAATCGTTCTCTTAATGCCTTCTTCTGTATTTCTCTTCTTCTGACATTCTTTGGACCTTATTTTCATTAAATCACAATTAGTATTGTGGAGCTCATGAAACATCCGTCATTTTGACATCTTTATTACGCATTTTGAAGCGCTATAATGTAGGTCAATCATTAACCAAAACTCATAAATTAAATTTTGTATTTTTATTCTTGGGTTACTATTCATTTGGTATTTTCCAGTTTTGTCGTTCAATTTTAAAAATTCATAACTAATAAAAATATTTGAAATCTCTATAAATCCTTTACATGAGAAAAATATTACTCTAGCCTAATCCTGTCCATATTGATACAGTTTATTCTTTTTTAAACTTGCTCTATTGTTTTAATAGAAATTGTTCTTTGAGTTTCAAAATTCATAACTCATGTTTTACATATCCATTTGCCTTGATATAGGATTTGTTGGAAAGCTTAGGAAGTGACGTTTGCACATAAGAATCATCATAGTCATTAGAGATCTTTTACTAAGCGTTATTTAACAAAATATTGAGCATGATATGAAAGCAGCTTAATCTGGACAGTCATGATCATGCATTTTAAAATCATGTTTCTAAGCCCATATTTAAGCATATCATCACTTTCATTAATCAATACATATCAAACACACACACACACACACCAAGGCCTGATATTATATTTAAACAACTCATGGGCGTTGTTATACATTTTACAACTCACATGAAAATAATGCCAGAAGAATTAATCAATCCACTTAGAGATTCATAACCTAGCATGGTTAGTCAGTGAAAATGAGATTTAAAGAATTCCAGTTTAAATTAACTTTCATAATTGAACTCATTGACAAGTAGCATTGCCAAAACACGCAATCAAGAACATGTGCGTATGTGTAATGGTGGTTAAATGAATGAAGTATTAATGTAACATGTGTTGTAATTAATTTAATCCGCATTTATCTTTAGCTGGAAGTTCCCTAACCTCATCAATCTAAAGTCACTGAAAATTTCTCTTTTATTATAACTCATAGTTATCCTCTTGTTTGAGACAATTTTGTCCAACTTACCATTGATATTTAGAACTTGTTTTCATATCAATAACAAAGTTAACATTTTCATGCCTTCCCTCCTTGAGAAGTCATTGCAATATAAAGTATCAGTTAGTTCATTGTCCTTAAATAATAGGTTTTTAATGTATATCACTATTTTTCATAATAATTTGCCCACTTCAACCCTTGATGACTTGTGGTTGATAGATTGAGTGATCTATCCAATGAATCAAACAACATTATTATTAATATTTTGTTATGCTACTGCTAAGTACCAACATATCCAATGCTTGATATATATGTAAATAAAATTAATCTTGGGTAACCAAAAAAAAAATCTTTCATGCTCAAACAATATCTTTTCATTAATTTGGATATTGCAACATGTACAAAATATCATTGTCAAACGCCACATTTTGATGATCATTTTCATTAGTTCATCATATTTAAAAATTATTTAAAGAGGTTGTCCAACTGCACAGAAGCTTGAGACTTCCAATTCAATAGGAAAAAAAAAAACCTAAAATTGTGATATCTCAATTCAGGTACCTAATACTTCAAAATGACAAAGAACAAAGTAAATCCAAATTGAAATTTTAAAATTAAAAAAATTACAAAAATGTCTCTTGGTTATATTTTAAAAAAGTTTGGAACCCCTCACCAGCGACCAACCGCAGCTGGCTAGTTGCCTGTCGATGCTAGAGCTCAACCACCGACCACTGGTGAGGGGGGGTGCCGATGGTTTTTTTTTTTTTGGCTTTTGCTGAGGAAATTTGTTTTTTAGATGGGGAAGAAAGTGAGGTTGGGGGGCTTTGATCCCCCAACCACGGTGGTTGGCAAAAAAAAAAATGACAGAGCCAAGAAGCTTTTTATAACTTTATTATGCAAAAAAAAAAAAAGTGAACTCATTTGCTTTGGCTCCAGTTCATGACAACAATTTATATAGGAATAATAAGTCTTGATTGTGAAATGACAAGTTTGGAATTAGAATTAACAACACATTTTTTCCAAATACATAACATATAAATCAATTAAAAGTAGCAATAGTTCATTTGGAAATAACAAATCCAAATTATGAAATAATAAGTCTTGCGTTGGGATTAACAACACATTTTTTTAATAAATCAGATGTGAAATAACATGTAAATCAATTAAAATTTATAACACTTCATCTGCGAATAACAAATCCTAAATGTGAAATAACAAGTCTTGAGTTGGGATTAACAGTACGTCATCAGATTACAATTGTTATATTATTTATAATTTATAAAAATATAAAAATAATTTTTAACTATAATAGTTATATTTCATGAAAATACTTTATCTCCATTTTATAAAAAATATAAAAAAAACTTTTTAATTAGAAAATGACATAAAAAAGAAGTTGAAAATTGTAATATTCTAATTTAGGCACTTAAGAGGTCAAAATCCCAGGAAAGGAAGTGGTACTTGATCTAGTAATCTGCAAATGTAGTCAAATGACTAAAATGCCATTGTACCATATTTTTTAAAAAAAAAGCTATCAAACTTATTATTACCATTTCATTTTTTATCATTAGTTGTTTAACGCTTGTCATTACTAGTTCATAACTTATTAATATATAACTTATTATTATCAATATATTTCTTATCATTTGCTGTTTCATACTTATTATTGCTAGTTCATAATTTGTCAATAAACTTTTTGATACAAGGGTATTTTTATCATTTAACTATATTTGTAAAATTCCAAATCAGGCATCACTTCTTTCCCTAGGATTTTGACCTCTTAGGTGCCTAAATTGGAATATTGCAATTTTCAATTTCTTTTTATGTCATTTTCCCTTTTAATTATATTAGTTATTTATTTATAATTTATAAAAATATTTTATCTCCAATCTATAAAAAATATATAAATACTTTTTAACTATACTAGTTATATATTTATAATTTATAAAAGTACTTTATCTCCTATTTATAAAAAATACTATTTTATTGTACTAGTTACAATATTTGTAATTTATAAAAAATATTTAATTTATAATGAATTATAGGTTATGTATAAAAAAATGTGTTTTTAATCCTAACTCGAGACTTGTTATTTCACAATTAGGATTAGTTATTTCCAAATAAACTGTTGTCTTTTTTAATTAATTTACATGTTATGTACCTAACAAAACGTGTTGTTAATTCCAACTCCAAACTTGTCATTTCACAATCAAGACTTGTTATTTCCAAATAAATTGTTATCACAAGTTGGAGTCAAAGTAAATGAGTTGACTTTTTTTTTGGGCATAATAGTCTTAAGAAAGCTTTTTGGCTTAGTAGTCACCTAATTTTTTGACAATCACTTGGTTGGGGGATCAAACCCTGCTTTCCTCCCTCTTTGGAAAAAAAATTTCCTCAGCCCAAAAAAAAAACCTCCACTACCTAATGGGCAGCTAGCTGCCAACAATGGCTCCATGAGAGGTTTCAAACTTTTTTGAAAAATAATAAAGGGGTTTTTCTTTGTAATTTTTCTTGAATTTCAAATCTTTAATGGGTTTATTTCTTTTTTTGTCCTTCTGAATCAAAATTTTAATTTGGGTTTAATCTATCATTTTAAAGTATTAGGTACCTGAATCGGGTTGTCATAATTTTAGATTTTTCTTTTGTCTTTCTCCCAATTCAATATCATAAATTAAACAAGATTTCAATATTTTTTTTTTCATCTTTTTTGGGGCCTTTATAGGTAAGAGCTCAAAGTTAAGCTCAAAGTTTCTGTTTGCTCAACTACCTTTTGAATTTGCAATTCTTGTGGTTGAATCCTTTTGGGCCCTTGACAATTATCAAAGCCTAGGTATAATGCAACACATTGCTCATTATTTGCCCATCAAAAACTTACGCTGAAAGCATGCTTAAGCTCTACTTTCCTCTTTTTAACTCTTAAATTTTGGATTTTTAATCCAAGGGGTTTAAATTCAATTCCATATGCCATCTCTCATAATTTTATGTGTAGAATTCATTTCCAATCTTGGATTTTACAAAGTCCAATCTTATTCCAATTAATTTTCCTTGGCCTAGAGGTAGGGCTCATTATGTAAAAATGCCAACTTATTTTCTAAAGCTTCTAAAAACTCATTGTCTAACACTTTCCTACAACAAATTTCATTATAAGCTCATTGGAAATATCGAATTAAGCAAATTCCATCCCTTCGTTGTTCATACCCTCTAGGCTGAAAATCACAATAAATGGGGAAATATTGTTGGTTTTGTTTTCCTTCCTAAAAACACATGGTTTGATGTCTTTAACAACTCTTAAACCATAATTAACATCATCAAATCATCAAGCTAGGTTTGATATTTTTGGAAAATTGGGCAGAACTACCCCTAGGGTTTCATGCTTCAAAAATTCTAACAACAACCAACAGCCATAACAAGAACTATATCATCATAATCTTAACACTGGCCAATTTCTAAACTTGATTTCTTCAGTTTCTCGTTCTTGTTCCACTTTTTGATGTAAACTTCAAGTTTATGTATTATACTCTGAAATTCTGTTATAGGCACTCCACGTGAACTATAGCTAGAGTCGTTGCCTTTGTATATTTAATACTATACATGGAATAGAGCTACTCATTATGCTGAATTGTTGCTGACTACGCCATACAATAAAAATTTCAGGAGTTCTTTCAAATTTGCTATAGATAGCTTGAAACTTTTGTTTATGTGAAATCTGGCAAAACTTTATATTATGTATTATGAGTATACATGTCTATAAGTGAAGATGAGGAATTATACATGTGTGTGCGCGCACCCGCCAGGGCAGAGATATGGGTTTTCCCATGTTTTGGCTTTGTTACATCTTTATTTATTTTGGGGCGTGACAATGTGCTACGTGAGCAAAAATGTTTTTTGATGTTACATATAATGTTGGTATCCTAACGATTTTATTGTTGAAATATCCCATCAAGTCGTTAGCAAATAAAGTAGTTCAAATACATGTAAACAAGAAAAACAAAAGAAAAGAAAAGATGGGGTGCCAACGAAATAATCTCTCTATTTAATAATTACCACTTTCAATTCTAAATATAGGAGTTAGAAAAGGGATGTACTTTAAAAATAGCGATTGTAAATACCTCTTTGGGTGCGGCGTGGAAAATGTGCCAATTGATTGATTACTCAATTCGTTTTTACCAATCGATGGATCATTCCATTGAGTATAGGTAACGACCCATGCTAATTTTAATTTTAATATATCAGACTTCAAAGATTGAATCTCTTTACTATAATTAGCCACGAAATTTTGTCCATTTGTTCTCCATCAATCTGTGCAATGCACAAGGTTTTGCTGTCCAACAGAACATACTTTTCTACTATTCCCATGTAAAACTTGCAAGTACAACCTCTCGCAAAAATTAACAGACGCCTATAATTGAATCACACACACACACACATCTACTAATAAGAGTTTGTTTAGTTGGTAAGGAGTCAGCTCATAACCCATAAGGTCGTGAGTTCAAATCTCACTGCTGGTATAAAAACTTTGTTGATGAACAATCTATAAGTACTTTTATAAACATCAAACTAATATTTTGGGTTATGAACTTTTCTCTTTTGCCTCTTGATTGCTTTGTTGTAATTTTGACAAGCTGCTACTTCTCTTGTGTGGGGCTTTATCTTCCAAATCTGATGTTCTGCCATGGGCAACTCTTATGTTCTAGTGTCAAGAGATAAGAGCATTGGAGGACTAAAGATACTAATAGTTAATTTAGAGAAGAACCCAACAAATGTAATAACCACACTACTACAAATAAGGTCATTTTCATAGCCCATTTTCATTTGTTTTGAAAAATAGAAGAATATAGACCTTCAAATTCATCTATTAAAAGGAAACAGACGAGTATGGGAGTTCCTCATAACAGATGAGTATGGACTCCCCATACTTATATGTTCCCCATACTCGTGTGTTTCTCTTAAAAATGGACAAATAACATCTTTTTTATTCAAATTTCATATTTGCAGCGCACAAATTTGAATATGTCCTAGAAATACGCCTTCTCTTCTCTTCTCCTCTCTTCTTTGTGTGAGGCAAGCTCTCCCCCTCCCTTCTTTAGATTTCTACTTCTTCTCTCCAGCGCTAATGCCAGCGACTAAGTTTGCCTTCTCCCTCTCTAGCTAGCAGCTCACTGTCTTCTTCTGTCTCTCTCTTCCCCATTCTTCTTCTCCCTCTCTTCCTCATTCTTCATCCATGCCATCTTACAACCAGGAGCAATGTTTTCTTCCATGGAAGTCGCCTTTCTTGTCCAGCTTAAGCTGGTTCACAATGCAAGATAAGTGGCATGGGTGTGTGCGCCTTTTATATTATGTGGGTTTTTGGATGTTGAAAGGAATTAATGCAATTGCTTGTGGGTGCGTATGTTTTCTATTTCAAATCATTGTTGGTAAGAATTGCACCTAGGAATTATTCAACATTAATTGGGTTACATTTTGATGATTAAAAAGCTTGCTAAGCTTGTTTAAACCTTAATGCACATAAGGTGTTTGTGAAAATGTCTGACAGAGCAATTTGATTGGAATATAATAGTAAACTTGAAATTGATTTTTTGTTTCAATGCTTCATTCTTTTTGCTTAACTAAGCTAGGATGTTATTAGATTTTTTGGTTTTAAAATTTTTTTGTTATATGATTAACTTACAGTGTTTAGTTCTTTTTTTAATTAATTAGGATGTTATTTGTTTTAAATGTTTTGACTCTTAAAATTGTAGATTGTGTGGATTCTATTTACATGAAAAAAAATGTAATTTGGTTGTGCTAAATTGCTGTTATTATTTGCTATAATATATTTTAGTTTTGTTGTATGTGTGCTTTTATAATTGCAAGTTGAATAAAAACTAGGAATATGCAAATTTTCACCTTTTTTTTCCAAAAAAAAAAAACATATTTGCATGTTCTGGCCAAAATCGCCAAAACAAACAAATCTGCAGGCTCATTTTTGTCTGTTCCATAACAGATAAATATATGGATGACAATATTCATATGTTTTAAAACAGACGAATATATAATTACTATCTTCGTTTTCTTTATCAATGTCTCTCCCAAAATAGACAAAAAAAAGGCATTTAGAAGAGACGAAAATAACATATTTTGTAGTAGTGCCCATGTTGGAATATTTTTAAAATAAAGAGATGTATTTTTAAAATAACATATTTTGTAGTAGTGCCCATGTTGGAATATTAATAAATTTATATGAGGAGTTATATCTTCATATAAATTAATAAATTTATTTGAAGGGTTGTGTTCTCATATAAATTAATATATTTATATGAATAGTTACATAGGACGTTACAATACTAAAAAGCCCTATATATTAAATATCTTTTATTTATTTAAAATATGATGGTTCATGAACTAACATATAGCTGTGACTTTTTATTTAATTGGGTATTACTCTAAAAGACATCTCTTCAAGGTATCATTTCATGATCTATATAGATCCTTCACCATCACTTCATTTGCAGATAACGCAATACAAACACAAAGATCAAACTCATTACTTTTGTCTTTGAGTGCACGTGGAGATAGAACAAATTATCACTTTGTAAAGGCTATTTGTTGTCTTTGCTTAAATCTTAAAAGTGTAATTCATATTCAAGAATCTTCATTGTATACTAAAGAAAATTCGCCAATCAACATAATTTGCACCCTATTAGATAGGAATAAGTGGGGCAAATTATACCTAAAAGAAAGCGCTACTCATGTTTTAAAGACATCATGCACTACTTTTTTCTTCATCTTTTCTTCTTATGCTTTTTAGAGAAGCATGGGGTGATTACAAGGTGATGTAGTGAATTCTCCACAGTAAGATTGCAATTCTTCGTACATACAGGCAGGTCTTCTGTAAACAAAAAAGAAAATTGTCACAAAAAAAAAGAGTCTTCTGTAAAATGAACAGGAGCAGCATTAATTAGACTAATTATTTTTTATTTAGGAAAGTATAATTAATATAATTATCAATTCTAAAATTATATGTATTGAATTATTAGGTTCGTAAGCAATGAATTAATTATTTACTTTCAAATCAACCTTTTCGGTTATTGAATACATATTAGAGTCAATCAGTGAAGAATCAGATCATGCAAATAGCGTCTAGTTACTCTCCAATTCAAGTTCAGGTTTCAATATCAAATCACGTGGCTCGTCGTTTTCTTTCATGGGCATGGCTTATCGGTTTTGCTATGCGGGGGCGGGGGGACTGGATCCGGTACTAAACAAATTAAGATAGTAGTTCAAAAGTCAGCGAGTCAGACTGGAATCAACTCGAAATCAAATAGTTTATATTAAAACAATATAATTTAATTAAAAATAATAAAATATAACAATATTAATAACAACTAATAACAAAATATAAGGAAATATAATAATAGTTTGATCGTGATAATAACGAAATATAATAATATTGAGAATTTTGATTTTTACGATTCTTTAATAACTAAAATTAATAATAATTGACATCAAAATGATCATTAAAATTCATTCAAATCTATAATGACAGATATTAGGAGCGGAATGAGAAAAAATAGAATCAATAATAATATAATCATTCAAACTGGTTCATCATTGGTGTTTACCAATTCACCTTGGTTTGATACCGTTTCAATTTTTGACTGATTTAACACTTAAACCAAACTGAATCACTGGCTAGTTAAGCAAGTTTTGGGTTGAACTAATGGTTCGATCTGGTTTTTTATTCGTTGATTTTGCTTGAATTGCGTTGGACCGAGTTTTTACCAGATCATTTAAAAGAAAAAGAAAAAAGAGCAAACCTTATGCTGATTTTTTGTATAAACCACATTTAGCTTAACCATTTCAATTAAAAATTAGTTAAAAATAATAAATATGTAAAAACTGTTCTTTTAAATATCTTATTTATGTAGAGAGAGTATAAGAGAGAAGATAAAAAAAAATTAGAAAAAAAGATTGTAAAAAAGAGAGAATGTGTTGTGGAAAAAAATATAAATGAAAGAGGGAATGATGTTTTAGGAGCCATGTGATTTTTTTTTGGTGAGTAGGAGCCACGCGGTGTTAAAACCAATAATTTAAAAACCGAATCGAATCGAACAGTTGGATCGGTCTAGCCAGTGACTGGCACACTTTCCGGCTTGTTCCACGTAATTGGCCTGCCTTGCCATTTGAACCGTTTCAAGCCGCTTTGAGCCGGCATTTAGACCGAAAGCAAGTGTTAAGCCGGGAACCGAGACGGTTTTACAAAAACCGAATGGCCTAAGTTTGTTATGGAAAAAAAAGTTAGATCTGAGTTGAGACTACCCCAGATTGAAGAAGAAGAAAGGGAAAAAAAATGGAGATCAAAAGAGAAGATGGAAGAAGATAGCATAGGAGAGAAAAGAAACGCAACCGTAGAACACCTGAACCCACCAACATTGCAAGTTGCGACGGCCATGAATGAGAAAAATGAAAGCTGTTGTGATGGCCTGAAAGTGAAGGTTGAGATCTGAAAGGAAAATGTTTGGCCGACGGTGTAAAATTGGTGGAAGTGAAAAGTTGCTTGGAGTGTTATAAAAGTAAAACATCATTCAATGTCAGCCACCATCACATCACATTTACCCACGGATCATATCTTTTTGTTTCAGTTTTTTTTTTATTTCTCATTTGTCATAAATACATGTTATTTTCAATGATTATGTGAGTTCAAGTGAAATTAAGATATTTAAGTTTTTCTTCATTTTTTTTAAGAATTTGATATTTAATTTCATATAAATATATATTATTATATAGATATAAATATTATTTGTATTTATTATTATGTTACCGGTTTGACTGTGGATTGACCAATCTGACCGGTGAAACCATGACCTACCATTTTTTTCAGTTCAATATCCGGTCCAACTTTTAAAACATTAGTTAAAACGAGTGATTAAATGAAAGTAAAATAGAATCACAAGAATAATTTGCTTATGAGGGTTCTATGCGTTCAGCGTCACACCGCTCCCCTCCTTTAATTTTAGCTTCTCTTCTTTTAACGTCCACTGCCATCCTTTACCCCCAACAACAGGAAGGATGATTTTTTTTTTTTGAAATCTAGTATTTTAAAACATTGTTTTATTGTTATGCAATATTTTAAACTAATTTTTAATACATTTAGTATTTTAAAATATTTTTTTAATAATACCAACAAGTATTGGTCTAAATTAAAGAGATTTGGATACCTTAAACATCATATCCAACTATTGGAAAGGGTTTTTGTTGCGGCCCCTGACAGTATTCCAAAAGATTAGTCTCTTACTGTTCGGGTGGGAGGATACTCTGAGCGACAAAAAAATATTTTTTAATGACGCCAGTGTTTAACAACACACTCAATATCTCAAAAATGGTTTATTCAAGGCCTAAAATATATTTTTTT
Organism: Neltuma alba; assembly: GCF_004799145.2. Taxonomy (NCBI): domain Eukaryota; kingdom Viridiplantae; phylum Streptophyta; class Magnoliopsida; order Fabales; family Fabaceae; genus Neltuma; species Neltuma alba. The sequence continues at coordinate 1,093,723 of NW_021635117.1, forward strand.
AGTATGACCTACTACCTGGAATTCTTAATGGGAAATAGCTAATGGCTCCGTTTGGATCAGAGATTGAAAAAGATGCTTACTGAAAAAGTAACTTATAGATAAGTAAAGTTAGATAAATTCTAAATTGGATAAGTTGAATTGTGTTTGGATTAGAATTCAGAAAAGCTAGTTTGCAAAAGTGAGATTGGTAAAAAGTTGTTTAGATTATGGTTAAGTAAAAGTAAGTTTAGTTGTAAAATGACCAAAATGGGTATGAGTTATAATAAATAATAAAAAATAATAAAAAATAATTTCACATAATGCAATGAAATTAAAATAATTTAATATGAAGAATTCAAACTTAATAAGTGAATTAAATTTTAAAATTTTAGAGAAATCATAAAAAATATTTTAAATATAAAGTGAAAGATGAAAAAAATGAATTGAGCTAATATAATGAAGAAGTGAAATTTATAGAGTGAATGAAAATTGAAGACTTTAGAGAAATCATAAGAAATATTTAAAATATAAAATGAAACATGATAAAAAAAATGAATAAACATAATAAAATATGAAGAAGTGAAATTGATTGAGTCAATTAAATTTGAAAACATCAGAGAAATGAAAAAAATATTGCAAATATAAAGCGAAACATAATTTGAATAGATAAAAATGTTTTGAACTCCAATTGGCAACATTGCGACAAAGTGAAACGAAATAATATTACATAATTAATTAATTAATAAGCTATGGATAATTTGGTCTCTGATTGCATCATGGACGCGATTTATATGCGATGAAGACTGTGATGTAACATTTTAAGACGATGGTTGACTAGTTTCAGTCTGATCATGTTCGCCAACAATATTAGCATTTTCAGCTTGTTCAAAAAAGAAGTCAAAGCTTGAATGTCTCCTTATAAGGTATGAATGGCCATTGTTACACAAACCCTGTACACTTGTATTTGGAAGTCGTAACTACGCATGTTTCGTGAGATTTGAAATTTATTCTTCCAAACACTGAATGTTCTTTCTATTGTGCACCTTAAGGTGGAATGATAATAATTGAAGGCTTCATTACTATTTCGGAATCCTACTTGTCATTGGAAGTTTGGAAGGTGGTAGCGCTCAGATCTATATGGACCTAGATATCCATTCGGTGTTGGATATCCTGCATCAACCAAGTAATATTTTCCTAATGATTCATGAAACAATTTGAGAGATTGTGAAATGAATAAAAATATGAAATAATTAAAAATCATGCATGATTGGAACATATAAACATATACCTGGAGGTGAATGAGGAAAATTAAGATATGAATTTGTAATAGCACTGTCAAATATACAAGTATCATGTGCAAATCCCTCCCATCTTGCCAAGATAAAAGTGAAACACATATCCCAATCACATACAGCCATTACACTTTGTGATGGATTTCCTCTACTACCAATAAATTTGTCTCGTTTTGCAGTGGGGACAACACATTGTATATGAGTGCCATCAATTGCTCCGATTGCGTCCTTAAAAAATGGATAATAACGTGGATCGTTCTCAATTTTTCTATGAGTTCCACGAAATGTAGGATCTATGGGTTGAATAAGTTCACTATATAGGCTAAGGCAAGCTTGCAGTACATTGTGAAAGTGCCTACTTACAGTTTCCCATGAACGTTGAAATCATTCCTGGATCATTCTATTGCATTGTCCATATGCAACCGTGTTTACGTGACCATTTCTTCAATTCCTATGTACTTAGACTTTCGTAAACCATGTTCCTCCAGTTTAGTACATAAGAGGTGGAAAACATGTTTATCCACTCTAAACATTTCTAGACATCGAACATCATGCACTACTATAATGCTTTGTACCCATAAGTTTCCTGTCAGCTCACTAGTTCTGCAGCGTTGTTTAAACATATACATTTCACAATAATAACCAACCAATGCACCTACTGCTTCATATTGTGTTAATTCTTCATTAATCATGGATAACCGTGTTGAATAGTCATCTTCATTACACCATTCCATGGTGAATCATCATTCCAATTTTGCAAAGTATCTTCATTCCATGGTGAATCATCATTCCAATTAGCCATTTATGGAATTAACCCTGTAACTGTGATGATAACGAAGTGTAAGCATTATAAAGACTAAACTAAACAAAGTGTAAATAATTTTCATACTGCAAACAGAAAAACCAAACACATAGATGACAAGTAGAAATTAACGTAAATATATTACAGTCAATAATAAAGTTCCTACAACAAACCACATCAGTTCAAGTTAAAATAGCAATCAGTTTAAGTTAATAAGTGCAATAACAATAGTGAAACAACTAAGTCTTAAACTAAATCCTAATCTACAGGTCCCTTCCATGTGTCTGGGTCTTGTGCTGCCAGTATCAACCACCCCAACAACTTGCGTCTATCATGCATAAACCCCAAATAGGCTTGCCTAGCCCACCTCAACCGTGTAAGCATCATGGCACATGCATAATATAGTTGAGGGTCATCATTAAGCTCCTCAAGGCTAGCCAGGTGTGTAAAAACTTTGTCAACTAATTGGGAATCTTCAACCAATATTGCTGCTCGCTTGTCAGAAGTAGCTATTATAACACTAAGGCTATTAGAAATTTTAGTAGATGCAGCAACTTTTTTCTTCTTCTTTGCATCAAACGTCTCATCCCTTTTTCTCTTTCCATAGCTTCCTAAGCCACTTGGTCAAGTACTGGCGGGGTTGTTTAAGTTGCAATCGGTGAAGTCATCTGTGACCCTTGCACTGACTATTGGGTCAACACTGAAATTTTCGTCCGTATTGTCCCCTAACCCTTCCTGTTGGTCTAGGCCGACTCTATAAACAACCTCCTCCTCTTCTGTGTCAGCCTGTGCCACAGGTGCCGGCTGAGGCTGTGAGGCTGATGGTGCTTACATATAGTCTCCCGAAGCCACAACATCTTTGAATATTTTCTACAGATCTGATGCAAACATCAATCCCTGATGTCTATATTTCTTGAAATTAGGGTCCACCTACATTACATTAACATAATTAGGCATAATTAAACGAAGTCTAAATGGATATTGAAAATTAAAACTCAACCAACACAAATAGGTACCAGTAATTTTCATTGCCACCACTCATCGAAGGCTAACACTCTATTTGTGGTTGTATCATAACCAATTCCAGTCTCTCCAGACGTCAGTTTATCCCACAACTTTCAATCTTTTCTCAATATATCAAATCTATTCCTCAATTGCCTCCTATCATACTTTCTCCCGCTCCTTTCCTGAAAATTCTTTTCAATTTCCCCCAACTGGGCTTTGTAAACGATGTTTTTTGTCGTTCCTTGTGCACTATTTGCTAGGCGCAAACATCGATTAGAATCTTTGTCATATAAGGATCCCATGTTGATTTTCCCTTATCATTATCCATTTCTCAATGTCTTTTGATTAAGAGAAGACTAACTGAATCAACTAAAACCCTAAATATGTAATAATAAAAGCCATATTATGTAACACATACGTTGTCACCAAACAAACATATATATAATTTTCTTAATATTATTGTACATGTTTTTGTTATCAAAACTCTGGTTATTATTATGAAGTTGTAAAATATTAATTAAGACATTGTAATTGCAAAAGCTGTTTAGTTTCTTTTTCAAAATTTTTTTAAATTATAAATATTTAATCAATGGTAATTGGTTGTGAAAATTTTTTCAAAACTGAATTTATCAATTATTTTTCTTATTGTTTGAAAAACAATTGTTCATCTTTGAATTGGAGATGCCATATTTTAATAGAAACTTAATTAGGAAAGACAATTTAGTAGTTAATTGCGCTATCAAAAATTCAATTAAAGGAACAAAAAAATAGTTTTAAAATTAGTTTCTTCAGTCTATACAAGATGTTCACATAAAACCACTAAAGTCATAAAAATTAATATATTAGGAACAACAAGCCTTTTTAATTTTGACATAGAATTTTCCCTGCTTAATGGATAGGCATTTGCTACCAATGGGAAAGTCTTTTTCATGTGAAATTGCAAATTGAGGTTATTGGATTTACACTAACGGAAACCATTAATTTTTTGTACATTTTTCTTTCAAAATTTCAGCCGTATTGCAACAAAATGATTAGTATAACACAATCTCATATACACATATACACAAGCTCATATACACATATACACAATCACATATCCAGAATGATCATCACAAGCTCTACGCAGATCCATTGCTTCATTTGACAGCCATTAATTCACCTCAACAGCTCGGATAAGATGACCATAACCACAAAGGGGGAAAAAAATCAGACCACCTGTGAGCAGAAACAGAGGACCATGAAAACCAGAAGGAAAAAAATAAAAACAACCACTGGCCAGCGGAAACAGAGGACCACGAAAACCAAAAGGAAAAAAAATAAAAAAACAACCACCGGCAAGTAGCACAGAGGAGAACTCTTGATTAAACCAATTTTCAGGCTTCCACCGGCCACCAAGGACGATGACAGCAAATTCAACCATAGGGGATCAAACTGGAAAAGCAAGAAAAAAATTACCAGCCAACCTGTAACAGATCAAACCAATCGAAGGCTGGCAGAGGTAGATCTGACGATGTATCAAACTGGTAAGGCAAGATCTCCATGCACAGCTCGAAAGCACAGGCAGACGGCTGTGACCTCGGTTGCAAGCGGCAGACCAGGGAGGGAACTTCTGTAAGGCAGCTAGTGACGGAGCAAGGGTGGAGTTCTGGGTGAAAAAAAAAAGGAAGTGAGCTCGAGGGAAAAGGCAGATGGGAAAGGAAAAAAAGGAATCAATTCTCTGACGTTACAGAACGGTTAATATTAAGCTCTTCTGATATGATCATAAGCTCCTTCTTGGAGCTTATTTTAATCGGGCATTTAGATGGCTTAAAAATGAATAAGCCCAATACACTACAAGCTCTGCCAAATAGACCCATTCTGTCAACCCAGCTTATTTTTAATTTTAAGCCACTTTTCAGTCGGCAAACGCCGACCCAAACAAGCCCAATATCTTAAACTAAATTTTAGTATATCTAGTACTCTTGTATCAAAAATTATTTTAAGATACTTGCTACTAAGAAACATTTTAAGTTCCTGAATGCAGTAAAGATAAAAATTAATTGCTACTGAAAAAAATACTTTTTAATGTTTTAGGATACCGGGTGTCAGTTAGATATGTTAGGCGGCGAGCGCTAAGAAGAAAGGGCATAACGGGATAAAATAAAATAAAAGGCAGGTAAATAAAAAAGTTGGTTCTAAACAACCGCGGCTTTTTTATAGTCTGGACGTTAGCTAGGGAGAAAGAGAGACAAAGGTTCAGGAAGCTCCTGAGTTGGGTCGAGAATCGTTTGGTGAGTTGCGAATGTTTGATTATTATGATTATTGTGCGTATGACTTTTGTTCGAATTTCTGAATTCCTTAATGATTCTTTCCACAGGAGTGAATGCGATAATCAGAGGGTGATTGATTCTCACACTTAGATGGAGCTACGGGTTGCTTCGGATCCTAGTCTCACAAAGGAGAGCTTGTGCGATGATCAGAGGGTGGCTGCAAACATGGAAGATTTTAGGCTTTCTCTTGATGAAATTCTTGCTACCGTAGATAAGGTGAGTTTGTGCTTTCCGATTTTATGATGGATGATTCTGAAGCAGGGGCCATTCTTTGTTGGGCTTACATGATATGCCCATGATATTGCAATTTTTTTCCCCTGATGTCTAGAATGCGAATTTAAATATCTGAAATTGGGACTGTACTCCATGGTTTTTCTCCTTGTGTTTAGCTCCTCATTATTTCCGTCTCAAAAATTATATTTGTTGCGCTGATAGTCGACCTAATTTCTAATATTACTGCTTTCATTATTGCCCTTTTGAACCAAAGATGAAAGTTTTTCCCCGTTAATATTTCTTGCATATTTATCATGATTTGGGGTTTACTGCTGGGCATTTTGTTGTTCTATTATATGCCGTGGGCATTATTTCTCCTACATGGTAGCTTTAGATTCGTATCTCGTTACAGTCATGGATGATTTTCACCTTGTGTGTTTCTCCCCATATTTGATTTTAATGCAGGTAATGACACTAAAATATTGTTGTCACTAATGTTCAAACTGTCTGACTTATTTGTCTTGGTAAAATCACTTCGTGTTACTTATATACCATCCTCTACTCCTTAATATCCTTCATTATAAGGGACATGACATTATTCTGTCAACGATCACTTCATCTCAAAAGCATACAAATTTTGATTCAAGTGGTCCTTGGCATAACTGAAGGTCAGCTGAATAATTGATATCTCAGCTTCAGGTTTTATCTGATTGCTCAAGGGTTACATATATGGGACACCGAAGCTCTATGATGGCTCAAGTTGTCTGCAAATCTGGGTTAAATCTAAATAAATTCTATCTTAGAATATCTTATCTAATCTGATAATTAGGTAGCAGATAGGATTACATAAATAAAAAAGGATAAAATATACTTAAACAATAAACTACATAAACTAAGGGTATGAGTATTGGGCTGCGTCTTTGGGCCTTAAAGCCCTTTTGCTCTACGTCATCTTCCAACGTAAACAATTAAACAATTTTTCAAAATCATTTGATTTGTGATTTGATTGTACTATTTGCAATGAATGCCCCTGGAAAAGCACTTTTCCTGCGTGCACCAAGGCACCATGACAAGACAAGAGTAAGATGAAAAGTTTGTTATGTCACTTGAGATAGCATCAAACTTAAAATGATCAAAACTCACTGTAGAGAACTTCAATTAATGCAATTTCAAAACAAAATGTAAGGTGAACAGACGGTGTTTCACTCAGACCCAATGAGGGCTTTTGGGAAAACCACCTGAAATAATATGATGACTGAAAAACTAGAAGTTCTCTAGGTCAAAGTGCATATGACAAGCCACCATGTTATAGATATAGAATTATGTACAAAAAGTTGTTCATATCAGCCCCTGTAGTTTATCAAAGAGATACAGACTAAGAAATAGGAAAGAAAGAAATTTCAAATTTTTTGATTATCAATTCATATGAAGAACCATTGGAGATAACATTGGAACATCTGTCCAAGCATAGTAAATGACAACATCAGGAGTTTAGTTTCATGCTGGCCAACCTATTGAGTATTCCGACAGCCATTCTGCTAAGAATAATGTGATAACTTTGACTTTATACTTATTGACAAAAGTAGCATAACTAATTCTGTAATATTTAAAATAAAATTATTTGTATGAATGTATATATGCTTTTTTTGTGAGTACTAATTCTATAGAATAATATGACAGACATGAACTCGGGTTCTGATGTGGCTTTTGAGATTTTGGGGTTGATGGGAGTGTGAAGAACCTTGCTTTGATATCAAATTGATGCAGGACAAAGGGAAAGAAAGGTTTGGAGAAGAAGAATAGAGAGAGAAATATAAAGAAAGGATGCGGAAATAGAGAGAAAGGAGGGAGATATGGAAGAATGGGGGGAGAGTAGACAACAAATAGCTAATCTCTATCATTTCATCAAAAAGTCTACAATGATAATAACCTCATGCTTAGCCCTAACTATAATTATTAGACTAAATAATAATGATGATGATGATAACATAAACTTAAATGAGATAAAAGCTAACTTTAACTTCAAGTAAAAGAAAGCAAAAAATAGGAAACAACCTATGAAAGCCTCAAGGGAAACAAAATAATGTTATAAAAACAAATCACCGTAACACTAAATAAATCTTGTCATAAATCTTTCCTAATATCCCATCATGATACCAACAAGAGTTGGTTTAATTGGTAAGAAGTCAGCTCATAACCCTAAAGTCATGAGTTCTAATCCCGCTATCAATGTGAAAATCTTGTTAGTGGGCGATCTGTAAATACCTTTGTAAGCACTTTCTGAGCCTACAAGCATCTTGTGACCTAGTGAGCTCCCGAGACCTAACTCACCTAAGTTTTTTGTTATTCAAAAAAAAAAAAAAAAACCCATCATGGTGGTTTTAATACATTTGTCCCTCAACCTTATAAGGATTATCCGTAACATATTTGGATACTAAAGCATAACTCTCTACTAGTTGAACTTCAATCATCGTACTTGTTTTTTCTCTACCAAGAAATGACAGTTGGTTCATTCAAAGAGATTAAAGTCTCCTTGTCAAGTATCTAGATACTCAACTATCAAAGTCATTGTTCGATCATGCAAAAAATTCAATGTTTTCTTTTTTTGCAAGCCACTTAGGATTGAAGAATAGTAGCAATCTCTTTACCCTTCACCCAAGTGCATTGATGCTTTTGCCAAAAGCTTCTTGGCAAATGAGATTATTAGAGTATTCAATAATTGATTGGTTTCCTTGTTTGGTGTTGGATTTTTAGTCATAAGCTCATAATTTTGTGTGGCATATCAAACTTTTGGAAAAAATTGTTGAATGATATCCAAAATCTCCTTGGTCCAATGTGGGAAAATGCATGTATTAGGAATCTCTAATGGTACAATTCCATGAGAAGGACATTACTAGAGAATCATTCTCATCCCAAGCATCAAATTTGACCTTGTTTGGGATTGTTACCTGGCAAATAATTCAAGTTGCCTCATTGTTTGGGAAATGTGCAAACTATGAGTTGGTTTCTAATAATTCTTACTAAACTTGTACATGCTTTAATATGTGACAAATCACTTGTTGAAGTCTACTGATTGCCAAAGTCATTGTACAGCTAGGAGCTATGGATTTAGGCATGGTAGAGAAAATAAAAGAATCCCAAGCAATCAGCAAGTACGACAAACAGTCAACATAAACAATGGAAGTGATCATTTTTAAGGTTTCATGTTTTGGGTTGAATTTTGTTGGAGATGAGTTTCCATGCTTGATCATGTGCCTACCTAAGACTTGATGCATAAACAATGTAATGGGATGTGTAATGGTCGAGGGTTGCTTAACTGGAAAGTTAGATTGGTTTCTCTGGGGATTCCTGAAGTGTTTGTGTCAAATGGTACCAACTACAAGGGCAGAGAAGGTTTGGAAGTTTTATGGTAGGGATCGAATCTCACGGGAATAACAAAAAGGCAAAGTAACAGAAAAGAATTCCAATAGAAAGGATGTAAATCGCTACTCCAAAACTGACTCTTCTATGCCATGTTTACCCCTTCTTGAATAAGTCAACCTGAATTTGTTGGGTATCCTATTAGTTTACAATACAAAGAGGTAGAGCTGGGAAAACGGGCTCACCCGCGGGTTGCGGGCCAGCCCGCCACAACCCGCGGGCTAAACAGTGCGGGTTGCTTCAGCCCACAAAAAGCCAACCCTAACCCGCCATGGTGGGTTGGCGGGCCAGCCTACCAATTTTATTTTTTTTTCAAATGTTTTTTTTACAGCATGTTTTTGAAATATAAATTTATCCAAACTATCACCAAAATACAATTATAAGTTATACAATCCAGATTTGATCAGCAAATCCAACACATAAACTAGAAACATAAACTTCAAGGCTTCAACAAGCCTTAATCATACAAAGTTTTCAAACAAAATAGGTCTAATCTAATGATTTTCAATCTGCAATAATGAGATTAGAAGCAATATCTGAAGCATCCAAAAGATCAACATCAACAATGTCCTTCTTCTTGACCTCGGACTCGGATGTATCTACCACATATAAGAAAAAAGTGCATATTTACTACTATGGTGAGCTTAATATATACAAAACAAATATATTACCACTAGGAAAACCAAGAATCCAATTCTGAGTGCAAATAAGAGCTTGAACATTTTCTGGGAGAAGAGAACTTCGATATTTGTGAGAACCCGTGAACCAATGCTAAAAGCTGATTCGCTGGCAATTGTAGTAATTGGAATACTAAGAATATCACATGCCATCTTTGAAAGGCATGGAAACCTAGCTGCATTAGTCTTCCAATATTCCAAAACATTAAATTTCACAAACAAGTTAGGATCAAGGGGCACTTCTTCCAAATAATAGTCTAACTCAGACTTTTCAATTGATGTGGCATCTTTGCTCTTACATTTAAGATATTTCTGCAGTATTAATCATTAAAATAAAGAATTAGTAAAAGCTAAGTAATGAAAAGGGACAACAAAGAAGAAATTTAAGTTATAAGTATTGAAGAATTTCAAACCCACCCTAAAAGCTTTCAAGTAGGTGGTGCCTTCATCATCACTATCATGAGAGGTAGAGTCAGAAGGTGGTGCTGCCATCTCAGTTCTCACATTGAGATTAGAAGTTGAACTTGATTCTCCAACAAAAGGGATCGAAGATGAAGTTGATGATCCCATATTTCTATAATAATTGAAAACATAGTATAACTTGCTCTTAATGTTTTCAACCTTATCATTATAATTGATGGGATCAAGATTTGAGTAAGAAAACTTTATGACATCAAACTTCATCTGTGGGTCAAGAACAATCGCTAGAGAAAGAATTACACTATATCACTCAAATATTTGTCAAACTTCTCAACCATTCTCACAGCCATATCCGAATCACTGGGTCTTCATCATCCAAATGTGATTTTAACATTAACTCAATTGTAAATATTTGCATGAAATATATGTTAGCAATGGGATATGATGAGCCAGAAATCATGTCTGTTATAACTGCAAAAGGCTCTAAGAATGTGCACATCTTTTCTGCTCTAGACCACTCTTTATTTGTTGGATAATAGTGGTAATGGGTGTCATGAAAAGCTAAATTAACAAAAGCACGACGATGTCTAATAGCACTTTCAAGCATTGTGTATGTTGAATTCCATCTAGTCGGTACATCTAGCCTCAAACCCATTGAAGTTTCAATACCCCCAACATTCTCACAACATTTCTTGAAATTAATGAACCTTGCCTGTGATTGCTTTACATATCTAATGCTCTCCCTGATTTTGTGCATAGCATCACTTGTTACTTTCAAGCCCTCCTGCACTATGAGATTCAAGATATGGGCACAACATCTCACATGGAAAAACTCTCCATTGCAGATCAAGCTATTGGTCAAATTCAACTGTTCTTTCAGCAAATTTTGCATATTATCATTTGCTGAAGCATTATCCAAAGTAATAGAAATACCTTTTTATCAATCCCCCAATCCCTCAATATATCATGTGTCCTTTTAGCCAATTCAATCCCAGAGTGAGGAGGATCCATCTTAGAGAATGCAAAGATTTTGCTATCAAGCTTCCATTTATCATCAACAAAATGAGTAGTCAAACAAAGATATCCTTCACCAGTTATAGAAGTCCAACAATCAGAAGTCAAACACACTCTACAAAGACTGTTTGCTAATGTTTTCTTTAGGATCTCCTTTTGACTAAGATAGAAATTCCAAATATCCACCACAGCAGTTTTTCGAGTAATGTTCTTGTAATCAGGATTTAAATATGAAAGTAAATCCCTAATTGCATCATACTCAAGAAAGGAATATGGAAGATCATGTTTAATAATAGCAAAAGCAATCTTATCTCGGACCTTGTTATGATCAATTTGTCTAGCCCTCACATTCCCTGCTTGATCTATCATCATGGCACTAATGTTCTTATATTTTGGAAGAGACACACATACATTAACATGACCCTGGAGAGTTGAAGTCCCATAATCCTTACCACCAACTACATACACTTTTCCACACCCATTACATGTAGCCTTTTCTTTGCCATCTATAATACTTTTAGTAAAAAACTTCCAAACCTCGGATGTTGTTTTTTTTAGCCCTTTTATTTGATTCAGGCATAGAAGACACGGGTGGAGCAAATTCATCTTGAACGGTATTACTTTCAGCAGCATTGTCAACATACTTTCTTTTATTTGTCTCATCACCCATTTTGGTTTAACAACGTATACTGCAAAAGATATTCTATATTTCCATTCAACAATTACAAGAACAAGAAAACATTGAAAAAAAAATTAAATTCTACTAATCTATTTCAATCAGATCCAAATGACCAAACGACCCAAACATAACTAAAAAAATTGAAATTTAACCGAAGAAAGAATAATCAATCTATCAATCCAGTATTCCAGTCACAATCTCGGCCTTAACAACTAACAAGTGTTAAATTAATGACTTAATCAATCCAGTATTCCAATGAATTAGCAAATTACCGAGGGGGAGAGGAGAGCACAGCTGCACAGAACAGGCGAGCAGTTAGCAGAGTGGCTGAGTGACCGTGTGCGCGAGGCAGAGTACAGGAGGGAGAACTGGAGAAAAGAACAATCACCAACGGAGCAGGAGGGAGACTTGGAGCAATGGAGCTCGAAAAACCCAGATTGGAGCTCGACGACAATGAAGAAGGGAGACAGACTCAAGCGACGCGAACGCGATCTCTGTCTCTGCCTCTGACCTACGAGCGAGAGTGCGAGACCAGCCACCAACTCCAAGAACCCCTAGTCGCCATTAGTAGTCACCAGAGACGAGAGTGAGTGAGATTGAGGTTGAGGATTTGAGTTTGAGACTTGAGAGAGGGGTGTCTGTGTGAGATGAGAGTCTGCTGTCTCGGTTTCTCAGACTCTGCCTCTGCATGACCGGTGACCGTGCCGTGAGGTGAGGGTGAGCCGTGACTGTGAGAGCCTAAGCGTGAGGTCGTGACTCCATAAGTGGTGATGTTCAGACCGTCAAAGGGACTGAGGGAGTGAGGTTTAGGCACTGTCGGCGTCGCACTGAGACTCTGAGAGTGAGGACTGACCGTGAGTCCGTGAGACCGTGACTGAGTGTTAGGGAGTGACTGAGCGAGTGAGGCGAGGGACGGGGGGGGAGTCGGGGACGGCTGGTCGGCTGCTGAAACTGGAAGGGTTAGGGTTATGACTTACTGGATTAGTGTCTTAGTTAGTGACTTTGGTTTGGTGTCAGGAGTCTAGGAGGGAAAACCAAGAAAAGGGGAAATATAAAATTTTTATTAAAAAATGGCGGGTTATACGGGCTAGCCTGCCGACCCGCGGGTTAAACAGTCCGGGTTGCTGTAACCTCTTTTTGGCGGGCTGGAAAAAAGCCAACCCTAACCCGCCTCTTTAGAGTCGGTTGGCGGGCTGGCCCGCGGGCCACAGCCCATATTACCGACTCTAAAAAGAGGTGGCCGGCTGACCACGATGGATTCCATAATAAGGAAATAGTAGATTCTCTGCCATAGTTGTCATCACTGTTTTCTTCTGCTAAAGTATAAAAATTCTGCGTTGCATTCAGAGTCCTATGGGTTTTAATATATCTTAATCAAAATATAACTTATTTTTGCTATGTTTCTTGCAGATTGAGAAGCAAGTAAATGAAGTTGAACAGTTCTACCAATCCACTTCTAATGTTCAGACCAGTGGCAATTCCAAAGGTAGTTCACTTATTAAAGACAAGGGACGAGAGAAGCATTTTATTAGTGCCGAGAAGCAACAGCAAAATGCACTGCGTAGGGCAGCAGCTGCTGCAAAGAGAATGCAAGAGCTCATGCGCCTGTTTTCCACAATATTACGTCAGGCAAGTACAACTATGCCCTCTTATGTAATTTTATTTCTTTTGGTGATGATTTAGATCACTTTATGCTTCTAATATAGAATAATTGATTAACATTTAGGTAATTATTTAAATTAGTTATTGTCTTAATAGTTATTTAATTTAAATAGTTATCCAGTTAGTTAGTAAGTTAAGATATAGATATACATATTTAGATTTAAATTTAAACGTCATATCTTAACCCTTTCTTAATCATATCCTCCTACTGTGGTTCCTTCTAATAGTTTCTTGTTAGGGTCATGACTCATTCAAACTCGGTCTGCTGGGATTCTGACGTAGAAAAAAGTTAGGAAGAGGAAAGAGAAGTGGGAAGAAGAGGGGAGAGAGAGAAGGAGGAGAACAGGAGAGAGACGAGAGAGAACATTCTATTGCATTAGTCTCATCATTAAAACTCACTCCTTTAATCAAGTCCTAGGCCCCTTGTTTATACTATTCTAAGCCTAACAGCCAATCTAAGCCTAACTAGTAATTCATAACTGTCGCAACTAACTACCTCCTACTTCCTTATATATTTACATAACAGATTCCTCCCAAGGTTGTGACTCATTTTGACCCAGCCTGCTGGGATTCCTACAAGCAATATCTCATTAGTGTTGTGATTCATTCCAACCCATTGTGTTGATTCCTTCAAGATGTGTCTCATCCTTGGTTGCTAGAAGACCTCCCTTGCACTGCATTGCTAGAATTGTCTAGAACCCATGCATCAGCATGTGAGATTGTGTGCACTGTCACTTGTCCATGCTGTTTGCCTAGATTTGATCAAAGTGTTATCATTCACATATTTGATGCTGGTTGAATCAGTTCAAGCATCTGAATATATCCAAATCCCTTAAGAGGTAGTTATTCATGAATAAAAAAGACTTTTTCAATTTGAAGTGAACTCATAGCGGATGAAAAAGGAAGAAGAAAAGAATATCCTATTATTTTGGTGACAAAATCTCCAAAAAAATCTATAATACTAATACTATTTTTATGATTTGTTGTTTTTCTTCTATTTTGTGGTCACTTATTGTTCTTGTGGAATATGCGTGACTTGTGAATGCTCTTGGAAAAATCTGTCTTTTCAAGTCTTACTATTATACATTGAATGATTGTACATACATAAGTTAGTGTATTTTTCTGTTGAAAGAATCACTGTTAGAAACATTTGTTCTTTTGATCCCCTTTTGGCAGTTCCATGTATAAAGGTTATTTTTGAATAATCTCTTTAGGTTGTCTTAATTTATTTGCATGCACAACTAATTGTGAAGTTTAGATGTATCAGAGAATATTTAGGATTAGTCTTGTTCTTTTCTGTTTCTACAAGGAGGGTCTTTTCCTATGTGTCAACACTTATAAATTGAACTGGTAATGTTTCATTTGAAAAATCCATAGGGACGTGTTGTGTAATATTAATAGGCATGAGAGTTAGGTATTACAGCTGTTAGTTAGTTGGGCTAGTTAGGGAGAGTTGTGTTTAGCATATATAAATAAGGGTAGGGTGTTAAATCCGTATGTTTTATTAATGAGCATATACAGAAGTATTATTCAGATCCGACCTAGCAAGCTCTCTCTCTGTCTTCTAGTTCTTGTCCTATTCTCTCTTCTCTCTTCGCTCTTCATTCTCTTTCTTAAAAAGAGTGATATCAAAGCCTTCTTTCGTACCCTTATATGCCTAGCTCACGTTCCCTGGATGCACAACACCAAATGACGGATTAGAATGGTGAAAGATTTTGTGTCTTAGAGGGACAGTTTCAGCTCTTACAGCTTAGGTTGCACAACTGATTTAGGGTTCTAGGCACAACAGTTTCAAGCTCTTACAGCCTTGATGAATCACACAACTATGGGAGGTCATCCTTCAATGGTCATGGTGGCCAAGAAAGACCAAGAATAGAGTAGTATCAGACACCTCCCTGCTTTGCAAAGATGGATTTTCCAACATTTACAAGAAATGATGTGCTTGGTTGGATTTTGGAGGATGAACGTTTTTTCACCTGGATGAAACACCGTCTGAAAGGTGACAATGGCCAGTATTCACTTACAGATGAGAAGGCTTTTCAATGGCCCCAAGCTTTTGAGAAAGGACAAAATGGGTTGGAGCTCACGTGGGATGTGTATGCCTCAGCCATTAAAGCACACTTTGGACCTTCTTATAAAGCTCCCATGGAGGAACTCATTTGATTGCATATGACAGGTGCTGAGTGAATATAGATGCATTTGATGCCATAGAGAATTGCTTGTTGTGGTGCTTGCAGTGGAGCATTGGCATCAATATCTTGAAAGGAAGTTTATCATAAGAACAGACCAACAAAGCCTGTGGTGTCTGTTAGGGCAGAAATTGAAGACATCTTTTGAATTGGATTGGGTTGCTAAGTTGATGGATTATGAATACGAGATCCAATACAAGACGGAGAATGATAATACTGCAGCAGACACTCTCTCTCTTCTTAAGGGGTCTCAGTTATCGCAAATCGCCCAGACACAACGTCTCCTGTGTTATTACAAAAGATTGAAGAAAGCTGGGAAGTGAATGCAGATTTGAAGGGCCTAATTTCTGAGTTGCAGAAACAAAATGGCAGCATTAAGGCCTACACTTGGAATAATAAGTTTTTGAAGAGATAGGTTGGTAATGTTCCAGATTTGAGGCAACCAATTTTGGAATGGTTATTTGCTCAGGGTGGACATTTGGGAATTCAACCCATTTTGGTGGAAGAAATTAATCAAGAATGTGCTGGACTTTGTTATGTTCAGTATACATAATTAAAGAGAGGGTCTTAATCTGAATGTGATGGTAATGAGCATGTACAGAAGTCTTGTTCGGATCAGACATCTTTCTCTCTCTGTGTCTTCTGGTTCTTCCTCTGTTGTATTCTCCCTTCTCTTTTTATTCTTCTTACAACATGTGATTTCTTTCTTCTCAGATTACTCAGCACAGGTGGGCGTGGCCTTTTTTGGAGCCTGTAGATGTTAAAGGTCTTGAATTGCATGACTATTATGAGGTAAAGCTGTCCTGCATCTCGGAGCTTTCTATTGTTCGATACCATTGTTAGCACAAAACTGTGTTCGTGTGGAATCTTATGCCCAACAATAATGTATTCATCTTTACACTTGTCTTTCTTCAACTTGATGGGCTATTGTTTCTGCTCATTGTGGATTCCCCCCCAGTTGCCATCTACCTTTTATCTTGGACTGCTTTGTTTTCCCTTTTGTCCCCAGTTGTATACCTGGAAGTAATATTTACTTTTGCACCCTTAGGTTATTGAAAAGCCCATGGATTTCAGCACTATTAAAAGTAAAATGGAAGCCAAGGATGGTACTGGTTATAAGAATGTTCGAGAGATCTATGCCGATGTAAGGTTGGTTTTTAAGAATGCAATGAAGTACAACGATGAGAAAAATGAATTTCATGTTATGGCTAAATCCTTGCTGGAAAAATTTGAGGAGAAATGGCTGCAACTCTTGCCGAAAGTTGCTGAAGAGGTAATTAGTGGACTAACTTGGGGTGAACAACTTCTCTTATTAAAGTTGCTTTTTTTTTTTTCCTCCCTACTTTAGCAGCAATGATTTTAAGTGACCCATGGCACATTTTCCCCTTTCTTATTACCTTTCTATGTTTGGTTATTGCAGGAGAAAAGACTACAAGAGGAAGAAGCAGAAGCACATTCAGATATGCAGCTTGCACGGGAAGCCACTTATGCCAATATGGCTAGGGATTTAAGCTTTGAGGTTGGCTACAAATTTGAGCTTCAGTTGTTATTTCCAGTGCAACTAAAGTCTATTGCTTGATGTTACTATTTTCGCTTTTCCAATGTCTGCAGCTTTTTGAGGTTGATAAGAATTTGAAGACTCTCAAGCAAACAGTGATTCAGAAGTGCAGGTTGGTGAAAGACTCATCCATTAATGTTACCATTTTTAATGAGATTAATTTGCTATAGAAATATACGATGAATCTGTTTAATTCATTTAAATCTCTTGGACATAATGATTCTGATAGGACTCTCCGATCAAAGAGCAGAAAAGTGGCTACTATTTGCATTAGAACTCAAACGAGTCTTGGGTAAAATCACAACACATTCTTACAGCGTGGTAAAATACAGCTTAAGAACACCAGGAACAGAATAGACTTGCCAGTTTTCTGGAGGCTGCCTCTCCAGCCAAAATGAGATTCAAATTCTGTGCTCTTACAGTCAGTTTTCTCCTTTTAAAGCCTTCTCCCAACCACTCCTTTCCCGTTGTCATCATGGATTACCTTTTTTAACCACCCTTTCCCTCATGATTTCTGCTGGACTCAGTTCCTTCATTTCTTTTTTTGTCCCCTCTTTTCTGCATTCCCCTCATCCTTTCTTGCCTCCTCTGGATCTTGGCTGCAGGTTTGGGCCCATCATTACCCTCCCCCAAAGAAGTTTTATCTTGTCCTCCAGGTGGATTTTGGAAGATTGCATTTGGACGGCTTTAATTTTCTTCCATGTACTTGTCACTGCTTCAGTTTTTTGGTGAGCTCTCCAAATTCAATCATGAAATATTTCTACTCCTTGCACAATGACTTGCCTTGAAGGATACTTGTGTCGCTGGTCGCAAAAGATCTTCCTTCATGTAGATCAGCTTTTTCTCTTTCATATTGTTCATTGTGTGTTGGGTTGCCCTTACCTCTCCCAAGACTAAGTCTTCTTCCCCAAGCTCAGATGATTATCTTCCTTGATGACTTTCTGGGGCTTTATTTCCAACTATAAATTTCTACACGCTTGATCTCCTCATTGATACTTGTATTTTACAGTCTATGCTAGCAGCTTCATCCTTTACACCAAATTGGAAGAAATTAACTTATCAGAGGCTTCACTGTCTATTAGAACAATTATAGAGTTTGTCGTTGATAAGAGTCTAATGGCGTTATGCAATCTATGTGGCTGATTTTACTTAGTGAGTTGAGGTTTGTTGTTCTTTGCCCTTCATCATCCAGTGCCAGCACCACCAGTCTGATGGGTCTCGTTTTTCGCTTTATAGTTGGGCTCCAACTTCTCATTACATTTGAAGGAAAGGCACAACTTCTGTCTGGTTGACTGAGCAACTAATAGCTTCCTAAAGTTGTTTTCCCTTCTTCTAAGTGGGGCATTTAGTATGTGAGCTTGCCTTGGGCTTGTTTGTTATAGAATAAATATATGTAAGAGTGAGAAATAGAGAGGGGGGGGGGACAGAGAGAGGAATTCGAAATGTAGAGAACAAGTGGAACTTCCCCCTGCCCCTGGGGGCAGAGAACTTCAATTCAACTCATTAACCTTCAAGCCTACCTACAAGTGACTTCTCCCATCCTTTCATAACCGTGTGCCAAGGAACTATACGCCAAGTAATGTTGGGTGGTTTTCCTACTTATTTAAAATTCTGTGACGGCTATCTTTAGTGCTCTACTTTCACATGCCGTTTCCAAAACTAGATTCCTTTTTCTACTCTATGGACCGTATACCTCGGTTTTCTTGCATTCTTAGGTCTGCCTTAACCTCATGCTTCAAGCCATTTAAAAAGGGGGGAAAAAAAGACTTTGAACACATTGCCTTTTTCTTTCAACCTAGCCAGTTTGAGTAATTATTTTGAGTAATTCACACTCCCTTGTATTATTTCATATGATAGGCTACAATATATAGAGTCCGGATGGGTGAGAGAATCCGGTTACAATCAATCAAAATTGAATTACAATTAATTAGAGATATAGCAGCACATAATCAGGGATTGATCTTGTAGCTAAAATCATGGGTAGGGATTCTGAGGATATCACGGGATTCTAACACTCCCCCTCAAGCTGGAGAGTAGATGTCAACCATTCCCAGCTTGCTTCGAAGCCCTTCAAACTTGACTCTAGCCAAAGGTTTGGTCATGATGTCAGCAATCTGATCAGATGAGCGCACATAGTTCAAGTTGATGATACCCCCTTCTACTTTCTCTTTGATAAAGTGCCGATCAATGTCGACATGTTTTGTTCGGTCATGGTACACCGGATTCTTTGTCATTTCAATACTAGCTTGGTTGTCACACCAAAGTTTCACTGGGCCTTCATAGGGAATTCTTAGTTCATTCAGGAGTCTGATCACCCACATTCCTTCACATACCCCCAGTGCTACAGCTCTTAGCTCAGCTTCAGCACTGCTTCTTGAGACCACGGTCTGTTTCTTGCTCCGCCAAGTGACAAGGTTTCCCCAAACATAAGTACAATAACCTGTGACAGATCTCCTGTTATCCACAGCTCTCCCATGATCTGCATCAGTGTAGACCTCTATGTGTCTTGTATTTTCCCTTTTAAAGAATATTCCTCTTCCAGGATTGAGTTTGAGGTAGGTCAGGATTCTATACACTGCTTCCATGTGTTCTTCCTGAGGTTGGTGCATAAATTGGCTTACCACGCCGACTGCATAGCTGATGTCAGGTCGTGTATGGGTCAAGTAGATTAGTTTTCCCACAAGTCTTCTGTACCTTTCTGCGTCAACTGGTACTCCTTCTAGTTTAACCTCCAGATTGCATGATTCTTCCATAGGTGTTTCACTCGGTTTACCCCCAAGTATCCCTGTTTCGTGGAGTAAATCAAGTGTGTATTTCCGTTGAGACACACTTATACCCTTTTTAGATCTAGCAACCTCCATTCCAAGAAAGTACCTCATTTGTCCTAGGTCCTTTACTTGGAATTCCCTTGCCAGGGCTCTCTTGAGTTGAGTGATAGAAGCTTCATCATCACCAGTTATGACTATATCATCCACATACACAATTAGGATCGTTACCTTTCCAGCACTGTGTTTGATGAAAAGGGTATGGTCTGCTTGACCTTGGTTGTAACCAAATCTTTTAATTGCTTTGGCAAACCTATCGAACCATGCTCGTGGAGACTGTTTCAGGCCATATAATGACTTCTTCAGTTTGCAAACCGAATTGGGTGGAGCTATTACTCCATCTGGGACTTCCATGTATACTTCCTCCTCTAAGTCTCCATTTAGGAAAGCATTCTTTACATCCAGTTGATGAAGAGACCAGTCAAGGTTGGCGGCTAGGGATAGAAGTACCTGGATGGTATTGAACTTTGCCACTGGTGCAAACGTTTCTTGATAATCAATCCCATAAGTTTGCGTGTACCCTTTTGCAACTAATCTCCCTTTGTACTTGTTGATGCTTCCGTCAGGATTGAACTTAGGGGTGAAGATCCATCTGCAACCCACTGCTTTCTTCCCCTCAGGGAGTGTGGTAATATCCCATGTGTTACTATCCTCCAAGGCTTTCAACTCTTCGTATGCTGCATATTTCCAATTAGGATCTTTCATGGCCTGTTGAAATGTCTCTGGAACTTTTACCTGTGAGCTATTCACCACAAAGGTTTGCATTCTAGTAGACAAATTGCCGTAAGAGACAAATCTTTGAATAGGATGCTGAGTACATGACCTTACCCCCTTTCTAAGTGCAATAGGCCATCCTAGCTCTTCAGGATCCAACTCCGGATTGGAATCATGTTGCTGCCTT
This sequence comes from Neltuma alba, assembly GCF_004799145.2. Lineage (NCBI taxonomy): Eukaryota > Viridiplantae > Streptophyta > Magnoliopsida > Fabales > Fabaceae > Neltuma > Neltuma alba. The sequence continues at coordinate 1,114,668 of NW_021635117.1, forward strand.
GGAATGGAAGGAACCCTACTACTCCTGTCTTGTTCTCCTGGTTGAGACCCTGAGTGCTCTGTCACCCCTGCATCAATCTCAGCATTTGTTTCCATTGTGTGAGGGTTGTTTGTGGGGCTGTTGGGCTGTTCTGGTCGAGGTGTAGGTTTTGGGTTTTCTGGTTCAGGTTCAGGTATTTCCTCTTGTGGTATGGAGGGTTCAGGAGGGTTAAGATGTGAGTTGGTTGTGGGTTCAGGTGTAATTAGCCATTCTATTCGATCACTCTCCCCCTGAATGGGTAATTTGGGATAATATGCATCATCCTCATAAAAGACGGTGTCTTTGGAGATTATGAGTTTTCTAGTAGAGGGACAATAACACCTATAACCTTTTTGAGTGGAGGAGTACCCAAGGAAAATGCATTTTTCTGCTCTAGCACCCAGTTTGCCCCCATCATGTTTATGGACAAAGACAACACACCCAAAGACCTTTTGTGGGATGGTATTGATGATAGGTGAGGTTGGGTAGGTCTCAAGGAGTTTTTGGATAGGGGTACTGAAATTGAGAATTTTGGAGGCCATTCGATTGATAAGGTAGGCTGCGGTTAGCACAGCGTCTCCCCAAAACAGGCTGGGAACATTTCTTTCCATCATAATGGCTCGGGTTACTTCTAAGAGATGTCTATTCTTTCGCTCGGCAATTCCATTTTGTTGAGGAGTATAGACACATGAGGTTTGGTGGTGGATTCCCTGTTGTTCAAGAAATTCTCTAAAGGCTCCACTCATATACTCTTTAGCATTGTCACTTCGCAGAACTTTGATGGGAGTTTGAAATTGGGTTCTCACAAAGGTGTGAAAGTTTTTGAAGATTTGTAAGGCTTCGGATTTCTCTTTCATGAGGTACACCCATGTAACCCAGGTATGATCATCAATGAATGTAATAAACCATGCTGTGCCTGTTCGGGTTTTAGTTTTGGCTGGTCCCCAAATGTCTGTATGGATCATCGTAAACGGTGTAGTGGGTTTGTAAATATGTTTGGGATAAGACGCACGAGTTTGTTTGGCAATTTGACAAGTTTCACATTGGAAAGGTGAAGAATTTTTATTGAATAAAGTTGGAAACACATGCTTCATATAATCAAAACTGGGGTGGCCTAATCTTTGATGCCACAACATTACATTTTTATTCTGAGAATTGGAGCTAACCATAGCTTTCCTTGCTTCTTTAGTCTTCATATCCTTTCCTTCAAAGTAGTAGAGTCCATCCCATTCTTTAGCAGTCAAAATCTTCCTCCCCGAGGTCGAATCCTGAAAAACACATTTAACATCATCAAAAATCACCCGACATACTTGTCCTTTAGTCAATTTGCTCACAGATATAAGATTGCAAGTGAGAGCAGGAACAAACAAAACATTATGAATTTCCAGATCATCAGAAAGAGCCACAGTGCCAACACCCTCAACTCTAGTATATAGGCCAGTTGCTACTTTTACTCTAAGATTCTCATGGGAGTATTTGAGAGTTTTGAAGAGGGACTTGTTACCAGTCATGTGGTCTGTCGCACCTGAGTCAACAATCCATGTCTCATCACTAGTTACCATTGCATTAAGGGCAATAATAGAATTACCTGACTGGATCAAGTTTACGTGGGGAACTGATTTTGATTTGTTTTGCTTTTCAAGCATCTTACGAAGTATTTGAAGTTCTTCTCTGGTCAAGTGGTCTCCATCATCACTTCTTTCCTCGGAGGAGGTGTGGTGGCTTTTTCCATCTTGTCGTTGTTTCTGTCTCCCTGGGTTTGGTTTTCCATGCAGTTTCCAGCATTCATCTCTGGTGTGGCCCTTCTTGTTACAGTGATTGCACCACTTGTTCCCTTTTCTTTCAGAGCTCTCTGATGTTTGGGAACTTCTTGTAACTAATGCGGAGCCATCTATTGGAGGAGGTTGGTTACCTTGAGTGAGGTGTCTTCGGCTTTCTTCAAACTTAACCATACTGAAGACTTCAAACAAGGATGGAAGAGGTTTTAGACCCATAATTCTGCCTCTTACTTCTTCAAACACATCATTCAGGCCCAATAGGAAGTCATAAGTTCGACCTTTTTCAACTAGTTGTCTGTAGTAATTGGCATCATCAATATTCTTCCACGGATGTACTTCAAAGAGGTCCAATTGCTGCCATATCTTTATCAGGGTGCTGTAGTATTGTGTTATAGTCAAGTTTCCTTGCTTTAGATCCTTGAGTTGCCTCCTCAGATCTAACAAGGCAGCAGTGTTGTCTAATGTAGAGTAAGTGCGTCTAGCAGCATCCCAGATCTCCTTGGCTGTGCTTGCAAGGAGGTATCCCTCACTAATTTCGAGAGTCATTGAGTTGCATAGCCAAGACATCACCTGATTATTTTCAGCGAACCAGGTGTCAAAACTAGGATCATTATGTGCCAGTTGTTTTGCTTCTCCATTGATATACTTCTCCTTACGCTTCCCACGAAGATACATTAATACACTTTGAGACCATTGGAGATAGTTGCTGCCATTCAGTTTGTGAGCCACCACCATAGCTTGAGGTTCAGTGGCTGTTGTCAAGTCTGACACTCAATCACATGTTCTCGAGGGGGCCATTGGTGAAGGAGAGTTACCTTGAGTATTTGAGGAGGTGCCGGACATAAGACCCATTGGAACGGTACCTTTGGTGGCTGGGGTGTTGCGAACAGACCCAAAAAGAGGTGGAAAATCTGATGGGTTCATCTTCTGGGCCGAAAAAGATCCTGCGGCGGCGCTGGCGGCGGCGCGTGGACTTCACGCGCGGAGGCTGTGGCGGCGCGTGTGCTTCACGCGCGGCTCCGTTTGACGCCGGCTTCTGGGGATGCGCCGATCGGCGGTTTCCGGTGAGAACTGGAGGGGTGGTGTCGGTCACGTCCTGCTCCTGGCTTCAGATCTGAGGACGCCTCACTCTCTCTCTCTCCTCGCTCTCTCTCTCTCTCCGTTTTCCGGCGGCGTTTCAGGACGGGATTTTGGGTTCAGGTCGAACCCACTGCTCTGATACCATGAGTAATTATTTTGAGTAATTCACACTCCCTTGTATTATTTCATATGATAGGCTACAATATATAGAGTCCGGATGGGTGAGAGAATCCGGTTACAATCAATCAAAATTGAATTACAATTAATTAGAGATATAGCAGCACATAATCAGGGATTGATCTTGTAGCTAAAATCATGGGTAGGGATTCTGAGGATATCACGGGATTCTAACACAGTTCATTTGATTGTTCATCCTTTCCTGCATTCTTTTATTCACCATGCCGAGGTCACAACACTCACTCTGATACTTTATATTAACAGCAGTGCAACAGACCAATAAGTGCCTTAAAAAGTAGAGGTGCTATTATTAAAATTCAAAAGAGCCCTCGTGTAGGAGGTTGGATTGTTGGGGTTCTGCTATTCAGTTCTGAATGTGTGTGTGTGTGTGTATTAATCATTTTCTGAGTTCTCATTGTTTAAAAAATTGAATGATTTTCTTATTTTCCATAAAATTGAAAATTTGTATTTGCATAAATAGCCATAAATTCGTTGAACCATTTATCTACCATATGATTTTACATCATATTCTTGATGATATCCATATCTGAGAAAGCCATTTCAAGTATTGGAGTTGCTACTGGTACTATCGAAGTTAATTTGAAAAATGCAGAAGATAAAATCAGGTATAAGAGGGAAGAAAAGGCAGTGTGTAGGAGGCGTTCATGGAATGATGAAATTTTGAAGAAATTGAAAAAACTTAGCTTTGTCAAATCCACAAAATAAAAACTTCAAGTGGATATATAGATATGTGATGTATAAAACAGTGTGTATGTATGTGTGTGTGTGTTTCACCGAATATGTATGTGTGCGTGCATGTGGTGTGTGTGTATCTATGCATGATGCATGCGAGGGTGCCTGTGTGAGATGTGTGCAGCAAAACATTATGTGTATATACCAAATATGTAGAGATATTTGATAAAAAATTAGGTGGCATTAGAACTAAATAACAACTAATGTGGGTAATTAATATTTTTAGCCAATAATTAATATGCATTTTAATATACATTTAACACACATTTGTAGGAGATATCTATCAAAAATGTTGCCCATTGAATAAGTCTGTCCCTCGTTCAGAGCTGTAGTTATAGGAATAATATCACTGGCAATATTTGGTCCTGATATATGTTCTTCTGCATTCTGGTTCTTAGTGCATGACTTGGAAATGTTCTAAATTTGATTTCCGGACAATGCTGTAGGAAACTGACTTCTGAAGAGAAAAGAATACTGGGGACGGCCCTTGCAAAATTGTCTCCTGAAGACATTGGCAGAGCATTGGAGATCGTTGCTGAGAATAATCCCAATTTCCAAGCAACTGCCCGAGAGGTGGACCTTGACATTGATGCTCAGGTTTCTCTCATTTTATCTATTTACTAGTGTTTGCTTTCATATTTGTCTAACAGTTTCCCTTCTGTGAATGTTGTTGCTTTATTTAGCAAGTTTAGTGGGCCACCAATATTTTCTTTATTGTCTGCTGTTATATTCAGAGTGACTATACACTATGGAGGCTAAAAGTTTTTGTCAAAGATGCACTGGAAGTTCATGAAAAAACCACTGCGGACACAGCTTTTAACAATAATGATATCACTGAAGACAAGAAAAACAGCTTCAAGAGGAAGAGAGACCCTTGTGATGCACAAGCGAAGACAAACGTGAAAAGGACTAAAAAGCTATCGATTTTATGATTCCACCACCGTCACAACATTGTGACAGCCTATAGGTTTGCTTGAGAATTTTAGGCTTAAGTATACATTTGGTCCATTAACTTTATATAAGGTTTTAATTTGGTTCCTTAATTCTAAAAAGAATACTTTTGGTCCTTTAATCCTAAAATCTTTTTAAAAAATGATGACATTAAGATCTGATAAAATATTCTCAAATGTTAACATATTAAGTTTAATTTTCAAAACATCCTTGATTGTTACAAAAAATTATCATTAAAGCCTAATGATTTTAGAGCTAAAGGACTAAATGTATACTTTTTAAAGTTAAGAGATCAAATTAAAACCTTATACAAAGTTAAAAGACTAAATGTATACTTTAGTCAGAATTTTATTAAAACAATTCAGGTTTATAAATCATAGGCGGTAAGTAAATTTTTTTCTCAGTTAAGTCCTTAATGATGGCCAGTATACATAATGCTAGAGATTGGGTAACTTTGTTGTGGGGTGCTCCATAATTTTGTCCGGCAGTGCAGCCTCGTAGATTGTAGGTCCGTTCTGTAAATCTTTTGCTATATAAAGTTCTGATGTTTCTGCAGATAAGTTTCCTATTTTCCACAATGTAGCCATGGGGTTATGCGGGTCCTTCCTTTTGTTCAGAATTAGTTTTTGGCCATTGTTTAGGATTTTGGTGCATGGTATGTAAATAATCTGGTTTTTGGTTTTTGTTTTGTTTTGTTGTTATTTTGTCTTTTTTTTTTTTTTCCTTTTTTGGGACCAGCTTGTGCTTGTCTGTTTTGTAAAATCGGAATGCATCCTTTCCGTTTTGCCAGGAACAGAAGGACAAGCAAACTTTCTTTCAATTGGTCATGTGCTTGAAGCTCTTGCTCTTTTTTCTTTTAATTTAATGGGTAACTGGAAAACCTTTTTGTGGTTGCATGGATGTTGTGGAAAATCAGCTTTTTGAAAATGTTTAAAAACACACGCACACAAAAGCCTATGACCTTATCAAACATGTTAAATCAAACAATTTTGATAATTCTATTATTAATCTCCATATTATACGATACAAAGTTTATAACGTTTGGAGTTCAATGCAAATAAAACCCCTTGTGCGCGCGCGTGCGAATTTTAGCAACAGATGCTGTCCATCCATTTTTTAAATAAGAAGGTAATTGGTTTTGCATTTCATGGTTGAGAATTTATTTATGCAAAAATTGATATCCGTGAAATAGTGCCACGATATGAATATGTGAATTTTTTTTTTCCTTTTGATACAATGTGAAATATTGATCCCTATAACATGTTGCTTGTTCACTAGAATGGGCCACGAGTTCCTTTTTTTTTTTTTTAATAATATTCCACTGAAGTGGCTAGTTCTATTATTTCGACTTCACTATCCTGTAGGAATCCGCCCAACCAACTGCTCTAGTTCTTCTAGATCATACACAGTTGAGGCTGTGTTGGACGGGACTACACCTAAGAGGGGTAAATTGGATGATTGCAAAAATTTTAATTAATTTAAATCAATTTAAATAATCAATTCAAAATAGATTAAAAGGGGTATTGCGACATGATTTATGTCTAGTTCTTAAAATAATTCTAAGCATTCCAATATATTCTTTGAGATTCAAACGAGTTCTTAGCGTCACGGTAAGCTCATCACAACCTCAACAACCTCAAACTGAGGTAACAACCTCTCTCACAAGGAATGAATACTTGAAAAACACTGAAGAGTAAAGAATGATTTGGCAAATGTATAATGATGGTGGCTCGAAGTTTTAAGAATGCTTTTACTATTTTAGATGAGTTTGATTGTATTCATTAGACACGATTAATTTCCTTTTGGAGCATTCAATGCTCTAACAAAAGGTAATTTTGAACCCCGTATGGTCGTTGAGCTTTAATCTTCATTTAATCTCATACAAAATGTTAGTATATGTTTTAATATGCAATTAAGGAATACTAACTCTCTTAAAACAAGTTTAAACCAGATATCAAAATCATTTGGAAAATCCGACACGTTTTTAACATTAAAGGTTTTGACTCAAATATAACAGATGAAATTAAATTTATCTTCAACTATAAGTGAGTTTTAAGATGACTCAAGGCCAAGTAGTGAGAATCAATTGTAAAAAGTCGCTTTAATTGGAGTCAAGCAACTATGACTTAAGTCATAAAAAGTAACCATGGCTAAACTATGAGCTAATTTGAGTCAAAAAATCAAGTTATATTATCTAAAGTAGCTTTAAGATAATGACGCGAGGCATAGAAAAAAAAAATTTGAAAAAAGAAAAACAAGTAAAACACTTTGATTCAGGGTAGAGAGGGAGTGACTCAAGGCAAGCAAGAAAACTTCCAAACCATGAGATGATTCGTGGTGGGCAAAATTTTTGAAAATAAAGCACTGTGACTTGAAGCAAAAGGTATTTTGAGTTTTTGACTCAAGGCAAAAACAAATTCTCTCTTTCTATCTTTTTGGTTTGTAGCTCAAGGTTAGCAGAGATTTTTTATACTGACTCAAGACGAAGGACTTTGTGACTTGAGGTAAAAACGAGATATCAAATTTAAATTTTTGATAATATCAAAACTTGGTGGAATCTTGTTTTGCAGGGGTATGGTTTGTTGAAAAATATTATATTGATGGAAAAACATTTACTTTATTGAGATGATTTAGCTTGGGCCAAAATTTAGGTACATTTACATATATTTATTATATCCAATTCTCCAACCAAATCTTGTCATGTGGACTTTTCTTAACAATAAAAATTCACAACGATAAAATTTTAAAATTCTGTTGGACGTTTATTAATAATAGAAATCACACATGACAAGATCTAATTGAAAAATGCATGCACCTAACTTTTGTTATCTAAATGCATGCACCTACGACGGACTTTTATTATAAGCAATGCATGCACCTAACTTTTCATCACTTCTTTTGATCTTTCCTGTCTAGGAGATGATGTCATTCTTTTAGATATTAAGAGAATTTTCAGTCTATTTAATTCATTTAGTATTTTTGTTATTTATTTAAGGTCCCTTCTCAACTAAGCATGATAGAGGGTACCTTATCATCATGACTATTCAACCTTTTGTTTTTGTAATATATTTAATCATCTTGAAAACAAAAAAGGTAGAAATGAGAGGAATTAGATTTTTTTCCCCCAAGAATTAATTTGTTAAGTTTTGTGATTTTCTTTTTTCATGTGGAAGCCCATTGGGCTATATCGCAGAACTGACCTCTTTCATAGGTTTGACATTGGTTCGTCGTAGGTGCTATTGAGGCCATGTTTGTTGCGTGGGAAATTAACGTAGGGAGAAGGAAAGGTTAAAGCTTCAGGTTAAGGGAGACTTGTTTTTATCATTTCAAAAACCAAATTTATTTTCTAATTGAAATAATTATTTTTTTTAACAACTATATCATCAAAACATTTTAAAATTATTTATTTTAATGTATCAATCTACTCAAAGTCATAGTGTAAACATATGATTAATATGTGTGTGTATTATATTTTATTCATATAATATGATGTCACTGTATTGAAAGATTTATGCATTTGCCCTTGCACATTCTCAAAAATGTATGATTTAATGGGTTTCTATTTTAGGAATTGAACGATTTTATTTAAATGTACAATTATTTTCTCCATTTAAAAAATCAATATAGTCATTCTTGCTATAGTTTTGTTTGATTTACCATCAAGTTGCTCTGGAATTTAATTAATTAATTGATCCAAGTCAGTTTTAAGCCTCTCTAATCATGAATAATGATGACAAGAAAGGAAAAAAAAATTACTATGAGATTCTAAGAAAGGAATGTAATCATTAAAAAAATGGGACACTAAATGAGTACTCCTCTAGTCCTATTTATCAGATAAAGATTGAATGTTGTTTTTAATCCTATTTATAAGTCATTTTATTAAATTTTTAACATGAGTGTATTATTTTATCTTTTATTTATTACAGTGTAGATAGTTATTTTTTTTAAAAAGTATGTATATTAACTAAGAATAAAATTTAAAATTTGTTATTTTTAATAAAGAGTTAATGCAGTTTAAGATTTTTCTTGTTCTATGTGATTGAAAGTGTTTTATAAATAAAATCAGAAGAATAATATTTAATGACAGATTCGGGTTTCGAAAGTGACAAGAAGTCACTACTACTCACTTACTATTAGGCTTTTTTTTAAGTATTGCATGCTTTCTTTATAGTTTCGTAATAATTTTTTAAAGAAATAACTATTCTTTCCGTTGAAAAATGCCCACTCATGCGAATAGTGACGCAGATCGAAGCAGTTGCACCCACTCTAAAAGTGGTTGCCACGAAATAACAAGAAGCACAATTGCTTAATTTAAAGTAATGCCAATAATTAAAAAACAGTGTAGCCCATAATTGCCAAACTCCACCATAAGACCCAAAGAAGACCCACATGCTTTTTTCTCAGTTTTGGGGTCATAATCACTATCATTTCAGTGGGCCCATAACAATCATGCTGGACTAATTATTGCTGAAACTCAGACTCCCCCACTCGTCCTTCCCCTCACCCCATTACCTGATTGAGAGATTTTAGTCGTTTTCGAACATGATTATCGTAATACTCCTTTTGATCTTTATTACTAAATTATAAGAAATTTTTTTAAAAAAATTAGATTGTTTTTTTATAAGTCACCAAGTGGGAGTATTAATTACATTTTTCTAGAATTATCCTTGTTTAAAACTTTATTAATTGCAACTTCTATAATTTCTTGGGTGTAATCGATACTACAGGGAATATTTATTCTTTAATTAATGGCATTTACTATATTTTTTATTCAAAAAATAGTATTTTTATTTGTTTAGGACAAAATTACACAAAAGTCCCATAAACTCAATGTTATGTGTGGATAATCTCCTTAAAGTTTACTATGAATCCCCTTAGGGTCTTACTATCTCCAGATATATTAAAGTTTAGGGGACTTTATATATATATATATATATATATATGGGTTAATTAATCCGTAAGTCCTTATAGTTTCAACGAATTTTGAACCAGGTCCCTATAGTTTTTTTTCTTTTTATCAAGTCCTTAGACTTTTACCTTTTTTTAATTAAGTCCTTGTATTTATTTATTTTTTAATTAAGTCCTTATAATTTCACTAAATTTTTAATCAAGTCCATGTAGTTTTAATTTTTATTTATTAATCAAATATAAGCTTAATTAAATAGATTAATACTGAAATATAACATATTAATAATTAAATTAAATTAATAATTATGTAATAAAAAAGTAATAGAATTAATTAATTCAGGAAAATTTTTTAGAACAATTAATTTTTTTGCTGAAAAAATTAAAATCATTATAATAATTCAATATCTTTAGAATATTATTGTTTATAAACTAATATTAAATAATATATACTATTTTATGTTTATATAATAGTACTATTAGAATTTATAAAATAAAGAATAAAAAATTCAGGGACTTAATTAAAAATAAGGTGAACTTATAAGGACTTGATAAAAAAATAAATAAATACAATGACCTAATTAAAAACAGGTGAAAGTATAAGGACTTGATAAAAAGAAAAAAAAATTATAAGGACCTGATTCAAAATTAATTGAAACTATAAGGAGCTGTGGATTAATTATCCCTATATATATATATATATATATATATATTGGAAAGGGTTTATAAACACAATATATATAAAATTTAAAGAGTATATAATTGATGGTTGGGGTTTATTCCTATGGAATTGAAAGTTTACGTGGATTTGTTGTTATGTTTCGAAGGTTAACGGGTTAATTGTGCTTGATTCAAAAATTCAAAAGAAAATTGTGTAATTTAGCCTTTAATTGGGATAGTTATTGTTGGACAACGAATCTAAATCTGCCTTTCATGGACTGGACTATTTGATGAAAGAGATGTAAATCTTTTTTATCAAGAAAATCAATCACTATTAAGAGGAAAAAATTGATTGACTAAACAATATTCAATCAAGCATTAAGAACTTGATTGAAGATTAAAAAAATCAATCAAATATTAATTGTCTATTGTGAATCAGAATATTTCTTACAATAAAAAAGTGAGATTATACTATCCTAATATTGTAAGCACCCTTATCTATAAATAGGAAGTGTCTTTGCTCATTTCTGCTCACACCAATCGTTAAGCTTTCTGTTTACATCTTCTCCTCTTCCATCCTTCTCGTGCATCTGCCATGTCACTCTTACCAAAGTTCTAACATTTTAGGTACCGCATGTGCGGTCCACGTCATGACCCAGACCTGACCCAATATAATTGTCTCCCTTCCTTTAATTTGTTTATTTTCGACAGTTATGTAAACATAGGTTTCTCAATACATAATTTTCAAACTCACCATTTAAAAGAAGTACATCATTTTCAAACTCACCATTTGAAAGAAGTTTAAAGTTTTTTCCACTTGACCTAACCACCATCTTATATTTTTTAAATCATTAACACTAAACAACCATTTGATTTTGCTTAATTTTAATGTCATATCATTATCTGCGACTTGAGAACTCCGGTATGACATTTTTATTCTCTTCCACTGCATTCTTGCATTTAGGTTCTTTTGTTTGGCTTATGCTCCCTCTAGTCTTTTTTTTTATAATAACCCATTAACTAATTTACATGTACATACAAATTTAATTAAAAGTATTAATTCTGTCATTCAAGTGATTTCTAATATTATCATCATTAACTACACTAAATTCCAACATCATATTAATTGTTGTTCTCCCACTACCCTCGTTAAATATGTGCACACAAAAATTATTTAATACTCATTGAAATTGTCAAATGGTTTTATAAAAAGGACAAACATTTCGATGCTCATCAGAGTGATGAGAACCCTAAACTCATCATATTTGTACCATTCAGATTTGATTTAGATTGTCCAAATTTAATTTCTTTATTATTTTTTTAAATAATTATTTTAATGAGTATAGAACCTAAAATAAAGGTAATCTTTTAACTATCTTATTTTCTGAAAAATGATTTTTTATTTAAAAATGAAATTAAATCACTGTCCAAATCAATTTTCAATAGTTTAGATATAATGAGCTTAAGGTGCTCACCACTCTAATGAACACCGAACTCATTCCAAAGAGTTTTTTCTAGGAGGGCTCCTGTAAGAAGAACCAGAGGGGGTGCTAGCTTACTAGCATAAATGATTTGGAGCCATTTGAAATTATTTATAAACAATTTTTTAATCATAATTTACTGAATACAAAATATAAAGAAAGTTTTGTTTTAGTTTACATGAAACGTGATTCCAATCAGGAGCTTAATTGGATTAAGGAATCATTACAGATTATTTGTTTCAAGAAAAATAGCATCAATCTTGCATCGTCCAACTGCTAATCGACAATCTATCATCTGGCAAAATATACTTCTGGTGTTGAGAAACTACTCTTAAATCGCCACTTTTACAACCCTCTTCCTATTTCATAATCATGTGAACTATTACCTATATCCTTGGTGCTATAAAAAAAAACTGACTTTGAGTAGTGAGTTCAAAAAGTCAACGATGAAAATTTTCAAGGGGAATAAAAGGTTATCGCTAAGTCATTACCGTGACAACTGTCCCTGAAAATTTGGCAATAAATCTCACTTTTTTATTAATATAATTTTGTTTCAATTCAAAAAAAAAATCATGAAAACGCAGCAATCCAATGGAAAGCTAAGGTACAACAAATCAACCATAGACTATCTCTCAAGCCTACCACAACATTCTTATTTAACGAAAACAGTGACAAAAATTAAAAAGCCATATTTTATCTCTAGCATGTAGGATTACGTTATCCATGCGTTCTCACCTAGACAATTTCTTTCAATCTATATTTTACAGGGTTAAGCTGTAAATATACCTATAAACTTATACCGAATGTGTGCTTAGCACTATGAACAAACTTTGAAGGCAAAAATACACATAAAAATTTCAAAAAATTGCAAAAATACAACGATCGTTAACTATTGTAACGTGACTATGTGTTTAACCGAAGATAATGATGTGAACACTAATGTGGCATAGAGAGACATGTAAAAAGAGTGAAGGTACAATTATATCTATGAATTTTTGTCAAGTGTACGCTTGACACTATAAAAAAATCTTGGATGCAAAAATACCTATGATCATTTCAAATAATCCTAAACTGCTATAGTTGTTTAATTTATTAAAGATGACTTTCCAATTCAAACTTTTGACTAAATAAGGTGACACAGATGCTAAGTTAGCGTTTTAGTCTTCCTCCTTCAAGTATAACTCTCTGCTGTTACAAACTATCACATTTCAGCCTCCCTCAAAGAGAAGACAAGCTGAAGCTCTCCATAATACTCACTCTTTTATTTCATCTCTCTTAATCTCTCTTGTTCTATGAAGAATAATGCTATTCTCTCAGCTCTATTTTAGTCTTCATCAATGAGTAACTGGAAAAAAAGCAACAAGAGTAACTGAGAGAGAATAGCACTATTTTTTTTTTAAAACAAAAAAGAGAGACTTAGATAGATGAAATGAATAAGTAAGTTTCGTGTGAAGTTTCAATGTGTCCTTGCGTCAACAAAGGTGCAATAGTGAGGAGAGAATGTCATTGGAATCAAAGGAAAACGGAAAGGATGTGAACAGAATTTTATCTCAATTTATATAAAAGTATTTACAAGCACAGATATAAACAAGCCTATAGTAGAGAAAGTATTGGACTTTCTTTTTTATTAAGAGAAATTTCTTGTTTGTAGGTATATACATATGCATATCGCATCACGTGCTACTTCCTTTTTCGTATTTGAAGTTGCATTTAACTTATTTGGAAGTTAGTTTAGGCTATGCATATTTGGTACATGGGTGAAGATTGGGATGAAAATGGAATAGGAATGTCGAAAGGTGTTAGATTTGTTTGGCATGAGGGTATGTTGAGCCTCCAAATCATTCCATAGGTGAAGCAATATTGGAAATGTGTGCGTATTGTCAAAATTGTCCCTAATAATGAGCAAAAAAAACCGCTAGAGTTATTCTAATATAAGGGCTATTTTAGTCATTTTCATTTTGTTTACCTCCACTTCTTTTCTATTTATATCATATCAAACATAATTTTTAAAAAATTCGCTATTTTGTTTCACGCGCACACCAAACATTGTTTTTTCATATAAATTTTTTTTTCAACATGCTAGAGAAATATATTGCTTGTTGAATAAATGATCACCGTTTTCAGATTATTTAGGCTGCGAGGCATCTTATCTAAAAAGACTTGAAATAAAGAAAAAAAATCCCCCAAAAATGGCTCATAAATTTCAAAACTTCAAATTAATTTTATTTACTACATTTTAATAGTAATTGATTATACTTAAAAAGCAAATGACAACATCTTTTTGTAATAATTTCTGATATGAGATTTTGAAATTTAAGAGATATTTTTTTTAAAATTTTTTAAAATAAACATTATACGTTATTTTAATTAAAACATATCTAATATTGAATTAGACCAATTCACATAAATGATAAAACTAAGGAAAGCCATTATCAGTTTTTTTTTTTTTAACGACATGGAAAAAACGAGTAATGCACTCGTGCTCCCGATGGTGCCTAGGCACCTTCTCGGAATTCTTTCATCCTTGATAGTACTCCCTCCATCTCTTTATATGAAAAAACATTTGATTAAATTACGTAGATTAAAAAGATAATTAAGATAGGTGAAATATAATAAATACATAAAAATTGTAATTTTTTCCCTCAAAGTTACAATTATTTTTGGGGAGAGAGTACAAAAAAAAAAGAATAAGAAAATTATTGAAATAAAGAGAGTGATGCTTCAGGAAATGAGAAACTATATAAATATATTAAGTATTAAAATAAGTAATTAATGGATGCAAAATAGAAAACTAATTTAGGAAGTCTGAGACATCTTGTAAATATTTCTTATAAAGAGAGACAAGGTGAAAATGGCAGTTTTTCTTATAAAAAGGGATAGAGGGAGTATATAAGTCATTTGGAGAGTCATTAATGCTTATTTATTAATTTTATCTCTATAATTAATGGTTAACCATGGCTTTTTTTTTATTTTTTCCCCCTTCTTCAAAACTTCGAAAAAAAATTATAATTTAAGATAGATTTAATAGGTTAAGTGTCATTGTTTAGTTTATGTGAATTTGCTGAAAGTGACAGGTAATAAATGAGGAGGAGTGTTAATATAGCCCATGTTTATATTTGATTTAAAAAGATAAATATATTTAGAAACTAATGAATAAAAAACCGGACTAGACACTAAATCGATTGAGGTCGTGGTTCAAGAATTAATTGGTCAGACCCACGGTCAACTCAGGGTCAAACGATCATGTTAAAAAACATATTTAATAAAAATAACAAAATATAACAATATTAATAATTCACTAGTAACAAAATACAAATAAATATAATAATAGTTTGATTGTAATAATAACAGAACTCAACAATATTGAGAATTTTGATTTTTTAAGAATTCATCAATAACTAAAATTAATAATCATTGATATCAAAATTATTATTAAAATTTATTCAATCTATAGTGACTGAGATATTAAAAACTGAATAAGAAAAAAAAGGACCAATAGCAATATAATCAGCCAAACTATTTATCACTGGTTCACACCAGTTTTTGTCAGTTTTCATTAGTTCACATCGATTTGACTAGTTCGATACCGGTTTAGCTCCTACCCGATTTATTAATTTTCTAGTTAAACTGACTAATTCGATCCGGTATTTTTCTCAGTTAGAAACTGGTGATGGTTTTCTAAAGCAAGGGATGCTACGCTGGCTAGTGTGATTTGACTAGAAATCTATAATATATGATCGCATCATTTTGGGACTGTTGGCTTGTCACCATGGAATGAAGATCTTAATTCTTTGGTTGTAATCTTTCATCATTATTTATTGCTTTGAGCCTTTGACTTATACTTACCATATGATAAATGGAATATTCCTCCGTTTTTTTACTTTTTTTCATCATTGAGCTTCAATCCCACTGATAATTACCCCATGTATCATTCACACATATACCCATACATTAGTCCCTCCCGCTCATTTTATAATTTAATCAGTCCGTTCCATCCTTATAATAAAAATATATATAATTAGATCAAGTTCTTATTGGTGCTCTTCTAAAAGAAATGGATGGTCCTTTTCACAAGTCAGTTAACAAGATACTCCCTCCTATTCTTATTATAAGATCTTAATTTTTTAAACTGATTTGGTCTTTTTATAAGATCCAATTTGGGACTACCTTGAAAAAAAATGAAGTGGATGACACATGGACCAACTGGCTCTATATATCTGGTTAACTATCAATCAAACTTAATGATAGCATACCAAAAAGTACTCAATATAAGAGTCCTGAATCCTAATAAATGTTCATCCAATTAAAGGTCCAACCAGTCTTCCAAAGTATTCAAAGAATTTATAGCTTCAAAATGCTTACATGTAGGGGGACATGGATCATTGATTGGATAATGATATGGACAATTACAAACTTGAAGTGATATGTGATAGGCCACCCCCCAAAACCACCATAGCATGATTAGTGAGCCCAACAAGTCCAAGCTGATGTACAAGGCTCATATGGAGTCCAAATTAAAGAATTCACTTAATGTACCATATAACAAGTATATGCCTTGGACAAGAATCATAAGTGACGTCCAAAAACATTCAAGTAGCATCTAGAAGGTCCTTATACATTGATTATGATTTAATTTCATTTTAAGAAGTTTCCTTTTTCATTTACTTTGAATAAGGCCTTTTGGTCAATTATTGTTTTAGAAGTTTTGTTTTGATTTAGTTTTCTATTTTTCAGATAGCAGACTTGTTCTTGAAGTTTAAACAATTTTCTTTTATCTTTATGTAATAAATAGTGCCTTTCGTAGTCAAATAATCATCAATAAGGCATCATCTTAGCATTTATGTTCTAGGATTATGACCCTAGAGTGTTTTATAGTTGCCTATAACATATGCTATGTTTTTTGTATTTTAAGAAGATATTATTTGGATGATTAATAACATCAGAATTTTATTTCTTTTTGTATGAGTCTTGCTTACATCTTCGTATTCTTGTGAGAATATTCGACAGTATCAAGAGAGTGATCAACTTGTGGTATTTCATAACTAGGATTATAAGAGATAGGTTCTCTTAAGGTCCTACCTTGATCATCCATTTGATTTCTTGTGTTTGGATTTACAAGAGACAAGTTCTCTTAGGGTCTCATTCCATGGTATACGTGTTTCTAACCGGTCTGCACATTCTCCTCATATCACTCAACTTGGACAATGGTTGAGGCAACATTGCTTCAATTTAGAAACTCTAGGGGAAATGTTGGACCAAATAAACTTCTAGATATTCAATGCTTGTAAATGAAAATTTTCAAAACAAATTTGCTACTTAACACAAAAAATGATAGATGACATGTAGGCACAGACTTGTCAGCTTAGTATATTTGGTCAAGTAATAGTCAAACTTTAACTAAATAATGACCAAGGCTATATTGCTACAATTAAAAGCTTTTGGAGAGTGACATTGAACCCAAAAGAACTTTCAGACACCCAATGCTCATAATGAAAATTTTCAAGACAAATTTACATTTTAACTAATGTAATAATACATATTAAAGTTTACTTAAAAATTATTAAGCAAATGAAAGTTGATCCAACTAGCACGAATACAACAAAAGTATGGGGTTAAATATCATTGCAAATGTGATAACATTGTTGGGGAGTAATTTATAAGTATATTTATAAATAATCTTTAGGTTTAGGTATATACTTATCTTTTGCGAACAAGTTATTTTCATCCTTTCGATTCGCATGCGTTCACTTGATCAACTTCATGATTTTCGCATGTCTTCATCATCATTTTGATTATCATTCATCCATTCCATGATTCAAACAAAGTAATATTACTTAACATGTTATCTAACTGCGCATCGCACGGTTACTAGTTTATATTTAAATTTTGAAACTTGTTTTGACTCTTATGAGTCAGCAAGTAGATTTGCTTTTTATGATGAAAACCATTAAAGCTGTAATTTTAACTGGAAGACGATATGATTTTAGTACTCCCTTCCCTAAATTAATTTTTAAAAAATAAAATTAAAAAAATAGTTGAATTAATTATTCATTTAGTTTTTTTTGAATGTATATCCTTTTTAATTTTATAAAAAATTACAAATTTAAGAGACGGATTAAAATTATATATTTAGAGAAGAAATAAATTTCTCTATTAGTTGTTACATGTAAAACCAAAGGTAATAGTTTTCCACATGAAATGTTAAATCAAACATGGAAGCGAGACAAATAATGGCAAATGTGGACGGTCGAGAGGGTCGCATGGGTAATGATTAGGTGGGAAATGGAGTGTCAACAATTCCACCTTGAGTGGAAGCAAATTCCATAGCAATTTTGAATAATGCATAATTTGGATCATTACTATATAGTGGGAAGCAAATCATTTTCCATGACGTGTCACCTTCTTTCTTTTGCTTTTATTATTTGCATCTTGTTTTTAAAATAGGAAAAATAGAGTGGTAATGACATAAAAGTTGTAAAGCGGTGGTGATGAGCCGCTAAAGATCTTATAGCCTAATTACGAAATTGATGCTTTACTGTAATCAGAGGTCACAGGCTTAATATCATTTATAACTTTATGTCATTAGTGTTTACCTTTTAATTCCAAAAAAAAATTGGTGATTAGTCTATTTCTAAACTTACCAATCCAACAATTCTCTCTCTCTCATTTCTTCTTTGACGATGAGGAATATAAGACAAAAACCCGACAGATTTTTTAGCAGCCAGCGTAAGACTTGTGATCCTTCTGAAAGCAACATAACCTCCCATTGTCCTTATTTACATGTCAAATTTCTAGCTACCATTCTTTCATATTCTTTGAAAATTTTCTTTATTTGTTTCTTCCAGATATTTTCCCTTTCAAATGCTCTTTATCTCTCACCCACAATAATTATCTTGAGTGGAAATACTACCTCTAATCTTTAATATAAGAACTAGTCTAATATTCAATTTAACCTTAAATATAAGATCTAAATTCATTTTATCTCTTATATTTATCTATTTTTCTAGGCATTCTTTATAGTAGTTGCACATAATAAATGTTTTATCAAATAGTACTTCTAACTAATACACTTGATTAACAAGGATATTTGAGAGAAGATAACATATCTTTATTACAAATAACTAATTTAACTAATTTTTTAATCTATTTAAATTAGCCAACTAACCTTTATATTAAATATCGGAAGTTGTATATACTAATGTGGATGTGTAACGAATTCTAGAGTGTAGTTTTGCTATGCGCACTAAAGATCTTTGTTGGTGGAGTTAAATATTGTTAATCTTGCTAGAAGTTTGGACGTAGCTCAGCTCACCTGGATATAAACAATCTCCATTTGACGAACACTTTTCATCCGTCCGTCTAATTGCCTCATCAGAATCAAGGAATAGTGATCATGGTAGACTCATTAATTACATTGTCTTGATAAAAGATTATTTTTAATCTTATCCTTAATTAAGAGGATAGAAAATTATTATATTAGACTTCAAGTCTTCTTCTAATAAATTGCAACAGATATAGTACTACCTCTGATCCTTAATATAAGATCTACTTAACTAATTAAAATAAATTAAGAAAAATAGTTAAATTAGTTATTTGTTAAAAATATGTGTTCATTTTCCTGAAATACCCTCTTAAATCATTTGAATTGAAACTAACCTTTGATGCAAACTTTCTTAATGCATACAAACAATAGGATTAGTTCGGATAAATAAAAGGGTAAAATTGATTATAATCTTATATTTAGGACTAAATTCAACTCTATACTAGTTCATGTTAAAAACTAGAGATAGTATTAAAAAATAAGTAATGAATCACAAAATAATTTATATTTGGATCATCAACCCTTCTAAAAGGCTACTTATACAGGGGACCGAAGGGAGTATGCATGGAATGGGATGGGAAGAAAATTTGAACTGAAAAAGTGATGATTTTTATTAATTACTAGTATATGGCAGTGTTATATATCAAGTAATCATGATACAAGGATTCAAAATTTGTGCAATAAATTCACAGGGAATGACGCTTTGAGAGCAATATACTTATTTAATTATAGTTTACAATCCATCTTTGTCAAAATTCAATAAATGACCTATAGTAGTTTTTTATGTCTAAAATGTTAAAAGTTGCAAAGTCAGTCGAAAATTATTCCCTATCTTTAATATAAAATCTAATTTGAGAGTTAATTTGGTTGTATATATAAGACTTACTTCATATGTTTATCAATTTTTTAAAATTAACCTATTGATATTTGGGTTAATATAATCTTTGGTCCTTCAAGTTTGTCCTTATTTTGGTTTTAATCCTTTAAGTTCCAAGTCATAAGTTTTGGTTCCTCAATGGGCAAAATGGTCCAAGTGTTTTTTAAATTATAGAGACCAATATTTTAAATAAAAGAAACCCGAGGGACCAAAACTTATAGTTTGAAATTTGAGGGATCAAAACTAAAATAAAGATAAACTTGAAAGAGCAGAGTTTGTATTAACTATTGATATTTCTTCAATAATAATCAAGTAAAGGAGGGAGAGAAAACTAAAAAAGATGATTATGATGCTTTAAAAAATGTACATATATTAACTAATTTAATTAAAATTCTTAATATACTCAAATTACAAAATTAAGTCTTATATTAAGAATGAGAGGAGTACTATATAGTCACTAATAAATTATGATAACTAGGTATTCAATTATAATATTTGTTACTTATATCAGGTAACAGATGGAAAAGACGTATGGCATTTAACTAAGGGTAAGAATAAAATAAAAATAATTGGCAAAAACAAGAATAGAATAAAAATAATAAAGGCCCTCTTTGATTTCTTATTTTTAACACAAATTTTTTTTTCAAAAAAAAATTGTTTGATAATTAGTTTTTAAGGGATAATTAATCAGCAAGCCCTTATAGTTTCAACCAATTTTCATTTAGGTCCTAAAATTTTTTTTATTAGGTCCTTGCATTTTCACATATTTTTATGAGATCCTTATATTTATTTTTCTTTTTATCAAGTCCTTATAGATTTACTAAATTTTTAATTAGATCCCTATATTTTTATTTTATTTTTTATTTAATACAAAATTAATTAAATAGATCATATTAAATATAAAATATTAATTATGAATTTAAATTAATAATTTTATAATTGAAAAATAAGTAATATAATTAATTAAAATAATTAATTATAAATCAATTGCAATTATATTTCGTTTTTATAAAGTTGTATTATTATCATTTGAATTTTATAATTATAAAATAAATAAAATTTATAATTATAAAAAAATTATATAAATATATGTTTAATTCAAAAATTTGAAATAATATTAAAATAAAATTATTTTAATAATTTATTATTTATTAAATTATGGTTTATAAATTAATATTAAATAATATATATTCTTTTATGTTCATAGATGAGTATTATTAGAATTATAAAATAAATAATAAAAAATGCAGGGAATAATTAAAAATAATTGAAAACTATAAGGAATTGATAAAAAGAAAAATAAATACAAGGATTTAATTAAAAATAGATGCAAGTATAAGGACCTGATATTAAAAAAAAAAGCTATAGGGACTTGATTCAAAATTGGTTAAAATTATAAGAACTTGCAGATTAATTATTCGTAGTTTTTAATTAGATATTTTGTAAAAAAATAATAATATGCTTTTACAAAGATTAATTTTTCGTGTTTTCTTAATTTTTATTCTGCAAAATTAGGCATTTCTTATTTTCTATTTTGTAAAAGTGGGCAAAACGCCAAAGATGACGGTGCTTCCTTTATTATGTCGGGACATTCTTTTTTTCTTTTTTTCGTCTTCCGCTGTCAAATCGCATTACGCATGGCGCGCCCACTAGCCATGAACAATTCTCCGACAGTAACTCGGATTCACAAAATGCTACACTACCTCTGAGTTATTAATATAAAGATTAGATAATTAATCTAGACATATTAAAAAAATTAGTTACATTAATTATTTGTCATAAATATGTATTAATCCCCTCAATTGCCCTCTTTCAGAATTATCCCTTGATGACAATTTTGAAAAGATGTGAGACAAAATAGAACTTTTTTTTACTTGAGTGAGACAAAATAGATTGAAAACTTATATTTGAGACCAAATTCAATTCCTAACTATATCTCTTACATTAAGAATTGGGTAATATAATTTAATATTTGTTTGGAATTGTGATAGGATTTTAAATTTGTTCTAAAAAAATAATTTCATAAAAACTATTATAAGAACGTAAAGGTGAAAAACAGAATAAAAACAGGGCCCAAATTTTTACCCATCACCTAAATTTTAGTTTTTTCATGTGTATTTTGGAAAATTGGGAACTAAGCAACATAAGGAGAGAGTATTTTTATTTTGCACATTTATTTATTAAAAGTTTTTAAATGTTTCAATATTGACTTACAATT
Source organism: Neltuma alba (assembly GCF_004799145.2). Classification (NCBI taxonomy): domain Eukaryota; kingdom Viridiplantae; phylum Streptophyta; class Magnoliopsida; order Fabales; family Fabaceae; genus Neltuma; species Neltuma alba. The sequence continues at coordinate 1,136,887 of NW_021635117.1, forward strand.
AAATGATTGTATTGCCCCTAAAGCGTCATTTTCACTGACTCTGTTCCTCTTTTTCTTTTCTTGATGGAATACCAAACAAGGCCTAATTGAGAGTGGACTAGCTAGTTAAGGTTTTACCTGATGGAGATGTGCCGTGATGGTTGGGTTACAAATCCCATTGCACATAATCTCCTTCAATTTTATGCCACAAAAAGGTTACTTCTTTAATATTTAAGACTTTATAATTAACTCTCCTAAAACTTTTATATATGTACATATTACTTTCTTATGATTAGTTTTGTTTAATTTACTACTTATTTACACGTAACTTAAGTTTATGGAGTTATTTGCATATAATTCAAAGTTTGAGAGTATTACATGGTCACAAAAGTAAAATTTAAAGAGAATATAATTAATGGTTAGGACTTATCTGAACAAATTTAAAAGTTCATGGAGTTTATTATTAAATGTGAAGAGAGTCATTAGTACTGTACATAATCTAAAGTTTAAGGGAGTTTAATTTAAGAAAAATCTTGGTCTAAAATTTCAAAATCTCAAATCACGAATGACTACAAAAATATGTTATCATTTACTTTTTAAATGTTATCGATTGTTATTAAAGTGTTTAGAATTTCGAAATTTGAAAGTATTTTTTTTGGGATTCTCTCTTTAATTTAATATAGTCTTATTTTTATTTGTTACTTGAATTTTTTTTTTTGCCAACATTGGTCACTTAATGTTTTAGTGCATAGATTAGAATATATAATTATTACATTAATTTTTTTAAAATATTTTCTTAGTTTATTATATCTAGTTTCTTTATAATTATCCTTCTTATTACGTAACTGAGAAGTACCAAAATTGCGAATGAAATAATAGTAATAAATGTTGTTTTGTTAGATAAATAAATTCACGACTTTGTTCACGCACATATATAGTCGTAGTTTGAAAGAGTTAAGCCAGTAATGGCTGTTTATACAAATTCATAAAAGCGTGCTTGGAGTCATGTCTAAAAGTGTTTATAAACACTTTTTTTATAAATCGAAACAAAACTCATTTCATATATTTATCTCGTATTTCGTAAGTCTAACAAGCCATTCCAAATAAGCTCTAAATCTTATGTGAGTACATTTTGAAAATCAGCATGCAACATGACTTAAAATTCTCAAGGGAAAAAAAAAATCTTTTCATAGTTAATGTAACTGCTTATCTAATTTATATATATTAAAAAAAGTCAGGTAAATTTATTAATTGTAACAAATATAACTTAATCTCTCTAAATGAATTTTAAAATATTCCTATGGACTTTTTTTCTCAAAAAAACATGGCATCAAATGACTGAAGTGAAAACTAAAATAAAATGATATTTATGGAAAATAAAATAGACTGATCACACATTTCACATATTAATTGCAAATGGATCGGAAACTTATGTTTTCTTGGCTGAGAAAACATAACAAATGGAAACTTTTTTTTTTTAACAGAAAGGAAAAAAATCAAATCATTCGAAATGAATACCTTCATTGAAAATAATTTTAAAAAAAATAAAAATAGTAAAATTTCTCTATGGGTAACATTAATGAATTTCTTGGTAATAGTGAGCATTACTCGCCTTATAGGGTGCATTTAATTATTGTTAAAGAAATATCAAATATCAAAAAAGTAGTTAGCAAAAATGATCGATATAAGAATCAAAATAAATTAATATCTTATATTTACAATTAAAATTAGCTATTTTAATAACTCTGACATTTAGGACCAAAATACAACTGATTATAATTGTAATTACATAAATTCATTACCGTATCATTATACCTTGATAGAGTGATGATAGTGATTGAACGATAATATTAAACCATTTCTAAATTGGGCAAAGCAAATGGCTTATTTGATGGCTAAGCATCCAACAAGGTGATTGATAAATCCCAACACCTACCATTAATTAATCTCATGTCGCAGTTTCACAAGGGGACAACATGATAAGATCTAATCCTAGCCTTCCCCTTTAAGCTAACCAAAGAGCTCCCCGTACGTACGTGTGTGTAATAATACCACGTGTCGACGGGTATTATGCTCTCGTATTTAATCTCTTACTACACTGGAATGTAAAATTTAATTTCACTTGATGAAGTCGGAGATCCGATTTCTACGCTTATCACAATAACATTGCTCATCACTATAATGAGATATCCACCATTTATATATATGCATATTCTCAATCTATAAAAAATTCAAGCTGGGTCTAAGAACATAGAGAAATCGGGTGTGAGGTGTTTTGGATGAAAATAAATAACTGAATTTAGTTAACGTATAATTGGGAAAAAAAAAGCGTTGAAACTCATATTTAATAAAAATAGTTTAAAATTAAAATAAGTTTCTTAAAAATGGAGCCATCTTCCGTTTAACTTTACAATACATCCCAAGTAGTTTTTTTTTTTTGGAAGTAAAAACAAAATGCAGCTAATTCAAATAAAGTACAAAGGAGGCCTCAAAGTGAATCAAAAGAGGTTGAACTAAAAGACAGAAAATTAAAATCAGAAAGCAAGGAAAAAGAGCAGTTTTAAAGGAGATGGGAGGATGCTTGCGAAGTTGTTGAACATCGTGAAAAACCACATATTTGACTGGTTGATGAAAAGATTGAGTCATGATATATATTAGCAGTAAACACATATGCTGGTGCATTGAATAAGTTGGATAATTAGATATTTATTGCATAAAAATGAAAAAAAATTGCTGAAAATTTTTGGAAAAATGATAGATAAATACTTGTTGAATTCCAAAATGACAGATAGATAGTTTTGACTAATTCTAACATGTCCAAACCATTACAAATATTAGTTAAAATTATTACAAAAATAGTCAGCATGACATATTTTTTTTGATTCGTACTTTAGTTACTGCAATTCTTTTTAAATTGTGTTCAACATATTTTTAATTATGTATAAATTAAAAGACATTTAAACATGGTTAAATATTAAAAATATTTTACGCTGGTCGAAGCTGAGTTTTACTTTACCTACTCATAAATTTGAATTCCTTTTTTGATAAAAAGGCAAATAAGATATCAAGAATAAAAGATCTTAAAGTACAACATTAATAAATGAACAAAAAGAAAGGGAAAAATTGCGAACAAAAACCCCTAAATATGTAAAATTACAATTTAAGACTCTAAATTTGAAAAATAGTAAATAAAGACCCAATCTCACTTTTGTAAATATTAAATTTGGGTAAAATGTCTGAAATGCCCCTCATTCAAATTATGATTTAGTCTATTGAAATTATCATTTGCTAAAGTAACTTGTCATTTCCCATAGTTAACTTGTCATTTGACATACCCTCAATCAAGTTGTGATTTGGTCTACTAAAATTGTCATTTGCTAAAGTGAATTTGCCATTTCTTATAGTCAACTTGTGATTTGAATGAGAGGTATTTCAGAAATTTCACCTATATTTTATATTTGCAAAAGTGAGACCAAGTCCTTATTTGCTTTTTTCAAATTTAGGGTTCAAATCATAATTTTACATATTCAGAGTGTTTGTTTGCAATTTTCTCAAAAGGAAGATTACAAGCGTGCTGCAAAAAGCTAAAGTGATTGGTAGAAACTACGACTAAATAAAACAATCCCATCAAAGAAAGGATATTTTGACGAATGATTCCAAGCTAAGCAGACTTCGCCGCCCTAGGTGGAACGAATTGTACGTTTGTGAATGCAAATGATGTTCAGCTTATTATTAGCTTGGGTTATAAGCTTAGGGTTTAGACACTACAAGTAGAAGTCAGAAGGAACAGTTCTTGGTCAAAAAAAAAAAAAAAGAAGTCAGAAGGAACAGAAAATTTCCTTTGCCACAAGAAATTTTGAATGAAATTGTCATTATAAAAAATAACGCCATAACAATATCTTTCATAACCACACTTATATTTGTCTAGAGTAATTTGTCATGTAACTAACAAGTTGTTGATTGAGATAATAAATAGTCTTATTCTCATAAAAAGAAAATACAAATTTAAAGTTTGAAAAAAATATTTATTAGGAGAGACGGAAACTCTTTCAGCCTTGACCAAATGAAAAAAATAATTTGCCATGTGTCATTGAAATTCCGCTCTGACGCCCTCAAGCAAGCCCTCAGAAAGTAACCAACTATCTTTTCATAAATTTGAGTCTTTGAGATGATAAATTTTGTAACAGCTTTTCTGAAAAATGGGGGAAAAAAGAATCCTCGTATATGTTTGTGGTCGGTCCGCATGTCAAGGCATTCGAAAGTCGAGATCAGCGGTAATTGGTCACAGCAAGGACAGCTCACATGTTTCGTACTTACCTTGGCAGGTTCGGTACAAAAGAATTGAGAAGAGTTGTCTTTTTCCTTTTATTTTTAAAATCATATACAGATTAAATTTTAATAACTTATAGTTTAGTATGCACCTCAAATATTATAATTTAAAATAATAACAATTGGATTGAAAATTTAAATTTCTAAAATTTAATTTAAATAATTAAGCAGTTATAGGAAAAAGAAACATTTTTTGCACAACACATTCGGGTAGCTAGCCCAGTTGCCCGTGGATTTTGCTGCACCTTTCAATTGATTGGCCAAAAATAAATATGCATCTTCTTTTTGTAATTGCTGAAAAATATCTTATTACAAAATTTAAAAAAAAATTGCATACGCTAAACATAAGTTACAGCTACTCAAAGACATGAGTATTTAGTTCTTTTTTTTTTAAACAAATTTTACAACGGGCGACTGATAAAAAATTTGCCCTTTTATTTTTCAAAAATCTAATAATATTTTTGATAAAAATATATTTTTAATCTTTTAGCTTCAAACAATATTTTGTCTTGAACTAACAATATTAAAATTAAAAGATTAAAAATATGCCTTATAAGATTAAGGAACCAAACTAAATTCTTTGAGAGATGAAAGGAACACTTTCCCCTAATATTTTTAAACTCCATGCTCAGCAATTAGCTGTAAAATTTATTTATCATATATTATTTTAAAATCAATTATTTAAGAAATTTTATTAAAAATTGAAATTGAGTTTTATTTAAAATATTAAAAAAATTAATTTAATGATTTCACACATATTTTAAAGTCAAATTTAACAATCAATATCCATACATCAATATGTACAAAATAAAATTGATAAGAAGCAGAGCGACATATAAGTTATTAATAATAAATCTTCTTTTGGCTACTGTATCTGAGCTTAGATTATATACAAGAAACTCAAATTTTACTTAACCCTCCTTTTATAATGTGGAAGAAAATTGGCTCAAAAGAAATCAGGAAAAAGTATTAATTCTTTAGAATTAAAGAGTTAAACGTCATTTCCACTTAAAAAACAAAGAAGAGTTAAAGGTCGTTTCCACTTAAAAAAAAAAAAAAAGAATTACAGGTCATTTTCTTATGAATATAATATTAGGGTGAATGTCCACCTCTCTCTTATTATCTCTAATATCCCTGTTATCTTATAATTATCTCTTAACTATTATAGAATCTATAGATTCAATTAAAGTTGAAATTGTATAGTTATACCTATAAATAAATGACATATAGTACCTTGAACAAGAATAAAAAATATTTTTTTATCTCATATCCAATTCTTTACTTATCTTCTTTATTGAATACTTTATGTTTTCTTTATTTTCATAAAAAAAATTTCTTTTTTTTTCTCATAACAATTTGTCTTTAAACTATTTTTTCAGAAAACTGATTTGAAATAGGAAGAAAAGTGCAATATTGCTGCTATGCTACACAATCGACAATTAGTTTATAGAAAAAAAAAATTATAAAAAATATTTCAAAAAATTAGAAATATACTCTTAAAGAAGCTAATAACAATAAATATCAAAATTGCAAATAAACAACAAGGGACTAATTTTTTTAACTCCGGTAAAAGACCAATTTAGTCCCTTGATATGTAGTTATAATTTTTTAGATTTTGGTATACTTATTTGTAAATTTTGGGGGCCTTTTCTGTTGGTTAACTAATATTCATAATTATAAATGTTTAATAGAGGGACAACATCGCATTTATTTTAATACTCCTCCGATCTTTAATATAGGGAAAATCCCTTAAAAAGACGCTTTAATAACTCAAATTCTTATTTGAGTCGTTAAATTTATCAAATTCTTAATCAGGTCATATAACCCAAAGAGGAATTTTAAAATTTTATGAAATGACTTTAATACTCATTTCATTAGAAATCTAGATAGATGAGAATTTGTATCATTCTCGTGTTGATTAAAAACTTTGAATGAGAGAAACTTGGCATATAGCATTGCAAGTCGAAAAATTGATCAAGTAAGTAGTGGCGAATTAGTTTTTATATTAAATTTTCCTCCCTTATTGCAAGTGTGTTATAAAAATAGAATGCTGTTAATTTAGAATAGAAATGTATTAACTATGAAATAGAACGTGTTAATTTTCAAGTTTGTATAGTGACCAAGTTTTATTCAAAAACTCATTACAAGTGTGTTATGCAGATATAAAACTGTTAATTTAAAACTAAAACTTGTTAACTACGTAATTTAACGTGTTAATTTTCAAGGTCGTATAGTGATCAAGTTTTATTGCAAGTGTGTTATGGGGACAAAAAATTGTTAATTTAGAATTAAAACGAGTTAATTGTACATTATAACATGTTAACTTTTAAAATTATATTATGATCAAGTTTTTTCCAAAAACTTATTGCAAGTGTTTTATGCAGATAAAAAGTTGTTAATTTAGAATCGAAAAGTATCAACGGTGAAAGAGAACATGTTAATTTTGAAGATTATATTGTGATTAAATTTTATTCAAATATTTATTGTTAGTGTATTATGAAGATATAAAGCTTTAATTATTTAGAACTAAAATTTGTTAACTGCATAATTGAACTTCTTAATTTTTCAAGCTGTATTGCAATAAATAAAATTTTATTAAAGACTTCATGTAAATGTATTATAAAGATAGAAAGTTGTTAGTTTAGAATTAAAATGTGTTAATTGTAAAATGAAATATTCTAATTTAGAATTTTCTTTTAGTTTCTAATGAAAAGGGCATTAAAGTTATTTCATAAAGTTTTAAAATCCCTCTTTAGGTTATATGGCCTGATTAGGGATTTGACAAATTCAATGACTTAAATAAGAATTTAGGTTATTTAGCTGTCTTTTTAAGGGATTTTCCCTTTAATATAAGACCCATTTAACTAATTTGATTAGATTGAGAAAATTAGTTAAGTTAGTTAATTATAAGAAATGTGACACGTTTTTTCTAAAATATCATAATCATCTTTCTTAATACCCCCTCTCTCTTCTACTTGATTATGGTTGAGGGGGTATCCATATGAGTAATTTAGAGAAAACTGATAAATATGAGAAATGAGTTCTATAATTAGGATCAAAACCAACTCAATAATTGGGTCCTATATTAAAAATTGGAAGAGTATCTCAAAGGCAATGTCGTATCCATTGATTGATTAAGATATAAACTTAGAGTCTCTTCACTTTATTTTGAATTTGACATTAATTTTTGTTACGAGCATTAGGATTAAAGTCCTTTCATTGTGCTTTTAAGGATTTAACTTGTATTCTCCTCTTTATAAAGTGAGATTATTTATTATTTTAACTAATAGTTTGTTGATACTGATAATTTAATATACCTATTATACCAAATAGGATAGTTAAAGATAAAAATAACCTCTGACCCTTTATAAATTATTTCTTTCAATTTTCTTTCTCTTGGACAATCAACAGGAGCGACTCTTTTTCAATTCAATACGCATTTCCGCATTGCGTTCGCGCGTGCTAAATACTCTCTAGTTGATTGACCCACAGGACACAATACGTTGATTAGGGTACGTGTTTCCACGCCCCCCGCTTTGGTGCGTTGATAGGATCTTTTTGATGATCCCATCTGTAACACATAAAAAATCTAAAATAAAATAATGAAAGGTATAGAATAAATTGCTTCTATAATCTTCAGTTGTGTTTATGAACTTCTGGTTAAAAAAGAAGTTGTGTTTATGAACCAGTTGGCAAACAGAAAGTTATATTTATAAACCATTTCTTGTGTATTTTATCAAAATTAATAAAAAATTTAAACCTTATTAATTCTATTTAACTTCTTTCCGGAATACCTAAATCAGAGGTTTAACACGTTAATTAAATTTAGTTAAAAGTAACAAATGTGTAATATATATAATTCTAGCTTTATTTGTAAAAGGAATACATGAGAGATAGTTAGTGTCAATTTATTATAAAAAGATAATAAATATCATATATTTAATAGGGATAAAAAGAAAAATATTAATTTAAAATTTAAGAGAATTTGTTTCTTATATTTAAGGGCACAATTATAAGAGATATTGTTTCTTATAAAAAGGACTTACAGAATAAAATTTAATAATTTTAAAAATAAAATTATATACTCATGTAATAAATTTAATGATATGACTTGTTTTAAGAAAATTAAAAAAGACCAAAGCATTATTTTAAAGGAAAATTAAATAGTGACAAGTATTAATTCACAAAAGTTTAAGGACTTTGGTAGAAAGATTTAAAGAGTGTTTGATAAGATAGAAAAGTATTTTTTAAAAGTATTTTTTTACAAAATAAAACAGACTCATCTGTATATTTATTTTGTATACTATAAAAATACTTTAAAATCATAATTTAGTTACGAGGGGTCAATTGCAAGTTTGAGCAATTCTAAATTTTATTTCTGTCAGAGGACGCTGAAATTCTTCCACTCCACTAGTTTGTTACTGTTAGCTTTTAGTTACTGTTTCCTTGGCATCTCTCCGTGCTCTAATCTTACGCTAAGCGCAGTTCTCCCTGTCTTTGTCTTTCTCTTTCAGTCTTGCTTCTGACTCGTTGATCTTTTTCTTCCATTCTCTGTGTCTCTTCCATCGTCCTTCTCCTCCGGCAACAAGCGCCGGCGGGAAGCACTGTGTTCGTGCAGTTCATTTGGCCTTTTCCCCCATATTTGAGATTGATCTTGGCCGTGTATATGTGAAGGCTGGTTTTCCTCTTCTTCATGCTTCGGTCATATAAATGATGCAGCTTCTTTTGCTTCAGTAAAGCTGTGTATGAGGTACGGGATAGGGGATTTCTTGAATTTGGTGCTTCAAAGTCTGAATTTACACTTACCATCTTCATCAATAAAGCTCCATAAACTCAAACCCTAGCCATCCTCACCATTCACGACGTTACTCCCTTTGTCCCTCACTTGTCCGGCGCCTCACCCACAAACTCCATCAATCTCTCTTGGCTCTTTCTCTGAAGCTCCAGCTCTGCCTTTCGATCTCTCAGTCCCTGTTGCTCACGGCTTAATCTTGCTTAATCTCAGTGTCAGTGTCAGTGTCAGTCTCTTGTTATTCACACGCAGGAATCCCCATTAGATCTTCGATCGTGTAAGTCTGACCTGCTTCCTCCCCACTTTTACTGTGCTTTGGTTTCTGTTTCTATGCTCCGTTTCCACTTTCTTCTGCTATGATTCCGTAATTTTTTTTTGTCTACATATTATATTTTTTGGCTCAATAAGTTTCTTTTTTCACTTGGTAAGTGAATGGCAAATCTTGACATTGCTTTAGTAGTTGAAGCTAAACTTTCAAACTGAGTAACTGAAACTGAGTTCCTTGACTTTCGGTATTTCAAAGTGCGCTCTGGTTCAACTGCTGAAGCATAATAATTGCTATAAGTTTATTTTAGTGATGCCAAAAATATTATGATCTCAGTGGGAGGGTTTTGCCCTAAAAATTGATTAATTTGTCAATCTCACGTGAATTTTCTAGCCTCGGGAGAAATTGATGGCGTCAAATAATGAAAAGCTATTATTGATTCTAATTTTGTTTTTAAGGTAAAGGTATTATATAATATTTTTGGTCTATATTATTGAAATATATCATATTGAGGATTCAGTCTTAGCTTATGAGCGACAAAAACTAAGTGAGATTTGTGTTGGATCTCCATCTACCATGCTTGCTCTTGTAAAATCAGCTGTCTTTTTTTTTTTTTTTTGGTCCTTGTAATTATTCTAACGCTGCATTTCTCACTCTCTCACATCTATGCACTTTCTCTGGCTCGGGAAGTTGATCTTGCTTTTTCCGAGCTTCTGTCATTGTCAATGAAAGATGTGTTAAATCATTCATTTGGATTTAGCTTTCTTCTTGAATTGATATATGCTTTTATACAACCATCTTAATACCATTCGAATCCTCAGTGATGCTTGATGCTTTCGTGGTGTCTAAGTTTTAGTAGTTTGTTAGATTTTGGCTCATGGGGGGTAATTATAAGTCAATTAATATATTTAGACATTCTCTCTTAGATCTTCTGAATTTGATATATGTATTTTTACAGGCTTGTTTAGTTGAATATCATATTTCTCTCATTCTTTTGTATCATCTCTTTGCTGCATGCCAATTTACTTGCTGCGTTTATCTAGAACTGTACTCGAAGATAAATTTTGTAATGATGAGAGATGATGAGAGAGTTGACTGAAACTTCTAAATAGGCTTTTCAAGTACCATACCTTTTACTTCGATATGGCTAGGCTTCCTAATTATTGCAGGAAATGATGTTGAATTCGTTTACATATTTCAGGAATATCATTCTTCTTGTGGAAGTTTGAAGAATTTGATTGTGAGGAGTCTGCGTGGGTAATCTTGTCTACCGAAGGGCCTTTGTTGCCATAAAAGATCATAATGGTATCTAGGTCTTATTCTAACTTGTTTGAGCTTACTTCCTGCGATTCCCCAACTTTTGGTCGGGAGAAGAAGAGGCTTCCTCGAGTGGCGACTGTTGCTGGGGTACTTTCAGAACTAGATGATGAGAGCAACAGTGCTGGCTCTGATGCTCCCTCCTCCATCTCTCAAGATAGGATGATTATTGTTGGTAACCAGCTTCCTTTGCAAGCTCACAGAAAAGATGATGGTAAGTGGGATTTTACCTTGGATGAGGACTCTCTTCTTTTACAGCTGAAAGATGGCCTAGGCGATGATGTAGAGGTGATCTATATTGGGTGTCTTAAAGAAGAAATTGATGTGAGCGAGCAGGACGATGTTGCTCTGTATTTGCTTGACACTTTCAAATGTGTACCCACGTTCCTACCTCCTGAGCTTTTCAGCAAATTCTATCATGGGTTCTGCAAACAGCATCTATGGCCTTTATTTCACTACATGCTTCCACTGTCACCTGATCTTGGTGGTCGATTTGATCGGTCTCTTTGGCAAGCTTATGTTTCCGTGAATAAGATATTTGCAGATAAAGTAATGGAAGTCATTAGCCCTGATGATGACTTTGTCTGGGTTCATGACTACCATTTGATGGTTCTGCCAACATTTTTGAGGAAGAGATTTAACAGGGCGAGGCTAGGATTCTTCCTCCACAGTCCATTCCCTTCCTCTGAGATTTACCGAACACTTCCTGTGAGGGATGAACTTCTTAGAGCTCTTTTGAACTCTGACCTTATCGGGTTTCATACTTTTGATTATGCAAGGCACTTTCTCTCATGTTGCAGTAGAATGCTCGGGCTTTCTTATCAATCCAAGCGGGGCTACATAGGCCTTGAGTATTATGGTAGAACTGTTAGTATCAAGATTCTTCCTGTTGGAATCCATATTGGCCAACTTCAATCTGTCATGAATCTTCCTGAGACGGAGAATAAGGTCTCAGAATTACGAGACCAGTTCAGAGGTCAAACTGTGATGCTTGGCGTTGATGACATGGATATCTTCAAAGGAATCAGCTTAAAACTTTTGGCCATGGAGCAATTGCTGTACCAACATCCAGATAAGAGGGGACAAGTTGTTATGGTCCAAATTGCAAATCCTGCAAGAGGACGAGGGAAGGATGTACAGGAGGTACAAAGTGAAACTTATGCCACTGTAAAAAGGATTAATGATACATTTGGAAGGCCTGGATACACACCTGTTATCTTGATTGACACACCACTCAAATTCTATGAGCGAATAGCTTATTATATAATTGCAGAATGTTGTCTTGTGACAGCAGTGAGAGATGGTATGAACCTTATACCCTATGAATATGTCATTTGTCGACAAGGAAATGAGAAACTAGACCAGATTTTGGGGATAAATCCATTTTCTCAAAAGAGGAGCATGCTGGTGGTATCTGAATTCATTGGGTGCTCCCCTTCATTAAGTGGGGCAATTCGAGTGAATCCATGGAACATTGATGCTGTTGCCGAAGCTATGGATTCTGCCCTTGTAATCCCGGAATCTGAGAAACAGATGCGACATGAGAAACATTATAGGTATGTTAGCACACATGATGTTGCATATTGGGCACGTAGCTTCTTGCAGGATTTGGAAAGAGCATGTAGGGACCATCTTAGAAGGAGGTGTTGGGGCATTGGTTTTGGCCTAGGATTTCGGGTAATTGCTTTAGATCCAAATTTCAGAAAGCTATCAGTTGAGCATATTGTTTCGGCTTACAAGAGGACCAAGCACCGGGCAATTCTTTTGGATTATGATGGTACCATGATGCAGCCAGGAACAATTAGTACGACCCCAAGTGCTGATGCTGTTGGAATCTTGAAGAGCCTTTGCAGCGACCCTGATAATGTTGTTTTCATTGTTAGTGGGAAGGAGAGAAAGACTCTGACTGATTGGTTTTCGTCATGTGAAAGGCTAGGGATTGCTGCAGAACATGGTTACTTTTTGAAGTATGTCGCTTAAATGTTTTCATGATGATTGTGCATTCATAGTCTACTTTTGGTTTTCTTTCACTAGTTTTAACTTCTGTGCATGTTGAATTTAACTTCCATTTTTCTTTGGTCCCAAATGTGGTACCATTCTTCATTATTTATTTTTATTTTGGTTGTGTTTGCTTTCATGCTTAATTTCTGGGGTTATCCCTTTCTTCCCCAGGACAAGTAATGCTGCAGAATGGGAAACTTGTCTCTCTGTCCCGGATTTTGACTGGAAACAGATTGCTGAGCCAGTAATGCAATTATACACAGAAACAACAGATGGTTCTAACATTGAGGCCAAAGAAAGTGCTTTAGTTTGGAACTATCAGTATGCAGACCGTGACTTTGGTTCATGCCAGGCTAAGGAGCTTCTAGACCACCTGGAAAGTGTTCTTGCTAATGAACCTGTATCTGTTAAAAGTGGCCCTCACATCGTGGAAGTTAAACCCCAGGTTGGTGGTCAAAATTTATCCTTAGAATTTCAGTTCATCTAGGGTTGTCCCTAGGGGATTAAACTGTACAATCCTTTACTCTTCAAGACATGGTTTCATGCATATGCTTCTTGAAGTATGATTGTAGGAAGGAATCTTTGAAAATGAACTGTGAATTTGATCTGACTGTGGTCGTATTCAAGGGCACTAGGTTACTTTATTACGTAGATAGATTATCCTATCTTGGGGAAGATTGTTTGTTTCACATAATCATGTTAGACGCTCTTTTGTTTGAAACAATCCGAGATCTTCAGAGTACTTCTACTAAATATCATTGAACTATTGTGGTTAAAGCTAACCTTATCATCTTTGTATATCCTTGGTGTCCTCCCCCACCCTACAATCCATTTCCCTTGTTTACTGCCATCGATTTATCTGAGTTTTCATTTTTGAGCTTCAAATTATATAATGAAGCATGACTATTTTCCAATCTTTTATGGCAGGGTGTCAACAAGGGAATTGTAGCAGAACGTCTTCTCATAACAATGCGTGAAAAGGGAGTAATTCCAGACTTTGTTCTGTGCATTGGTGATGACAGATCAGATGAGGACATGTTTGAAGTAATCATGAGTGCGAGGGAGACTCTGTCGCCGGTTGCTGAGGTTTTCGCCTGCACGGTAGGGCAGAAACCAAGCAAGGCCAAGTATTACTTGGAAGACACAAGTGAGATATTGAGAATGTTGCAAGGCCTTGCACATGCTTCTGAGCAATCTGCTAAAAGTTCTTCCCAACCTTCATCACACTGAGCATTTTTCTGTCCGTGGTTAGCTTCGATTCTTATTCATGGGCTCCCTCCTGTGGGATATTCTTGCTTGGTAAAGCCAACGTGCGAAGTCATGTTGTGGCATTGTTACCAAGTGCATCTAGGTTTCGTTTCCAAGTAGGTGTATTTAATGATGTATCTATTATTTCTGTCCCCATTTGTACAACGTTATTCTTCACTCGGAATGAATGATAGGCTTTTGAGTGTCCCCTGTTATTATTTTTCGGAGGGTGTTGCTACGAAAAGTTTTTGTCCTTCAAGTTTCATTTTTTGGTTAGATATTACTGTTTTTCCAGAAAACAAAATTCATATAGATTTGGAGATTTAAATCATTGGCAATACCAATTGTCAGCTGCCACAGGAAAGATCACAGGAAAGATTACGGTGAGACTGGGTAAGGAGACGTTGAAAAAAAATAAAAAATAAAAAATATTGAAAAATGAATAATTAATTGTTGGTTAAAGTACAATTGAAAAAAAATGAAACCAGCATTGAATTGAGGTGTTAAAACTTGTTTTTCTGTTCAAAATGAAAGGAACCACCTACCATTCAAAAATGTTTGTCACGGACAAAAAATTTCAGCATCAGATCGGATATTTGAATTTGACAAAAGAATTATCAGCGGCATATTAATTATTACAAGTTGAAGGTAGATACTATAATTGCAGAAACTGATACATTGGTTGGGATAAAAAAACCTGATGCATTGGATGAATAGGATAATTAAAGATTTAATGAGATAAAAAATGGGGGAAATAGGAATCTCCATGGTTCATATAATTTTGTAGCAGGTCCGCATTTCAAGAAATTCGAAAATCGAGATTAACGGTAATCAGTCGCGGGAAGGATAGTTCACGCGTTTTGTAGCTTTATACTTACCTGGGCAGTGTGGTGTGGGTAATAAGAAGAGTTGTTTCCCCATCTAATTTTTTTTTTTTTAATAGAGATTGATTTTTTCCCCCCTTGCCAACAGGAAATATATTAATGACAACTCCAAAGTATAACCACAGACAGAAACCACGGGGAAAAAAACCGAAGCATTGAGCACGAGAGAAAATGGAATGAATTTTCTTATCTTATTGAAGGTTACAATATAGTTATGCTTTATATACACAGAAATAAACCTCGTGTCAATGCTAATTAATACTATATGTTAATTACTAACTAACTCTAATAAATACAACGTTCCCTTATTATCTTTCCGGAAAACTAATTTGAAGGTCCTTATAATTACCTTCCATTTTGAATCAGGTTCTTATATATATTTTTCTGTTTATTGAGTCATTTAATTTTCTGTTGTTAGATCTGTTAGTCCTTATAGTTAAGTAAGTCCTTATGGTTAAGAAAATGAAACACCGTTAAAAATTTCCGTTACGTTCTCTCCTTCCCACCATATCAACTTCTCCGTTTTGTAGCTGCTCTTTTAGCTTTTGTCCGGTTTGTGATCCTCACAATTCCTAGAAAGCAAACTCCCATCTCACTCTGCAAATTACATATTATCATAATCTTTTTACTCAATTGACCAAACAAAAATTAAGTTTTAATTTTCGTTTTACTGTGATTTCTGGGTTTCTTCTTTAGTGAGGATGAGAAAGCGAAAGGAGAAAACCAAGCCGTTTATTACGTCTCCTTACTGTGACTTTCAAATTCGTTGGCTATGCAAAGGGGAAAATCACTGCTTATTATTATTATCTCCTTCTGTGACTATAAATGTTTCAACATCCCTTAAAATTCTGTTGCAATATTTGAAAATAATTTCTAATTTTGATCATTCATCTTAATAAGCATAACCTTTTTGTAGGGCGCAAAGTATTCAACGGCGAAAATTTTTATAAATGGTAATATTGGGAAAATCATGGGATAAAAACTGGAAAAAATGGTTTTGCCGCTGGCTCGGCGTGATGTTCTGAAAAGCTAAGAATCTGAAAGGCCGTGACGTTCTGCTGCTGGCTCGGCGTGATGTTTACCATTCTCGCGTTCAAGGCATTATTCCGCCCCAAATTTTTAATTATGTAACAGCATGTCAGGTTTGTTATGGAGAGGTGGGAGGGAACAGTGAAGGCAGGAGAATACAGGGGAAGGAGACAACGTAATGGAAGTTTTTAACAAAGATTGTTCATATTTAACGGCAGGGACCAACGGATCTAATGGTAGAAAATTAAAGGATCTAATAAAAAGAAAAATAATTATAAGGACCTAATTCAAAATTGAGAAAAACCATAAAGACTTTCAAATTAGTTTCCCTTATCTTTATACACTACAAAAAAAAGCTCATTACTGATGGAATTAGCAACGGAAAAATTTTCCGTCACTAATTTTGATGGATTATTGACGGAAATTTCATCGTTAAATTTAGCAACATATTTGCGATGGAATTTTTTCATTCTTAATATTAGCGACGGATTAGCGACAGAATTTTTGTTTATCGTTAACTTCCGTTACTAATCCGTCCGAAAATCCATCAATAAATATTTAGCGACGGAATTTTTTCCGTTAGAAATTTTTGTCGCTAATTCTGTTGCTAAATTGTTTGTTATAGAAGTTTTCATCACTAATTTCGTCACTAGTTCTATTCCGTTTCAATTCCGTTGCTAATCTGTCACTAATTTAAATTTCGTTATTTTAGATTATAATTTTACAACAATTTATATAATAACAGTTAAGAATATACTGATTTAAAAACATTTTTAATTATAAAATAAATTGATATATTTGTGCAGTTGATGTTAATGAAGATATCGTCATCATTCAAGTTATCATTACGTGTATACTGAAAATAGGAAGATAATTTCTTAGAAAACTTATTTATATTTTGTTAAAATAAATTCCTCTTGATTATTGATAATAATTTAAAAAATATAATAAGAATATTAATATATCGAAAGATATAATATATGATAGAAATTCAAAACCGAAAAATAAACTTATATGAACACAAACTAATATTGAAGTGAATTTTGAATTTCAATCACTAAACAATAAAATTTAATCACGATATAGTTAATATCCACGATATAGATTAATTTTGGTCTTTAATACAAAAAAAATGGCATATACAAAGAATTTTAAGAAAATAAATTACATAGGATACATATACAAGTAGGAGAATATTATTTATCAAATCTATTCAAATCATTTAATTTTTTATAAAGAATGATTTATTAGATTTTATTATAATAGTTATTTTTTGAATAACAAGATTTTTTGACTAATTGTAAATGGTTTTCGTCAAATATATAAAACACATATAGATAATATAATATAATGTGATATAATACATATATAATTAAATTGTATATCTTATCAATGTTAATTAAAAAAATAAATTTTAAAAAAATTTTATACAAAAATTATTTATTATTTAAAATTCAAAATTAATGTCCTTAGAAATTAAAATTACATTAAAAAAATATTTTTTTAAAAAATAAAAATTATAAAATAAATAGTAAAATAAATATTTAAAAATTATTTTGTCATTAAAATAGTTATGATTAAAATTATCATATAGTATATTTTTAGTTTTTAATAATACATATGTATATATAATTGTTTGTGTAAAAGAATATATATATATATATATATATATATTTTACATAATAAGTCAACAAATTCATTGCAGCTCAACTGTTAAAGTCGCATGCACGCATAGAGGAGGTCCTGAGTTTGAGTCATGGAAAAGTCACTTAGAGGAGGGGAATTATGTGGTGGCAACACGTGGCAGGCAAAAAGTGAGGTGGCAGCAACATGTGGTGGTTATCGTCGAAGTGGTAGCGATACGTGGAGGTGGTCGCCATGATGACTGGCGACTGGTAGAGTTGCCACATGGCATTTTAATTTTTTTTGCCAAAAATCACACATGGCAGGAAAAGGTGAGGTCGCAGTGACACGTCGCAGTCATTGTCGAGGTGGTAGGAACATGTGGAGGTGGTCGCTGTGATGACGTGGCGGCTGGTGGAGGTGCCATGTGGCATTTTAATTTTTTTTTCAAAAATCAAGTTAGCGACGGAAAATTTCTGTCCATAATTAGCAACAGAAAATTCTGTTGCTAATCCTTGGCTAATTAGCAACAGAATTTTAATTCTATCGCTAATCCAATTAGTTAGTGACAGAACAAATTCCGTTACTAATCTATTTTTGTCACTAATCCATCGCTAAATAAAAAATTTTGTCGCTAAATTCTGTTGCTAATAGCATGTTTTTTTTGTAGTGATACTCCCCCTCAAATTGGAGTACAGATATTAATTATGTCCAACTTGTTACAAAAAGAGTCAATTCAAGCCCCGTTCAAAGCTTTTGTAAGTGGTTCACCTAGTTGATCACTAGATCTCACATAACCTGTGGAGATGAATGTTTATTTGATCTTATCTAGAACAAAATGACAATCAATCTTAATGTGTTTTGTGCGTTCATGAAACAGAGTTGGAAACTACATGTAGAGCCACTTTGTTATCACACCATAGCTTTGTTGATAACAAAGTTTTGAGACCAAGCTCCTTCAATAACTAATATATCCATACTATCTAGCATACAGATTGTGCCATGGCTGTTTATTCTACATCTACACTAGATCAGGATACCACATTTTGCTTTATGCTCCTTTGGGATACTAAAATTTCCACCCATGAAGACATAATATCCTATAGTGGATCATTTAGTAGCTTTAGATCCATCATGATCTACATCACAAAAGCATTCAATATTTGTATGACCATGATTCCTGTATCGTACACCACGTCGAAGGATCCCTTCAAGTAATATAAGACATGCTTTAAAGCTTCCCACTACTTAATAGTCGATGATGCCATGAACTCATTAAGTTCACTAATTGTATAAGTTATATTTGGATGAGTTACGGTGAGACAATTCAATTTGCCAATTAGTCTCTAATACCTCTTAGGATTTTCATATGGTTTGCTTTCATCGACATCAAGTGGATTTTTAGATGGTATGCTCCCATAAGCATCCAGTAGTAGATTAGGAACCCTAGGGAATATACTTGGTGCAACTCCTAGTTTTCTAGTTTTCCCCAACAAATCAAGAACATATTTCCTTTGTGTATAGAGAATGCCTCTCTTACTCCTCGTAACTTCAATACTTAGGAAATACTTCAGTGGGCCCAAGTCTTTTGTTTGGAAATAAGAGTGAAGAAAGGAATTAAGTGATAAGATCCCTGAGGTATTGCTACCGATAATCACAATGCCATCAACATACACAACTAGAAGAATCATACTAGCATTTGTTCTTTGAAAGATCATGGAGTGGTCACACTTGCTTTTATTCATGTCAAAGTTTTGAATTACAATGCTGAACATATCAAACCACTTATGGGGACTTTGCTTTAAATCATATAGGGATTTTCTTAGATGACATATTTTCCTACTCTCCTTCTGAGCAATAAAGTCAAGTGGTTGTTCTATTTAGACTTTTTCATTGAGATCACCATGCAAGAAGATATTTTTGATATCCAATTGGTAGAGCTCCTAACTATGAGTAATTGCCATGGAGATGAGGAGATGAATAGAAGAGAACCTAGTGACAGGCAAGAAGGTTTCAGAGTAATCAACTCCAAAAGTCTAGGCATAGCTTTTAGCAACAAGGTGAGCCTTAAGGCGATCAAGAATGCCATCCACTTTTGGTTTACTAGTAAAAAGACTTATTACACCCAATGGCCTTCTTTTCCATAGGAAAATCCACCAATGTCCAAGTACCACATCGGTCTAGGATCATCATCTCCTCTTTCATTATATCACGCTACCCTTGATGAGCCAAGGCTTTATAAAGGGTTTTAGGAATAGTGATAGAATCTAAGGAAGTAACAAAGGTACTAGATGAAACATCCTTCCTTAAACCCCTTTTATGATATGTTAAGGAGCGCTAGGGCTCAAACGGATCATGAAATAAGCTTGTAGACTGAAAATTTGCATTAATTTACTCAGGTTACTATTCATAGGTTAATTCCAAATTTTTAGTCTAATTTTGAAAAATCATTACTAATTATAGAAAAATCATATTAAGATGGTTTGAAATTTTATTTGAAACTCTTTGAATCCCTATAGGGAAAAAATATAAAACTGGACTTAACCCTTGTCCATTAGTAGAGTTTATTGTGTGAAATTTATTGTTTATTTGGCTAAAACAATGTTTTTAAGATTTTCTGTCCTAACTTTGAGCAATCATAACTTTTAGCACACACATCCAATCTAAGTGATCTATCACTTTTTTTTTAAAGCTTAGGGTTTGCTCTAAACGCTCACCAAATTTTACAGGCAGATTTAATCATTTGTCTCACTTTCACTTTGTCACCATTTCATGGCTCATTTAGGAATAGCTGATCTCTTTTACTTGCACTAATAATTCATAATTAATTCCTCTATAGCATGTTATCCTTCCATCAATCTATAAACTATTCTCATACATTATCTCATTCAATCATACATGTCAATGCCATCATACATTAATGCATACAATCCACAACACATTTATGAATATATTATCATAACATATTGCATAACATAAAGTAATATTTATTGCTTCCCTTCTTCTCTTCATTCTTGTATTCCCACTTCTTGGTTTCTTCTCCCATGCTCTTTGTGTCACATCCCACTGATTTTAACATTGGAAGTATGGATAATAAATTAGATAAAGGGCCGAGCAGTAAAGTAGATTTAGAAATGGAACAATTTTTGAGTTGAGATCTGACTCTTATTCGGGCTAATATTTTTGAAATTATCTGTCCAGGAAGGGCAAAATGAAAAAATTAGAGAAAAATTTGAGAAAATTCTCAAAAAAATATGAAGGAATAAATTAGAGGATTTGGAACCATAATTAAGGCCATGGAGGTGGAAATAGCATGAAAATAACTTATTACAGAATTTTTTATAAACAAAATTTTTCCAGAAAAACAGTGAAAAATTAGCTAAAAACAATTATTTTAAATATGTGGAAGCCTCAATAATTTCAAGAAAAATATGAAAAAATATTAAATCTTTATATGAGTTTGTAAAATTATTTCCAAACCTTGGAAGTGAAAGGATTAATTTTAGATAAAGGATTAATTATTTCCAGGCCCTGGAAGTGAAATGTTTATGTGAGTTTTTAAAATCTCATCGGTAAAACCCAATTTTGGACAAAATTCAGTACCAATAGTTATTGAAATAAATTTTAAAAAAATTCTAGAGACCTTCCTATATTAAAAGATGATTTTAGATGGGTGGAAATGAATTTTTGGAGGTCTAGAAATATTGTTAGAAATTAAATAGGAATTTTGCAAAATCAGGTGAAAAAATGTTTGGAGTTGAAACGTAAATATTCCTTCCTCTTTCTCTAGCTCATTGAACATGATTTTGGGCTAGGAATAACAAAAAATTTGTGGCCGCTTGATTAAGGCATAAATTAATAAAAATAAGCACATGGGTTTATCTTAAGCATAATTACCTTGGGACACTTGGCTTCACCAAATTTTCTGTAGCTTGTGAAAGGGGACACATGGCCTTTTCATCAAGATTTTTATGGGACACTTGGAGGGACATGGAAGCCCAAACATTGCCTATAAATACCACCTCCCATGCCTTCAATTTTGGACATTTTGGCACTTTAAAGAGGAAAGGTTTTGCTATAGAAAAATTGAGTTTGGCGAGCCAAGAACACAGAAATAGGCCAGAAATTATCAAGCAAGAATCAATGATTAATCAAGGTATGTTAATGCTTTTATTTGACTATATTTCTAGCTAGTTTTAAGCAGAGCTTGGGGACAAAAATCCCAAGGTACATGCTATCTAATTTTTCAATTGATGAGGAATGATTAGGAAAGGATAGAAACTTTGATTTAAAGCTTGGATTGGCTTGCTTGGTTGATATTTTGATTGATTTTTGGAAGAAACTCCAAATTCCCTGATTAGGGAACCTATTAGCCAAGCTTGATTAAAGGGGTTAGAGATTGTCTTAGTATTTGATGATTCCAATGAGTTTAAAATATGATTTTGTGTGGGAGTATACCAAGAGAAAGTGTTTAAAAGCATTGGAATCAAAAATTAAAATTCTAACCCTAAATTACATACTATTCGGCCAAGGGCAGTTTTGTAGGGAGGAGTTTGATTTTGATAAAACCAAGTTGATACTTGAATTCTAGATGAAAAATTGTGTAGGAATAGCTATTGAGACTTGTCAAAACAAAGATGAAAATTAGAGTAAAAAAGTCAAAGAAAAGAGGGTTATAGGGTTCTCTTGATATCTAATGGTATTTTATGTATTATTGTTGATAATGTGGCATATATTTATGCATGAAGTGATAGGCATTGAGCAAAGAACAAGGAGGAATAAAAAGGAATCAAAGAGGTTGAACACTTGGATAATTAAAGAGGTATCAATGAACTTACAATTTAATTGCTAACTTGCTTTGCTTGCTTGCTAAGCGTTGCTTGATTTTTCTATGCCATGATGTGGTCGAGCTAGGTAGAGGATAATGTGTTTACTATATGCATAATTTGCCTTGGCTTTATGCGATGTTGAGTGATTGAATGTCATGTTTATTTGCTCCCTTTCTATGGTATAAGAGCATAAAATATGCATCATATTTAGTTAGTGACATATGGCATTCTTGCATTGCATGTTTAGCATGAATATTGCGGTTTTTACTACTGGGATTTCTTTGAAATCTCACTCTTTTCATGTTTAATTAATCAACTATCTAGGAGTTGGAACTCCCAAAGAGAAGGGCAAGGAGATTATGTTGGGTTGAAGTTGACAAATGCTTATGATATTCATGATTTTATGTGAATTTTGTTGTGTGAATTTGTAATAATTATGTTTAAAGCTTGGATATTTGTAATGCTGACTTTAGTGGTTGTAATGGACTAAAATTGTGAAGCTAGAACATGTGAGTTGTAAATGGAATAACCACATGGAGTTAAAGGAAGAGAAAAACCAAAGAAAAACATGAATAAGGGATAAAATAACTCCAAAAGTGCCTCAATTTCATGTCAACGTAATTCTAGTCAAATGATTGATTTTTGAGCTAAAACTAAACAGAGTTATAGATCATAATTTTAGCTTTAAAAAAAGTGGTAAATCATCAAAATTGAATTTTTATACAGACAGTTATACTTATCTAAAATTAGGCAAAAATTCTAAAAAAAATTAGAAATTTACCATATGAATAGTGCCACTTTGCGTGAATTCTGGAAATGATTGATAGTACCAAAAAGCATTTTTTTCCTCTGAAGATCATGTTAATCACTTTAAACAGAACTTGGAACAACCTCATTTCAATTTTTTAAGAATTAGTTTTGATTTTTCAAAGTTTGGCGTTGATTTAGGGTTATATGAACAGTAACTTGAATTTAATGAATTTTAAATTTTAAATTTTCTAACCAAAGGTTATGAGAAGTGGTTCTAAATGGTTCTATTTGAGATGTAATGTGGTGTGAAAGAAGGTGTGACACTTTGCACCTATTAGGGTTAGTTAAGCGAGGGTAAGATTCAGGAGAATTTTAGTAGCAAATAGTAGCTACCCAAACATAAATGGCAATCTTGGTACTCATAACATGCTTACAACTCAGCATCTTCATAACGTAATGACATGTTTAGAAATCATCATGTATTTATCATAAAACACATAGGCCGATGACATACTTTGAACATATTCACAATCATAATGCATAAGTTCATAAAATCATATAAACATAAAAACGTGCTGTCATACCTCCTTTAATATCCTATTATACATTAATTGGAACCATCAGAGCGTGTTTTGTAATGTTTCCGGATGAAAAATTTCGGTTTCAATATCTCACCTTTGATTCTGTTCGTACACTGTTCATCTGAATTTGGGACAACTTTGAAAATTCATAACTAATTATAGAAAAATTAAAACAAGGTGGTTCTAATTTTCACATGAAGATTGCTAAGAGTTCTATAGAGGAAAAATATTCATTGGAATCAATTCCATCTAGAAAAGCACTAGAAAATTCAACAAAATGTACTGTTTATTTGGTCAATTTTCAAATTTTTAATATTTTTGCCCAATTTTGGAAAGGCATAACTCTTAGTGAAAAACTCCAAATTTGGTGGTTTATCACTTGATTTGAAGTTAAAAGTGAGATCTATAAGCCTGTAATATTTCATGCCTGAATTCCAACAATTGCTTATTATTTTATGTGTCACAAATTTAGCCTCTTTTAGGGTATTTCTTATCCCCTAGCTCCATTTTCTTAAATTTTTTTCCCTTTTTCCTTTATCCAAATCCTTTTGGTATTATACCATTCAAATTTTCAACATTAGGGCATGTCACATAAACATAATTTACATCATATTAACATTTATAATCCATTACAAATTAACATCAAACTCATTGAAACGTTATACAACTTTCCAAAATGTCATAAAGTCCCTATTGTTCCTTTATCCCAAAACCATTTCCTTGCCCCTGCCTTCGGAGGAATCATTCCCTATTTGAGACATAATTTAACATAGGGGGAGTGAGATTTCAAAGAAATCTCAATAGCATTTGAATTATAATTATCATGCAAATCAAGCAAGTTACCATGTGACATGCTATTGCAACTCAAGACACAATCAAACCACATGAAAACATACTTAACATCTCATGTTAAAGGAGGAACATCAACACTTCCACAATGGCATAATTCAATGCATTTGGCCAAAGGATAAACCAAGGTTATTCAACCAATCCATGCCAAAACACAAGTTCTTCCATCCAAGCAAACAATAGATCACATTAAACAAGCAAGATTAACAATCAAATTATAATTCAAAGCTACTTTTTGTTACTTGTCTAATTGGTTACTTCAAGAACAAAGCTTCCTCTTGGTTCCTCCTCATAATTCCTATTAAACCAAGCATAAACATAGGCCACATTAATCCCTAAATAACTTAAACACAATTCTTAAAACTTTAACTCAATAATTTCCCCTTTTTTCTTTGATTTTTAATAAAATGATTCCTTCTTTAGAATCAATCATCTAATGATTCAATCCCACACAATTTTTCATGAGGAATCCAATTGTGCAATCAGATTTTTGAAATTCACACTCTTTCCCCATGAATTTACTTGGGCTGAATAGGGGGTTATATACCTCTAAAAATTCTATTTTTGATTCCAATGATTTTAGACACTTCCCAACCATATATCCCTACACAAAACCATGTTTTAAAGCTATTAGAATCATCAAATCAAGCGAAAACAATTAGCTCCTACATGAACAGTAGCTGGCCGACCTCCCCCCTAAAACTTAACTTTGATTTTCTTCCAAAAATCAATCCATACACCATTTGATCTTGCTTAGTCCACTTGATTATTAAGGTTTATATTCTTCCCTAAGCATCACATGGCTGGACCGAAAATTTGGCGGCATAAACCCTTTATTTTGCAACTCAAAACCCTAACCAAAATAGTGTAGAACTTTGAGATAAGGGGGTTAAACATACCTTGATGTTCTCTTAATAAAAACTGAGTAATTCCTTGCCCAAAGCACCTAAGAATTTATGTTGGTGAGTGCTAGAAACAAAGTGACAGAACCTCCCCTTGTTTTTCTATTTTCCAACATTTTTTTTGTATTTTAGGAGGGGGTGTTTATAGAAAATCTGATCTGCCCCCTTCCCCCTTCCATTGGGTGAATTTAGGACACCTCAAGGGGTGTATGTCGCAGTCATCAAGTGCCAAAATAATCAGATCATCCTAAGTGGCCTTAATCTAGATTATTCCAACATTTATCTCTTAATTTTCTATTTATTTTAATTAAAAATAGAGGGACCTCGAAAATGCACAAAATTGGGATTTTATTGGGCTCAATGTGTGCCCCACAAATGGTTTGGGTTGGTTTAAAAAGCTGGCCCGCGAAACAAATCACTATCTCAAACCAATTTGAAACTTTATTAGTTACTATTCACTAGTAACCTTCCATAATTTTTTCAGACCTCCAAAAATTTATTTATCTTCATGATAATTCACCTTTTAATATGAGAATATTATATGAAAATTTTCAGAATTTTTCACCACCTCTAGATATTTATTTTGAATTTTCTCCGATTAGGTCTTTATCGGTATCACTACGGGAAAATAAATTCCCCAAAATTAATTCCTGAACTTTCAAGGCCTTAAACCAATTTTTTAAATTCAAATAAATATTTATATTATTTATCCATTTTTTCAAATTTATTGAGGCCTCCAACTACTTAAAATAATTATTTTCCTCTAATTTTCTAATATTTTTCTGAAAAACCTTGGTTTACGAGAAATTCTGCAATAATTTGCTTTCACCGTAATTTCACCTTTGAGGCTTCAACCGAGTTTCCAAAACTTCCAATTTATACTTTTCTCATTTTTTTGAGAATTTTCTAGAATTTTCTCAAATTTTCCCGTTTTGTCCTTCCTAGACCGATCATTACGAAAATGCCAACCCGGACCTTATCGGGGTTTCACATCAAAATTTGTTTCATCTCTTCATCTTCCTATATTGACCCTCATCCCAATTTTTAATTTCTTATAGCTAGGTGAAAATTTTTAGGATGTGACACATGCCATACATACAAGCAATTACCAAACACATAAAAGTATAGTAAAGTTTGCTATCTTGTGTCTTTCAACTTTCTCTTTACTTCCTTTTACTCTCTTTCCTTCCAACCATTAAGGTTTCTTGGTCAACCTTTCCCATTTATCTTTCTTGATTTCACACGGCCCTAATCACATTAACATATCAATAGCCAACTCTTTAGGACCATGGTAATTCTCTAATAACTCTTACTTTCAAACTTGATTCCTCTTTAATCCTAAATTTCACTTTCTTTTTCATATCCTTTAAAATTATTCCCTTAGTCATTTCCTAGTCAATGGTATGCCTTTAGAATTCAAAAATTTTATTTTCAATTCTCATGCTTCCAAACTTGTTTCCTTACTTTTACCCTGCATAATTTTTCATTCTAAACTCATTGAAAGCATCAAAATTATCAAAATCAACCCTAAGGCATTAAACCCAGCTTGGCCGAACAGTCCCTTTAATTAACACAATCATGAAATTCAACCAATTTTAATATAAAACCACATGATTCTTTTCCCTTTCAAGCCTTTAAACATTTTTTTAACATCAATTTCACCTTTCCTCTAACTTAGCAATTGTGTGCAGCATCATACCCTAGGGTTTTAAGCTTCCAAAACCATTAAAACCTATAACCAAACTCAACAAGACATAGAGCAAGTGAAACTACATCAAAAACCATGATCTTATCTTGTCTTAGAGTTTGGATTTGTCTTGAACTTCATCAGCTTCTTCTTCTTCCTTTTCCCTCAAGAAATTTCGTGCTTCCCTCCTGAACTCTCCTCTTGGCTAAAATCCTTGCATAAATGGGAGGTGAGGAGTATTTATAATAAGCAAGCTTAAATTTTGGCCTTTGATCTTGTAAATAGGTAGCTTAATCTTGACCATTCATTTAATCTCTTTGCCATGTGTCTCTTATCCTCTTGTCTTCCATCTTGATCAAGCCATATGTCTAGGCTTCTAAATTGCTTACTCTTTATGACATCACACCCCTTACATCATGCCTTGCTATGTGGTTCATAATTAAACTACTTAGCTTATGATTTTGTCACATGTCTCTTGTACCTTGCAAAATGTCTTCTTGCAATATTCCTACGATGAGAAGCCTCACACATGACATGAAAGAGGGGAAGGGAAAAAAAAAAGAATTGGAAAGCTTCTCCCATAAGCTTCCAAGCTACTAGTCTCATTATCTTCTTATCAGTCCCTTTTCTTTTCCCACATGCTTTCTTGGAATTTCTAACCAATGAATTGGCCCACACATGGTGCCATCTTAGTGGAGCATAGAAGAAAAAAGTTGGCTCCACTAATAGGCTACTTAGCCTCATTGAGTCACGCAGTAGTGATTTTGATGTATCGGATAGACAAAGGACTGTCTAGAACATACCCATACTACATTTTGATTTTTCTACTATATATAAATATCTCTTAGTGACTTATTAGATGACTTAGCAGTGTCATAAATGTACTGTGGTGACTCAGCATGCCAACTCAGTGCTCTAATTAATGCAATCTTATCTCTGTCTCATATTTAGGCAACAAAATTTTTTAATATTAGACCAGAGCATTTTATTCAACCCAGAGTTCCAAAAATTCATCTATCTAAATCATAAACCTTTTTTAATTATGAAGAAAATCTATAAATTTTTTAAGATCATAACTCAACTTATAGGTATTTCTTTTTGAATTTCCCGTAAAATGCCCTTAAATGGCATAACTGGCTTTTAAATATTCTTAAACCCATTTTGCTGGCCTTCTGGGAATGAAACTAAGTTTATAATCTTCTATAGCCTTTTAATTCATGAATCCCTATTTTTACTTACTTTTTAGAGATTTTTTCTCAAATAATTAAATATGACTGTATACCTAAAAGTGAGCCAAAATCTTTAAAATTAATTCAAAATCAATTCAAGGGCATTTTCAAAATTTTTCTTCACATACAGGCTTTAACATGTCATTTTCCATTTTCTAAGATTTTTTTAGAATTTTTGGGTATAATTTTCATCTTTGTCCTTTCGGGCCGAAACTTTGTAAAATTACAATTTTACCTCTAGTTCGGCTTAATCCCATAAGTGACCTCATAGTGGCCTCTAATATAACTTTTGGCCTGCATTTATCTCCTTTTTTCATTCTTGGGCCTTAAGACTTCACTAGAGTCTCTAACTTTATTTACGTTTTAATCCCTAGAACTTTCTCAATTTCCAATTTAATCTTTGAAACCCTTTAACCTTTCTTTTTCATTTTTGGACTATAGAAACTCAGTAGCTTGCCCATTTTAAGCTATTCCTTGCATTCTTAGGACTAAAATCTGGGATATTACATTAGAAGTAGGAGAAAAATGGTTATAAGAAACAAAGGACGGAATGTAATAGGTGTAAGTACATGTACCTTCGCGGGGGTAATAGGCAAGTCTGGAGAGAGGCTAGGCTTAGAAATAGAATTTGTCTCAGGCTCAAAGGTAGGATCAGGCTAAGAGTGATTAGGCTTAGGAGCTAGATTTGGTTCAGATTCAGGGATAGGACCAAGATGAGAGTGGTTGGGATCAGAAACCAAATCATTCAAGTTAGGATCCAAGTACAAAGCAGACAATACAGGGGCTGGATCTAGGCGAGCCTTGTCACATCTTGTTAATTCTAATCCTAAAAATGAGGAATATAAAATAGACCATGAGTCAAGCAGGGTAGCCAATAGATAGACGGCACAACTTTTGAATTGAAACCAGACTGAGGATCGGACTGTCATTTTCAAAATATTCGGTTAATATTGAATAGAGTGGGAACGTGTACTCGAAATTCTAGAAAATTCTCAGAAAATCATGAAAAATAGAACGAAAGGTATAGAATAGTATTTGAGGCTTGAAAGATGAAAATAGTATGAAAATAATTTATTTTGGAATTTTATGTATTTTCTTAGAGTTTTGGCTAATTAAGAAAAAATTAGCCAAATTGAATTATTTAAAATACATGGGGGCCTTAATAATTCATAAAAAATTAAAAAAAATTATTTGATAGGTTATTATGAATTTAAAAATTTTTTCCAACCTCTAGAGATATAGAGGTTAACTTTAAATTATTTAAAACTAAAATTCTATTGGTAAAAGGCTGATTTCAAAAAAAATTTAATTGAAGGAGTTATAGGGTAAAATAAAATCTAAAAGAAATTAGGGGAATCTCTCCTCATAAAAAAGAAGCTATTGGAATAAGGAAATAAATTTTTGGAGACAGTGAATTTAACATGATCTAAGAAAAATTTAACCGATATCATGAAATTATACAGTGCAATAACTATAAGCTTTGTAGGGCCAAATTTTCCCCTATTCTTCTGATCTAAATGGAACCATTTGAGAAGGCTGAGGGCCTAAGTGGAGTAATACAATTTGTTAAAGGATAGAATTAGAATGTTAGAATTATGATAAAATATGAGGATTTTTACACATGGGAGCTTATGTGTCCTATGAGATGACACCTTTATTCAATTTGGAGGACACCTAAGGGGACAAATGGTGTGTTGTAAAGAGGAGAAGAGAAGAGATAAAGGCTAGTGTCCTAGGGTGAAAATCAATAGTAAAACAAGTTATCATATAACCAAGGCTTTGGGTAAGTTTATAACTACCATCTCCTCTCCTATTGGGTCACTTTTTTCAACTATTCTATGGATTTAGGAAGGTAGAAGGTTTCAACCAAGAGAGAGAAGAGAAGGAGGAGAGAAAGAACAAGGCAAATCCAAGTAATTTCAACTCTTCAATTGAGGTAAAAGCATGATTATTCTCTCTATTGTTTGATTTTTTGTGAATTGATGGTTTTAAACTTGGTTTTGATGGAGTTTAATGAAGTGCTGGTGCTACACAAAATGCTTATAGATGAACTATGATTGATATTGAGTTGATATATGGATTAAGAGATAGGAAATAGTTGTTTGATGATGATTAAACATTGTTATTAGAAAGATTTCAACTTGTGTAATGGGAAAACACTGCTCGACCAAGGTTGGTATGATGTCCTAGAGTTTGATTTTTATTGTTTTGATGCTTCCAATGAGTTTAGAAAGTGCATTTGTGTAGGGGTATATGGAGAACATGTGTTTGGAACCATTGAAATTGAAAATAGAATTTTTGGAACCCTAAGAAACCTCTTGGCCAAACTGAAAAAGGATGGAAGGAGTTGGATTTTGATGAATCTAAGTTCAGATATGGATTCTACATGAAAAATTGTATAGGAAAAACTAATAGGAATTATGTTAAGGAAGATGATGCTAAAACCCTAAATTAATGGTTAAAGGTTAGGGTTTTAGAGTAAATTTGTTTAATGGAATGGTGTTATTGCTTTGGAATACATTACTCTTGTTGTTTAATGGGAATTATTGTTGGCTAAGTGGGACCTCAAGAGCAAGGGCAAGAGGCCGTGTAATTGAAGGAGACAAGAAATAACTTAGAACTTACAATTTAATGTTATCTTGCTTGGTTGTTACTTTGTGTAATTCTTTGTTTATATGCCATGTTATGGAGGGGCTTGATGGATGATAATGTGTTTGATTTAATGCATTGTATGCCTTGGCTATATGCATTCTTGAATTAACTTTTGGAATGGTTTAATGCTCTCTTTCATGGTATAAAAATTGATCAATATATTTTGTGAAGTTACATGTAACATACCGTGTTTAATTGACATTATAATTGTGGTTCTTTGCTACCGCAATTTTCATGAAACCTCACTCTTCTCTATATCCAAAAAACACCAATAGGGGTTGCAAATGGTCATGGAAAAGGCAAGGAGGTGATCACATCTTGAGGGTTATTTATATCGAATTCCATGAACACTATGTTACAAAGTTGTAATAATTGTGATTTTGATGGCTTGTTAACTATTTGGAGGCTTGTAAGCTATGTAAATATGCTTAGTAAACACTATGATGTATGGTAAAGACTTGCTTGAATTAGTATGATGAAATTATAATAAGTCAAACTTGAAAGGGATAAAAGTTCACCTAAAATATGCCAAAGTATGATGACCACACTTGATTATGAGCAAATGAAGGAATTTGAGCATGAAACTTTACAGATCAAAATCTTATTTTTAGCTTTAAAACAAGTGGTAATTTATACAAAATTGAAGTTTCACACAAAAAGATATGCCTATCCAAACTTTGGTATAAATTCTGAAAAATTAAGAAATTAACCATATGAATAGTGCACATTAATATGAAAACTAGGCCCACATGAGTTGAATTTACAATTTGAACATATTTTCCCGTAATAGATTCATTGTAAGCTTTAAGTGAAACTTGAAACCATCTCATTTTGATTTGTCTAGAATTAGTTATGATTTTTTAAAGTCGAGCTAATTTTAGAGTTACAATGGATAGTTACCTGTGAAAAGAAATTTAAAAATTCAAAATTTTCTAACTTAAGGACTTATTAAATGGTTCGAATTGCTTCCGTTTGATATAAAATTAGATGATAAATTAAGTTGTTGCAAGCCTCAATGATTTCCTTGGGACATTTGGTGTAGACTTGTGCAATAGGTAGTCAAGCAACTGCCTGAGTTAGCATCAACTGGATAACAAGATAAACTAGGAGGTCATCATCATGCACCATATTTGGGGAAGGTATAGAAAGTGCCAATGAAGAATAGATGTAAGAAATTGATTCATCAAAGGTAACATTTGGAGACGCTAAATACCGACTAAGAGTAGGAGAAAAGCACCAATACCCTTTTTGAAGCCAAGAATAACTAAGGAAGACACATTTGAGAGACTTTAGGTCTAATTTGGTAACTTGGGGCTGAACATCTCAGGAAAAAAAAAGCATAGAAAAATCTTAGGATCAATAAGAAACAGGGACTTGGAAGGAAAAATGATATTATAAGGTGAATCATCCTTTCTTAAACCCCATTTTGTATGTGTTTGGAAGTATTACTGTTGAAGTAGATCATAAAATGAGCCCATAGATTGAAAATTTGAAATTTGATTCTCAAGTTACTATTCATAGGTAAATTTCAGATTTTCAGTCAAACTTTAAAAATTCATAACTAATTATAAAAAATATTATTGAGATGATTCAAGTCTCCATTTAAAGATCTTTTAATTCTATACAGGGAAAAAATATAAGGTTTAAGGGGCATTGGGCACCATAAAGTTTATTTAGGTACAAAAATATATGAAGTTATCTAAAGGGGGCATCTGGCACCAAGTCATTAACATCCGTTAATTTACTGTTAGAAGGGCCCACGAAGTTAGTTTTAAGATGTATTTTTAACATCGAAGTTTACATTAAAGGGCATTAGGCACCATGAAGTTTACTTGGATGCAAAAATATACATGACCTTTCTAAAATGGAAAACAAAAATAAAATTCTCCAACTCCCGTAAATATCCATTAATTTTATTTTATTGGGTCCCACTAAATATCACTTTTTCTCTCTATTCATTCCTACTTCCTCTTCTCCTTAGTATAATAGAAAAATTTGAAAAAAAAATTAAAGTAAAACAATTATGAAAATATAGCATATAGTACATGATCTCTCTAAAATATTTATATGCATTGTTTGATTATACATTAGTTTATAAACCAAGCAAATTAATTTGGAGAAAAACAATAAATATAATTCTTTGAAGTAATTTATTTAATTTATTTAATCTTCTCAAATTAGTCTATTGTGTCCTATATTAACTAGAGGTAGTACTTGGATGTAAGCAATAAACCTCATATCCTAAAAAGAAAATGCGTTGTTTTGCGTAAATACATATAAAAGACTTGGAGGCAAAGAAAACGACATGACAATGAGAGTGTGCGTGTTAACTATAATGAGAGAAAGATGGATCGACTTGGAAGTAAAAATTGACAGAGAGAAAATATAGCATTTGGTGGGACTCAAAAGAATAAAATTAATAGACGTTTATGGGAGTTGAAGAATTTTGTTTTTTTCCCTTTTAAAAAGTTCATGTATATTTTTACACCCAAATAAACTTCATGATGCCTAATACCCCTTGATGTAAATTTTGTTGTTAAAGATGCACCTTAAAATTGATTTTGTGGGCCCTTTTGACGGTAAACTAACGGATGTTAACGGCCTGGTGCCAGATGCCCCCCTTGACAACTTCATGTATATTTTTGTACCTAAATAAACATTATGGTGCTAGTGACCCTTAGAGTAAATTTTGTTGTTAAAATTGTACTTTAACTTAAAATATTAATATGGACTTAACCCTTATCAATTCATATAGTTAATTTGTGAGAATTTACTTTTACTATTCATTTGGTAAAAACTATACTTTGTAGTTTCTTTGTCCTAATTTTGAGCAGTCATGACTCTTTACACACACATATCTATTTTAGGTGATCTATCAATTGTTATACAGCTCATGATCTGTATTTTAATCATGCCAAATTTCATCGGTAGATACTATCATTTGCCTCACTTCCACTTTATCACAAATTCATGGCTTATTTATGAATAATTTATCCCCTTACTTATATTAATAATGCATAAATATTTATTCCTTTGCATGCAATCATTCCAATATTGCATAATTCATTCTCATGCAATAACATGTTTCATCGTCTATGCCATCATCATCATTTAGCTTTACATAATATCTAAAACATCCTTTTTTTAAACCCCTTTTAGTACATATTTGAAAGCGTTACAGTTCAAGCAATTAGCGAAACAAGCCGGAAAATTGAAAACTTAAAAGTTAATTCTCAGGTTACTATTCACTAGTAAATTTTAGATTTTTGGTCCAACTTCAAAAATTCATAACTAGTTATAAAAAAAATCGTATTGAGGTAGTTCAAAATTCTTTTTAAATCTCTTTCAATTATCTACAAGGAAAAAAATACAAAACTAAACTTAATCCTTACCAATTCATACAGTTAATTCATGGAAGTTTACTATTTATTTGGTTAAAATAGTGTTTTGTAGATTCTCTGCCCTAATTTTGAGCAATAATGAATTTTAGCACACACGTCTAATTTAAGTGTTCTGCCACTTGTTTTAAAGCTTAAGATGTGCTATAGATGTTCACCAAATTTCATGGACAGATTCGTTCATTTGCTTTACTTTCACTCTATCACAAATTTGCGGCTTATTTAGGGATAATCTATTCCCCGTTACTTGCATGAACAATTCATAATTAATTTTTTTGCATACATGTAACCTCTCCAACAATCCATGCATCAGTTTCATACAGTATTATGCTAAATCATATGTGCCAATTACACTATTTATCAACACATAGTATTAATGGCATGCTCATATATTCATACTTTAACCAAGAGAAAATCAATACATTGGAACCATAAACCTTTTCTTTCAAATCTTCCCTTCTTTCTTGATACCACCTCTTGCAAATCTTCCCTTCTTTCTTGATGCCTGACTAAGGTTTCCACAACCTTTAGCCTTTAATTATCTCTAATTCTCTTACTTGAGCCCTTAAGACTTCATCAAGGTCTCTATCTTTCTTTTTTCTCAGTCTCACAAAACTTTCACTTTGCAATTTAGTCCTTGGGCATTACAGTCGATAATACAATGGAATTAAGCACTTTGTTGAGTCCACAAGTTGGCGGGCTGGCCCACTTTTTTTTCCCCCCATATAATTCCTAATATATTATACAATGTAATTAAAATATTTTGACTCTCAAATTCTACAAGAACAATTGAACATTATCTTATTCATATCATTATATAGGTAATTAAGCATTTTATATATTTGTGACTACATGTGTAGTTATATAAAGAACATCGTACATATTTTATTTTTCATTTATTTGTTGCATTACTATACAAGCCTTTATAAGATTAAATAAACATGTGATAATTATATATATACATAAAAAATATCTACTTAATTAATTTGGATAAGAAAACTAGTTAAATGAATTATTTATAAAAAATATGTGTTATTTTTTAAAAATATCTTCTTAAATGATAAATTAATCTTCATATTATTTTATTATAACCCACTACTCAAATTCAAGATTCCAAACCCAATTTTAACATTTCAAACTAAGCCCAACCGTGTAGTGAGACAAATGTCTTAATAACTAATAATATTATTCATTAAGCATACAAAAAAGTACTCGTGAGGTGTAAAGTGAGAGAATTACAAAAGTATAACATTCACAATTTTTCACAAAGGTTAAAAATATGTTGATATAAAGTGATTTACTCTCGAATTTCCCTTACTTCCTCCATGTTATTCCTTCTGACTAAGCTCATGTGCTAATACTCATTCATGTGACTACTAGCTTAATGTAAAAAGCTCAACAATCAAATGATCCAAAATCCACAGGGCTTAAAGACTGGACCATAGCTCCTCCTTCCAATCAACTAGCAAAGTGTTATTGGCCTATAACACATAAAAGGGCCAAAGGACCAACCATCGTACACTTGTGACCTATTGCCTTATTTTCTCTTTAATGTACAAGATTTTCTCTCTAGTATACCTCCTCTCAGTCAACATTCACTGTCTCCCTCTCTTATAGTATTCATGAGGTTTATAATATATTTAAATATCACCATAGTAATAACTTGTCACATTTGCCAAAATCAAGATTTTTTGATTTCAATAATCAACATAAATCCATAAAACCATCATACTAATCCTTTTTCAATAAAACAAGTCATACAAGACAAATTTTATTAGTAATATAGTTTCAAAACTATATCCCAATGACATCATGTATATCAAAATAATTTCAACAATAATTGTAATGACCCTAAAAATAAAACAGAATAATTATTTCATTCTTAATTAATATTTTAATTTTTTAATAAAATTCAAATAAAGTTAAGTTGTTGCCTTACTCCTCCAAGGATTCTGTATAAACTCTGGTTATCAGGTTTGAAGCCTAGGTGTGTCAAATGGATATTTTATTAGGAAAATTTCATTAAACATCTACAGAAGACAATTAATATCCAATAGCCCCTTGTGATTATATTTGGGGTTGTAAATTCTCTTATGTTTCTTGTAAACCGACAAATTTGGTTTATAAATCAACAAATTTTGGTTGTAAATAACTACTCACATTTTAGGGTTGTGAATTTCCTTATATTTCTTGTAAATCACTGAATTTGGATTGTAAATTATCGAATTTTTGTTATAAATCGCCCAAATTCTCTTGCTCATTCACATCTAAACACTTGTATTTGGGATTGTGAATTTCCTTATATTTCTTGTAAATCACTGAATTTTTGTTGTAAATTGCCCAATTTCACTTATTGATTCACATCTGAACACTTGCATTTGGATTTGTGAATTTCCTTAAATTTTATGTAAATCACTAAATTTTGGCTATAAATGGCCAAATTTTTGTTACAAATCACCAAATTTTACCTCTTTCTTCACATCTAAACACTTACAATAGGATTACATGTGATCTTGATGCAAATGACTAATTCAAATGTTTGGTTAGACTTGTGTAATGTAAATGGTTTACATTTTGTAATGCTAATTATGTTAAATGAGTGCATTAGGATTACATTGGGGGGACTCATGAATGAGGATGTAGGCCTATTGCAGTCAAATTAAAAAGACAATATTGCCCTTATTATAGCATCTCAGATTTTGGGCCTAAAAGTGTGAAAAATAGCTTGAAATAGCAAGCCACCAAACTCTTTTTGGCAGGAGTTTTAGAAATTTCCTAAGAGGATAGAAGGATTCTCAAGCACTACATTACAAAGTAAAAGTTTTTTGGGACCAAGAAACAAGAAAGTTAGAAGTTGTAATGAAGTCTTAGGGCTGAGTAAGTGGAATGAGGACAAATATGGATAAAAAGTTATACTAAAAACCTCAAAGGCATAATTCTTGCGGCTAAACCCTAGTAGGAACCTAATTGTAATTTTGAAAAGTTTCGGGTTGGAAAGGATAATGATGGAAAGTATGCCCAAAAATTTTAGTAAAATTCCAAAAAATGTGAAATGAGGTGTTAAAGCCCATTTGATGTTAAAAATAACAAAAATATCCCTAGAATGGATTTTTAGTAAATTGGCTAATTATGAAAATTTTGGCTGATTATGGAAAATTAGTCAAAATCAATTATTTAAAATATGACGAGACCTCAAATAATCAGATAGAAATAGGAATTAATTATAAGTAATATTTTAAAATTATTCTTGACCCTTGAAAGTAAAGAGTTTGGTTTTAAAATAATTTAAAGTCGAATTTTACAAAAAAAAAGGGTATCAGGGAAATCTTTAAAGAGAGATCTACAAGTTGAGTTTTAGTCTAAAAAAATTAGTGAAATTTCTGTCAATAAAAGGAGTAAGTGATGCAAAGGAATGAACTTTTAGAGTCAAGGACCATCAAGAAGTAGTCTGTCAAAGTTACAGTAAAATTAAATAATTTGATGATTCTCTCTAGGCATAAAGACTCTAAGGTCTCCTCTATCTTAATGTTTTGCATTGTGATACCACATGTAGTTATGTATGATAAGAAAAGAAGAATAATCATAGGAAAAGTGTAACAAAGCACATGTTAGTGCTATTAGGGTAGTTAGGACCCAAAAAACGACCTAATACGACATTATATTACAAGATTGATGGAGGAGACCTATTGAACGAATTTTTCTCTATTTTCCTCCCATGTTGGTGCTATTTTCATGTGAGGGTAATGATGGGATATTAGCATTTGCTAAAGGACAAAATTGGAAATGAATGAAAAGAGATATTTAAGTGGGCTTCCAAGATAAGCTGAAAAATCTTTCTTTTAACACCTTAAAGTACATGTTTGGAAGCGTTTGGTTCAAGCGATTCACAGACCAAGCCCAGAGATTGAAAATTTGGCAATGGCTCTCAGTTACTATTCATTAGTTAAATTCCAGATTTTTGGGTCCCAAGAAAATTATAACTAAATCTATAAAATCATATTGAGGTGCTCCAAATTTTGCTTGAATCTCTTTCAATTGTTTATAAGAGAAAAATATCAAATATACTTATCTCAAGCAATTCGTACGTTTAATCCATTAGCGTTACTGTTCATTTGGTCAATTCTAGAACTTGCAGATTCTATGCCTCAACTTTGGAAATTCGTATCTCCTTGTGTACACATCCAATTGAGGTGTTTCTACCTCACATTTTAAAGCCTGGGATATGTACAACACGTCTACCAAATTTATGGCTTAATTAATTCATTTATAGGTCAAACTAGAGTTGGAAATTGACTGCTCTAGGACCTACGTTTATTCATTAGACAATTCTTGTTATAATTCTTTTTATTGTCTTGGCATGCATAACTTGGCCCTATCTTTTCCCATTCATTCTTATACCTTTCCATTCAGCCATAAACATTCTAACAAATATATTGCATCATTGGCATTCATATACATAATTTACATAATAGGAGAATTATACATTAACCAATAGCTTTAGTCATTGACATGAATAATTCTCCACTTTCTTCTCCTTGCTTCTTATGCTCTCCTCCATGCAATCATTGTCCATCATACTTGACCAAAATAGTTGGTTAAGGAGGGGTGAGGTTCGGGACAATTTTAGTAGCAAACAATAACCACCCAAACATACATGGCAAGCTTGGCATTTACAACAACATGCTTGCAACTTAACATCTTTATAACATAATGACATGTTTGGAAATCATCATGCGTTTATCATAAAACACATAGGCTATGGCATATTTCAAACACATTCACAATCACAACACATGAGTTTATAAAATCATATAACATAGAAACATGTCATACATGTAAGAAATACCAAGCACATAAGAGTGAGGTCAAGTTTGCTACCTTGTGTCTTTAAACTTTCTATTTACTTCCTCTTGACCCCTTTTGCTACCAACCATTAAGGTTGCTTGCTCTTAATCTTCCTCAATGTCTTCATGACCCTAAATACATCCACATATCATTTTCATTCATTCATTCTCATTCACCCTTCATACATCAACATATCATTTTCATTCATTCATTAGAGTCATGGTAACCAACAATATCAACACTTTGTTTTCTTTGAGCTCTATTAGCTTCTAATTTTTGAGCTTGATTTCCAACTTCTAAAATTAGCTCCACATACTATTCCCACACAATTTTGCATGTTGAATCC
The DNA here is from genome assembly GCF_004799145.2 of Neltuma alba. NCBI lineage: Eukaryota > Viridiplantae > Streptophyta > Magnoliopsida > Fabales > Fabaceae > Neltuma > Neltuma alba. The sequence goes on from NW_021635117.1 coordinate 1,176,422, forward strand.
ATTTCAAAGCTCAAAATAATCAAAATCAAACTCCTTCCCCATGAACTAGCCTTGATTGAAATATAACTTAAGTTACATAGTCATGAAATTCAACTAATTTCAACATAAAGCCACTTGATTCTCGTTCCTTTTGAGCTTTTAAACATTATTCTAACATCAATTTCATTCTGGCCCTATTCTTAAGAATTTTGTGCAACATGTCTCCTTAGAGTTTCAAACTCCTAAAGCATCATTAAAATCCATAATCAAGCTCAACAACAATAAGGGTAGTGAAAACTGTAAGAATGGCTGATCACCCAAGAGGGGGTGAATTAGGTGTTAATTAAAATTAGAAAACCTTTTTGCAATGTAATGAATTTCATAAGAAATTTTGAGTATAAAAATAATGAATTGACATAAGTGTAATCACAGTAGCAAAATAGTTTAGCTGGAAATATAAAGAGGTAAGGGAAGAAAAGATGCAAACTGTGATTTATCTTGGTTCGGTCCTTACTGACCTATGTCCAGTCCCCAGGCTCCTCCTGAGATTTTCAATCCACTATCTCCCTCAAGTTTAAGATAGGTACTTGAGAACCACTACAACCACAAGTTTGATCTGGGCACTTGTGATGCCACTTACAATTCTTAGACTAATCAGTCTATTCAATAGCAACCTCACACTGAGGTAAATACTCCCCCTTACACATCGTAAGGATACAATCTGATAATAATAATGAACATTGAATATTTCTTCTCTCAAAAAAGTGATAGATGAATCTTAAGCACAACTGGAAAACTCTCCTCTCTATCTTATGAATACATATGTTATAGTCTTTGAAGTACAGAAAAAGGGAGTTTTCTCTCGAAGCTCTAAATGAGAATATGTTGATTCGGTATTTTAGCATTTGATGTTGTAAGCTCAAACTCTTTTTCTTTTTTTTCTTTTGAATGCTCTTCTATTTATAGATGATGTTGGGTACTTGATTGTTGAGCATTTTCTTCCTGTTTGGCTTGAAGAATATGACCGTTGAAACTAGCTGTTGGAAGCTTATGACAAAAGTTAATTCTTCACATCATAAATTCGTTATGGCTCTTTACCTAAAATAATCTTCCTCAAATCAAGTGATAAGTATCTAATAATCTTAGAAACAATAAGTTGGAAAACATAGAATCAATCATCAGATATTCAGATATTCAGAAAGTAAGATGAACTTACTTGATCGATGTCTTGATTGATAACTCTTTTATCGATCATATTATCGATTAATTAATAAAGAGATAGATTCAACAATTGTATGCATTTATCAAGTAATTTATGGATCAATAGATGATCGAATATGTGATTGATAACTGATGAAACATGAATCCAGTGAGCTTTAAATGGATTATGCAAGGATAATCTTTTTCAAGTTATGTTTGCCTTCATATCCTTTCAATAGAGAGTTCTATGTAAAAAGAAGGTTGAGAAAAGCTTAAAGATAAAAGATTTTGAAGAACATTGTGAATAGCTGTTATGAAATGAATTGATTCAATGATCGAATAAATGATCAAAAAATGTTTGATCAATCATATTATCGATAAAACTAAGTACAAGAGAAATATGTTTTCAAAGTGTATTGATCGAATACTTTATCGATAAATAGATGACAGGAAAACTAATCGATAAAAAGATTTAACAAAGATTTTCACAATGTAGTCACAAAATATATGATGACCAAGTGAGTGATCGATAAATGAACGTTGAAATCTCTTTTTGGAAAAGACCATGAAAGACTTTGATTGATCACCTTACGTTAAAAACAGAAGTTTCAGAAGATTGGATGATCGATATTTTATCGATATATTAATGATCGATCAGGTGATCTATCATATAAATGATCAAAAAATGTTTGATCAATCATATTATCGATAAAACTAAGTACAAGAAATATGTTTTCAAAGTGTATTGATCGAATACTTTATCGATAAATAGATGACAGGAAAACTAATCGATAAAAAGATTTAACAAAGATTTTCACAATGTAGTCACAAAATATATGATGACCAAGTGAGTGATCGATAAATGAACGTTGAAATCTCTTTTTGGAAAAGACCATGAAAGACTTTGATTGATCACCTTACGTTAAAAACAGAAGTTTCAAAAGATTGGATGATCGATTATTTTATCGATATATTAATGATCGATCAGGTGATCTGAAAATGGCATAAAATAAGTAAGTGCAGTGAAGGTGATGATGATCGATCATTTGATCGATAAATGACTGATCGATCAATCGATTGATTAAATATGTTGACATAGTACTCAAACAAAACACATTATCAATAACACCAGTAAGTTATTATGCAATGATAGAGCAGATTATCGATTAATGTTTGATCGATAAATGGTGAATTAATGAGCACGAAGACTTTACTATTTATCTGTGTTCTCATCGATAACTCATTGATAGATCAAGTGATTGATAAATCTTTTGTTATGAGTGAGGAAGTTCAATCTTTTTCTTGACAGCTTATTGATCAACCAATAATCGATTAAGTGATCAAATATTTCCTGCAACATCTTATATTAAGCAGTTATATCAATGATTGATCAATCTAGCAAGTTATTGAGCAGAGTAAATTATCTATCACGTGATTGATAAAACTTAACAGTATATAATTTCAGAATATGTAGTTAATGATCCAAGAGATGATTAGATAAAAGCTTAACAGTTATTCAGAGAAACTTACAATTTGTCTGATGGCTTATTGAAAACCTTGTTTATCAATCAAGTGATTGATAAATACATTTATCCATAACGTTATCCGAAAACCATATATCCAACAGGTTATTGATAAAACCTTAATAATGCATATGAAGATAAAAGAGAAGAATAGAAGGGATTGTACCAATAACGCGATAAAGCGATCGAGTATGTAGTTGCTTGATTAGGCTCGAGTAACAACTGATAATGGCTTTTCATTTTCTCATTTCTTTTAGTGCTTTTACTTAATAACATGTTTAAGTAGCATGTTGTTTAAGAGCTTAATCACTCTATGTAGAACTTCTGGTCTTTGCCTCAATAAATTCGAATTTTGATTCAAGCAAAATGAAGGTTAATTTTGAGTGATGATGAATCTTCCAATTCAACTCCAAATTTTGCAAATGACCTATCCCTAGAAATCTCTTTGAGTCTACTTTCTAATGCAATAAGAACCACCCTAAAATTCATTGTAATCACAAAGTTATCTTCATCACAGTGACCAATAGTCAAAGTAAAGATGTTAAACCCAACTACAATTTTCTGAGCAACATATCTCACTCATATAAAACTCTTTGATATTGATCTTGGTGTCTATGAACCATGTTCTGAGTCTAGTTTCATATAAATCAAGTTTCACCTCAAACAGATTTGTGATTTAAGAGATATTACAGAAACACTAAACATGTGTCAGAGCTAAATGAAGAACAGAGCATAAAAGAGTATGTGTTTACTTGATAAATCAATCGGTAAGTGGCTAATCGAGTTCTTGATTGATAAATGCCCTTGAAAATCACCTCTAAGGCTTATTTTCAATGTTTATATGATGGGTGACTCAATATATGATGATATAACTTCTGGTTTGTGCATTTTAGCTTCCGATTGAGCCATTCAAACTTCTAACTGAGCATGGCAACTTCCAATATCAAATCTATGAATTTAAATCTTGATATTTATATTTGATCTTGCAAGTTCTTTTCTCAATCTCTCTTCTTCTTCTTCTTCTTGATCATTTTCCATAACTCAAAGTTCAACATAATAACTCCTTTCTTTTCGTGAAGAAACTACACAAGATATTAAGTATGATAGTTAATCAAAGTATGAGATAAATAAGTTATGCAAACTTTTTGCTCTATTATTTGACATCATCAAAACTAATCAACATATCTAACAAAAACTAGATCAAAACCATGAACATACCTTGTTTTAGAGCTTGATCTTACATGGGACCACTTGACCTTTCTTTCTCCCTCTCTTTCTCTCTCTAGAACCCATTTTGCCATAGCTTCCCCAAGGTTTCCTCTAGGTTGGACAAAAATGAGGGAGGAGAGGGGGTATTTATAGAAAACAAGACTGAATTTGGGCCATTGATCTTAAAAATGTGTGGCTTGATCTGGACCATCTATTTTCTCTTTTAATCTTATGGTGACAAGTGTCCCATGCCATCATGATTACATCATCTTAATGACATCATGCTTACATCATCAATTCACATGCTTTTAATCCAATCTATACATGTTTTGTATCTGACCGTACACTTGTCTTGCATCCAACTGTACATATAATACCTTCTTTTCCCATCTAACCATATACTTGTCTCCTCCATATTCCTTTATCATTTTGGCATTAAAATAGGAAGAAAATTAATATAAAATTCGTGCAAAATACAACCCTTAGTCATTCCTTTACCTATCTTACCATTCTACACTGTATAAAGTACTTTTTTAGGCCCTAGCTTACCCGGGACCACTGGGGTATGTTTTGGTGTCATTTTCTCACCTCAAATAAATCTACACAGTATTATATATCATGCCTAAAACGAAAGTGATGCTCTTCCCTTGTTCTTCCATTAAAATAATTAAAATAATTAACAATATTTATTTCGGAGTGATCTTAACTGAATTCTTTCTATTGGTCCACAACTCCGAGAATCTATCTTCAGGTACCAATACTATTTATTCATCACGGGGAATTCCTCTAATTTTTCTTAAGTTCAAAGTCAACTTCTAGACCTTTGACTTTGACTTTCTCCGGATAGTGTATAAATAGGCTTTAAATTCTATTAAAGCCAACATCTTTGCTTTCTGAGGACAGAATTATTTTTAAAACCTGTGATAATTCCTCAAGTATTTTTTTCCCTAGTTTGTTTGATTATCTAAGGCCTCCCTACACTTTAAATAATTTATTTTTGAAAATATTCCAAATCAGTCAAAACCCTGGGGATTCTACAAATTCCTTCTAGGGGAATTTTTGTCATTTTCAACCTCATATGACCTCTGAACCTTATTCCTATTTTTCTGGAGGTATTCAGGATTTAACCTACTATTTTCCATTTTTTGGAATTTTTCTAGGATTTCTGGGCATAATTTCTATTTTTGCCTTTACCAATCCAAAACTTTACAAAATTATGATTTAGCCCCTGGTTTGGCTTAACCTCAAAATTCATCTCATTGAGGCCTCCAACATAATCTTTGGCCTATATTGATTTCTATTTCTCATTCTTGGGCCTTGATACTTTTTTCGAGTCTCTAACTTCTTCTTTTCTCAGTTCTCGAAAACTGTCCCTTTGCGATTTAGTCTGAGAATCTCTCTGTCCTTCTAGGAAATCTTTGGGACCTCCGCCAAAAAAAGATCTAGTAGCCTACCTATTTCAAGATAATTTCAGTGCTTCTAGGCCTAAAATTCAGGATGTGACATAAGCCAAAACAAATAGAAAATTAGAGAGGAACACATGGCAAGATCATGAGACATGAAGCAAGATCATTAGATACTTGGCAAGATCATGAAGTGCACGGTTTAATCAAGAGCCATCTGGCAAGGTAATTTAATAATGGTAACTTGAATTAACCCTAAGATAAAATGGTAAACAAGCCTTTATAAATACTACTTTCACCCTCCCATTTGTGTGTTTGGATAGCCAAGAGAGACTTCAGGGACAAGAGCATGGAATTGAAGAGCAAAGGAAGGAGAAGAAAGAAATTATGCAAGATTAAGCTTCTAGACAAGGTATGGCTATGATTTTCGATATAGTTTAAGTTTCTTTTTGGCTTGTTGAGCTTTACGATGTTTTTTGTTGAGTTTTGAAAGAACTAAACCTTAATGGAAGATGCTATTCAAATGTGTTTAAGTTATGAAATGGATTGATTGTTGTTAGAATCATGTTTAAAGGCTAGAAAAGAATAAGAATCAAGTAGTTTTGTGATGAAATTGGAATAAATCTAACTTCCCCTTAACTTTGTGAATATTTTGGCCAAACATGGGGATGAAATTAGGGTTAAATTTTAATAATTTTGATGCTTTTAATACATTTAGAATGAAGAATTGTGTGGGTGAAAAAGAAAGTTTGGAAGCATTGGAATTGAAAATAAAATTTTGGAACCCTAAACGCTAATATCTCAGCCAAGGAGAGTTCATGGATTCTATGTGTAAAAGTATGAGAGAATAGCATGTGGAATTAATTTTAGAAAGGTTGAAATTAAAGCTCAAAAGTTAAGGTTAAAAGATGAAGTATAAAGAGAGCTATGTTTGAAATGTTATTTATTTTTATGGCTCTAATAAATGAAGGATAATGCGTTAATGTATTTAGGGCCATGAGATATCAAGGAAGAGAAATGGAAAGGTTTACTAAGCAACTTTGGTGGTTGGAAGCAAAAGGAGAAGAAGCAAGGATCAGGATATGAAACAAGGTAGCAAGAACGTCTAACTTTAATGTTAACTTGCATTGGTTATTTGTTATATGTTCTATGCCATGATGTGATTGAGCTATTGATGATGATGATGATATGTGCTCAAATATTTGCATTTGATGTATTTCTAATATGCATCAATGAGTTTTCTTTATGGTATAAATATGTGCTCTATTTCCATAGCATGATGATTTATTTATGTTATGTAATAACTTTGCATTGTTGGCATTATTGTTATTATTTTTTGCTACTGAGATTCTCCCAAATCTCACTCTTTTTAACCAAATAATAGGGATTATGCTTATAGAAGAGGAATGCAGGATGAGGATCAAAAGAAAGAAGAGAAGAATTTGAGAAATATATTATGTCATGTTATGTAATTCTTTATGTTGATGAATTCAAAAACATGCCTATTGATGTTATTTAATAATAAATGATGATGTTTACAAGTAAAATTGAGTACGATGATGCATAAGAATGATATATAAAATGTCAGAATTGTTGCATGTATGTAATGAAATGATTATGAATTGTTAATTTCAAACGAGAGGATAAACACTCCAACATAAAGCCATGAATTTGAGAAAGATAAAAGTGATGCAAATTAATGATTCTGCCCTTGAAATTTTATGCTATGGAAAGATAAAAAAGTGATGCAAATTAATCATGCTAGAAGCTATATATGATTGCCTAAAATTTGGGCAGAAAAAACTATAAAGTACTGTTTGAATAAATGAATAGTACACTTTCATATATTTTTCCGTATTAAATGAGCAGGTAAATGACCTAATGAGTATTTTTCTCTATCGATAATTAAAAGGGCTTTAAATGGAGACTCGAATCACCTTAATATTTTTTTAATAATTAGTTATAAATTTTAAAAATTGGAAGACAAATCTAGAATTTACTAATGAATAATAACCAGAGAATTAAAATGCAAGATTTTATTATACGAGCTTAATTAATGATTTTCCTTCTAATAAGTATGCATGTGTAATAGCTGCAACGCAGTGCTGTAGCAGAATGTGTGCTGATAAGTGCCTCATGACCCCTCTTCGCTGAACCCAACAACACTCACTATCACTGCTTCGTTCTGCATCCACTTTCGCGCCGCGCGCTCACATATATATTTATGAACATCATCAACTAATTCAACAAGCTTAATTATTCACACATACACTGTAGGATGTAGTAACTACGTACTAATTAATGAACCTCTTCTTCTCTGTAGTCGTAATGTTGGTCCATCAAAGTCGGCTCTCTGGCTTAGCGTCATGTCTACAAATGAGATTCTCTTGCTAGATCCTTTCCCTCCAGACACGTCTCAATATGATGATTTGGATGGCAGTTGTGCCTTCTCAACTCCTTCTCTGCTACCTCTTAGTTTTTCCCCACTTTCCAGATGTTGTTTTGGTATTTTTTTTTTTGTATCATTAGATTCTACATAAAACGAATGATATTTTGAGATCTTATATGCAAAAGATGGTGCACTTTTGAATTTTTTTTTTCAGTAATTCTTCAAAAAATTAGTATCTAAATTAAAAAGAAACCACATAATTTTAAAGTATTTTTTCTTTGAAAATTAATCAGAAGTTTTCAAAACCGCATCATTTTCTGCCTATAAAATATCAGAGTGTCACTTATTTTATGTAAAAGCTAATGATACAAAGAAACAAGAAAAAATATTAGGGAAGTGAGGAAGAACAGCGGTTCGTTTGGTATGAGGGATCAATGAGTTCGATTTCAAAAATTAGAGAAGTGAAATTAAAAGCATTTAATTAATTTTTCTTATTTTTTTATCTTACATCTTTTTTGAACATGTGCTGCATTTCTACGTCTATTCCCTCAGTATGAGGACTATCTTTTGGTGAGATTATATTAGATGAGAAATTCTTATGTAGCAGCTGTGATCCGCTTTTACCTCTGATTCAGGCCTATCAATATCGGTTAGTTTGATTATCTGAAGCCCATCACAATGGTAAAACGAATTTGTCTCGCATGACCATGGCAACCAAACCAAATTTATTTATTTATTTTTTTGGAATAGGATCAAATATTACAAGGAGCTAAATCCTATAGGATATGGACCTACTAATTAAAGAGGATAACACAATAAATAAGTCCATGTTAGATATAACAGTGACATTAGAGAAATTAGAAGATGATATGATAAGATCCTTGCCCAAGCTACTGGAATGATCTAGTTGTGCGATGTAATCTTGCTTGTGCCACTTAGATATTGGTGAGTAGTAATAGAGTGCCAAGTACGGAGCCTCCCACTGCAAACGAATACATCCAGAGTAAAATCTCTGAGAGTCTTGCAAGCCATATTTGTGAGATATTTGCACCATGCTTCAATTCCCATTTATACGACCTCACAAAAGTTCCTGCATGAAAAATATTCAAGGTAAAAGTGGAAGATTTAACATTATTGATGCGATCGGCGTTGAGATTCCAAGATACTCTCCATCTCGATTTGAAAATATTGACCTATTGCACCTGAATGTCATGAAAACATCCAGTCTTATGTCTCAGGCATGACCTCTGATCAACTTGGCTATCGCCTTGAATTTTGTCTTGCATAGAAAAATCATACTAAAACAAGTAACCATTGAGCAAGTGAAGAGCTGCAGAGTAATCTCCTATCTTTTCCCTGTGAACCACCACATTCCTATGATCCTATATGATATGCATGCCCACCATCAAGATCTTCAACATCCTCACCAAAGATGCATTACGCCTATCCAGATGAGCAAACCACTTTTTCAGCCATGAATCAGACCTTCTTGCTGAATACATTCTACCCTAAGAGCAGGTGAAGTGGCAAACCAAAAAAGCTCTCAACCAAGGACAAGTAAGAAAGACATGTTCCAAAGACTCTGAGTCCAATCTACAAAAACATTAATGTGATGTCTAGCTAACACCAACTTACTGGGCAGGGAAGCGTGCAAAAGACGCCAAAATCACAACAACGTTATCTATGGAAGTTGAATCTTCCACAAAGCCTCCCATAAGTGAGGAGGATCCGAGTCAGCACTTGAAGAACTCGATAAATTACAAGCTTTCTGTATTGAATACTGACCATCAATACTTTGAATCCAACTCAACACATATGGAACATCAAAACAAGAGAAGGGTGTGTCCAAAAGCTTCACAAAAACATCCAGATGATAAATTGCAGAGAGTAAACTGTTATCCCATTGACCAGTATTGTGCTTTATCAGATCCAACACCCAGCAGACACCACTGGGTGTAAAGTTCAGCGCCGGCCACCACCATTGGTGGTTGATTGGAATTTGTCTACCCAACCCAACCTTCCAATCTAAATTCAGCTCAATGAGATATCGAGTTTTTAAAGTCCCCTTACATAAACCTGCTAGTCCCATGGAACATTTGAACGCCTCCTCCAGCTTTGATGCTACAATTTTACATCCCATGATTTGGTAAAGAAAACCATTGGAACAGGAATCCACTACTCTCCATAGACTCTTAGCCAATAGAGCAACATTGAACAAACTGAAAGAGTGAAATCCCAGAACTCCCTAGTTAACAGGTTTGCATAATTGGTCCCAAGCTTTCAGATGAAGAGAATGCCTGTCAGAACTACCTTCCCAAAAAAAGGACCTACAGAGAGAGTCCAACTTAGCGGCCTATATTTTTGGCAATTTAATACGAGACAAAGGGTAAGTTAGAGTAGTAGCAATGACTAATCTGATCGACCTCATTCACCTGGTCTGTGATAAAAGAATCACCTTCCAAGTCTAGAGCTGCTTCTGCACTCGATTCAATAGATCCTGACAAACTTCCTTACCCCGACCAGATCCATCCATAATGACTCCCAAATATTTTCCGAAAGACTTTGCATATTTAAGATGAAGCTTATATGCAATGCAATGGTTTAGAACCGCTGGAGAATTTTGACTGAAAGCCATAGTTAACTTTGAGGGGTTAACTTTAGGACTTGATAAGCGGCCAACCCATGCAGTACATCGACTATTCTTTGAGTATTCATTTCAGTAGCTTGGAAAAAAATAACAGTGTCATCTGCATACATTTAGTTAGTTCCAACGAACCTTGAGCTATCTGTATACCTTTCCATAAGCCTTGGCCTTGCAATCTCACCAACCAGCATGACAAAATGTTGGAGCAGATAAGATGAAATAACATCCCTCTGTCTAATGTCCCTCGATGGCAAAAAACTACGAGAGAGACAATCATTAATTTGAACTAGGTAAGAAAGCATAGACACACATAATCATCTTAATCCAGGATCCAGGAAACTCCATTAACTCTAAAACCATATATAAAACCTCCCATGAAATTGAATCATAGGCTTTGAAAAAAATCCACTTTCAAAGCACCCCCAACATTTCCTTCCCCTCCTAGTATTACGCAATTTATGAAGAAGGCGATCAGAATGTTCCGTCTCTTAATGAAAGCACTTTGATTTGGGGCTACGTAATCAGATATATTGCCTTTCAACCAATTGCATAATACCTTAGATAATATCTTATAACTTACATTGCATAAAGTAATGGGGCAAACGTCCTTGAAATTTTGGGTAGTAGGTCTTTTTGGGAGTAATGTAAAGCCTTATTAAGCTCCTTCAGCATGAAGCCAATCTCCTAAATTCTCCAAACAGCCACACAAACATCCTCTTTAATAATAGACCAGTACTTCTGAAAAAAGCGAGCACGAAATCCCTCTAAACCTGGCGCACTATCAGGTGACATATCAAAGACTTCCTCCCTGATTTCTCATTCGGTAAAACGATCAGTAAGAAAACCTTATATGAATCAGTTAACTCGGGTACTTCTATTCCTAATTGTTGAATCTGACAGCTAAGATACTGACTAGATAGCCGTTGCTTTATAGAGAGTACATGAGAAAAATAAGGAACAACCAACGAACTTATCTGATCAACACCCAACACCCATTATCACTGTCATCTTTGATCTTTGAGATCGAAGAAAGTATCTGTTGGTATTTAACACATGAATGAAAAAATTTGGCGTTTCGGTCACCTTGAACCATCCACATTGACTTCGCTCTTTGTGCCTAATATGCTTCCTCACAATCATGCAAGAATTCCAACTCAGATTTTAAATTAAGCTTTTTTTGACAATTCTCTAAACAATCCAAAGGCTTAGAAAAATCCTCCAACTGGCATTCTAATTTCATAATTTTCTCATTCAAATTCCCCACTGTAGTCTTACTCCAAATGGATAAGGCTTTCATCATAGAGGCTAGCTTTGTCTAAGTCGAAAACTTGTGGAGCCCACTGTAGCATGCGACCAGGTAGACTGGATAATAGAGGAGGTTTGTAAGAATGACTCCCAAAAAAAATCACATTTAGGAAAACTTCTCCTTCCTTGTTGATTGGCATCATCAGTGTATAATAGAAGTGGGGCATGTTCAAAGGCCGCCCGAGGTAGCACTTGGACCTTTGTGTGCAATAAACCTGCTAGGCAAGATTCATTGTAAAACGCTTTATACAATCTGGTCCAAACACAATCGGTATCTCGCCTATTATTAGACCATGTGAACCATCCGCCAAGCTGATGGACTTCAATCAATCTTGCAGAATATAAAACTCATTCAAAATTGATTGAACCCGGATTCCTGTGTCGTTAATCAATGATCAACCATGGACTATCTAAACAATTAAACCAAACCAAATTATTAATGTGCCTGATCAACCCAAAATATTCTCAGTCTATAAGCAATTCTGAAAACAATTTAAACATATATAGTATTCATTCCAATCTTTAAGAAAGAAGCTATAGTTGGTTGATTGAATTTAGTCCTAAATATATTATCTTAATCCACTTTATTTTTCATAATTATTATTTTTTATAAACTACCCAAATTGTTAGTGGGTTGAATTTTTTTAACTTTTTAAAACCAAATTAATAAAATAATTTTTATATTAAGAATAGGACGTAGTAATATATGCATATAACCATTTAATTATTGAATCAAGAACCATATAATACTTGGAACTAACAGTGTCAACTAGCATTACAGCAGTTTTTATCTTTTCTTTTTGGTCAAAACTAGTATCACAACACCTACATCAAGCAAAATCAGCAGGAATTGAGAAAATTTTCGTTTCAGGCTTTCAGCAACCAAAACAATTTATGTTCAAGTTAACAAAAATAAAATAAAATAAAATAATAACCGGCAACGAAGAAAAATAGAGAACCCATCTAATAAATTTGGGAAATTATTATGAGTTATAGATTCTCGCCGCTGAATCATTATTTCACAACATAGTAATGGAATATGTCTAGGAATTAAGTGACGCTCATGAATCATAATTATTGGAAGTATAGTTTCACATATTCCGTTACTGTGCTGTGAAATAACGAAATTTTTTTGGTCAAAAATAAAATAATGAAAATTTGGTTCAGTGGCCAGAATCTGTTAATCATAATAATTTCCCAAATTCATTAGATGATGGGTTTTCTTCAGTAATGTTCAAATCTGAAATTAATTAAACATGTCACGTCACTCTATTTTTGCTTCCGAGCTGAAGGATGCCAGAGGCAAGGTACCTAATAATTACCATTATATTGGGTTCTCTATTTTTCTTCATTTTCGGTTTTTGATTTTTGTTGTTGACTTGAACATAAATTGTTTTGGTTGCTGAAAGCCTGAAAAGAAAATTTTCTCAATTCCTGTTGATTTTGCTTGATGTCACCATTGCAATACTAGCTTGAGCCAAGAAGAAAGGGAAAAACTGCTGTAATAATACTAGTTATAACAGTATTAGTTCCTGGTTTTACATGGCACCTGATTTTATGATTAAATGTTTACTACCTCCGGTCCTAATTATAAGAGCCAATTGACTGATTTGAGGAGATTAAAGAAGTAAGTTGAGTTAGTTATTTGTTCTAAATAGATGTTGTTTTTTTCTAAAATATCCTTACTAATCAAGTATATTGACTAGAACTATTGTTGTTAGAAGGCTTACTTTGAAAAAAAATGTATAAATACGAAAAACAAAGTGGATTGGGGTCTTATACTTAGAACAAAAATAAAAGTAAAATAGGGTCTTATATTAAGAATCGGAAGTAGTATCTGCTCATAGCTCTAGCCCCAGTTCTAGAACTATTTAATTAATTTTGGTAGATTAAAAAAGTTAAACAAATTCAACCCGCTAACTATTTGGGTAGTTTAGGAGAAAAATTAATAACTATGGGAGATAAAATGGATTACAGCCATATATTTAAGACTAAATAGTGTTTAGATAAAACCAAATCATGGTTTAGAAGATAACTTCTGAGAAAAAAGTTATTTTGAGGATAGATTTCAGGAAAATAAATTTTGTGAAAAAAATAATTTTGATAAAGTGAGAGTATTTAAATAGTTGTTATCAAAAGCACTTTTTTCTTATACAAAATACTAAATAAGACATAAGCTAATATGATAATTACATAGAGAATATATTTTAATTTATATTTTGATTTGAAGTAATAAATTTGTTAATAATATATTTTTTTGCTAACATAATAAATAATATACAAAAATATAATTAATTAATAATTAATATGTGTATATATTTGTATAAAATATAAAAATAGATATGTTTTTAGAAAAATAATTATTTTTTCCAACAGAAAAATTTTATTTTTATCTTAAAAATTTTAAAGATAAAATTCCATAATATTTTTTACAACATTGAATAAACACATATGAAAATTTTTTATTAATTATATGATTAATTAATAAATGGCATGTGTATATAAAGTATAAGGTTAAATAATCAAGTATCATAATAATTGTGAGGTTGCAATGATATACAGCATTTGTAAAACTAGTTTTTTTTTAATAATATACTATTTCTGGTTCTTAATATAACAACTAACTTAACATTCAATTTGGTTCTAAATATAAGACTTCAATCTACTTTGTTTCTCATATTTATCTTTTTTTTTCAAAGTAGTCTTTACAATAGTTACAAATATTAAATGTTTCATCAAATGGTATTTTTAGTTAATACACATGATTAGCAAGGGTAACTTAGAGAAGACAACACATATTTGTTACAAATAATTAATTTAATTATTTTTTTTAATATACTCAAATTAGCTAATTATCTTTTATATTAAGAATTAGAGATATTATTATAATGTTAAAAAAAAAGGAATACATTTAACTCTTTAAGAAGCAAAATTTTTTTGCTTTTCATGAAACCATGGTGTAGGTGGGCCAAACCATAGTTTCATAAAAATATGTGGTGTTTGGCAACCTTTTACGCCAAACCATGGCTTGAGCTCCAAAACTACCAACTAGTTTTTACATTAAATATTAGAAGGAATATTATATATTTTTAGGTTTAGATTATTATTTTCAGAATTTCTCATAGACAGAGTGGGAATATCTTGGGTTGATCAGGTATTAATAATGTGATTTGGTTGCCACGGTTTGGGCGCAATAGCTTTTCCATTGCGATGGGCTTCTAACAACCGGGCTGACCCATATGGGCTCGGGTCACATGTTAAAGTGGATTAAAGCAACGTCAGCACAAGAATTTCTCAACTAATAATGTGTCTCTTTGGTTAAATGGTGGGTTAACTCATTTGAGATTGTAAAGTTTCTTTATCTGTTTTGGCTAAATTTTTTGAAATGAAAAATTGGAGATAAATCCCTCATTAAAAAATTAATTGGCAAATAAAACCTAAGGACCTCGTGCAATTTATCTTCCATTGTGTGCAACTCAATTTCTCTTTGTGCAAATGAAATTCTCTTATGTGCAAAATAATCCCTTATATTTAAATAATGTTTTGTACAAACTATTTTTCTTTTATGCAACTTACTTTTCTTTGTGTATAACTAATCTTCCTTTATGCAATCAACCATCATAAGGACCGTTTGCCAATTAAATTTGTAATGAGGGATCTATTTCCAATTTTCACTATGAAATTTTGATAAATCATAATTTTTAATATCTTTTGTAATGATGGAACACTTTGGACCAACATCACCTTGAACTAGCATCAAATCGAAATTGTTTACCGCTAATTCAAAAGGGGAAATAATATAATGACAGTCCCAATACTGATGGACTATATGAGGAAATGCACCACTACGTGTTCATATCTAGAATTTTATCATTGGCACAGTCCTACGATTATATTCTTAAATTCGATTTATTTGTCCGTATCAATCCATGAAGAGCTTTCATTGCCAAGAAAAGAAAGATGACTCACGTTTCATCAACATTACGGAGATTCAATTTGTGGGCATGGTCACGGCATATTAGGCATTGAACTAGGATATATTATTGTTTCTGCTTTGATCTAAACATATACAATTGTCATCACAAAGTTGTTTAATTTCTCTCAAATATTACCGGTATTGTGTGTGATCAAAATGGAGAGTTTAGCCTTAGGGTTTAGGGTTTATAATTTTTTTTTTTAAAAAAAAGAGACTCTAAAATTGTGTACTTTCTTTTTAATTTAGATACAAATTTTTTCCCAAAAACATAAAAGAAATTCAAAACTGAATAAATTTTTGTCCGTTAAATATCAAAATATCACTAATTTTATATGTAGAATCCAATAATAAAAAAAAACAAAGAAAATATTTCAGAAATAGAGAAAAACTAAGAGGTATAATAGAGAACAAGCTGGAAAGGGACAGCTGACACGCTATATCCAATCAAGACACGTGTGCGAGGGAAGGCAACGACCATGAGAATCTAATTAGGACACATCACGGTAAGCCAAAACGAAGAGCCAATTTTAAGGGACCAACATGACCACCATGGAGGAGAAGAGAGGTCCATATATAGTACAGTGTATGTGTGAATAATTAAATTTGTTAAATTAGTTTATGATGTTTGTGTGTATGTGTGTGATAGCGAGTGGGGCTTGGGTTTATAAGATATGAGAGTTCATGAGTCTCCCTTATTAGCAAACCCACAGATAAAATTATTCAGGACATTTCACTACTCCCATAATAATAATAACAACATTAGAAATTTTAATTACAACTTTAGTAATAAGATTTACCAGCCTGTTTTTTCCATTTCCAGTTTCTTTAATTCGAACCCACGGATCAAATTGTTTAGGAAATTTTCCTACTCCCATAATGATAATGACAATATTGGAAATTTTAATTACAACTTTAGTAATGAGATTTACTAGTCTGTTTTTCTATTTCCAGTTCCTTTAATTCAAACCCACGCATCAAATTGTTCAAGGAATTTCACTACTCCCGTAAGGATAATAACAACATTGAAAATTTTAATTGCAACCTTAGTGATGAGATTTACCAGTTTGTTTTTTTCTATGTCCAGTTCCTTTAATTCAAACCCACGTATCATTTTTTTCACGGAATTTCACTACCCTGGTAATAATAATGACAACATTGGAAATGTTAATCGCAACTTCAGTTATGAGATTTACCACTCTGCTTTTTCCATTTGTAGCTCTTTTATTTCAAAGTCAAGTAACATATATTTTCAGGGAGTTTCACTACCCTGGAAATGATAATAATAACATTGGTAATGTGAATAATAACATCGTTAATGACATTAACCACTCCAGTCATACCCATTGGCAACTTCCACCATCTCCCTCGAGGGCATTAAACAAAAGGTCAGATGTGTTGACAAAATAGCATAGAAGTACACCTGAAAAACATCATAGGATGTTTACATTAACATTCAGACTTTACTACATGTGTAATGGAATTGACCACTGAAGTGACAATATTTACCAAAAACCAGTAAGCCCATGATAGAAGCTACAAAACTTATATTCAAATGACAAGTTAACATTAAGATTTACCCACCACCTAATGTTTCCTTGTCATTCAGATTACAAAACATATCCTACCCAGTTAATATCATTTACAAAAAGATAGCCTACCCATCATAGGATGTTTACATTAACATTCAGATTTACTACATGTGTATTGAATTGACCACTGAAATGATAATATTTACCAAAAACCAGTAGGCCCATGACAGAAGTTACATAATTGATATCCAAATGACAAGTTAACATTAAGATTAACCCACAGCCTAATGTTTTCTTGTCATTTAGATTACAAAACATATCCTACCCAGTTAAAATTATTTACAAAAAAGATAGCCTACCTATCAACCCTTCTCCCAAAAAAATTTAAAAAGGTTCAAAAGTCATTCCATTCCTACCAAAAAAATTACCCCCGTTGGTATTGACATCAAACCTTAACTTGGGTTTGGATTCTTACATATTCTTCTTGTATGGCCAACTTGCTGGCATACGCTATAATGGCACACCTTCTTGTTTTGAAACTGCAGTCAACTAGTCAAAGGTAGTGCTAAGAACACTTGACTTGCTATATCTTGCAGCCCATAGTTATTAAGATTTGGCATGTCGATTGTCACCATCGGAGTCATCATCCTACCATAAATCTTTAACTGAGACGTAATCTTATAGTATTCTTCAACGAAATCATACACATTACAATTCAAGGCCTTGATAGAGCTGCACATGCATGTGGCATGGGATTCCTGACATTTGCCAGGCTGCACAGCTACATTCACCTTTTCCAAGATCAACTTTAATGGCTCCTTTTGCTGTATGGACACACACCCTCCCCCTTCCGTAAGGAACTGTTAACATCGGTGCAGATCTCGCCATATTTTCCATCAATGTTGTATTTGTGTTTGGGCCTACACCATTCTTCCATTTACTCATTGCCATGCTTGCTGCATACATCTTCTTAGCCATTTTTTCACGATGCTCATGTATAAGTTGGTCAACATCATATCATCTCTCCTTCAACATCCACGCATTGAATGACTCCGCAAGGTTTGTTGTTATGTTGTCCTATCGTTTAAAAAGGAACTTACTTAAGGCCCACTTGTGAATATCACCATGATTGACAAGCCATTCAAATAATTGGGAATTCAAGCGTCTCATGTTATCCATTACTTGATCAAACTTTGTGGCAAGCCTTGCATATGTAATGGCATCTAGGAAATGCAGTCTATCCTCCCTTGTGTTGCCATTTGTCTTCCTTTTTTCTCTATTTAACTTGATCATTTGCGTACTAAAATTCTTCTTAACATGTCTGTAATAGTACACATGTCGCTCACCTTTGAATATTGCTTGGACAACGCCTATAATTGCATTGTGCCGGTCTAAAATAATTATTAATTGCATTGACCCAACTATCTCCTTAATCATATGTAAGAGTCATGTACAATCCTCAAGTGTCTGTCCCTTCACAATTGCAATGGCAAAAAGTAATAATTCATTGTCCGCATCATAAGCCGACACTAAAAGTAGTGTCCCCTTACACGGTCCACTTAAATGACTTCCATTAATATACAGTATATGTCTAGCACCAACAATAAAACCCTCTATACAACACCCATAGGCTATGAATACACAATCAAATGTGTTGTTCCTTGTAGCCATCCATTTTGCCACTGTTTTGTCATCGGTTTCCTTCTACTGGTCACATATCCATGAAATAAGCATATAAGTTTGATCAAGTTTGCCATGTATGTCCTCCAATGCTTGTTCCTTGGCCCTGTATGCTTGCTTGTATGTCAACTTCACACCATAATCTCTTTCTAATCTCTTTCTTATATCATTTGGACGCATGTCTATGTGATCCCTAATCTCTTCAATTACAATTGATGATGCCAAGCTAGCTGATCCACTATGTGTCACGTGAAGATTATCTTAGGCATTATGAATATACTCATTTTTTAATGTTGTTACACATTAAAATTCTGGAATACTCTTTCCAACTGCTCTCGCACTGATCCTCCATAGACAACCTTCAACATTGCATTTGACATACATATGGGCATTAGAATTCTTCATATATTTATACTCAAATTTGTTTGCAATGCTGAATTTGTGTAGTTTCTTCTTGAAATCATCCGCATTTACAAAAGTCTGCCTCAATCCTAACAATACTGTCTTCCATTTCAAGGAATTCATCCCTGGCAAAGGAGTTAGTGCACTCTCTACTGTATATGGCAGGCTAAGAACATTTTCAGCTGCTATGTAATTCACACATTCGACAGCATCCTGAATCACTGGCTCATCATTTTGCTGTGATAGTCCCGACAATTTTGACATGCTATATGTATAATTACAACATTTGTTATGATATTGACAACAACATTATGGCAATTAACAACTTCCATAACCAAAAATTTGTGACTTACTTATTTCGATCAGCCACTTTTTCCTCTGCATTCTCATTACCTTTAGCTGCTACGTAAACATGTGCATTACTATCATTATACTCAAATAGATTGTCAACTTCATCATTATCAATGAGATCTATTAATATCCTATCATCAAAGCCCAATGTGTATTTAATGTCGCAACGATTACTATCTACACCAAAAACCATCCTTCTATCATAACTTTCAAATCTTCAAGCCTTATACCCTCCTTTATCACTCTTACCTTGACAGTTCCACCATTGTACTTAACTTCACCATCACCATTTTCTGCAAAGTTCCCACCCATATGAAAGTAACAAGCAAGACGCTTTGAAAATGTTGGCCTAATGTTTGATGTCATCAAAGCTACCTAACCTACACCAGAGAAGTATAAATCAATATTTTAGTTCCCCAATAATCAATTTCATTTATCAAGATTTCAAAACTTTTCTTAGGATTTCACAAAAAACACAACGCCCAAAAAACACATACCCACTTGCTGTATTGACAACTTAAATATGGGATTTCACAATTCCAATAATGAATTTAACAAAACTGACCACCTCATGCTTACTGTTAGCCCTCAAACTTCATGCCCACGTTATCAATTCCCACCATTTTTCCATTTCTGATGCGTCACTCTCTTATTCTAGTCAGATTCTTCATTTAAACCATCTACACCCATAAACCCATCCCCATTCGACCATGCACCAGTAAACCGACTTGAAAACCCAAACCCATCGTTAAGCTCTACCTTCTTACGTTATACTGACATTCAACCCCTCTCTCACTACAAGCCAAGTTGCCCACAAAGGAATTCTACTGTAATAAATCAGATTTGTAGAATGGTGATAGTTGGAGGAGTAGATGGGAGCATTTTAAGGAAAAATTTCCTTACCTTTTCCGTCTTCTCAACGTTCGACCCTGCTCCAGCTTCGTTTTCGTTTTCTCACACCGCTCTCTCTTCTGCTATTACGTGTCGTGTTCTTCATGTCTTCAGACAGGTTTAGAGTTATTTCAGTCTTTTTGCCGAATTGTCAAAATTCCAGATTGATACCCCATGCCCATTTTGTCATTTCAATAATTTGCATGCCCATTTTGTCATTTCAGAATTCAACAGTCATTTTCTTGTCATTTTCCCTTTAATTAAATTATTAAGATGTTAATATTAATTTCTTAATAATATCCAATAGCAAGCGATGACGACAACTTGGTGGTTTGATGGCCAGCTAGCTCTAGTAATTTACCAAATTGGTCAAAGTTAATGGCAATATCTTTATTAGAACTCCAATATACATTCAACCTTTATTCACTGGATGAATTATTTGAATACATGAATCTCACATTCTCACTCTAAATTCATAAATAAGCATACATGAATTACTTTGATTTATATCATTTCTTTATTCTATAAGGTGCATTTAATTCCTTGGTTATTCAACATCACCACGTGGTTCATTCACCTTGAACATATGCATCTCATATTAAATATGTATTCATGAGCATTTTTCAATAAACAAACAGACGCAAGAGTATATACTCTTAGTATAATCAATTCATATACATGAACACTTTTTTATTCAATGAATGAACCATTTAATATTATTAAATGTACATGTATTTCTAACCCGATGGACCCACACAACTTGGACAGATGTAAATTACACAACATCCCATAATGAAATGGGCCTAACTAGTCTTACATACATCTATATAAGAAGCTTACTAGTCATCAGTTTCGTATGTGCTTGTCATCATAAGCATAAGGAGACAAGATGGCTTCAAGTGTGTTGTTGAGTGAACAAAAGCAAAGGAGAGGAAAAAAGAACTTGTGTTTCCATGTGAGCTTGGGAACGAGGTTGAGTTACCCAAAAACTGTGTATGGTCAAAGGAATATTTGGTACAAGCCCAAGGTTAGTTGGAAGCACTAATTATAGACTTAGGAGTCCTACGTGGAGAACAAGAAGCCATCAATCAAGCTGTTGAACAAATCAGAGAGGCTTGCCTAGTGCACGGCTTCTTTGTAGTAATCAATCATGGAGTCGATGACAATTTGATCAAGAGAACATATCAGCATACTGATGCTTACTTTAAGCAACCGGTTGATGCAAAAGTAAAGGCCTATAAACCTAAGGGTTCCTTGGTAAGCTATTCAGGTGCTCATTCTGAACGCTTCTCTTCTAACCTAACTTGGAAGGAGACCCTCACTTTCTTGCTTCCTCATGATGATCCACAACCTGTTGTTAGAGACTACTTTGTCTCTACCTTAGGCCAAGACTTTTATGAAACTGGGTACGTAATTCCCCCCCCCCCCACAAACATGTACATGTGCATAGAAAACATTGATTTTGTCATATTTTGAATAGTTTTGTAGGGAGGTTTTCCAAAAGTACTATGAAGCAATGAAGGAGTTAGGAATAAATATGATGGATTTGCTATCAATAAGCTTAGGGTTAAATCAGATGTATATGAGAGACTTTTTCTTAGATGGATGCTCCTTAATGAGATGTAACTATTACTCTCATTGCCAAGTTCCCACTGAGGTTCTAGGCACAGGACTGCATCGTGGCCCAACCTCACTCACCATACTACACTAAGATCATGTTGGAGGACTCGAAGTTTTCTCAGGCAACAAATGGTTCACTATTGAACCTCTTCCTAATTCCTTTGTCATCAACATTGGTGATACCTTCATGGTACATATATGCGTCCTTTTTCCTTAAATCTATTCTCTATACACTTTTAGCATTCAACTTAATTGAATTTGTATATGTATTTTCAACGTGGTGTTGCAGGCTTTGACAAATGGGAGGTTCAAAAGCAGTCGACACAGGGCAGTAGTGAACAACCAGTGCAATAGTAGGTCCTTGGCATTCTTTATGAACCCTAAAGGAGATAAGGTGGTTCAACCTCCTTCAGATATTTTGAGCTTAGATGGGACAAGGAATTATCCTGACTTCACTTGGTCTGAATTAGTCCATTTTACTTAGTGGCACTACAGAGCTGATAAATTCACCTTCCCAAACTTTCTCAAGTTTCGATCCGCCAAGCCTCAGTCTGTTTCTATTTAAGTCCACCACTTTATTACTTGTTATCTATAATAATAAAGAATAAAATGTTGTGATAGTGCTATGACATTATGCTCTATGCAGCTTTGGTTTCTCTTTTGCTAGCTTGTTTGCTTCTTATCTATGATAAAGAATAAAATGATGACATGTTACATTTTTATTATGATCCATGCTTCACTATTTTTTTCTATTGGTCCTTTATTTCTAATTTACAATAAAGATTACACACACATATGTGGTGAAATAATTTAAGAGATCAAATTTACAAATCATACTTTTAGTCGTTAGTTCATCTCAGCTATAACGAGTAGTAGTTTTTTCCCGAAAAAACGGGAGTAATAACTATTCAATATTTTAAAATTGAAGAAAATTTAATTATACTCTTGATACCCAACTTTATTATTCTAATGATACACTGTATCAAATATATTTTCACCATTGAAAATAAATTAATATATGCACATTCAATGAGAATTTTGACCGAAACACTCAATGAGATTGAATTATCCAATACAGTAATAACTTCACTGAGAAATATTTTGTTGTAGTAAAAACTAGAAGAAATAGTACAATAATTTTCTGAATGCCTCTTCTAGGATCGCATGCTATGAGTTCAAAATTGAGTGTTTATTATAGATGTATTTAGTGAGAAAAATATTAATTTAAAATTTTATTTAGTCTTGTATGAACATTTTCAGCAAGAAAACTTATAAGAATCAAGTAGCTCTGAAATCTTGTTACTCTAAGGAAACTTTTACTTAACAAAAGTCATGAAAAATCTAAAGCATTGCAAACCTTGAGCTCCTCACATTTCTTTTTGCGATAGGAAAATGAGTTCTAAACTTCACTACTCTCATGGATGTCTTACTTAAAAAATTTCATGAGCTAGTAACTTATAAGAATTTAAACATTAAAT